>NC_056690.1:11695000-12362500 GCF_018350215.1 Panthera leo
GCCTTGGGCTCTGAATCTTGGGCTGACAGCACAGAGCCCGACGCGGGGCTCAAACCCAGGAACCGCGAGATCCTGACCTGAGCCGAAGTCGGACGCTTGACCGACTGAGCCGCCCGGGGTGCCCCAAAACGCCACCTATGTTGCTATGGCCTGCGAGCTGAGAGTGGTCCTTTCATTGAGGTGCCTGGGTGGCTCAGGTGGCTGAGTGTCTGACTCTTTGATTTCAGCTCAGGTCGTGATCTTGCGGTTCGTGGCTTCGAGCCCCATGTGGGGCTCTGTGCTGATGGTGTGGAGCCTGCTTGGGATTCTCTCTCTCCCTCCCTCTCTCTCTGCCCCGTGCTCTCTCTCTCTCTCTGTCTTTCTCAAAATAAATAAATAAGCTTCAATTTAAAAACAAAGAAAAAGAAAGAAGAGGAAAAAGAAGACACTCTTGGGGAAGGTGGGATCCATTCAGCAAGTTGAATGAATGAAGGAGTCTGGTAATCACACCCTCGGAACATGGAGTCAGGTTTAGATGTACCGCGAGGGTCACGGGTGTGGCAGCCCGGGGCCTCACCTTCACCTTGGAGATATCTTCCAAGCCCAAATAACGAAGCTATTAAGAAGTGTATTTCAATATACTTGGCTTCCTTTGAAATCCTACGTATTTCACCGTATTCACTTAGAAGCATTCGTCTGAAGAATCCATCCACCAATCTAGCAGATGTGTTTGTGGCTTTAGAAAGATCAAGAATTTCCAGGGAGGTGACATTCCTTCCCGCAAGCAGGAACTGAAGAGACATTGAGCTCCATCAGTGTGTATGGTCTGGCCATGACTGAACAGGGAAGGGCTTATAGTAAGTAGACACTCAATAAATACTTACTGAACCAATAAAGAAATGAACTTAATTTCATTCCTTTTGTGGCTATAATAATCCCATCTAGGGGCGCCGGGGGGTTCAGTCCGTTAAGCATCTGATTCTTGATCTCAGCTCTGGAATTTGATCTCAGGGTCCTGAGTTCAAGCCCCACATTGGGCTCCACGTTGGGCATGAAGCCTACTGTAAATAATAACAGTAATAGTAATAACAATAAGAACAATAATTCCATCTATTTGACTGCAGCCTGATTCATTCTCTCCATTCTGGGCTGGGCCAACATTTGATTTCTCATTTTCCTTGAAGAGATCTGTTTCCCTCCAGGATGCATTGATGGGATAGGCTGCTGCCCAGCTTTCCTTGGGAATCCGCTGACCGCCTTACAATTCGTCCCTTCAACACGCCTCTACTCATCACTTGGTTACCCCAGTTTGTCATTCGTGCCCCAGCCCTACTGACTTCTTGAGGGAAACCTTCCCACATCCTCCTGAAATGTCCATGTTCTTCTTGGATTTCTCAGGGACACATTTGTCCCCAGTGGGACCGTGAATCGGTCTGTTGTGCCTCGACCTGGAACCTCATTCTCTTCTTTCAGAGAAGCTCTTGGCCTATGTGAGTTTACATCCGTCTGCGTGTTTTCTTGTGCAATGACTGTCTTCTTCCGTAGGCTGTAAATTCCATGAGGGCAGAGCTCTATCTCCTCTGGGCATCTCCGTGTTCCTGACGCTTAGCATAACGCCTGGCACAGAGAAGGGGTTCGGTAGATAGCTGTCAGAGGGCTGGAAGGATGCGTATCAGTCAACGATACAGGAAATACAGAGACAGAAGTGCTCAGTTTGGGCAGGGGGGAGCAGGGATATTGGATTCCGGTTGAACATACTGCTGTTAAGATATGATTGAAATATCTAAGTAAAGACGACCATAGGTCCATGAGCCTGGAGCTCAGTTGAGAAGAAAGATCTGTCCCGAGAGGGACCAGCTTTGAAATGGCGAATGTGCTGATGACTAGAGAGCCCTGGGAATAAGGAGAACATGTTTACCGAAAGGCAGAGGGGGGCCGAGGATGGAAACTGAGGGCTGCATCATACAACGGACGGGCAAGGAGAAAGACCTGCCCGTGTACTGAGTAGGAAGATGGCCAGAGATGTAGGGGAGAAGCAGGGGCCATGGGATCAAGGGAACTGAGAGGCTTCAAGGAGGCACGGGGCCAAGAGAATCAAAGGAGTGAAGTCCATGGCCTTGAGCAGTTTGGGCCCAGTGTTGGACGTGATGGCAGAAGATTTGGTGGCATGAGACATAGTCTGAGCCCTCCCCAGTCTCCTTCCTGGAATATACTTGGTTTGACTTCATTTTGGAGCAGTGACTTTTAAACTCTTGGGCAGAAGGGCATAGCTATCCACTTACTTTCAGAGTTTGATGAAAACCATGGGTCATCTTTCTAGAAAAATGTACATCGACATATCGTCAGCAAAGTCTGCATCAGGGCATCAGGGACCCACTGAACATAGAGCCCAGGGAAGAAAACTAATACACGTTAGGGCTAGGGGCTCAGGTCTTTTTTCTTGTTCTTTTCTTTTTTTAACTTTTTAAATGTCTGTTTAGTTTTGATAGCGAGAGAGAGAGAGAGAGCACACACACACACACACACACACACACACACACACACATGAGTGGGGGAGGGGCAGAGAGAGAGGGAGAGAGAGGATCCTAAGCAGGCTCTGAGCTGTCAGCCCAGAGCCCGACACGGGACTCGAACCCACGAACCGCGAGATCATGACCTGAGCCGAAGCCGGACGCTCGACCGGCTGAGCCACCCAGGCGCCCCTGACTTGGAGAACTTTCAAGAAAATCCTGAAGCCAACGCCGATCCCCCAACCCCGGATCCAACCAGCCTGGGGGTGGATCCTTTCAAAGATCACCAAGGTGAGTCTAGTGCACGAGTGGGGTAAGAGTGTCTGTTCGGAACGGAAGGTTGGCGTGGCCAGGAGGGCTTGGTTTTGTCATCAAGCAAATGTTTTCATTCACGTTCCTCACTCTCATTCCCCCCTGTGCTTGCTGAGTCGGCCTTGTTTTCACCGCCTGCCGAGCCCTCTGGTCCTGACGCGCAGCCTTGACCCTTCTGGGTCTCCATTTCCTTATCTCTAACCACGGGCTCCTGGTTCTACTTGGTGTCATTGGACACCAGTTTGCTTTTCTCCGGAGCCTGTTCCGTTTGAACTGGGCTACCGCAGCCTATAAAACTTTAATGCACGGATTTCCCATTGTTCGGGCGTCAGTGGGGCACAGGCCTTCCTGTATCGTCGTGGTATGCTGACCAGGAAAGAAACTGGCTGGGAGGTCTGGGGTAGTGGCTGCCTTGTTTCTGGAAAGGCGTGTGATTACGTCCACTTTCGCCGATGGGACCTCAGACCCCATCAATAATAATAATATAATAACAATAATAATAGCAGGTGCACATCAGACGTACGGTGGGCCAGCCCCGGTCTCTGTGCTGGATCTATATTATCCTCCAACAGCCCTATAAAGCAAGGGTCATTATCAGCCCTGTTTTAAGAGGAGGGAAGTGTAGGTTTCCAGAAGCTTAAGCTTTTTTTTTTTTTTTTTTTCAGGCTCAGAAGAAAATTGGAAGCATGGGTGTGTGGGTGGAGGGCAGTGAGGAGAGATCGTAGGTATCTGGCTCCAACCTTCACTCTTTTTATCTAAGAAAGTATAGACCTGATTTCAGTTTTTAAGAAAATTCTCCCTTCATTGTCTAATTTTTTTTTTTTAAACACACACAGGCCGCGGCTTCTTTGATGTTTCCTGCCCTGGGAGCGTTGTTCACAGAGTCGACCGTCGAGGGCTTGAGTGTGCCTCCTGGATGGGGTTTTTATGGAAACACAAAGGTTATTGACCTCAAACACAAATTGGCTTGGCCCTCCAGAGTTTGTCCGGCTGCCTCTCTCTCCTGGAGTTTTGTTCAGCCCCCTCTCCTTAGCTACCGGCCTTGTTCAACCCGGACAAAACAAACAGGGGCTGTCGGGGGCTGGGGGGTGGAGAACGGCCTCTTCAACCTCACAATGAGAAGTCGGTGTGGAGACAATTACTCCAATAATTCAGACGTGGATGTTAAAACACTCACAACACCACCCCAACGTTTACCTAAATTATCTGGGTAATTGCCTGCATTTTCAGCTTGAATTTGGGTTCTGTAAATCCTGGGGCTTCGCGTCATAAATAAGGAGACCCTCACGTGAGCCAAAGCCGAGAGGGAGGCAGGGTATCCTTAGAGACAGGGCACAGAAGGGGAAGCCCCAAGCTTTGTGACCAAGTCCTGCCTTGGGTACAGACTCTTGGGTGAATCTCTTATATTCTCTGTGCTCCAATATCGTCCTCTGCCCCTTGGGGTGAAGGCTGTTATCTGGCATAGGGAGGGAAGGAGAGAAGGAGAGAGGGTACAAAGAAAGAGAGAAAGAGGGAGGGAGGAAGGGAGAAGGGAAAGAGAGAGAGGAAGGAAGGAAGGAAGGAAGGAAAAAAGGAAGAAAAAAAAATTTTAAGAAGAAAATTGTCAGTGCACCTGGGCGGCTCAGTCAGTTAAGTGTTGGACTCTTGGTTTCAGCTCAGGTCATGATCTCACAGTTCCAGAGTTCAAACCCCACGTCTAGCCCTGTGGAGCCTGCTTGGGATTCCCTCTCTCTCTCTCTCTGTCCCTCTCCCCTGCTTGAGCTCTTTCTCTGTCTCTCAGAATGAATAAATAAGCATTACAAACATTTTTTTAAAAAGAAGAACATTGTTGCGGCCTCTGCTGTGTTTTAAGTTGCTAAAGCATTAGTCAAGGAATAGACAAGACTTTAAGTCTCCTCCTTTCAGCGAAAAGAAAAGCGAGTCCCAAAGAAGTCACCCCGGCAGCTCTCTGCACTGTTTTTATTTCACTAAGAGCAGGGTCTAGGGCGCCTGGGCGGCTCAGTCTGTGTTAAGCGTCCGACTTCAGCTGGAGTCGTGATCTCGCGGTTTGTGGGTTTCAGCCCCGCATCGGGCTCTGTGCTGATGGCTCAGAGCCTGGAGCCCGCTTTGGAGTCCGTGCCTCCCTCGCTCTCTGCCCCTCCCCTGCTCATGCTCTGTCTCTCTCTCTCTCTCTTAAAAATAAATATTAAAAAAAAAAAAGTGGGGTCTACAACAAAGCCGCTTTCACTTCGAGTCTGCAACCATGCCATTCAGTCCCTGTCTTCCGACGACTCCTGCAATGTTTTTTTTTCCTTTTCTTTAAAAAAATTTTTTTTATATATTTGATTGATTGATTTTAATTTAAATCCAAGTCAGTTAACGTACGGTGCAATAATGATTTCAGGAATAGAATTCAGTGATTTATCAATTCCATATAATGCCCGGAGCTCATCCCAAGGGCCCCACCTAATGCCCATCACCCGGTTAGCCCATCCCCCCTCCCATGGAGGTACTTTCAACGGAAACTTGCCTCTTCTCCAAGATCCTGGGCTCCTGCCCTCCGAAGTGACCTCTGGCGAGCGAACGGCCATTTTCTTGAGGCCCTACTAGGTGCTGGGTGTCTTCATGTGCTGGGGCCTGTTTGCATTTCAGAGCAACTTTTCAATGATTCTTATGAGCTTCACTTAACCCGTTTGGAGTCCAGCCTTCAAGAAACGGGGCCGCTGGTCTGCCCTTCTGGTTCCTCCTTCGTGTAAAACAGAAACCGGGCTCCAGCCTTTCTCGGGATCTGTGGCAAACCGGGGGCACTAACCATGCCTTCCTTTAGACGTGGGGTGGGGAAGATGTGTTCCGCAAAAATGTGTTTAAAACATTAAATATTTCGGATTCTGCCGATCATATCACTTGCTCTGGCACTGTAGAGAGAAAGCAGCCATGGTTACTGTGTACGTGAATGGGTGTGATTGGATGCCAATAAAACTTTATTTATGAACACTAAAATTGGGACAGCAGGTCATTTTCACAGGCCATATACATCTTTTGATTTTTTTTTTTTTTCTAACCATTTAAAAATGTAATGACCTTTCCAGGCTCACAGGCCCTGTGAAAACAGGTGGCAGGCTGGATTGGACGCCCACAGGCCCTAGTTCGTGGGCATTTGTTGACATCTGCTTTAGGCCATCGAAGCCTTGAAGGACATCAGAGAGGGGCTGGAGTGACAGGTGGAAAGGGTCCCAGTTGCCCTAAAAGTGTCCAGCAGATGAAACTCCGCTAAAACAAACTTCCAGGCCAGCCCTAATCAGTAGCACATAACTGTCCCAGAAGCCTTTATTAATCGCCTCTTGTTTGCACGGTCTCCTCCCGCTGAGAAGCTCAGTGAATGAGACCCTTGGGGTCGCTTTCCTTCTCTCAGGGGAGGCAAATATGAAAAACCGTTCTCTATGTACAACTGTTTTCTGCTCCGTGGAGGAGACATTAGGGGCTCTGAGAACCCCTAAGAGGGGAACCTAATCTGGTCTGGAAGGTCAGGAAGGGCTTTATGGAAGAAGTGGCATGGATCTAGGCACGGCAATGAAACCAAGGAGAAAGACAGCAAAGGCATTCGGGCCCAGCCAGTGGTTTTCAGTCAGCGGTGATGTCCCCCCTACCAGCCCCCCTCCGCGGGACACGTAGCGATATCTGGAGACATTTTTGACTGGGACCACTGGAGGATATCCTATTAGCATCTAGTGTGGGGGGGAGGCCAGGGAGGCTGCTCACCACCTTACAATGCCCAGGACAGCTGCCCGCCACAGAGAATTATCGTGTTCAAAATGTCAGTAGTGAACCAGATAATTCCCTATTAAGGAACAACACATTCAAAGACCTTGAGTTGGGTAGAAGGCGTCGGGTGACTTGGCCAAAATAACTTCATTTTGTTTTGTTTTGTTTTATTTTATTTTATTTTTGAGAGAGAGAGAGAGAAGCAGAGGGAGAGAGAGAGAGAAAGAGAGAGAATCCTGAGCCGGTTCCATGCTCAGTGTGGAGCCCAACGCGGAACTGGATCCCACGACCCTGAGATCATGACCTGAGCTGAAATCAAGAGTCAGACGCTCAACTGACTGAGCCACCCAGGCGCCCCTCGCTTGACTTTAAAGAGCAGGGCGAAGGAAGTTGGAGAAATGAGCAGGGTGAGACCAGACCTGCCTCTTGATGCTGCGGGCCAGGCCTGGGAGTCTCTGAAGCTGAAGGTGATGAGGGTCGTGACATGAGTGTGGGCTGGAGGGCAGCAGGAGCTGGGACTGGCATCGTCGATGGCGACTGCTCTCAGCCCCTGTGTCACTGGCAGGAAGGTCCAGAAAGCGGGGCGGGGGGAGCCTGAAGACCAACCTCCTCTCCTTCTTCTTGGACTCTTTGAAGCCCATACCCAGAATCCCCACTCACTGAATACTGGTTGGATTGCATTGCTGGAGATAGCGTCGTAGAGGTAAGGAAGCAGTGTTCCAGAACGATCCGGAGGAGGGGAAAGCCACCGTAAGCAAACTCTGCTTTCATGGAAGCGGAGTCACGTAATTCCAAACAGGGCAGATGGTGTCGATGGAGCTGGTACTTTGCAAATAAAAGTGTTCTTTGTCCTCTGCTCTGTATAGCACACCTGCCTGTGAGTACCGTCATTCCAGGTTTCCTTTAGGCAGAATCGAGACCCGGGAAAGTTAAGTCACCTGGCCCAGAGACACCCAGCGAGCCGATGACAGACTCAATATGCTAGTTCCATATCTCTGCCTCCAACTTCCAGGTCTTACCTCTAACATCTTACTCCCTCTGTAGCTTACTTTCAAGGGACGGCCGTGAAGCTTGCTTTCCTGGCATACGAGTCTCATGAGAACAGAGACGGTGTCTTGGCCACCATTATTTGCTGGATGGACAGACGGATGGATGGATGGATGACAAGCCTCCCAGAAATCTTGGAAAGGGCATGCACTTCTCCATGAGACCAGCAGATGGCGGCAAAGGAACGGCCAAGCAAAGGCGCGGGAGGAAGTTGGGGGAAGCAGCTTTTACGGATGGATCCTCCCTTCCCGGAGCTCTGCAAAACAGGTAGCTTGTTTTTTTTTTTGTTGTTTTTTTCTTTTCTTCCCCTGGGAGGAACCTCGCATTACTGTTGATTGGAAGTGGTGGTTGTCGGAAGATCTGCTGATTTGGGGGGGGGGGGTGGAGCTGGGGGGGGGGGAGAGGTAGGGAGGCTCAGCTTAAATCTTACATCGTTGTGTTTGAAATCAACCTTGCCTTGACGCCAGGAAGAAATCCATCCCCAAGTGGCCAAGGACGACCAAAGAGGATTTATTTAGGCAGGACGTGGGGTGATGAGGGGCTTCCCCTGGGACCCTATTTTATCAGAGGGGAGGAAAGAGGGACCCTGCCCTCTCCCCTTGAATAGTCTGCAATGCGTAGGGTGTTCCTTTGAGTGCTTGCAAATGTTCCAGTGCTGTCGGGGTGTCTGCCTGAATAACAAGTGAAAGAACTCAAAGAGGGAAGCCTAACAGAGATGCAGAGGGCTTTGTAAAACGTATCCAAAGCAGTGGGATCCCTGAACATGTTTAGACTTGACCCAGACACAGGAGTTGGGTAGGTGTCTACCTTGTGCTGAGCTCCGCTGGGCAGTAAAGGTAAAAAGAATTATCAGCCCTAAACCAGGTCCCAGCCTTCGCCTTGTTAATTTCTGCCCTGAGAAAAAGGTTCAGGTGGCCCTCAGACCCCAAAGGATCCCCCTCCAACACATACACATCTATAGTACAAAATCCAAGCCCCGGAGTCCACCAGATGTGACTTTAATGAAAAAAAACTAAGTCAATCCTCCTGAAGATTCTAACAAAGGTTAAACCTGCCGGTATATCACCATATCACCGTGGTGTATGCGGAGGGGGCCGGTGAAGGGGTGTAGAGGCCAGGGAGCCCCCCCCCCCCCCGCCTGGACCCCAGGAGTCTCTCCGCAAAGGGGACCCCCCCTACAGCTCCCCTCACCCCAGATCTTGAGGTGGGAGGAATGTAATAAAAACTAATTGTTTTATGAAAAGTGGTTTCCTTTTATTGCCTGTGTTAGTCGAGTGAGGGTAAGCCTAGCAACAGGAAATTAACACAGAATTCATTAGGGGTGATAATGATTGTTCATAATCATTTGGTTGATGAGTTAATATCATTAACTAGTCAACTAATTAGACAATGCCTGGGGCCCTGGGGGTCTGGAGGCTTAGCTTCAAAATTAGCAAGGAAAGAGTGTCCTTCTAGAAGGTTAGAAAGATGGAATTAGTCCCTTAAGCTAAGGTTGACCTGGCCAAGACAAGAGTCCCCAGGGACCACCCTAAAACTTCCTCTCATTTCTTTTTGTCCCCAGGGCAGCGAGGGGTTCTTCATTTGGTTGGGCTCACGCGTCTCCAAGACTCTGGGCAAAATCGCAGGGCTCCCGTGCCCCCAAATCCCAATATATGCGCAGGAACAAACTTCTGTGATTTCTGCGGCTTCCCTGAAGTCGTGAGCTCTGGCTTCCTTGAAGAGCGCCCACCCTAGAGAATAAATACCCAATTAGCTAACCGGTGCTGGCCTTGGGGAGAGTGGGCGCCACGGGGTAGGCCGGGTGGTGACCCGGGATGATGGGTCCACTGTTCGGCTGGCTCCCATAACAGGCTCACACCTCGGTTCCAAGCCTGTGTTGGAAGGATTGGGGGACCGGGTGACGGGGTAGGGGGGTGGGGGGTGCGACGAAGTCACGCCCCCAAACAGCCGGCCCTCTCCCGGAGCTACCGCCGCCGAAGTGAGTTAAAGATGCCGACACCCGGGCCGGGGGCGAACCGCACCGCCAAAGTGGCCGAAAGGAAGTCAGGCGAGCGAGTGGCAGTTCCGTGCTTGGGTATCCAGGACGCTTTGGGGACCTTGAGGGGGCAGGGGCGCACCGCGCCGGCAGGAAGAGCGCCTAGGCAAGAGTTGGCTGGCGCGGGCCTGGGGGAGCAATCCTCCCCCCCCCCCCCCCACCAAGTGCAATTCCCCAGCCCGAAACCAGAGCCGGGGTCATTAGCGGGAAACCGAAGTGGCTCGGGAGATCGCATTTCAAAAGCTCAAAGAGACCGGCTGACTGGGGACTTTGGACTGGGGCTGGGGTGGGGTGGAGACCCGGACAGCTCGGGATGGTCCCAGTGTCCCCTCACTAAGCCCCCACGCGCCTCCCATTCCAGGGACGGAGCCGAAGCTGCTCGATCCAAGACGCAAAGGCAGCCTGACTTCATCTCAGCTGCCCGGCAGGAAGCGCTTTGCGGCTTGGGGCAGAGAAGAGGGGTGGCCAGTCCCTACTCCAGCGATGTGTCGTTTCACCCCTGCCCGGCCTGCAGCCCACCCGGCCTTGGCTCTCCAGGTGCGTGGGGCCTGCGGATGCCCAAGCTGCAGGAAGCTGGGCCGCGCCGCGCCATAACCAGGCACCCCTTTTGCTACGCAGGGCTGTGCACTAAACACCCCTTCTCCCGCTTCACCGCAGAATCTTTCTCCCCACGAGCTGAGCTCCCAGCTGAGGCCAGAGAGTTGAGCGGAAGAGGGCAGGGACGACTGAGTTCGCTTAGGTTCCGGGAGGCTGGGCAGGGTGGAAAGAAACAAATGGTGCTGGTGCCCGCGGTCCCCACCTGCACGCAGTCCCGGGCCTTGGCGCCTGGGCGGATGGAGCGCAGCGAATGTAGGAAGAGAGGGAGGATCCGAGGCCTGGAGTCGAGGCGCCCAAGACACCCCAAGCCCGAGTGTCCCTCTCCCACCCCGCAGGGAGGCGACACTCTGGAGTCAGCGGGGGTCACCCTGCCTGGCCCGGCACAGGCCGGCCCCGCTGTCATTCCCTCTGGCTCTCAACTCAGATCAGAATGAGAACGCGGTTTCTGCCCCTGGGCCCCGCCACAGGCATTTTTAAATGGGGTTTTGTCCCCGGTGCACCCCTCGCTTCATCCAGCCTTTTGTCTTCGCCCGGACGGCTCCTTCGGGGAGAGAGGGCGGGGGAATTGAACACCTAAAAGAAGCTGCACTTTTCCCACTGCTAGACCGATGCCCAGAGAAATGAAAATGTTCTCTCCTCCAAAGGGCGCGTGAGACACACGAAAACCCGGAACACGCCCATAGATTTCTCTGCAGCCGGGGACATGTGCACCATAGGTACGTACATACGCCTCCACCTGAATTAGGAAGAGGGATTGAAGTGGGTTCTGGCGTCCCCTTCGACTGGAATTCCGGCTCCAGTGTCCCAGGTGATCTTGGTTAAGTGACTTAACTGTCGTGTGCCTCAGTTTCCTCCTCTGTCAAACAGGGATAAAAATCATACCCACCGCATAGGGGTTAATGGTGCGCTCACTTGGGTGGGGTGCTTAACGGAGCGCCTGGCACGCGCACGTGCCCCTTGCATGCCAGCTCCTTTTATTATCGTTCCGTGTACTTTGAACGCCGACATCTGCAACATATACATCTTGATTATACGCATCTTGATTGTAAAACAACCAAATGCATCTGCATCCGGAACTGTCTTGCGCGTGCACCTCGAAATCTAAATTGGAAGAGACGTCTGCTGACCGGGCACGAGCAAGTACACGCACACGCGCGCCTCAGAACTCACACACCCAAAGCGCTACCCGCAGGTCCGCACATCCGAGGCCACGTACAGAGGAGCCCACGTCCCGGCCTGGCACCCACACCCAGCAGCCTCTCTCTTGGCCGGTTGCCGTGAGGTCGAATTTGGAAACCAGCGAGGCAGAAAGCGCGCGGACGCGAAGCGTGTCAAACCTCTTGCAGCGCCCGAAGGCGGCTGCCCGTGTGCTGGTTTAGGGGAAAGGTCACAACAAGGGTTTTCCTTCTCGGGTGGAATTTTTTGGAGGGCCTAAGGGCCGAGAACTTTCCCCACAAGGAAGGAGTGGGTTTCCAGGACGGCGCAGATCCAGAGGGGGGCCCTGCACGCGCGCGCGCACGCACGCTCACTCACTCACTCATGCACGCACGCCCGCGTGCACACGCCCCGCTCCTTCGGGCTGGCGGGACCCGGGAGGAGGGAGCGGGAGGAGGGAGCGCACAGGTCGTGACCCCTGCCTCTGCCGGAGCGCGCCCTTCGGCCCCTGCAATTAGCGCCGGGAGGTCAGCAGGAACCCGGACGCCTTTACCCGCGGCTCAAAGCACAGCAAAAGGCGACCCCACCCCGCCCCTCCGCCGGTCTCAGACGCCAGGGCGCAGCCAGGCTTGGAGCCGACCTCCCCAAGCGGCGGGGGCCGCAGGGCTCCGGCCGGCACCCGCATTTGTCACCTTAAATTTACAAATCACGAAGTCGCTCGGCCCTGCCGGCTGCCGCAGCTCTGACCCCCGCCGGGACGGACTGCTGCTCCCTGGAGCCGCGCGGCCTTTGTCCCTGTAGACGCGGCCAGGGTAAAGACCGAAACATTCCAGAGTTCTAAGTAAGAATGAGAGAGAGAGAGAGAGAGGGCGCATCCAGGCAAAGGGAGGTCGCATCCAGGCTACATTTTAAATTATGTAATTTGGGGGAGGAGGGAATCCTTCCTCTCTCCATCTGCCCACTAAGAACTCAGGTTATCCCCCGCCCGGCTGGGTCGGGGAAAACTGCTGGAGATGTCCACGCCAAGCAGGAGGGCGCTTGGCCAGAAAACGATGAGCAGGGTCCCCTCGCTGGATTTCCTGACTGTCTTTGGAAACCCAGAGAGGGGAAGGACTGTTTTTCTCATCTGAGGCCCAAAGAGGAGTGAAAGTGATACCCAGGAAAGCGACCACTCACTGCTTCTTCTGACGCTGGGACGTGGGGAGGTGGGGGGGGGGGGGTGGTCAGAGAAGGAGGGGAGCACAGGCCGGGGTGGCGAGGCTGCGAAGGGGCAAAGGTGAAACGCCCGAGTTCCGGAACCCGGGAGGCGCTGGGGTGCCCAGCAAGCCGCGGCGACCGGGGCGCATTCGTGGGCCAGACAGATAGGTGGCACTCGAAGCCCGGAAAAAAAAAAGCCGAAGGCGCCGGCCCCGAGTGGCCTCCGCGGCGGCCGCCGCCACCATAAAGCCCGCGGCGAGATTGCGACCGGCGCCAGGTGAGTAATAGGCCACGAAACCCAGAGAGATTGCGAGCGGTTCACCCCCCGTCCATCAGCGCCACCAGAGTTACTCATTAACATCACTACATACAAATAAGATACACAGGAGATTAAGGGGTGGGGGGGGGGGCGAGCGGTGGGAGAGGCCGGCCACACGTCTGAGCACTGTCCGAGAGTCTTGGGGCGGGGGGAGCAGATGGGAGCTGAGAAAGAAAAGCATTCCTTCCCCCTCCGAGGCCGAGGCTCTTTGCTCCCCGACTCGGGAGGGAGAGCGCACGGGGCACACCCTGCCCACTGCCACCTTCCAGGGGCGCGGGCTCCGCGCCGAATCCTTGGGCCAAAAGCCGGCCCCGGTGGGCGCGCACCCCGCAAATCTCCCAGCCTTGCGGGGAGCCAGCGCCCCAAAGGTCCCCAGGCCCGACAAGCCCCCCCACCCCCCACCCCCGGTCGTTTGCCCTCTCACCCGGGAAGACAGCACTGGAGAGGGTGTGTGGCGCCCCACGTGCCTGGCTGGAGATGCAAGGAGCTTGCCACTCCCCCCACCCCCCCCCCCCAAAGGTCCCGACCTCGATCCCCTTCCAAGTCCGGGAGGAGGGAGGGGAGAGGGATCCTCCTTGCCGGCCATTCAAGAGGCCCGAAGGTGACAGGGACTTGGGGCCGGGCTGGCGGGCTCCAGGGAGGGGGAGGGAGGCAGCCGCCAGGCAGGCTCCGGCTGGGTCCTCACGTCACGGCCCCCAGGGCAAGAAAAGGCCTCGAGAACCTTCCCTTGCCCGCCCCCCTCCCACCCCCCACCCCCCCCCCCGCACAAATACACCTCCACGGCGAGGGTGGGGGTGGGGACACTAGGAGACCAAAAGGCTGTCACGGCCTCGCTATTTTTTATTGAATGTTTCAAAAATAAATTGAACTTCAAAAGGCAACTCCCCAAACAGCCTGGAGGCTGGCTGGAGGGGAGGGCCGGAGGAGGGTGTCAGCCTCCTGGGTGACTTTTCCCTGGGAGGGGTCAACTATGCGCCCTCGAATTACCTTTCCCTGGCGGTGAAAACCTGCCTCCCCCTCGCGTGACACAGCTAAGTTTGCGCGGAGCTGGCCGCATTCCGCTCGCACGTTGGGGAGCCCTGGGTCAGCAGGGTCCCAGCAGAGACACGGGGGACGTTGGGGCCCTGCCAGGTCTCCCACCACCCGGGAGGGTCGCTGCCTTGCCCAGCCTGGTCTGGCGGCGAGATCTCGCTTTTTTTTTTTTTTTTTTTTTTTTTTTTTTGCACACTGATGCAAGGAGATAGTTTTGACTTGCGTTTTCCGGATCGACGTGAAAAGGGAGAGCGAGCCTAAAACGAAAACGTTCGCAGTCCTCGACCGTATTTTTGGTCGGACTCGTGTGGGAACCACGGACTTGGGGAGGGGAGCATTCTTTTTCCATTAAAACTTAAGTATCTGAAATTGCAATTCAACCCGATTCTAATCAGTCTTCTCTTCCCGTCTCTCGTTTTGCTCCCTAATTTAAAGGAAAAGTAATTTCAGATCGGAGCGGCTCCCTTCGCCCCAGTAAGGGACTTTTGTTTTTAGCTTTGGAACTTGAGTGACAGCTCATTTGGGTTCCGTGGGGGCGGTCTTAATTACTTAAAGGCGAAGGGAAGGGGATTGAGGAAGCAAGAGGGACAGAAGCCTCCGTTTGCAGCAAAGTTTTCTAAAGAAAGCACTTCACACGAGGCCCAGGGACATTTCAATAAAAATTTATTGAAATTTCAATGCTGTTTTTAAAGAGAGGGGAAGAAATACAGAAAACCAAAGAACTCATCAACAATTATAACACAAAATATACCTTCATGAATTTTTGTCTTTAAACCATCCCTCAGCACCTGACTCATAGGCACCAATTCAAAACACCATCAATATTGAAGACAGTAGTCAATCCCACTTCGTTTTGAAGAAATCAGACTAGCAAATACAAATACAAAAGAAAAATTAGAAAATCAATCCACAGCCTCTGCACTCCCGGTCCCCCCCCCACCCCCCCTCCCCAAGCAATCTCAGAAACACTCTTAGGGTGTTATATTTTAAGGAACTTAAGGTAAGTTGCACACCTCCCCAGTTTGGGGTGAAATAGACAATGGTGCTTCCCCCCCCCCCATTCTTGGACACTAAAAAAGAAAAAACTTTTTTTTTTCAGACAGCTCTTTTGAAAGTCTGTTGGTGTCGGTGCAGAAAGTGTGTTTTCTAGTTTTAAAAGCGATCCTGTGGCCTTGAAATAAAATTGACGAAAGGAAAACAAGAACACAAAACCAGGCGGCTGCGATCCTATTTACATAGACCTATGTACAACGTCAATAAATTAAAGTTTAATTTTCCGAGCATTCATATTGCACCTATTTACAAGAGTTATCAAATAATTACATAAATACTTTGTCTAATAGTCTCACTTCTTCTTTATTATTTTTCTTAAAACCTTGTTATTGCATATAGAGGAAAGAGAATTAACTGAGACATAATTCCTGCTACAAAGATGAGATAAAATAAATTCACTTTGTGTGTGTGTGTTCTCCCTACCCCTTCCCTTTAAATCCTCCCCCCCCTTGGGATTGCCGATTGGAGGGTAGAGAATGGGGGGGGGGGGGAGTATGGGTTCATGTTCTTTTCTCTCTAAAAGCAAGCATTCAAATAAAAACCACAAATACATTACTGTGGATCATGCAAAAAGAGACCTATAGCGGCTCTTAAAACATCACAAGAATATTAAAAAGACACAGATTTCCTTAATAGAGACCAAAGAAGGATGGCAAGGACTTCCTTCCCCAAACAATGCTGCTCAGTCATTTATTTAGAACTGATACGCAAGTCACTATAAAGTTTTAATGTTCACAAACAGAATCATGTTAATGTATTCATTTGTCCCCAGTATATATTTTTTTTAATTTTGTTTTTGTTTCTACTTGACACGGTGAAGGAAAAAATATATATATATAAATCTGCACTGGGGGAGAAGCCTTTCAACACCTCCCCTCCTGGTGGGCCTGGCTACCTTTATTTCTCCCCACAGCAACCAGACCAGCCTTGTGGCGGGAGGTGCTGTGGCTATAAATGGTTTAACTCCTACCCCAACAGCTCAAGGCAACAGACATTTCTGGGCCCCAGAATCTGAGTCAGATCCTGGATATATAAACCACGCCAAGAAGACAGGGCCTGTTTCTAGCACATTCTCGAGGAGTCCGGCACCCCTTCCCAGACAGGACTGCACAAAGGGCCAACCCCACGGCGCGCCCGTGGTTTATTTTACATCCAACAAAGTGCACTGCAGACTGGAGACTGGAATGAAGAGATTTTTTTTCTAGGGAGGGCTTTACGGGGACCCGCTGCGGGACCTGTCCGGCTTGGCCTCCAAGCCGCTGACCAACCGCTGAATGCTCTGCAGTTCGCTGGTGGCCGCCTCCTTCTCCGGGCAGAGTTTGGGCGACAAGGACACAGAGCTGGAGGAAAGTGTGGAGGAGCGGCTGTTGAGTTCCGAGCCTGAGTCCACGGCCACCGAGGCCGGGCTGGCGGCCAGCGCGGCGGCTTTGGCGTCCAGGGGCCCCGCGGCCGCGGCCATGGACGGCAGGGCGGTGGTGAGCAGGCCGCTGCTGTCCGGGACCGGCATGGGGATGGAGTAGGGGCTGTAGCGCAGCCTCGGGCGCATGGTGTTCAGGTTGAGGAAGGGGTGTCGGTGCACCGAGCTGGAGGCCGCGGCCGAAGACGCGGCCGCCGCCGCGGCCATGTACGTGTAGGGGTAAGGGAACAGGCTTCCGAAAGGCGACATGGCCAGGCCCTGCGGGGAGAAAGAGAAACGCAGGCGGTGAATCGGCCCGCAGGGCCTGCGCAGTGGGGAGGAGCCAACCTCCGCCGACCACCCGCCCCCTCCCCCCAACCTTGGGGCCTTGGGCAAGTCATTAATCTCTGGGGCTGGGGCACTCAGCTTTCCTTCTCTAGATCCACTTCACTCCCTGTGCCCCAGCTTTCTTACGGAGGAAAAACAACAACAACAACAACAACAACAAAAACAAAACCCAGGGATATACGAGATAGTTCGTACCCTTACTGGGACTTTGCATAGTGAATGGGCTAAGGCCCGCAACGCGCTACATGGGGCACCTGACCAACAGAACTGTTAGAAATTCTCCCACTGGGGTCAGTCGGTGCACCTGATAAATGGGGCTGCAGGCTAGTCCAGCCACAAAGGTAGCAGAGGGTATAAATTATGGGACATACATTTGCTAAAGGCAATTGGGGGTGGGGGGAGCGAAAGGTGTTTGCTCTAAACGGAGACAAAGAAATCATCTGGCCTGATACATTGGTATTACAGGTAGAGAAACTGAGGTAGGCCCCACAGGTACAGGAAGCCACTCAGCTTCAAGTTCCAGAAGCTGAATTTAAAACTCAGGCCCCCTGGCCTGGGCCAGTTCTCTCTGTCCTTTGCCTTGGGTAGGTACCCTGACCACCTACCTGTTTGCCCAGGCAGTCCCTCCAGGACAGGGTCTCCAGAAGGAGAGGGGAGCAAGGGGAAGGGCCAGAAGCCAGCCCTGTTCTCAGTTCCCTCCTCCCCTCCCCCCCCCCCCACCAGAGGGGAGCAAACCCTGCCTCTTGGCTCAGAGAAGGGAGACGAATGTACTCAGACAAAACAAAGGCAAGGGCGTGCAGAAAACCCCACAGAACCTTTCTCGCTGGGTTCAGAGCATTTCCAGCGGGCCCGACTTCTCCCCAGCTGCCCTGCACCCCAGCACAGCTGTCTGACCCGTATAAGAGGCCGCCAGGCCTGCCACAGCCAGCCGAAGAAGTCTGCCCCTATCCTCTGACATTTCCCACACAGGCACAAACCATTAACCCTTTGGGGGACAGGCTGGCCTGCTGGGGGTGAGGGACAGGGGACAAGCTTCCCACTGGAAGGAAAGGCAGAAGGCTCCACTCCCACCCAAAAGCAGTCCCTGCCCCTCCCCAGGCCGTGGTCTCCCCCTTGTGTGATCCCTGGCGGGGCGGTTGGCTATGAGCCATTGGAGAGGCCTTAGAGCTCTGAAGCCGACATCATAGACCCTGAAGAAGGTCCTGAAGTCAGCGCCTCTGCCCCACCACTTACAGGCTGTGTGACTTTGGATAAGTGACTCAACATCTCTGGGCCTCTGCCACTTCGTCTATAAAGGGGAGGTGACAACAGCCGAACAGACCGAGCACAACCGAAGTGCCAGATAGAGCCATTAAGCATGATTACTGCTTACCTACTCTACTAGAAACAGCCCTTAACTTAGAAAAAAATTTGAAGTTTTTTTTTTGGGGGGGGGGAGTGTCAGGTTATGCTGAGTCAGTGAGATAAACCTCGACCTAGCAATTATTATTATTATTAATTATTATTATTAGGGCTCCTAGGCCAGGGGGACTGGTGGGGGTCTGGCATCACACGCAGGGCGGGGTAAGCAGAGCGACCCCGAGGGAGGGTCTGGAGAGCCCGGTGGATGACCCCTAATTACCTGCGAGGCCAGGACGTGCTGCTGGAGGTGGAAGGGCAGGGTGGCCGCCGACGCCCCCGACAGTCCCTGCGCCGCGGCCGCGGAGGCCATGGCGGTGGAATCCAGGCCCGAGACGCCGGTGGAGGCCCCGGACACGGTGGCCAGCAGGGGCCCCATGCCGGCCGCCATGCTGGAGAAGGCGCCCCCCATGGCGAACTGGCCGGGGTGCAGGAAGAGCGGGTGCCCGTTGAAGAACTGCTGACCCGCCAGCCCGGGGGCGAAGCCGAGGCCCGGCAGGGGGCCCTGGCCCAGGTGCGCGGCGGCCGCGTCCGTCTGCACCGTGAGCGGCGCGAAGGCCTCCTTGCCCGGCAGCGCGCGCGCCTCCTCGGCCTTGGACGTGGCCGCGCCCTCGCGGCCCGGGCTCCGGCGCTCCTCGGCGCCCAGGCCGCGGGTGCTGGACGAGATGGTGGCCGGGCTGTGGCGCGAGTCGGGCGACGCCTTGTCCAGCCGCCCGCTGTCCCGGGGCCGGCCGCCGGGCTCGGCGGCGAAGAGGTGCGCCTTGACCGCGGGGCTGCCCTTGTCGCGGCACGGCTCCTCCGACGTGGTGGTGGTGATCTTGGCCGCGTCGCAGGCCTCCGGGCCGTGCTCCTCTTTGCTGTCGGCCTCGGCGTCGCTCTCCCCCTCGCTGGGACACAGATCTACCATAGGAGGGGCACAAAAGCCAAGCGGAAGGGCGTGAGCTCCAATCTGGGCCAGCGGGGAACTCCAGTTGCCTGGTCTGAATCCCAGCTCGGCCATGTACTAGCTGTGTGGTCCCCGGCCGGCCCCTTAACCTCTCCGGGCCTCAGTTTTCTCATCCGCAAAGTGGGAGTGATGACACCTCACAACTTTACTGGGACGATTCACTAAGCTAACCCTCAATTTACAATATTTAACATAGAACTGAACCCCTTCCCCCCAGAACTCCCCCTCCCCCAACCGCTAGTGGACTTTTACTATTTTTTGCAATCGTCCGTTGAGCTCCTACCCTGTCAAAGCCTTTACTCGCCTTTCCCCAGTTCACTGCCTTCACTTTTTAGAAACAGAATTAAACGTATCCTAAAACTCACTTCAGGAACACCTCCTAGTTACTATCCAGAGTCTGTGTGCAGTGAGTGTCCAAGATTGGCACCTTCCAGAAATTTGTGAATTCTTCCAGAAGGATCCGTTTGAACCCTGCCCTGGTAGCAGTGGCAGAAATCCACACCCTCCCTCCACACACACACATTCAACTGGAACCTTCTGTTGCCCCTGTCCCTGCAGACTGATGGGGGCAGCCCGCTCACCCACCCTGGGACAATCACAGATTCTTTCACCACACCCTCTGTGGGTCTCCCCCCAGGAAAAAAAAAAAAAAAAAGGAAAAGAAAAAGGGATCCTATTTTATGTTTAAAGTTTAAATGGACTGAAGTCATAATGGACTTTCATTTTAATTCACTTAAAAACAGGTTTCTTCCCGTTGAGAGTGTGTGTGTGTCTTTCCAAATAAATAGTTCTTGTTCTTTAAACACAGGAACTAACTGGGGATTTGAAGCATCTTGTCCGCGCTCTCTCTCTCTCTCTTTCCCCTACCCTCCCTACTTGGATCCCCAGGGCCTCCTCTGCTTCCCCAGTGCTGTTTTCCCATTGTTGGCCCTAAAGCTGGACGTTTTCTCAGCCACTGTCCCTGTTCCAGGTGGCAGAGAATCCCCTCCCTGCCCCCCCCCCCCCCCCCCCCCCCCCCCCCCCGCCTCAGGCCAAATACATTTTAATCTAGAGCTCAAAGATAGTAAAAAGTCAGCAGTTGCTAGCTTGGAGAGAGTTGAGGGAGAGAGATAGAGACAGAGACGTGCTCCGCGCAAGTTTTCAAAGATGGCCCCACCGAGAAGGAACAGCCACCCCGGCCTCAGCCAAACCAAGGTTTGCAGGAAGGGGGTTCGGAGTTCTCCTTTATACACCTGAGGGACGGGGACACACCTGGCCACCCTCTTTGAACTGTGGCTCCTGCTTAGGGACTTGAAGAAGCATCTGAAGTTTTTGAAGGGCAGGGTCCCTGGTGGATACCCCCACCCCCCAAATCTCCCAGCCGCCCCCCCCACCCCCAAACCTGGAGTGGAGAATCTGGAGGCGATCAGGTCCTACCTTTGAGGTTCGATGTCCCTACGGTGGAGACAGCTGGAGACGAGGACTGAGCAAAGCAGTTAAAGGCTGCCTGTTCGCTTGAGGACTCATCTGAGGTCCCATTCTCCTTCTTCTGTCTGTCATCGAACACCCTCATAGACTGCAGGGTGAGCTGTTTTCTGTGCCAGAAGCCCACACCCAGCGTCACAGAGCGGAACAGACATTTCCCCTCTTTGTCCGCCTCACCCTCTCCAAAGAGGCGCACTGGGCACACCTCACCCTGCCCACCACCCACGGTTTCTCTGAAACCTGCTTGCCCCGAGGCAGCCAGAGACCCGAGCATTGTTCTGGAGCCTGTAAGGAGGCCTGAGTGTGGCACTGAGGGGAGGAGGTTGTTGGAGGAAGAAGGCTTCAGCTCCACTCAAGATCAGCAGTTCATTAGGGCAAGAGCACGGGCCACAGACAGCTGAACGGCCGGCCTTATAGAAGGAGGGTGAACTGGGTGCCCCAGCTGGTGAACACACACAGCCTCCAAACTCCCCACTGGTTGCTAAGACCGCGGTTGCCAACTTGCTTATTTCATGGTGCACTTTAATTGTGTTACCGACCTACCCATCGTAACCGGAGGGGGAGAATAAAAATCTATGTGGATGTTGGAAATTATTTTTTAACGCTTACCCCCCCCACCCCCACCCCGCAAGGGGAGAGGTTAAAAATCTGGGCTGATCTTCTGGATTTTGGAAATTCTTTGAAAGCGGGTGGGGGAGGGGAGAGCTGCTTCCATATACTATCCAGCTGTCTGCTTAATGCAAAATGATATGTATACCCATGAAGGAGAGCATCCTAGATTTCTCAAGGGGCCTCAGTTCTGTCGGACCGTATTTGCAAGACAAGATTGCAAAAATTCCAAAGCATTTTGTGAATGGTTTAGTCCTTTCCTGGGACCTGCCTGGGATGAACTTCATTAGGAATGAGTAGGCGACTGTATATGATCTGTTATCCCTGACACTTTTCTTCCAGAGACCGTGTGGTGTGGGCCTAGTTCATGTCCTTGCAAGCAGGTAGCAGAGAGGCGGTCAATTCTTTTCCACCACCCCCCCCCCAACACACACACACACACACACACACCTTCTTAATATAAGTGCCTGCATCCCGCTTCTAACAGTTGAGACTTGGGTCCAAGGAAAATAATTCTCCAAATTACCTGAGAAAATACTGGTTAAGGGTCTCCACTCACCTTTTTTCTCTCCTGCCATTTCCAGTGTCCCGGAAACCTTTTGCAAAAGGGTTGTTGTCTATTTTTAACTGAGTTATCTAGAGGAGGAGACACAAGCAAGAAAGAGACATTGGCTTCATTTTCTAGAATGTTTCGGGGGGAGTTCCCGCCCCCCCAACTCAGTCTACTAGAAATTGGACCGCCAAAAGAAGTCATTCGTATATGCCAGGTTAAAGAGAAAGGGAGAGGAATAACGGTTGTAAGGGTGGACAGGACCCGGAGAAAAATCAAGGATCTACACCATGGCTTACACCTCCCATAGGAAGCCACAGCAGGGATTCCAGACTGAAATTATACCGTCTGGGAAATGCCTCATTCTGTTCTGCAGGCAGCCTTGAGAGCTTGGGTTTAGAAATGGAAAGACTGTCAAAGTTGTCAAAAGAGACAACCTGTAGATCTTAAAATTATGCTTTCATTTTGTTTTTTTTCATACAGTGCAATTAATCATAAAATACGGCGTAAATCCTGCCCCCAAACACACACACACACACACACACACACACACACACACACACAGAGCATACACTCCAAACTTTTCTGTGAATCTAATAAAATGATTTATGGGGTTTCGCTGCTCTTGTGCCAGAGTGGGTTTGATTTTTTTTTTTTTTTTTTGCTGGGTTGGGGTCGGTGCGGGGGAGGAGGGTTGAGGAATTACAATATTGACAATTACAGATGTCAAAGGACTGAATGACCACTGGAAACATTTGTTTTCATTTATATGCTCTGTCACCCCCCCTTAGGTTGGAGAAGGCCTGTGGCCTCTTTGTCCCATCAAAAATGCAATGTTTTATTATTACTTTAACAACTCAGATTCACAGGATTCTGGGTCTAGAGGGAGCGTGCATTTGCACGCTGGGGCAAAATGCCATAGTATGTAATCTTTCAAATCCCTTCCCTTAGAGGAAAAAAAAAAAAGAGATCTAGAAAGTCAGAGCACCCACCCGTGGGGACAACGTATTCAAATGCAAAAGGAAACAGGGCTCAGAAGAGCAGGGGTCCTCTACTGCTCCTACTGCTCGCACCCCCAGAACAGCCTGCTGACAGTCAAGCTGGGAGCTGGGGAATCAGCAAGCTTCACTTTCCCCGGGTCTCTCAGTGCACATGCCCATGACCTTCAGGCCAGCATAACTTGACATACCAGGTGCTGCCTACTGGTCCATTTGGGGGTACTTCTAATCTGGGCTTCAGGCCCAAGGGAGAAAAAAAAAACAACCCTCAAATGAAGGGATGAGTTTGGTCATCTCATCTCAAAAGCCTCAGACAACTCGATTAGCATGACCCTGTGATCAGAGGAGGTTTTTCCAACCACACACACACACACACACACACACACACACACACATACACACACACACCATAAAAAACACAGCAGCATAAAAGGTAATAAAAACCAGACCAGCTACTCAGGGTTTCTGGCTAGGGGAGAAAATCTGTTCTCCAATGGGATTCTCCTCCCAGGATATCCCAAATGGCTTTTGCCCTAACTTTTTAGCTGGTGCCTTTAGAACCTGGAACCTGGTTTTTGATGCTTCTTCCAGAAGGAGAGGAAGCTGAGCCTCAAAACAAACAAGAAAAAGCCAGGAGTGGGGAAGCCGGTGGCAACACGGTTACAGGAGCTGCTCACTAGCAAAGTTAGTTTGGCATGTTTTCACTCCGCGTTGGAGTCCTAGCTGGTCAAGTTTTTGTTTTGTTTTGTGTGTTCCCTGCCTCTTGGACGCGCTCAGAGCCCCTTCCCCCCCAAAAGCTCCCCTGAAGCTCAAATCACAGAAGAAAACTGAGCCTCTCCCGTCCCAATTCTTTTGTAAATCCCTCAGTGTCTTCCCCAGGCAGCTTAAAGGTGAGGGGGGAAATGTCGCCATGGAAAAGAAAAAGCGCCTTTTGGTTACCTTGTCATTCTGGTATGCTGTCACGGCGATGAATTCAGTCTCGGGGAACAAGTATGTCCGAAATGTACTATAAGGAAGTTTCAAGATGTCATTGGCCCTCACAATGTGGAACCGTGGCTGATATTTGTGCATGGAGTTCAATATGGTCTGCGGGGGGCGGGGGGGGGGGGCGCAGGGGAGAGGGGAGACACAGCAAAAAAAAAAAAAAAAAGGGTTAGTGAGACAAACGGGGCCTTAGGACCCCTGCCAGGCTGACATCTACCCCACCGAAGGGTACCAAGCTCGTCTGGAGCCCACCTCCTCTCCTCGGAGCACCTCTGTGGGCACACTCCGCTCCACACATGTTATCTTCTGGAGAATCCAAACTGCTCCTCGGTTTCCAAAGGGTCCCCCCCACCCTCACCATCTAAGGTCCGTTCGTACCTTGAACCCTAGCCTACCTGAGTACCAAAACTATAATTCCCCTGCCACGTTGCGTGATCACTTGGGAAGGCCAAAGTCTTAAAAGATAGAGAAAAACATGCATTTTAATTTACAAAATGATTCAGTCCTTTAAGCGCCCACTAATTGACGAGCCCAATCCACTTAAAGCCCTGCAAGGTTGAACTCTAGAGAGGAATATTTATGCCTTAATCAAATCAAAGGCTTCAAATGCAATTCCTGCCCGCTGAAGATATTTCCGCGTCATTCACATCTTCCTGGGCCTAATCTTTCTGCTGATTCCTCGCTTATCACTCGGTTTATTTTATTGAAATGTTGGGGAGGGGGGGCAGGGGGCAAAAGGTGTTTGGCTTGACTTTTACAAGCAATTCCAGTCTCCTCAAAGTTTCTAAGGACTCTCCCACCGACTCCATGCATACACCTCCAACATGCACATCATTTTTATCCTGGAGAGCTCCGTCTCATTTCTAGCAAACCTGACTTTCACCTAAGCCCGAGTTTCTTTTTCTCATAGGAGAAAAAAAAAAAAAAATCTTTCCAAAAATGTACTCACACGCTTTTAACCAACGTAGCCAGGGCTCTGAACCTTAACCCCCCGCCCAAGAAATAATAAGGCTCGTTTCCAAACAGAAGTATGATAGCTCAAAACAAATTCCTGGCAGACACATAACTTTAAAATTGATTTTGTAGCTTCACAATTGGTTTTTAACTTCACAGTCAGGCGTTCACCAAGACCTGGAATTGCCACAGAACGCGAGTGGTGAGTGTTCTCGCCCTCGTTTCTTTTAGAGAGCCAGGCCTTCCATTATCCAAAGAGAAACACCCCGGAATCCTCTCTCTGGCTCTGTTTCCGATCGAACAACTTTTGCTACACTTAGCAACAGAGGGCGAGGGAGAAGTCTGAGCAGAAACCTGGGATTTTACAAGGACAGGGGAAGCGCTGCCTTGGCTAAGGTGAAGAAAGAGAAAATTTTACTGAGCGGTGAAACTTACAAATCCGTGTTTGTCCGAAATGTTGTTGGTGAGTTTCAGTTTGTGGAAAGTGACAACTTTGGACATCCACTGTTCCCCGGTAGCCGGGCTGTCTGGGTGAATGTACATTCTCTTTGGCATTTCAGGGTCAGCCTTACCAGCCACCATCCACCGAGAATTATGGAATTTATATCGACAGTCATCAGCAGCTATAATGTCCATCAATAGAATATATTTGGCTTTTTTATCCAGCCCAGAACATCTTACTTTAAATGGAGGAAACATTCGCCTACAACAGCAAGGGAAGAGAAAAAGAAATGGCTCAGACTCTTGGGTTTGAGTCCCTGTTTACCCTAAAATATTTCAATCAAATTCAAAACTTTCTGCCGTGATTGACTGAGGAGTTTCTGTTTCAGAGGAAGGCCACTGAGGGCAATATTATATCCTTCCACGACAGAAGTGTTACGTACCCTCAATTTCTCCACGGCGAAATGTCTCAAGGTTCAAAACAAGTGAATTATGGCACTCCCTTTCTCTACAGCGTCTAATAATCTCTCCACAATTTTTTCCTCTTGTCGGACTTCACAGATGGCCCTCTTTACAGAGAAATTCTGGCCTTTCCCCCCTGTCCCCGGAGTGCCTACTTCTAAACAGCTAGGGGTAGGATTTTACTTAAAGTGGGGTCAGTCAAGGCTAGAATTCGCCACTGCTGAGAAAAAGTTAAATTTATCAAGGAAATAAACGTCCAGCTTCCCTGCTACGGAGCAGCGAACCCGCCTCTGGGGGAAATGAAACCGGCCTTCAGTGAGTTCTCAAAACGAATTCTGTAGTTTGGGGTGGACTTCTGGGCCTGATAACCAATCTGCCTGGCATGCTGCTAACCACATTTCTCCCCTGGCTCGGGCCCGTCCCGAAAGGCAAGGCTGTACCACCAACAGCTTCTTATTTCCCAGAAGCGGTGGCAACCCACGGTCCTGACTCGAAAGGAAGCACTTCACTGTGAAACCGAGGTAATGTCTTCTGGGTTTAGAGAATTTTTATGCCCAGCTTTGGCCTCATTTTGCTAGGAAAGATACCGAAAGCTGGAGACATCCCTCAAGAGAGGGAGTTTATTTTTATTATTCCAACACTATGCTTTGATGGACTTCAATGCCATAAAAAAAAAAAATCATTGATTTTAAGGGACAGGCAGGTTTCGGTCAGGCAAGGACCTTTTCGTTATATAAAATATGGTCGGTAATATAGAAAAAAGCAGCATGTGTCTCTCCAGGGGCCTTGGATCTGCAAACATCATCTTAATTATCCAAAATTGCCTAAACTCTCCCTCGGATTACGGACACGTGAAGCAGTGTAGACAAACAAACCCAAATGCCCTTCCATTTCTCTGTGACCCTGCCGGAGGCCAGCGCAGGCCCCCCTGCAGACCCAGAGGCTAGGCTGGAGAGCAGAAAGGGCAAATGGAGAGCCAGCTTCGGGGTCTCCCACTACCACACAAAAGAAAAGGGCAGTGAAGTTTTTCTCGCTGGGAACAAAATGAAACAAACAAAACCCAGAACATCAACAAAGACATAAGGATGTTCCAGAAAGGTTTGAACAGCGAACTTCCTGCCATGGGGTGGTTTTCTTTCTTCCTGCAGGAGATGTCTGAGTGCCTTGGAAAAATCCTATCTAGCCTGTAGGGAATCCAGGGTGCCGACCGAGGTGGGAGGAACTAGGGCTGCAAAGGGCCAGGTAAGCCGAAATTTCCCACCCGTGGGGCAGGGGCCGGGGAATGTCTGTACCTGGTTCCAGGGGAACCAAGTTTTGCCTAAGCCCGAGTAACTGGCAAACCGGGTATTCTGGGAACAGAGAGAGATAAAGGCAAGGTGGGGGGAGAAGAAAACACCTCCATTAGCTTGGGGGAGGGGGCCCTGCTGCGTGCTTACCTTCCCGACTTGGTAATGACCATCTCGGTGCCCCGCTTGTGGAACTGATCCCAAAGTTCTTTGGCCTCGAGGTGCACCTTGGGGTCATCCTCCACCTCTTCTTCGGGCTCCATGGTCTTCAGAGGCCTCAGATGCGCCTGGGGCCCCAGGGACGAGAAAGGGATGCCGGTCTCGGCCGCCCCCACCAATTGATCCATGATCGGCTTGGCCAGGGCGCCCGGCAGCGAGAGCGCCGCCGCGCCGTTGGGAGGCAGCGTCAGCGCGGGGAAGAAGGGCGGCTGGTGACCCAGCACCGCGCTCATGGCGAAGTCCGGCGCCCGGTGAGGTAGGAACGGATGGTAGGCCATGCTTGTCCCAGGAATGACCGGATCTCTCATGGAGAGGCTCATCCACTCCGGGCGGGGCGCTGGGCTCCAGCCGGGGACAAGTCCGCAGCTGCTGTTTGGTTTTGTTTTGGTTTTTAACAGCAGCACATAGTTTGAGAAAGAAAAAAAAGAAAGAAAGAAAAAAAAAAAGGGGGGGGGGGAATCACAACTAAAGCACCCTAGGGAAGGGGGGGGAAGTGTCTTTTGGGGAAGGGGAGTGCCTCTTTTAAAGAGGGCAAGGCGAGAAATCAGGAGACATAGTCGCTGGGGTGACTGTCCTTGTGCCTTGCGTTTTTTAAAAAGCCGCTCCTGGAAGTCGGTTTCACAGGCGAGAGCAGCGAGCAGGGTCTCACTGGCGCCCGAGCCCCGCCGCTTAGCCGAATCGACACTTCAGCCCCCGGTCCCAGGAATCGCTCCCCGGCCCCCGGTTCTTTGTTGCGATTGCGGACGACTCAGCTCCGAGAGACTTTTTACCTTCTCTTCTCCTTCTTCCCCGCCCCCCTGTCTCTCTTCCTCTCCCTCTCTCTCGCTGGAGGCGTCTGCTGTAGCGCTAGACCCGGCTCCGCCAGCGAGCGAGAGAGCGGAAAAGTCTCTCGCCTTTAAAAAAAAAAAAAAAAAAAAAATCTCTGATTCAAGCTCTCTTCTACCAGCGCTATCAAAACTTGAACTGCAAACTGGCTTCCGTCCGCCCTCCTCCTCCTTCCTCTGCTCCGAGCCTCCGGAGGGTGTCCTGGGTTGCAATCCGAGTCCCGCGGCGCTCCTCTCCCGCGCCTGTCTTCCTTGTCCTAAAACGTGAGCGAAATCGCTTCCTAAATCTGCGTCCAGACGCGCAGGGCAGGGAGGATTGAGTGGGGGGAATGAACAGGGGAGAGGGGGAGAGAGAGAGGGAGAGAGAGGGAGAGACAGGAGACGGGGAGAGAGGGACGGAGCGGGAGAGGGAGCGCGAGGAAAGGGAGGGAGCGAGAGCGAGCGAGCGAGAGCTCCGCGCCACCCTCCTCCGCCTCTAGAATTCCCCGGGCGTCTGCACGGCGGCTCTAGAAGGTCGGGCTGTGCTGTGGGCTGCGGGGAGCCGGAGGCCTCTTGATTGGCTCTTTGACGCTTTCGGACCAATTGTGTTGCTGCATAGGCGTGGTTTTCACAGGTCGAGTGCTGGGGGATAGAGCCGAGTTATAAAAAGAAGGTGTCGGAAACTGTAACGTCGCAGCGCCGCATCGGTACTACTGCCTGTCCTGTGAATATGTCAACATGATCAGAGGGAGGGCGGGGAGCCACTGGGGAGCGCGCACAGAGTCGCCTCTAGGTGGCTTATCGAGAGATCGCTGCAGCCCCTGAGCTCGCTCGCTCGCGCTGGCTCAGCCCACGTCTGAAATGCCTCAGTCATCCAGCCCCGGATCGAGGGAGGAGGCAGGGCCCGGGGAGGAAGGGGGAGGAGGAGGGAACGAGCGAGCCGGGCCAGGAAGGCGGAGAGCGCGCCGGGCGCCGGGCAGGGGCGCTCGCCTCTCGCGCGCTCGGCTCGCCTCTCCTCGCCGGCCGCCGCGGCCGTTTCCCTCTGCGGCTCGCCCTCTCGCCGCGGCCCCGGGAGGGCCAGGCGGACGGCCGAGCCCCCGGCGAGCTGCCGTTCGGCCGCCGGCCGCAACAAAAGGCGGCAGCGGCGGAGAGGCGAGCGCCGAGACTCCGGGCTTGCGCGCTCCCCGGCCCCACGTGGAGCCCAGCTCCGCCCGGCCGCCGCCGAAGGGCTCCCGAGCTCGGGTGGCTCTCGGCGCCGGGCTCCCGGCTCCTGGGCTCGCGGGCTCCCGGGCACACGCGTGCGGGGGCTCCCTCTCCCCCGGGCCCCACCCGAGGCCGTGGGCGGGGACCCAAGCGCCCCGCCGCTCCCGCGCGCGGACACGCGCGGGCACCCCGGGACCGAGCCACCCGCGCGAAAACACGTACACGCAAACACGTACACAGCCTGCGCCTCCGGCCCCGGTTGCGCTCACCCCGGGAGGCGGACTCGGGGATTTTTTTGAAATGCATTTGCCAGCCCTTTTAAGATCTCGTCTTCTATCCGAATCCGGGCTCCCCGAGTTCCACCTGAATGTGTGCGTGAGGGTAGAGGAGAGAATGGAGATCGGGACGGAAGGAGCGCGGCGAGGGACTAGGTTCTGGGCCTGCCCCGGCCGAACCTCTGCCCTCACCTCGGCGGCCCTGGGAGAGCTGGTAGGGGGAGGCGCGCCCTCCTTGTATCTTCTCGGGG
This sequence comes from Panthera leo, assembly GCF_018350215.1. Lineage (NCBI taxonomy): Eukaryota > Metazoa > Chordata > Mammalia > Carnivora > Felidae > Panthera > Panthera leo. The sequence goes on from NC_056690.1 coordinate 11,724,565, forward strand.
CATTGCACTTATCTCTCCAGTGCCTCAGTCCTTTCTCCACCCGGGGACTTATCTCACCAGAAGTCGGGGGTGAATTTGTAAAACAAACCGCGATACGCCCCCACCCCAGAGGCGAGGTGACTGGTTCCAGTTCAGGTAGGGTGTGGGGGGTGGGGGGGGTGCTCAGCGGGGGTGAAGGGGAGGGAGGCGTCGGAATTGGTATGTTACCACAGGTTCCCTGTCTGGATCAGAGGCTTCCCCAAACCCACATTTCTCGCTTCTGGGGTGCCCGGGCAGGGAGTTGGGCCGTCCCTGCCTGGATGGATGGAAATCTTGGGTAGAATGTTCTTTTACCCTTTCTGGGTGGAGAGCTTCCTTGAGTGTAAAGGAGCGGAGAAAGGTTTGATTTCAAGGCCTAGGGGGCTAAGAAACCCAAGCTTGGGATGTGTGTGTCTGTGTGTAGGCAGCCAGCGCGGTCCTCTCTTAGTCCGCCCCGTACATCCCCACGCCCCCAGCTCCCAGACTCCGAAATGGGAGCAAGTGGAGGGTGAAATGCACTTCTATTGTGGGCCAACGGCCTCGAGATAGGGGCGGAACTTTAGAGGCGACAAGCTTCTCCAGCCTCGCATTTTTGACGCACATGGTTAAGAGCGCTTGGCGCCAGCGCTGAGAATTCCCTGAAGTCACCAGAGAGAATGGAGTGGTTCTTCGAACTCCGTCTGGCTCGCCATCTCACCCCCTTCTTTCCCTTTCGGCCTGTCTTTCTCTGGTGTCTCTGTGCCGGTGGTGGAGAAGAGAGAAAGAGGGAGAGAGAAGAGGGAGGCGGCAGGGCCCTGGGGTGTCAGACGCCCCCTCCCCGCGTCCCTCGCGGCCCGATCCTGGAGGGTGCGAGAGGCCGGGCCTACCCCTCCTTACGCCTTCCACCGAGGTCACTGCAGGGTTTCACGAGTCTCTGGAGGCCCAAGCCCACCCCCTCCCCCACATCGCTCGCCTCCTGAGCCCGGGGCAGCTCGGCGGCGCTTTCAGGAGCGGCCCCAAATCCCCGCGATCTGGTTTTGCCTGCACTCGCCAGCCAATCTCTGCCCGGCCGCTCCACGTAGAAAGTAGTTCTGCAGCCACAATGCGACTGACACCCCCCCCCCCCCCACTCCTCACTGTCTCGGTGCCCTCAAGCGACCAGATGCACGGGAGAGAGATGTTTCACTAGGTCCTCCGCTTTCTTGGCCTCCTTTCTGTTTTGGACTTGGGAAGGGAGCTTGCTAATTTCACTCGTAAATATCTCGACTTGCCTCTGGCCCCTGCGTGGACGAGCGGGATTTCTGGCCCTCACATGGCCCCCTCCCTCCAATGCCTGTATTTTGCCCGTAGTTCTGACTTAACCCTGGGGTCACCCCTGTTACCGCTCCATAACCCGTCCCCCATTCTTGCTCACAAGGGTTGGGGGTGGGGGGAAGAGAGGAAAGTTTGCGGGGTTCTGGATCGAAAATGTCGACATCTTGCTAATGGTCTGCAAACTTCCGCCAATTATGACTGACCTCCCAGACTCGGCCCCGGGAGGCTCGTATTCTGCTGGGAGGCCGCGGTAACTCGGGATCAAAAGCGGGAAGGTGCGAACTCCTCTGTCTCTGCTGGGCCGTCGCGCCCCCCTCCCGGTGGGTGATAAACCCACTCTGGCGCCGGCCGTGCGCTGGGTGATTAATTTGCGAACAAACAAAAGCGGCCTGGTGGCCACCGCATTCGGGTTAAACATTGGCCAGCGCGTTCCGAAGATTTGTGCCAGGCCTGGCAGCGGGGGGAACCCACAAGGCTAGCGCGCCCCGGGACCCACGGCTTTAGGCTCCAGACGCGGGGTCTACACGGCCTTCTCTCTCTCTCTCTCTGCAGACCCCCACGATAGTCTCTCTCTCTCTCTCTCTCTCTCTCTCTCTCTCTCTCTCTGTCTCTCCCCCCGCCTCACACTCAACAAAAGACATACGGGAAACATTGAAGGAGCCTGGCCTTCGGTAGAGTCTGGAAAGTGGTGTTTTAAATGTCGGAGAAGGGGGGGGGGGCTTGCAAAGTTCGGAGAGGACCCACGGAACTTCTGGTGTCCCTCAGATAGTCCTGCACCTTTTTGCAAAAAAGAGTTTTCACTTAATTGCAGGCCTGATTTTTTTTTTTTAATTTAAAAAACAAAACCCACCTCTGTCTATCTGTAATGCCTGCAGCGTTTAGGGAGAAGCTGTGTGTGTGTGTGTGTGTGTGTGTGTGTGTGTAGATGGTAAAGCGGGGAAGGGGCAGAGGAGCCTCAGAACAAATTTCGTGTAGGCGCACACAAATGCGAAACCAAAGCACCTATCCTCATAGTCCGGGCCACCGATGCGGCAGAGAAGTTAGCCTTCCCAAAGAATCGCCCCGGGAAGCCTCTGGTTGATCCTACTTTTTCCCTATGGCACTGCCTGCCTCCAACTATAAAAGGGACAAACCGACCCTTTTGTGACCGAATGGTGTTTATCTGAAGTTTACAAAAAAGGGGGGAGGGAGGGGGAAAGGTTGGTGGGTAGGCGGGGTGGTTTACTTTGGCAAGTTTGCTGTAAATACTCTCTTCAGCATGTGTGAGGTCTGGCGAGGGACTATTACACGCTTATTCCCTCTTAAACTTTCACCCCCCCCCCTTTGCCGCCCAGCTTTTTTCAGTCCGAGGTGTCGGTAAATTGGAAACTCTGTTGACATAAAGACATCCGTGTTTCTCTAGGGGTCTGAGGCCTAATTAAGAAGTTTCCTACAGTGGTCAGGTCAACGCAGAAACTTTTACTGGGGAGGGGTTCTCTGATCGCCTGGCAGCGTAGAGATGGCTCCCTGTTTCTGCCCAGTGCCCCCCCCCCCCCCACCTAGGATCTGGCCTTTTTGTTTTTGTTTTTGCTTTTGAAATTGACAAGCTTTGAAACCCACTGTATGTGGCTATAGGGCTCCCACCCTCTTTGGCCGCCCCATTCTGCTAACTGGGGACTTGATTTTCCTGCCAGAGATCCCAGGGAATCAGCTGTCTCCGGAGTGCCTAGCTTAGTGTTTGTGAGTCCTGCAAAATGCTGCCAGCAACCTCCTCCCCACCTCAGCACTCCTGTGCTGCCCCAAACCCTGACTCTGCCATATACAGCTCTGAACCCACTAGAGGACCTCAGCACAGACCACGGAAGCTAGATGTTCCTCCTGGAGCTTGACGGTCGCTTCACCCACCCACCCCCTCCCCAAAGCTTGCTTTAAGAGCTCAGTTCCTCCCTGGCCAGGAGTCGGGAATCAGCCTCCCTATCTTTCCTCCCTCTGGGGGCAGGCACAAGCCTCTAGGTTGGACCAGACAGGACACCCATCTTTTGTTTCTTTTTTGTTTTTGTTTGTTGGCCGCTTGGTTGGTTGGTTGAGGTCCCGGTCTCTGTTCATCCTTCAGGACTGTGACTGTAGACCTGTATATAATCTTTTTGGCTCTGTTTCTTTGAACTTTTCTCTCCTCTCCCTTGTCTCTGTCTTGTTCTGTTTCTAGTTCTCCTTCCCGTCTGTCTCTACCCGCCCCCCCCCCGCCCCCACCAGCCGTTAACTTCTCTTGTTCCTTCTGCTTCTGATTTGCTCTCTTTTCCATCCTTTCTTCATCTTCTTTCTTCCTTTCTGTTTTCTCTGACTTTTTTTTGGCCCTCTCTGAATTCTCTCCTGCTTTTCTGTGTTTCTGGATTGCCCCTGTGTTCCCTCTTGCGCCCACTTCATCTTTATCTTTGCCAGTGACCCAAACAGGCTGGAAGTTCTTCTTGGGGTTCAAGCAGACAGCCCCCCCCCCGCCATGCCCTTGGCCAGGAAGAAGACACAGTGTCCTGAGAGAAATAGGGTTGGACCCATCTGTGTAGGTTGGAAGGATCACCCAAGTCTCCTCCCCCCCCCACTCAGAGGATCTCTCTCCCTCCCTTTCTATCTCCTTTGGAAAGCAGGAGTCCCGGGTGAGGGGAGGCCCCTCTGCCCTAAAGCCCCAGCTCCTACCTCTGCCTTGCCCTAGCAGCAAAGGCCTTCCCGTAAGGCACATTTCCCTGTCCTCTGACAGCCCTCTAAATTATTGATCAGGGCGATTCAGTGCAAGAGTCTGAAGTGTGTGTGTGTGTGTGTGTGTGTGTGAAAAGGTTGTCAAAGTTGTCTAGCTTGGGGAAACGGTATTTTTAGTTCGGAGGCTCACTTTGGTGCCAGTTGGTTCATGCTGTTTCTAGAGCATCATCCGTTATTCACGTAATCCCTGCTCATCATATCTCCTTTTAATGTAAATATGGTTTTGGCTGAAACAAAATGGAAAGATTTCACCCTCTGCATTATTCTTATTAGCACCTACCTTCCATCAAAGCCGATCACCCTGGAAAATGGCAAATTTGTACATGGCTAGGGATTTAGATAAGTTGGAAGGGAAACAAGGGAGGGGGGGATGAAGTGGGTGTGGGGGGGGGAGAGTGCCTTTTATACATCTGTGAAGGGTTTTTTCCTCCCTCTCTCTCTCACAGGAAAAGGAACTAATTGTGGTTTCCTAATTTCAAACCAATCTACATCTTCAATGTTCCCTTTGTGTGTTTTACCCAATTACTTAAAGAAAAAAAAAACAGATAATGTAATGGACGTTTCTTAGGCCAGCAGCAATGAATTCAGGAGGAAGAGGGCAGGGAATTTTTCCTCTCGTCTTATCTGACCCAGAATCAGCGAGACGCAGGCCAGAGCTGGCTTGGGCCTCAGGCACCTGTGACCACCCAACACCTTTCTTTATTCAACATCCTCTTTCCAGATTTTCAGTCCAGACAGGTAAGCGGGCAAATGGTCCCTCAGCAGTTCATGCCAGGAATTTGGCTTGGGGGGGGGGGGTCTGAGGGACAGAATACTCTAAAAAGGTGGAGGAAAAAGACAACGGTACGTTCTCCAGTCCCCACCGGCAGATGGGAGGCTTCATCTGGACGGGAGAGCTTGGTTTTCCACGGTTTCCCGCTTCTGCTCCTTCCCACTATTACTGGCGGGGGCCGTCTGGTGCCAGTGGCTTGGGGGCGGTGGGGTCTCGCCCTCTGAGAGCAGACGGGGCAGAGGGAACAGGGGGATGTGTAAGCGAGGGGGCATGGCTAATTAAATGGCCGCCACTGTCAGGAAGGCTGACGGGGCCAAGAAAGATGGGCTCCTCCAATTCTGCTGAACTAACTGTCCCCTTAGAGCTACAGACACGTTTTCTCAATTTGAGCACAATATCCATTACTATTTCCCGTACTGGGTTTCAATTAAAGAGGATCAGAGCAGAGAGGGAAGGCAAGAGATAAATGAAAGAGAAGAGTGGGTGCAGAAGTGTGTGTGTGTGTGTGTGTGTGTGCGCGCGCGTGTGTTTCCTCTCCATTTTCTTCTAGTAGCTGCTCCTTGTGAGCCATCCAGTTGGCCTATGTTCTGAAAGTCATGTTTTCATTCTCCCCAACCCATTAGGAGATAACACACTGTCTTTCCTATCCATTGGAGCCCCAAAATGTAGCTGTCCCTGGGAGAGCTATGGCTTTGGGGAGGGATTGGTCTTTCCTAGGTGGGCACAAGGTTCCAAGGACTGGAGGGGTGTGAGCCTGGAAGGCTCACACGTTTTACTGTCACATTGAAAGCTGCTAAAACCCTATCTGCCTTGAACAATCCTATGGGAAACATAACCTCTTGTGGGTCTGGGACAGAGGGTGGCGGGGGAGTGATTTCACCTGCTTCTCCGGCTCCCTCGCCTGGCAGGTGGGGGACTTGGAAACCGGTGGCCAAGGCTAGGGTGTGAGTCTTAGGTTCAGGATGGTGACTCCAGGCCTGGTCTGTTCCTGAGCAGCTAGCTGCCTCACGCCCAGGGAAACGCTCTGGCCCAACTCACTCCTCACGGTTTGGAACCAAGCCCCAGCTCCGTCTCTGTGATCGCTGACCCCGCGCCGTGGCCACTCAGAAAAGGGGGCGGGGGTCGCTGAACCTCAGTGTCAGTCTTAATTACCTGACAATCTGGGTAGCCTTCTCCTCTGTGTCGCTGAAACAAACTTGAGGCCTCAACAATGTGCCTTTAAGTCGCTGCCTTGCCTGCAAACTAATCTTCCCAGCCTTCAAATAGTACATAACAAATCCTGCCTGAGTCTTATAGAACATCCAGGGAGCGATGGGGGGGGGGGGTGTGCAGCAGAGCTGGAGGGACTGTTCTCTCTCTCCCAACCTGAGCCCAAGGTTTGGGTGACACTTGTGACCTTAGAGACCCCAGAAGCCTTTCCAAGGCTCCAGCTTGGGGTTTGAATAAATAACCGAGAGCTGGAGAAGTTTCTCTCTCTTTTCCTTTTACCTTTTTATTTATTTTTAAGAGGAGGAAGACAGAGGCAAAGACACACACATACATAGAAAGAGAAAGAAAATGTTTGCAATTGTCAAAGCGCTTTCCCCAAGACCCGCTTTTTTTTCTGGTGCCCAGACCTCAGTGCATTTCATCTCCAAGCCAAATATTAAAAACCCTGGCAGGCGCGCGGGCAGAGAGCAGCGGCCTTCTCGATCTGGGAACCTCTCCTGGCAACGTCCTTTCCTCCTTTCCCCTGGAAAAGGAAAACTTGCGGCCCCCAGGAAGGAGCGTGAGGCAGCGACAGCCCAGAGCTCCCCATCCAGGTCCTGTGGACGACGGGGTCCGGCCCCCGGGGTGCTTCGCCTCGCGCCGCAGCCGCCTTACCCCGGTTCCAAATGCGGAAGCTGGACGCGTTCCGTGCGGCTCCAGGCCTCGCCCAGCACGGAACCCGAGGAGACACTCGCTGCCTCGGATTACACCCGCACCCTGGGGTGGAAGGGTCGAGACTCGGGTCTGCCCCCCCCCGCCCCCCGGAACGCCGCACCGGCCCGCCGGGGAGCCAAGAGGTCCCGGGCAGGCCGGCCTACCCCGATCTCCTGTCGCCAGGAGGTCCCGCCGGCCCGGGAACGCGCGACCCGCGCGCACTGGCTCCCGGCGCTGGTTACCTGCTTTCCCTCCGCAGCTACCGGGGCGGGGCGAGGCGAGGCAAGGCGAGGCGGGCTCCCCGGCGCGAGTGCAGAAAGCGCGCCGGCCCCGTCCGCGGAACGCAGGCCCTCTTCCCGTAGCTCAAACTAGGGTTACAGGGGTTCCGTGAGGAGCCCTCCTTCTCCCCCACCCCCCCCGCCCCCCACCAGCTCCGAGTTGTCCTTTTCCAGCATTGACTCCCACCCCCACCCCCCTGCTTGCAAAGGACAAATCCGGGGTGGATACTAAAGACCTTAAGTGCTGGGGGTGCAGGGGTTACCAAAAATAGAGGAGAAACGCAGCGCTCTCCGGCTCTCAAAGTGATGGAAAAACCACTGCGAGGAGATAGCCTCCCGGGGAGAAAAGCAGGGCTCGGAGGCCGCCGAGCAGAGCCGGGAGAGAATCTTCGCGTACAAAGGGAGGAGGGTGGGGTGCGAGGGAACGTTCTCCTCTCCCACCGCTGGGGTGTGTTTTTACATGTTTTCTTAGCAGCGAGTTCTATAAACAGGTCAGCCCTACACTGCCAGCCGAGGGAGTTTGAGGCCGTGTCTGGATCCGAGTGCAGACGCCTCTCTTTCCCACTCGCCCCCCTGCAAGCCAAAGGCGCTGGGGGCGCTGGGGGCGCTGGGGGCGCTGGGGGCGAGGGCCGGGAGCCAGAGGCGGGTGCGCTGCCTCCCACTTCTGACTTGGAGGGGTACAGTTGCTTTTGAAATAGCTGCTCTGGTCTTCAGACGGTCAAATATGAGTTCCCCACATGTCTGACTCTGGTCTTCTGGTACCTCAAGCAGGGTTTGGGTAGTTTGGGGGTGGGGGGTCGTGGTGCTCTAATTACCTCTGAGCCGAGTGGGGGTGGGGCGGGGGGATTCTCTCTTTCCAGCTCGGCCCTGCTGGGGTGCCGGGGCGCATTATTAAACCCAGACGCTCCGTCCAGGAATTGGGGCCATGAGGAAAAGATTTACAATTAAGCCAATTGGGGCCGAATGCAGCCATCCAGGTTTGCAGGTGTAAATAATGCCTTGGGTTTCTTTCTTTCTTTCTTTCTTTCTTTCTTTCTTTCTTTCTTTCTTTCTTTCCTTCCCTTTCCAAGCGACTTCATTTCACCCCCACCCCACCCCCGGCAAGATTCTAGTACTTTAGAGCAAAGTGGGGAGGAGGAAGAACGGTGGGGTCAAGTTAGGAGTTTTCTATTAGACAAGTTAAAATATGATGTTGGACTCACTTTTATGTCCGTGTCTTAATGCCGGGATTAACCAGGACAGGCGCCTCTATTTCATTTCTCCATCTAGAATTCGAGAATTGTTGGGGCCCTTGAAACGCCTTCTGAGGGTGGGTTATGATACTTTTAATTTTTAGGGAATGAGACAGATTTCTGTAACAGGGATATTGGAGCTGACTTACTATAAACTCTTTTTGGTCGTAGAGATCAGGTTCGGGAGGGGTAAGGGGCGAAGGAAATCCCTCTTATTTGGGATATCAGAAGATCGCCCCAAACTGAATCTGGAGGAGAGGAGGGGCCTAGCTTTCTGAGAACAGAGTCACATACCTTTCTAGGGTTCATTTTTAGATCTCCTTAATGCTTGGGAAGCCACGTGTGGGTCCCACTCAGAGGCTATATTCCGTTGCCTTATTTAAACATAATAGAATATGCGTGTGTGGTTCTAACACATCCTATGCGGGGATGATGTGTACGTGTGGACATTCCAGGCAGCCCCAAATATGAAATTAAATCTCAGATTTAAAAATGCATTGCAATCACACCCCACGGGCAGACTCCCATTGGATCAATGCAGACGGAGTTCAATTTGTTTTTCAGCTACACAGTTACTCCTTTTCTCTCCCAGCAAGAAAGTCTGCCTGTTACAAATTACCAGGCAGTTGGAGCACAGGCCCCCCACCTCCACAACTGCTGTTCGGTGTGCTTCGTCTTGCACTAACCTTCTCCATAATACATGTAATATGTGTATACACAGGCAGTTTTCCAAAAAATTAGCGATAACATCCCGGGCGTATGAAGAATGGTCTGTCCCTCCCTCTGCATTTAAGGTTCGGTGCGCGCTACGTTGCTCCCTCCGGAGCCCGCATCTCGGGGGATTGATGCCCACGGGGATCTCGCGGGGAGGAGGTTCCCCAGTCTCGGTTGCACGCAAGGGCACGGAGTCAAAGCGCCTGACTCCAGCCGGGATAAGGTCATAGGTGTAGAATTAGGGAGGCAGGACTTAACACGTCCGTCCCGCGGCGAAGGGAGAGCAAGCGTCACCCAGCCTGGGCTGAAACCCCCCAGCCGCCACCGGAAAGTTTTCCGGGCAGTGGTGGTGCAAACACCTTTTTTTTTTTTTTTTTTTTTTAATTCTTTCTTCTTTCTTTTCTTTTCGTCCGCCTTTAAAAAATTCCCAGCCCAGTGCATATGTTGGGCATAAATAAAAGGGGGAGGGTGGTGTTGAACGCTGGGTGAACCCGAATCAGCCTGAAGCAGCGCGGGCAGTACGCGGGGAGGCGTGGGAGATAGATGGGCCCTAATTTGGGGGGGGGGGGAGGGCAAGTGGGGGGTGGGGAAAGGGACTGCCGCTCGCTTGGAAACCTGCGCTCCTCGCTTCTGGAGAAGCTCTCCAGCGACCTCTGCGAAGGGTGCCCCTGGCGTCTCGCCGCTGGATGGCGCTCGGCGGAGACGCGGCGGGCGGACCTCCGCCCTCCGAGCGCCCCGCCGCCGCGCGGGGTTGGGACCTCAGTTTTGAGCTTCCGCAGTGGCAGTTCCGGAGGCACCGGGAGGCCAAAGCTGTTCCTGGAGGCTGGGGCGGGAGAGGGGGCACTCACGGTCTGCCAAACCTGGAAGGTGGATCCAGAGAGGCTGGGCTAGAGCCGGGATGTGGGGGAACAGGTTTCTCAGGACAAACTAACGCCTCGTTTCCTAGGCGCCACGCGCGCGCGCGCGCGCGTGTGTGTATGTGTGTGTGTGTCTGGGGAGAGTGGTCTGCAAAGGAGGACAGCCAGGTGCATGTGGAGTTGCAAAAAGGGAACACGGTTTGCGGAACCTCATGGTCCCGCACCCCCTCGTGCAAAGGCCAGTCCGGTTCTCACCGGCCCCCTCCAGATAGGCTCGATGGAAATCGGCGTGGCTGGTCTTACCAGCCTGAATTGTACCTGTAATTGGGAATGTCAGGGTTGGAGTGCACCCCAGTCAAACGGAGCCCTCATTTGGAAGTGTCCCTGAAGGTGCGGGAGGTCTCTTGCGCAGAAATTCACCCAGCGCCTGGTGAGCTCTTACTGTGTGCCAGGCACTGCGTTAGACTTTATGATCTGGTCAAAAGTTACTTAAAGAGCTAGAAAGTGGGGGGAGGGGGGGCTGGGGGTGGAAAATCAGCCATAACCAAAGAGGTATATTGGCTACATGGTCCAGCTAGGCGTGTCTAATATTAGGTCTTTATTTTCCAAGTTCCTGGAAGGGAAGGAGAGGACTGACTCATCCTTTCTCTGACTCCCATCACAGTGCTTGGCAATTGGTAGGTGCCCAGTACATAATCTTTCCATACAGGAATAAAAGTCAATGAAGAAAGGGAGAGAGGGACTAACGGGGCTTCTCCGCACTTTTGAAAACAAATGACTATTCCCAAAGTGCACTTTTTAAAAACCGGCATCAAACTGATTAGTTGCCCCCCAAACGGATTCTGATATGTAAGGTGAAACAGTGAAAATGTGGTAATGAGAAGAAAAGTTTGGTCCAATGGATAGACACATCCACTAGGTCATTCCACAAATATTGACTGGGGGGCTTTCTCTGTCCACGCAGTCTGCTAAGCCCTGGAGACCCTGGGTCCCGGCTGGCTTGATGCTTATTGTCGTGAACTCTATCCACTGCGGTGAGTAGAATATATATACATTTCCATTTCAGAGAGGAGGAAAATCGAGGCCCAGGAAGGGCGGGGTGGGAGAAGGCTTCTACATTCAACATCTCAGGCAGGAAGGCCAAACTCAGTCCAGCCCCAGCTTTTCTGCGTGCTGGGGGAGGTCGGGCCAGGTGGTTTTTCCGATCCTGGGAAGAGGCAGCAGCGTCTGGGAGCCCTGAAAATGCCAAAGGGCCCTCGAGGTCGTCGCAGGTGCCAGGCAGTTTTCAGGAATCAGATCTGCTTTCCCAGATCTGCTCCCTGAAGCCCTGAGCTCCGGGCTGTACTGAAAGATCTAACCTCCAGACTCTCCCATCCGTTTCTTTCAGACAGCGCCTACACCTTGCCTAGGACTGGGCAGTGCTGTGTCACTCTTCACGGATAGGGACTGTGGGAGAGAGTCTGGCCCAAGGTCACAGTGCTAAAAGTGACAGCGAAGAAGCCTTTACAATGCACCCCCCCCTCCCGCCAGGATTTTCTGTTTCTTTGCAGACCTCTTCCCTCATTAGTAGCCCAGTGACCAGCGCAGTCTGGCACGCGCCGGGCGTTCATCCAGTGTTTGTTGATTGAATAAACGAATCCTTGTTTGTTTGTTTTTGGGTTTTAAATATAGAACAGAACTAAAAAATGACACCATGATCGAGTAAAGAGGAGTGAGGTGAGAAGCTCGTTTTCCCGACGCGCTGCGTGAGGGTGCGGCGGGCATGGGTCACCCGGGCGTTCTGGCGCCCCAGGGCCACTTTCCACTAGCTTTACAAAGACAGCGGCTGTGATTTTCTTTCGTCTCTAGTTCAGTCCCAGACTTCGTTCGGTTGATCGATGATGGAGACAAGCTGACCCACCGTTGGGGTCAATACAATCGATGAGGTCCCCACAAGCGCTGGGAAATCACCCTCGCTGCTGAGCGCTGGCTTCCAACTAGAGCTTTCGGGATTTGGACTTTCTCACTCTTCCGCAGCCGGGATGGGGGTAAGGTGGGCGGGAAGAAGCCTCCAGTCCCACCCGAGTGAGCCTCTGGGTCCACCAGGCTCTCTTGTGCAGGGAGAGCGCTCTCCACTGGCACCCAGCCCCGCCTAGCCCTCGAAAAGCCCCGCTGGTAGGTTTCGTCCGCCAGCATCTTGGCCTTGGAGTCAAACACCAGGATCACTACGGCAACGGGTCTGCGCTCCTTAGCCCCGGGTTCCCTCCTCATCTTCGAAACGGGGTTTTTATGAAATGCCCTTTACCGAAGACAACATTTGTGAAAGGCTCAAGTGAATGGTAATGTTCTAAGAACGTTTCCGCCCATCAGCTCATCAAATACAACAATTGGAGGAGGCAGGTGTCTTCCCAGTGAGCTCCAGTCTCCAGAGAGGAGGAAACTGAGTCATGCAGGGAGATATAAAGACTTGCCCCGGGTTTCACAGCTCGTTCGTCTCTTGGGGAGCTGGGATTCCACCTGGGGATTCTCTGGTTCATTTTTTGGCTTTTAACGGGGAGGCAGTAGGTGCCCCGCACGCACACACACAGTAGGTGCACAGTGGCCATCTATCTCCTTTCCTTTTTTGCCCTTTATGGGGAGAAATTCCATTTAACCCTCGCCCAGGCAGATCTGGAAACTGCCCTAGCCCGTCGGTCCCTTCCTGCTGGAAGCAAATGCAATTGGTTGGGCGGGTGGGGGGAGGAGGGAGTGACAGGCTGACAATCCTTCTTAAACTCTGGCAATCTAGTGCTTTCAAGACTTTTTTTTTTTTTTTTTTTTTTATACGTAGGAAGGAGGGTGAGGGTGTGTGCGTGTGCGTGTGCGTGTGTGTGTGTGTGTGTGTGTGTAGAATCAATATGGTCCAGACGGCCCTTCACAAAGGGGCTCCAGGCGGGCGCCTAGGCCTCACGGCCCCCGCCCCACCGCCCGCGGCGAATTAATTGGGCCCCGAAAGAAGAGGCGACCTAGCTTCCAGTTAATTAGTCAAGAAATGAATCAAGCCCCAGCGGCCAGGCAAAGCCCCCTGGGGCGCGGGTTTTGTGCAAGCCAAATTGGTCGGTGGGGAGCTCCCCTTGGGCCGGGTGGGGCGCGGTGGGGAACAGAGCTGGGGCGCCTCTGGCCGTCCAGCGCCCGGCGCCTTGCGCCCGGAGCGGGTTCGCGCACTCCCGCGGGCTCTCGCTTCCGCCGTCTGCTTCCCTATCTCTGTGTCTCTCCTCTTGCTTGTCTTTTCCCCCCCGTTTCCGTCGGGGCCTTCGCCTTCTCTCCGGCTCCCTCAACTTTGCTCGGGTTTCGGGTTTCCTGCTTTCCCTCCCTCGGCGCAGCGCCTCTCGCCAGGATCTCCGCCCGGGACGTTTCCCTCTAAAGCCCCAGGCTCAGCCCAGCAGGATCTGGAGCTGGGTGGTTTGGGGACAGCGCTGGGGATGCTGCGAATCGTTGACTTAGGGAGACGAGGTGGAAATGAGCACCGGCTTTGGATCCCTGAGGCCTGCAGTGTTTTGCTGGGGACACGGACCCTTCGTCCTGCGACACCTTGCAGCCAGGCTCTTAACGGCGGTTCCGGGAGCCCTCCGCGCGGTTTTGAAAGGGTTTGTTCACCAATCACCTGTGTCCGCCTATGAGGGACAGTTAGCGCAGACCCGCAAAACACGAGGAATGATTGGGCGCTTGCTGTGTGCATTCTTTCTCCGGCATCTCCAGTCATACCCTGTCAGCCCAGGCAGGGCAGCTCAGGGGGTTTTCGTCCAAAGCAGTTCCGTTGGAGGGAGCAGAGGGGAAGAACAAACAGTAAACCCAATTATTTCAAGGTCTTTGTGCGCCCTGTGCCAGCTTCCTGAACTAAAGGTATGGCGTTCAGGGCTCAGAGAAGTGAAGTGATTTTCCTGGCGGTACACAGCAAAGGGGAGGCGAGGCTGAGGATTCTATCCTCTAGGGAGGCATTGGGTGTCCGGATCATTTGTCCTCCTGGCCTGGCCTGGCCCAGGATGTTTCCGGACAGAGCGAGGGTCATCAGGACCACGTTGCCTCCTCCAGCGTGGCGCTAAGGCTCAAGCCTCTCCTGAACTCTGCATTTCTCTCCCTTCTCTCTGTCTTTCTAGCCGCGTCTCTGCTTTGGACTCTCTCTCTCTCTCTCTCTCTCTCTCAATTGCGCATGGAATCCGGACTCAGGCTGAAGTCACGACGTCCATCTGCCGCCTACCGCCAGGATCCGAGCTGCGGAAGCAAATCCATTTCGATTCCATGCCCTCCCGGCTGTGCCCACCGCCCGGCCCCATTCCCAAGCCGCATCCATGAAGTCCTAGACCCCGGCGGATGCTTTTGGTGAATGCACGGCTTCCCAACAGCAGCCCCTAACCGCGATTTTTCTTTCTTCTTTTGCCGACTTGGCCGACTTAGGCTTCGCTCAAGGCCCAGAGGTGCCTGCGCCGCGCTTGGCCACGCTCCCCGCGTCTCTCTGGAGGCCCCGGGACTGTGGTTTCCGCTCGCCGTGTCCCTGCCTGGCGGGCATGCGGCAACTTGGCCAGCTTCCCGCGCACGCGCTTGGCGCCAACCGCTTTAGGCCTCAGTTTCCCCGCTCCTTTCGGGTTGGAGATGAGACGAAGTACGCGGTTAGAGGAGGAGGAATGGCGATTGGATGGATTGGATCGGTTAGCGGCGGGGCTGAATTACTGGTTGGGGGCAGGGGGGCGGGGTCAAGGCGAACGTTGGCCGCCTTTCCCTCGCCACCTCTCCGCGCACTTTTACCCACGTCCACGCACACAGGAGATGAAACGCTCCCCACACTAGGAATGGAGCCACCGACTGCCATGACCCCCGCCATGCCACCCACAGCCTGATGGAGCGCGGCTGGCAGTGTGGGTGGGTTCTGCTGTAGGTGAGGACAAGCCAGGTCCCAGCCAGCAGGTGCACGTTTGCTGAGCGTGAGCGCAGGACAGGTTCCGCCTATCGCCGCCTGCTCCCCTGGGGAGGTTGCTGCTGCTGGCTTTGGTACATTGGCGACCCCGCAGTCAGGTTCAGCAGGCTCATTCCCGCCGTGGGTTCACACACCTCCTACTGACCTTTGAGAGGTGGCCTCTCTGAGCCTTAGAACTTCGGATGGGTCCCTCGGTCCTTCTAAGCCTCAGCTGCCTCCTGCCACAAAGGACACGGCCGGGGGTAAATGAGATCAGGGGTGGACATTTCTCAGCTCCACCTTGGCACATAGTAAGTGCTCATTAAACATTCGCTGTTTGGGCACCTTCCACTCTCTGTGTCCAGTCTCTATCTCATCTACTTTTCGTATACACTTAGTATAAATCATATACATTTACTCAAAGTATATACTATATATATATTTAGAGTATCTCGAGGTATATATCTACATACATAGATCGTCTTAGACGACTACCTAGCGTCTATTAAGTCCGGTCTCTCTATTAGTATGACTCTGACCCAGTTCTGTTCCCAGCGCAGCCAGAGGAAGCCCCATTTCTGGCTCTTGACGCTGAGGTGAGATGCTTCCTCAAGCTTCCCATTCAACACTGCATGCCCCTGTGGGCCCTTTTCCCAAATCCCAGGATCTCAAACCCGTAAGCGGCCCAGAGATCAGAGTTAGGGTCCCAGCTGGGCTTAGAGACCCGGTGTCCTGAATTCAAATCCGGAGCCGGTTCCACCCCACCCCAGCCCGAGTCCCCCGGATCTTCTCCACCTCCGGAAGTGAGGGAAAGTTTCTCAGATCCACTGAGGAAAAGGAGTTCGTGGAGAACGCAGGATCGTTCTTGGGTGCCTTGCGCGCTGTCACTGAGGCCCGGCTGCCCGCGGAGGGGTTTCAGGCCCCCCGGGGGGGGGGCCTGGAAGGCCTCTTGGCCCTGGGTGCCGCTGCGTGTGGCTGAGGTCTCCCCTCCCAGGCCCAGACTTCTAATCAGTAACAGGAGCCCACCGTCCCCTTCCCCAGTCCTCTGGGGCCCTGCAAACCGCGGCAGGGGCTGCAGACCGGCCTGAGGACTTGGGGCGGGGTGGGCGGGGTGGGGAGGAGAGAGGAGTGATGGAGAAGGACGACGACAGGGGGGAGTCGGGGAGAGAAGGAGGGAGGGACAAACAGGAAAAGAGAAAGACGGGCAGACACGGAGAGATGGACAGAGCCCCATATACACCCGGAGGGGTGGGGAGGGGCGCGGAGGTGAAGGCAGAGAGAGGCAGTGAGGGGCGAAGGGCAGGACACAGGGCGACGCGGGGGAGCGGGGGTCGAGATGGGTGAGAGAGCAGAGGGGGGAAAAGCAGAGAGTGGACACCAAGTGCAGAGACAGGGCGAGGCGCAGAGATAAACAGAGACGGGGAGACAGAAGCCTCCTTCTGGCGAAATGTGGGGGCCACGGGAGGCGCACGGGTGAGGCATGGCCCCGGGGCGACTGGAGAGGCGGCTGGGGGCCGGGGGGCGCACGCACAAGGCCCCGCCACGCCCCGGCCGCCCTCGGGCTCTATTACTTAACGTTTGGAGATAATCGAGCCCAGTATAAATGCCTGCATTAAATCACCATGGAGCTGTTCTGAGTGACCAGTTCCCGAAGTAGCTAGCCTCCAGCCCGCGGGGAATATGGTTTTTCGAAACCACCCAAAGCACCAGATACCAGCAACGTAGCAGATGCGTTATCCTTCATTAGGGGTTTCCAGGGGCCCCCTACGAGGCCTTCGCGGTGGGGGTGGGGAGGGCGGGCCGAGAGCCTGGGAGCCAGCGGGGTGCGGGGAAGGCGCTGCGTTTCCCTCTTTTGCCAGTGGCCTGGCATAGAAGCCCCTCTCCTCCCCAGCACGCGGCTGCTCAAACCCACAAGGAGGAGGGTTTGGTTGGTGGGGTCTAGTTGGCCAAGAAGAGGAAGCATCCCCCACTCTCGACCCTCCCCAGTCCCCCTACAGATTCTCAGAGTGCATTTGGCGAGCCGGAGAGGGGGACCAGCGCGCGTCCTAGAGGCCCCCTCTGGAGAGGGATGGGGTGCCGTCCGGTGGGATGGCGGGGAGGAGCCCCCGCTATTCGTGGGAAGGCAGATCGTTGCTCATGGGGTGGGAGGCTGGTGAGAGAGGAGGAGACGGGTTCCTGCTAGAGAGGAAGCTGGTTAAGGTGAAGGTCTCTTCCCCGACCGATCACTCCAGGCCGAGCAAGGAAGCCAGAGTTCCTCTTCCGCGTACCCTGCCTCTTCCCTTACTGGCCTCCTGGTCTGCCCCAGTGGGGGTTTTTTAAAGAACATTTTCATGGCAGCAACGAAAAGGATTTCTTTTCTCCCCCTCCCCCCCCCCTTTTTCCTTCCTTTCCTTGCCTTGCCTTTTTTTTCTTTTTTGTTGCAAAGGCTCGTGTTTGCTTTGCTTTAACAAACAGCTGACAGAGTTTGCTGTAAGGGAGCTTTAAAAAAAATGTACCCACACAGCAGGCCAAGCATTAACTGTGAGCATGCACATTCGTGTGTGTGTGTGTGTGTGTGTGTGTGTGTGTGTGTGTTTAGGCCTCTTGAGCGGGCTTGCAGTAATGGGACCTGCTTCAGGTGCAGAAAGCTGGGAGGGGTAGTGGGAAGGAATGCATGGACAGATTTACACCTGTCCCTACAGCTGCCATCAACAACACTTACAGCCTCCAGAAGTGACCCTTGGTGCCGACTTGTCTGGAAGCCATCAGGGCTAGTTTTGAAGCAGGAATCCTCAAGTGGACCAGAGGGCGAGCTTTGCCCCCACCCCCCCTCCGCCCCCTGTTGCCGTCCTCAAGTGCTGCCCAGTGGAGTAGTCTGGCTGCCTCGGCTGCCCACCAGCCCCTCCCTCCCCATTTCCTCTGTCAGACAAATACCATCATTGACTTTCAGCTGCCTTTGGTCCTGCCGCCTAATGAAGGCTGGGGGTGGGGGTGGGGGTGGGGGTTGCAGCCAGCACATCATGACCGCCCTCCACCCTCCCCAGGAGCTGGGTCTGGTCCCGGGAATCTGTGTGGGATTTCTGACTC
Organism: Panthera leo; assembly: GCF_018350215.1. Classification (NCBI taxonomy): domain Eukaryota; kingdom Metazoa; phylum Chordata; class Mammalia; order Carnivora; family Felidae; genus Panthera; species Panthera leo. The sequence continues at coordinate 11,742,336 of NC_056690.1, forward strand.
CACCCTTCAGCCAGTGTCTGCCCCCTGCCACCAGCCCCACCCCACGCCACTGGCCAGACAGTTGAGTGACTGATAATATCCAGATGCCTCTGGAATCTTGCTCCCAGTCTTTCCAGCACTCTGCCTGGTCTGCAGAAGTGGGAGCAGTGGGCAGCAGGCGTCCTGCCCTTGAAACTTGTTGCCACCTCTCAGAGGCTAATGAAAGCCCCACTCAACCGGGCCCTTCAGGACGGGGGACCCTGGAGCCAGGACACTCAGAAGGCATGTTTGACACCCATGCTGGGAACTTTGAGTCCCTGGCTTTCTACCCCTGGCCCCACAGAGGTCTAGGAGGGCCGAGGAGGGGGCAGAGTGCAGGCCCCAGCTGCCAGAGAAGCCACAGGGGAAGGCCCTGCACTTTGCCTGGGAAGGCACAGGCTCTGGGGTGAGTATCTGGCCTCAGTTCCCTTACTGGTGAAACTGGAGGTGGGAGGGGGCATCGTGACACAAGCGCACTCACGCTTTACAGACCTTGGTGCCGCCGGCACAATTATTTCCTCAATGTGTATTTTCATAACCGGCTCACTTTTGCACAACAGCCAATTTGTCGGAAACGAAATCCTCATCCAGCTGGGGTAAATGAGCGCCCGTCTCACCTCCCAGCAGCAGAAGGGAAGCTGAAGGCGATAAGCAGGGAAATCAAGGCAATGTTAGGAGGCTCCCGGCCAGAGGCCTGCTGTGGCCTTGACGATGATGCGGGACTGCGGTCAGAAGGTCCGATAAGCACCAGCCTCGGACTGGACTCCACGGGAGGGTCTGGAAGAACTGTTTTCTTGCTCTGTGATTCAGAGCCGTCCAAAGCCACGTTCAGCTCCTACGTGCCTACGTGCGTACGTACCTACGTACGTACCCCTTTGGTGTTTCAGGGAGCTTGCACAATGTGCTTTCCTGGAACTTTTTCAAGAGCACAGCGGCACTAACAATCATTTTGGGTTTCAGGGCTCCGCGGCCGCCTTCTGCTCAATCACGGTCAAGGCTTTGTTTCATTGGTTCCAACGCCAGGAAGGACTTGGCCACCTGGTGGGGCCACGGACCCCTCGAGGCAATCTGGCGAAGCCTACGGATGCCTTCTCAGAATAAGATTTTCAAGAGGCATAGAATCACAGTTTTGAAACAAAAGCAATATTAAACCTAAGAGCTTCGTAACACGTAGGCGCCTAATGAGTACGTCCAATTGTGCAATCTACCGATGGCTATGGTATTGCCCTTCGCGAGTCAGGATGAGCAAGACGACATTTCCCATTGCACCTGTAATAACATCGGTATGAAAATAACTGTGGTTTTCTTGGTGACCAAGTCCCGGCCACTGCCAATCCTCCTGGGTGTGGTCACCTACGTTTCTAATGGAAAGAAATCCTGATTTCGCTTCGAGTTGAGCAAAAATGAGAGTTGAGTGAAGGCCCAAGTTCACGGACCCCAGAATTCGATCCATGGGCTCCCGCGTTCCTATAGGAGCCTGTTGGAGGACATTAGGGCAAGAAGCAAGAATCTCTGAGGTGTGGATGGAATGAATTGGGCTCTTGGTCTCCGTAGGGACGGAGGAAGGGTCCCATGGGAAACAAGGTCCAGTTTTGAAAGGTAGCACAACCTGTTGGTATGTGGAGCAGGGAGGAGGGAAAAAGCCCTGATCACCTTTTCCAGGGATGTTTCTCAGTGGGCCCAGGAGGGAGCGAGGTCTGGCCTGGGGCAGTTTTGGCTCAGAGAGGTTATCTCGGGAGGGAAACGTCTTCTGAGAGTGCTTATCAATACTCCCATCCCAGGGCGCCCACCCTCCTGCCCTGGGTTCTCCTCTGAGGTGACGTTCAGCACGGCTCTGGCCCCTCTAAAACCTCAGTTTCCCCACCTGAATAAAAGGATCCTTGCCTGCCTCCTTCTCTCTGATAACACCGCGCACATTTGCAGCTCCTGTGCCCCCAGAGGATCCGTGGGCACGTCCCACCTCAGCAGCGGGTAAACCCTTCGTAAAGATTAAGTCAGGGAGCTGAACCATTTATCTGTCTTGAAACAAAGCACAGAGTCAAACATCTGTGCTCAGGGAAGGCAAGTTGCAAACGGCCCCGGAGGATAGTGGCACTCACTGCCCTTGGTGAAATACGGCTTCAAGAACTCCGAGCTCCTGGGACGAGCACTTGGAGGCCGATTTAAGGGAGAGCCAGAATTAAGAAAGCTGGACGCTGTCAGAACGTTCGCAGGTTAAATTGGGTGCTTAAAGGTGAACAGAGTAATCTCAGGGGATTCTGTGTTCCCAACGAAACAAGTACGAAAGCACTGATGGACCAGCTACTTGGTGTAAGACCAAGTTCTTTGCCTGTCTTCAAGCTGCCATTGCCAGATCCAATGCTCATTCATTCATTAGCTCACTCATTCATTCTTTCCACAAAGGCCTACCGAGGGCCTAATAGATGTCTCAGGCTAGGGAGTTAGCAGTGAGCCAAACACCGAAAAACGACTGTCCCCAAGGACGTTTGAGCGGGGGACTGAATGACAATAAACAGGTGGAAAAATGTTTGATGGTGAGGAGTCATATGGGAAACGAAACATCAGGAAGAAGGGGGTTATGAATGGGGGTTCATTTCAAGAGGCGGTCAGAGAAGGCTTCACTGAGAAAGTGCCTTTTCAGCCACCACCTCGGGGAGGTGGGAACAAGCCGTGGGGATGACAGAGATCTATCCTTACTGGAGCACCTGTCACGCCCTGGACCCTGAGCCAGCCACTCTGTCCGCTGTCCTGACCCCTCCAGCAGGGCTCAGAGGCGGTTGCCATTTTCTTCTCTGTTTGATTTGAAGCCTTTGTTCAAAACGAACTCTTCTCATAGCACAAGGCAGAATACGAATTGGAACCCAGGACCCAGTTTTCCTTTTTCCTACACCAGGCCGCCTGTGACACCTTCCTGGGAAGACGGAAGGAAGCAGTAGGGCGCCTGGGTGGCTCAGTCGGTTAGGCGTCTTACTCTTGATTTCTGCTCAGGTCATGATCTCACCGTTTGTGAGTTTGAGCCCCTGCTTTGGATTCTTTCTCTCTCCCTCCCCTGTTCATGGTGTTTCTCTCTCTCTCTCTCTCTCAAAATAAACTTGAAAAAAAATAAATAAAGGAAGAAATGAGAAGGAAATGGAAGACTGGCAGAAGAAAACCTAAGAGTAAAATTTCCTTTTATGACTCATTAGCCTGGTCTTACAACTAGAGAAACTGAGACCCAGGGAGGAGAGGACAAGTACTCGTTCAAGGTCACAAAGAAAAAAATGAGTAACTAGATGCCTTAGCTCACCAGCGGCTCTTTTTCTGGTCTTGGCACCATATGGCAAGTCACTTTGGTTCCCTGAGCCTCAGTTTCCTTATCTGTAAAATGGTCTTATAATGGTCAAACCAATCATATGAATTCCCCCATAGCTGCTGAACAGGAAAGACAAGATTGTTCATGACAGAGAATTTATTCTAATGCCTGGCATAGAGTTAGCGCCCAAGAAATAGATTTCTTCTCTTCCTCCTCAGCCAACCTGCTACTTGGCATTTTGGTCCAGAATGGAGTTGAAGTATCTGCTGATTTTCAAGGTCTATGCTAACGATCTCCAAACTTTTCTTTTTTTTTTTTCTTTTTTAAGTTTATTTATTTATTTTCGAGAGAGAGAGAGAGAGAGAGAGACAGAGAGAATCCCAAGCAGGCTCCCCACTGTCAGTGTAAAACCCAACTCGAGGCTGGATCTCAAGCACTGTGAGGTCATGACCTGAGCCGAAACCAAGAGCCAGATGCTTAACGGACTGAGCCACCCAGGCAACCCCCCCCCCCCACCCTTTTTAATGAAACATTTCCAACGTACAAAAAATAGAGAGACTGGCAAAGTGCGGTCCCATATACCGGCCACCTAAGTTCAATAATTATCAACCGGTGGCCGGTCTTGTTTCATTAATCGCTACAATGGGTCACTTTAATGCAAATCTGGACACCATATCATTTCATTGGTAGATATTTCGGTATGTATCTCCATAAGATGAGAATACATTTAAAAAAAGACAACCACAGGGGCGCCTGGGTGGCTCAGTCGGTTGAGCGTCCGACTTCAGCTCAGGTCACCATCTCGCGGCTCGTGGGTTCGAGCCCCGCGTCGGGCTCTGGGCTGACCGCTCGGAGCCTGGAGCCTGCTTCGGATTCTGTGTCTCCCTCTCTCTCTCTGCCTCCCCCCCCACCCCTGCTCATGCGGAGGAACATAAAAAAAAAGACAACCACAATACTGTTATTCCACCCCCCCCAAAAGACAATGATAGCACACGCTTATGAAATACTCGGTTAGGACTCAATGTTTCCCGATTGTCTTCATTCTTCTTATGATTTCATTCCAGTTGGTTTGTTTTACAACGAGGACAAGGTATCTGCACTGTGTTTGATTTTGAATCTCTTACATCCACCATCCCCCCCCCCCCCTTTATTTCCCCCTTCAGAAATTTTGAAATTGAAATAACGCAATCATTCTGGCTCTTTCTGTTTGCATCCCTGTGGTGTCCACTGTTTGTGTCTCTGTCCCCTGTATTTCCTGCAACCTTGTGGTTAGAAAGGGGATGTTTGAGGATTCAGCGTTGATGCTTTGGGCGAGCCCCCTCGACAGACGGCCGCGTATACTTCCCTCAGGAGATGTGTGCTCTTACTCCCTTTTCTTCTCCCTTTGTTGGAAGCTTCTGATGACCATTTTCTAGACGGATCCACCGTGCCGTTAGGGGGTTGAAAGATGGTGAGATTTTGCGCCTTTCATTTCTTTCTTCATCTATTAGACGGGATACTCCCAGATTTCTTTGGAAGACGCCACATCACGACAAACGAAGGTTTAAGAAGAACTTTCCAGTTTCTCTATGTTTTCGCGTTTCCAAATTACGTACCGCTTCTGCCCACTTGACAGATTGTATGTTGTCGAACTGCGCTTGCGTGGAAATTAAACCGGATGGCATTAAGAAATAGATGCGCGTGCAAGTTCCTCCTGAGTGTTCGGTGGCCCGCCTGCCCAGTCCAGGGGCGAGAACCGCTTTATCAGGGATTCCTTTCTTAAATCAGCCAGGATGTCTCTGGCAAACTAAGAGAAAAAGGAGCCCGTAGAAACCCGGACAGTGTTCATCCATCCGATCTCCCCACAGTTCACTGATGCCGGGTGGGAGAATGAAAGGAAGATTCCGCCAAAGCTGGGTCCATGTGGGGGGGGGGGGGGGTCCTCTGCAATTAGGCTTTACAAACTGGAGACTGCGTTAGAGAAAGGCGTCCGCGTGTGTGTTTGATTTTTAATTTTAAAATCTTCACTCCCTCAGAGCAAACGGGAGGCAGGTCCATCGCTCAGCAGAGAGACTTTAAACAAACCACATTGCCCGCAGGTCTGCTTGGTGAAGGAGGGGATTTACTTATTTTTCACCCCTCTGCCTGAGGAGTGTTAACAGCGGAATTAAGGCTGGGGAATCTGGCAGGGCTAGCTTGCTGCGGGGGGAGGTGTGTCCTCTTTGCAAGGCATTAATCACTTGTTTATAGAGGGGGGAAGGAAGAAAAAAAAAACACAACAGCAGGGGGAGAGGGTGGGGTGCCGGGGAATCACCCCATCCCTTCCCCATCCCCCCATTCTTCTGGGATCAGCTCAGCTTGCCTTTGTCCTGGGTTCCAGAGCAATGTGGGGGGGGGGGGCAAACCCTGGGGGGTGGGCAATGCAGAGGGTGATGATCCCTGCAGCGTTGGGCATAGAGCTGGTGGGTGCCAAGGGTTGGGCTGTCCCCTCCCTGCCCCCCCCCACCCCCCCCGCCACCGTGTGCACATCTGCAGGTCTGGGCTACCTTGAAGTATTATTTATTTTTTAAATTTTTTTAAATCTTTATTTCTTTTTGAAGGAGAGAGAGACAGAGTGTGAGCAGGGGAGGAACAGAGAGAGAGAGGGAGACACAGAATCCGAAGCGGGCTCCAGGCTCTGAGCTGTCGGCACAGAGCCCGACGCGGGGCTCGAACTCACGGACCGTGAGATCGTGACCTGAGCCGAAGTCGGAAGCTTAACCAACTGAGCCACCCAGGCGCCCCCTACCTTGAAATATTTAAAGTATAATGTACTCCTTCTCTTCTTCTCTTCCTCCCCACGCCACAGATACACCCCTTTTCATATATCTGTCTAATCACAGTATTTCTCAAGCTCACACTCTGGACCCATGTTCTGGGGAGGCGGGGGGAGCAGGGAACCCAAGCTGTTATTTTCACACAAATATTATTCTGGAGATACTGGTTTCCCACGGGGAGCTGAGCTTGGAAACCAGAGCTGGAAGGGGAACCTACTTTCAACTGTAAGCTTTTTGGGATTGTGCGACATATACATGTATTAGCCACTGGTAAGCAAATTAGCACATGTTGTTTTCTGATTTTAAAAAAAGGTAAATACACTCTATAGTGTACAATGTGCAGAATAGCTTGGTCACAATTCCAACAACGATCACTTTCCTCACTCCCTCCGCCGGCATAGAGTTCATCAAAAATACCGTTTTCTCTTAACTACGTCCTATATGTACAGGCCATCAAATCTAAGAGGTAGAAAATGGTAAATGATGAGTCATCCTCTCTCCAAACTTTCCCATTTCCATTCCTCATAAGTGATCACCGATATCAACGTGTATCTGTCTAGTTACGTTAAGATATATACATTAATATGTATGTATCCTTCTAGTTATAGTAATATATAGTGTATATTATATATAGCATATATAATATATGCTATCTGTATATACATTACTATCGTAATGCAGATAGATCTTTAGATCTATCTACATTATTTACATTATATGCAGATGTGTGTGTGCGTATATGTATGTGTACATGTATGTGTATATGTATGTGTATATATACTACATATGTAGTTTCCCTGATGCATTCCTGTCTTTTATTGTTTTTGAAATACATTATTTAAGGGGCACCTGGGTGGCTCAGTCGGTTAAGCGTCTGTTTTATATAAAGGATGGGTTGTTTGGGCGGGGGGGGGGGGGTGCGGAGAGTATGAGCTGAAGAGAAGGACAGAAGGAGAGAAAGAGAGAGAGAATCTTAAGCAGACTCTATGCGCGGTACAGAGCCTGATGTGGGACTCCTTGCCACGACCCTGGGATCCTAACCTGAGCCGAAATCAAGGGTGGGATGCTCCAACTGATGGGGCACCCAGGCGCCCTAAAGGATGATTTTTTTATTATGAATTTATATACATGGAGTGTATGTTTAATAATAATTCATATTGAAATTGACACTTAAGAAATCATCGCCGTAGAAAAAAAGAGAGACTAAATCAGAAAAAAATGGATGCTCCGCAGGGAAATGGCAGCCCGTGGCAGCCAGGGGTAAATTACAAATATCCTCTGCATACACAGTGAATCTGTTGGGCCAGGTGTTACCCAGACACAAGCCATTTTTCCTTGGCCTTTATCAATAATAAATGCACTACCCCATCAACTGGACCTCAAGACTTTTGCCTACACTGCTAGCCGATCTTGCTAAATGGACAGAAACTGCCCGGCTGAGCAAGTGTGTTGAAAACATTTACATCTTGAAACCCTCAGCAGTTTGGCCGTGTGTGTTATAAGCGCATTGGCCCTCGAAGGTTCCAGCTGACTCCTTCGTGCTCTTCTCTGGCAAGCTGTGCCACTTTATGGTGTCCGTGATGTTGGCTGGGTCTTAAAATGAGCCTTCCACGGTCCCTCCGTGGTCAGCTCAGTCCACTCCTCTGCTGTCTCCAATCCATTTGCAATGGCTGTAAAAGGCTGTCAGCCGCCCCCCTTGCCCCCCCCCCCCCCCCCGCAGTAAATCTTCCCCTCCCATTCAAAAAGGCTGACGAGAGAAGCTGCTTGAATTTTCACCCCAGCTTTGCAAACTTGCAGTCCTGCTGGGCTGGCCTTGTTTCTCCCTTGTTTCTCGTGTGCCACTAAGCGACTAAGTAAGCGTGCGTTTGATCTCCCCCACGGTGGCCCCGGTGCAGACCTGAGCCGTGGATCTGTGGTTTCATGGTCACGGAAGAGAGAGGGTCAGTCTGTAGTCCTTGCTCTTCGGGCTGATCGGCTGATCGCTGTTCAGATCACATGGCCCCTCTCTCTCTGTGTCTTTGTGAAAAATTGTGAAATTGTGCTGGCAAACAGGTTTTTCTGGCTGATTACCCTTAAGATGGATGTTTCCCTTGACTGAGGGCAGCCAGTGACTTTCAGGAATGTTTGGAGGCAAAGGAGGTTCAATGGTGTTTGGAGAAGTTCCAGGACTCCTTTCTGAACCTACCTCTTAGTTTAGTCACTGTCCCAGCTCATCAAACAATTTTAGAAAACAGAACATTGGCTGGACTTACTGATTGGAGTCTTGTGACAGGCAAGCAGGCAGAGAAGCCAGCTATGGGGTTTGAACGCAAAAAAACTGGCCTCGGACTCCGCTGTTCCTGACGTTTGTGAATAAAGTCAGCCAGACAACCTCTCCATCCCTTTGTACTTATCCAGGGGCTGAAGCTCTATTTCCTGCTCTATTTCCTGGGGGCCCATGGATGAAATCCTCAGCAAACTTTATTATTATTTTTAAATGTTTTAATGTTTATTTATTTGTGTGAGAGAGAGAGACAGACAGACAGACAGACAGAGCTCGAGAGGGGAAGGGCCAGAGAAAGAGGGAGACACAGAATCAAAGCAGGCTCCAGGCTCTGAGCTGTCAGCACAGAGCCCGACGCGGGGCTCGAACTCACACACCGCGAGATTGTGACCTGAGCCGAAGTCAGATGCTTAACTGACTGAGCCACCCAGGTGTCCCCAAATCCTCGGCAAACTTTAAAGCACAGCACGTTTGGAAGCTGGATGGTTACGCTGGCAGTGACAGCGATAAGGGAAGGAAAGCCTCCTGGGAGTGAAATACATTGCCATTTGTGAAACATGCCAGAATCGTCCTGTTGTCCATGCTGGAAAAGTGTGAACTTCTGGGAGCTTGAGAAATGGATCAACAGTATTGTTGTTCTAGTTGATATATGAACAGGCTGATCTTCAGATGGGTGGAAAGATAAATCCTAGGGCGCCACATTCTCCAGGGAAGAGCTGGGCATGTAAGTGTGCAGGCATAAACACTTGCACACACACACACACACACACACACACACACACACACACACTGAAACATGTACAGAACTAAAGCTATACGGTATGGGGAATTTTTATTATTTCTTACTGTTGTCTGCCGTGCTCTCTCTCCTACAGCACCCAGAGGACGATTTTAGAATCCAGACCGAATCGTCGTTCGGCACCTCGCTATAGATCTTTAAGAACTCCCCGTCGCCCTTCAGGGAGGGGCCAGAAAATTTTAAATAGACCCGTGAGGTGCTGCAAGGTCTGGTTCGGCCCTCTTCTCTGATTCCATTGGTCTCGAGTCCTTGGCCATTTTTCCTCTGCTCTTGCATTGTGGCAGATTGAATGATTGAACCCAAACCTTCACACTGCTGTCTCCGTGCTCTTTGCCTCGTGTCTTGGCAGTTCATGTTTGTTTGCTTTTTTTTTTTTTGTTGTTAAGTTTATTTACTTATTTTGAGAAAGAGAGAGAGAGACCGAGAGAGAGAGAGCACAAGCAGGGCAGGGGCAGAGAGAGAGGGAGTGAGAGAGAATCTGAAGCAGGCTCCTTGCCATTGAGCCCAGCCAACCTGGGAACCAACCTGGGAACATATGAGAAACAAATGCTTCCTGTTGCTGCTGCTGAGGCGTGGTGGTTGTTTGTTTCACAGCAGTAGCTGACTGATACAAGACATCTTGCTTTAAAAAAAAAAATTTTTTTAATGTTTATTTATTTTTGAGATAGAGAGAGAGACAGAGTGTGAGCAGGGGAGGGACAGAGACAGAGAGGGAGACACAGACTCCGAAGCAGGCTCTAGGATCTGAGCTGTCAGCACAGAGTCCGACACGGGGCTCGAACTCACGAACGGCGAGACCATGACCTGAGTGGAAGTCGGACGCTCAACCGACTGAGCCACCCAGGCGCCCCATTTTATTTTTGTGGTTTTTTTTCATAGTCATTCTTCCCATGCTCTCTGTACCACTGGACTCAGGATACTACCTCCTTATCACCTGAGTGACTGTCATTCATGCTTCAGATCTCAGCTCAAAGTTTACTTCTCTTGAAAAGCCTTTCTTGACCCTTCAGATTAGGTGTGAACCCCCTGACGTACACCCTCTACAGCCCCGTGTTTCTCCTTCAGGGCCCTTATCAGAGTTGTACTTTATGTGATCATGCAGTTGTTATCTGTCTTCCTCCCTAAAACCCGGTGAGGTCAGGAACCTTCTGTCTGGTTTCAGTGTGTATCCCCTGTCCCTAGGACAGCCCCTTTCCAGGCGCATAGTAGCTACTCAATACAGTTTGTGAGTGGGTCAATGAATGAATGGGTTGAGTGTGATTTCTCCAGGCTACAGATACTTTTCGGTCTAAGATGAACAGCTTTTAGCGTATGAAAGAGAGAACAAGAACGTGAAACAAATGAAGAAACATCTGTATACATCAGCATGTCCACAGGGGTGACAGGATGGAGGTTGAGCACGAAATAAGAGTGGGTTGGCTGCATTCATCATTGACTCCTTCAAGGACGCGCCAGGCCCTTGGAGTCTCCATACGATGCCAGGGAAGACTTCTATTTAAAAAAAAAATTTGGGGGGCGCCTGGGTGGCTCAGTCGGTGAAGCGGCCGACTTCGGCCCAGGTCATGATCTCGCGGTCCGTGAGTTCGAGCCCCGCGTCGGGCTCTGTGCTGACAGCTCAGAGCCTGGAGCCTGTTTCAGATTCTGTGTCTCCCTCTCTCTGACCCTCCCCCGTTCATGCTTTGTCTCTCTCTGTCTCAAAAATAAATAAACGTTAAAAAAAAAAAAATTAAAAATAAATAAATAAATAAATAAATAAATAAAAATAATAAAAAAAAAAATTTGGGGGGTGCCTGGGTGGCTCAGTCGGTGAAGCGGCCGACTTCGGCCCAGGTCATGATCTCGCGGTCCGTGAGTTCGAGCCCCGCGTCGGGCTCTGTGCTGACAGCTCAGAGCCTGGAGCCTGTTTCAGATTCTGTGTCTCCCTCTCTCTGACCCTCCCCCGTTCATGCTTTGTCTCTCTCTGTCTCAAAAATAAATAAACGTTAAAAAAAAAAAATTAAAAATAAATAAATAAATAAATAAATAAATAAATAAATAAAAATAATAAAAAAAAAAAATTTGGGGGGTGCCTGGGTGGCTCAGTCGGTTAAGCGTCCGACTTCGGCTCAGGCCACAATCTCGCGGTCCATGAGTTCGAGCCCCGCGTCGGGCTCTGGGCTGACGGCTCAGAGCCTGGAGCCTGCTTCTGATTCTGTGTCCCCCTCTCTCTCTGCCCCTCCCCCGCTTGCACTCTGTCTCTCTGTCTCTCAAAAATAAATAAACATTAAAAAAAAATTTTGTAAGGGGCCCCTGGGTGGCTCCGTCGGTTAAGCCGCCGACTTCGGCTCAGGTCATGATCTTGCCGTCTGTGAGTTCGAGCCCCGCGTCGGGCTCTGGGCTGACAGCTTGGAGCCTGGAGTCTGCTTGGGATCCTGTGTCTCCCTCTCTCTCTCTGCCCCTCCCCCACTCATGCTCTGTCTCTCTCGCTCTCAAAAATAAATAAACATTAAAAAAATTTTTTAAAAATTGTTTTTAAACCGGGCCATACAGACAAGTCAAATCCAACCAAGAGGCATGTAGCGGGGAGGGGAGATCTTCAGGACAGAGGGGGTGGCACCCAGAAACACACGGAAAGATGGACAGGGGCATGGAAGTGTTCAGGGGATGGCAAATTGCCATCCATTGCCATTGATGGTACCAGCCAGGGAGGGTCAGGGTGTGAGTGCCTGGCCGGCTGGCAGATAATGAGGGTTAATATGTATCCAACGCTTATCCCGTGTCGTGTTCAACACTTGACACGTATTATGAGTCTCATCCCAACGTCCCGCAGTTCCACCACCAGGGAAGTTGGTGCTGTCATCTCCCTGGTTTACAGATCAGGAAACCAAAGCACAGAGAGGTTGAGTAACTTGCCCAAGGTCACAAGGCAAGAAGGGGCCAGGGCCAGGATTTGAACGCGGCCAGCTTGGCTGCAGATGCCGTGTCTCGTCCATCAGACAATTTTGCCAGCAGCCTGTGGACTGCCGGGCTTCGCCATCAGGACACCGCTCTTCAGGGAAGGCAGGTGGTGAAAGGGTCTGCGTGGGGGTGGGGTGGGAAGGGGGGGGTGGCGTGCCACGGCCGGCCTTGGGAGCCGCGTTAGGGACAGTAGCTCAGGGCAGAAACAAAGGGAAAGGGGTTCCTGGCAGGGGAGGGGCGTGATGAGTCAATGCCGTTAGAGGCCAACGTAAGAAGTATCGAGGGCTTATGGAGAAGTTCTCGGAAGCCGGACAGAGGAGGCTGGCAGCTGTAGGAGCAAATGAGAGAGGCAGAGAGCTGCTCAGGAAAAGATGAGGAAGATCGAAGTAAATATTTCAACGTGGGGGTAGCGGGGCGGGGGGGGGTGGGGAGCCTGGTGACTTCTTCTGCCCAGACCTCAGCGCGGGAGCTAATGGGAGAATGTGTAACCTGGGGTTACGGAGTATGGGCGAGGAGAAGTCAGATGGAAAAGATAGAGTATCAGAAGGGAAAGCTAATGCAACCACACGGGAGACATTAAAAAGCAATAAATCTGGGAGCCTGCATGGTATTCGCCCAGGAATTCTGTAGAGGGTGGTTAACTCTTAGAAACCCGCTCACCTGGGGCTGGGGCTGAGCACGGTGAGGGGTTGGGGGTGGTCCCACATGGGCTGGAAACCGGGGCTCTGGACCCACCCCGAGAAGAACCAGATTCCAGAGATGTGTTTCCAGGCCCAGGGCAGCCCCGGGGAGCCTCTGGAGACGGGGGAGGGAGCCCCAAATTGCGGGAGGCCGGGCCGGCAAAGGGAGTCCCGACACCTCAACCACTGGAGAACATTCTCTGGGAGCGTTAAGCAGCCCGTGGGGAAGCGAGAACCACAGGATATGATTTATTTACCTACTCCCTGACAAAATCTTTCCCAGGAGGCTGAGGATGGTAATTCTCTGTAATTATATCTCATTCGAGGTTCTGCAGGCTCTTAGACTCGTTAACTCATTAGTGCTCCCGGCACACCTTGGGGGGGGGGGAAGAAAGTGGGGGAGGGGATGACCAACTTCGGCGGCCAGATGGGGGAAACCGAGGCACCCCCGGCGAGAGGTGCAGAATCAGAACTGGGGCCTCCTGGAGGGCAAATGCTTAAAGGGAGGAGAGGGAGAGGTTAGGCATGGGGTCTGGGTTCAGTCTCTCTTCTTCCTGTGTGCTCTCCCATGTGATCTGGGGAAAGTCCCCCAGCCTCTCGGGGGCCAGGGTTCCCTGAGCTGCAAACGAAGAGAGCCGGGTACAGAGGCCTCTACGGCCCCTGACTCAAGAGCCCGTTTGGAAATTTAACCTCCCGCCGAGTCACGGAGATGTGACGATGAGAGTGGCTTTCGGGTAGACCAGAAGTGGAAGTTGGTCACGTGGTCCACAGGAGCCACCGCGAGGAAGGCTTCGTGACCTTCAGGGACCCGTCGCGAGTCTCAGGTTGAATTTATAGTATCGAGAAGCCATTCCATTCAGGGCTGTTGGCTGCAGGGGGGTCAGAAACGGATGTGGTGGAAAACTGGGGTTTTCTTGCTTCTAGAAACCCTGATTTGTCTCCCCTTTGGGTCCATGTGTTGACGGCTTCTTCTCCAGGTCCCGTTGGCGGGGGACATTCGAAAGCCATGCCCTTTCCCCTGTAAGAATTTCCACTGGCCGGAAGGAGGGAACCGAGAGCCGTGGAAGTTCTTTGGGAATCACGAAGCGATCCTCACGTGTTGGTGCGGCGATTGTTACATTTTCCCCTGGCCTTCTTCTTCATTGAGTCAAGGACAGAATTTAGGGAACGGAAGTGGGACGTGAGATCGGGGAGGGGAACAAGAGTTGACAGAGCCTCTACTATGGTTCGAGGTACTGTGTGATCGCTTTCCGTCCGTCGTCCTGCCCGCTCAACAATCCTGTGAGGTACAGATCCCATTGTATAGATGGGATTGTACAGATCTTAATGTACACATTAAGGCTCGGGAAGGTCGAGCAGTTGGGCCAAGCCTTCGCAGCCAGGCTGTGACAGAGCCAGGATTTGAACCAAGGTGTCTCTGGGTAGACAATAGACTCTGTCCAGTGGTCCGAGCTTGCGTGAAGAGAGAGAGGTGGCCTCTGAGGCCGTGCGAAATCTTCGACTTCTTCTCCCTCGCCTTGGCCCGAAACTGGTTTGGGAGAGAGGGAATGAGAAACCAGGATCTTTTCTTTCGGGTTCCACCTTGGGCTTTAGATCAGGGAATCTCTTGGCAGGAAATAGTTGCATCTGACTATTCGACCGGGAAGAGTTAACTGTAAGGGCTACTTACAAGGGGGCGAGTAGGGTTAAGGGACCCAGCAAGGGACATTGGAGTTCTCTGGGGCCAGCAACCGTGGGAGCCGTTATCCCCCTCAGGGCTGCAGGGGCCGGGGGTGGGGGGTGGGGGGAGGTGCACAGAGCCAGAGAGGGTTGGAACCACGGAGACGGGCTGTCCGCACGAACCACTGTCATGGAGGGTGATGTTTGGGGAGGAGTAGGGACTAGATACCCTGACATGATCTTTCAATCCGCCCTCCCTCCTGTCCGTAGCCAGTGCCTTCCATCAGCCGAGTCCGATCAGCCAGGAGGGCAAGAGCCTGGTGATGAATCTTCAGCGGTCGGGTGTCTGGGGAGCGGGCAGAGCGGAGAAGGTCGAGCACAGTTGTGCGTGATGCAGGCATAGACTTGGCCCCATCCCCCGTCCCTTTCGAGCCTGCCATCGGGGACACAGCCAGTGACCTTGAGACTGTTTTCTGCAGAGAAGGGCGACTCTTGGGTGCATTTCAGTAGGTGCACCGGGAATTTCTTGGAACGGTGGCGGGCCCACCAAATCCTCCCCGAAACACTCTCTCCACCTGTCAGCGCCCCGATAGGCTCAAGTGTGTGGCTGTCGCACTTGGAGAGGAATTTGGAGGGTGTATGTCTCCGGGGCATTCTCCAGCCCCTTTTTATCAGGAGTCTCATTTCGAAGGTAGTGTTTATTGGGGGCGCCTGGGTGGCTCAGTCAGTTGAGAGTCCAACTCTGGCTCAGGTCGTGGTCTCGCAGTTCGTGGGTTCGAGCCCCGCGTCGGGCTCTGTGCTGACAGCTCGGAGCCTGCTTCGGAGTCTGTGTCTCCCTCTCTCTCTGCCCCTCCCCCGCTCATGCTCTGTCTCTCTCTCTCTCTCAAAAATAAACATTAAATTTTTTTTTCAATCATAGAATAAAAGTAAAATGAGGAGATAACGGAATTCATAATTCATCGAATGCTTTCCACGTGTCATGGCCTGTGATAGGCTCTTGCTATTTTCAGCTTCTAACTACCCTGGAGCTCTGAGAGGTAGGTATTCTGGGCCTTCTGTCCTGATCAGGACATAGAGGTTCAGAGATTTAACTTGCCCAAGGCCAGTCACCAAGGAAACGGTAAAGGCAGGAGGGAAACCCGAGGCTCGGCGGGCTGGGGCAAACCGTTTCCTGGCTACCGACGATGTGCTAGGTGAAGGAAAGCGAGACCACGGGAGGTTGCGAAGCTGCTCTCTGGGTTTGAACTTGCCCGTGACAAGACGGGCACGGACACCAAGCCACGTTCCCCACGCTCTGTGTGACTGAAGGTGAGTCCCGGCTAGTGTCTCCCTTATGTGAGATGGGCCAATATTCCACATGGCTGCGTGGGATTGTGAAGGGACCGGGAGGCCAGAGGGACCACGAGGAACAGGAGGTCTTAGGAGGCCATTTGGCCTGGCTCGTGAATTCCAGCCCTGCATCAGGCTCTCTGCTGTCAGTGCAGAACCCACTTCGGATCCTCTGCCCCCCTCTCTCTCTGCCCCTCCCCTGCTCATTCTCTCTCTCTCTCTTTCAAGATAAAGAAATAAACTTAAAAAAAGGTATGAGTGAGCTTGGGCGGTCATAACAAAATGGTACAAACTGAGTGGCTTAAACAACAGAAATTTGTTTGCTCACAATTCTGGAGGCTAGAAGTCCAAGGTCAAGGTGCTGGGACGGTCAGTTTCCTCCGAGGCTTCTCTCCTTGGCTCGCAGGTGGCCACCTTCTTGTTTCTCTTCACATGGCTGTCCTACGCACACGTGTCCTGGCATCCCTAATGTGCCCTATTCTTTTCTTGTAAGGACACTAGCCAGATTGGATGAGGCCACCCTAAAGGACCCCTCTAACGTAATCACCTCTTTAAATACCCTGCGTCCAAATACAGCCACATCCTGGGGTGGGGGGTGGGGGTCAGGGCTCCCACGCAGGAATTTCGGGGAGTTGGACACATTTCAGACCCTAACAAACCTACTTATTTTTTTTTGTTTTTAGTTCCCACACGAGATGAGGTTGAACCTTATGAAATTGCCGGCAGCCAATCAAGTTCGAAAAACGAGCGAGTCCCTTTGGAGCCTGTCCCGCGCTGCTGGTAGAGGACGGAGGTGCGGGGACCTCCTACCTCTGGCTGTGCGAACCCCTCAGGACAGATGTGCAAGAAAGACGGCAGGTGGGAAGAAACCTGCAGAGACCCCTCTCAGGTCCGGAACAGGGTCCCTCTTGCCGCCCCACCAGGCTAATTCTGAGGCTGCAAATCTCCCTGTTCTTCACCGCGGTGTGTATCCTACCCGTGTTTCTTGCCCTACGGAAGTTCACTTTCTTCTTCCTTCCTTCGTCTCCTCTCCTCCGGGGAATCTGAGTCCCAGAGAGGATCTCATTACGGGAAAAGCAGGCAGGCTCACCTCATAGCCGTGGCTATAAGGGTCTAAGCATCTTACAAATACGAAGAGCTTTACCTTGAGGTCAGCCCTATGAGGGAGGTGTGGTCCTCTCCCCATTTTACAGATGGGGAAAATGAGGCTCTGAGACATTCTATAACTTTCCTAGAGTCGTGCGTGCTAATAAATGGCAAAGCTGGGCTTTTTTTTTTTTTTCTTAAGTTTATTTATTTTTGAGACAGAGACAGAGCATGAACAGGGCAGGGTCAGAGAGAGAGGGAGACACAGAATCGGAAGCAGGCTCCAGGCTCCGAGCCATCAGCCCAGAGCCCTACTCAGGGCCCGAACTCACGGACCGCGAGATCGTGACCTGAGCTGAAGTCGGACGCTTAACGGACTGAGGGACCCAGGCGCCCCGGCAAAGCTGGGCTTTGAACCCAGGCAGACTGGCAGTTCTAGATCCCATCCTCTTTTTTTTTTTTTTTTTAATGTTTATTTATTTATTTTGAGCCAGAGATAGGGAGCGAGTGGGGGAGGGGCAGAGGGAGAGGGAGACAGAGAATCCCAAGCAGGCTCCGCACTGTCAGCAGAGCCCAATGGAGGGCTTGACCTTACAAACCGTGAGGTCATGACCTGAGCGGAAATCAAGAGTCGGACGCTTAACCGCTTAACCGACTGAGCCACCCGGGCGCCCCTAGATGCTACGCTCTTGACCACTATGCACCTGCCTTTTGCAGGACTGATGAGTCCAGCCGGGGACATCAGAGTGAGAACCTGATGCGCTCCAGTCCCGACAGGTCACTGGGGACAGCAGCAGAAGTTTCTTTTTCCAGGCTCCATCCAAGGGACGGGACTGTGTCTTTGACCAGGATAGCCCTCAGTTCTTGCCGTCTCTTGGGCAACCTGTGGCCTCTCCTAGGGGACCGGAATTGACAGCTGAGACTGGTTTTGTGACGCGCCGTCATGGGAATCTGAGAGCATAGAGGCTTTGAGGTTGGCGGTAGTGACCTGCCTCATGGCCTGATGGGGAGGGTGCACGAGGTAGTGCATGGAACAAGGTCGGCACAGAGCCGGGTGTTCAGAAGGCACGCTGCGCGGCGGCTGTGGTTGGCCTCGATGATTGTTCTGTAGTCTGTTAATTCCTAAGACTGGGATACAGATTCGACGGTTTGCAGGGTGCCTGACGGAATCTGTTTTTTCAGGAGTAGACGGGAAGGAGGCATTGGGAGTTGCAGGGCACTTACCTAAGCCAGGCGCCCTGGGAATCGCTGGACGCGAATCTCAGAATCTTTGCAAACAGCTCTGGAGAACACGATGCCCGTTTTACAGATGCAGAGACTGAGGTCCAGGGATGAGCTTGCTCAAGGTCGCTCAGCTGGTAAGGGGTGGATCACGGTTTCTGATGATCTTTTTTGCTTCACCTTTTCTCGGATGAACTTTTTTTTTTTTTTAAATTTTTTTTTTCAACATTTATTTATTTTTGGGACAGAGAGAGACAGAGCATGAACGGGGGAGGGGCAGAGAGAGAGGGAGACACAGAATCGGAAACAGGCTCCAGGCTCTGAGCCATCAGCCCAGAGCCTGACGCGGGGCTCGAACTCACAGACCGCGAGATCGTGACCTGGCTGAAGTCGGACGCCCAACCGACTGCACCACCCAGGCGCCCCTCGGATGAACTTTTTTTGTTTAAATGGAGTGATAATTTTGCCTTTTGAAAAATTTTAAAGAAGTCTATTTATTTTGAGAGTGAGAGAGAGAGAATGAGAGTGAGTGAGCGGCGGAGGGACAGAGAGAGAGGGAGAGAGAGAGAGAGAGAATCCCACACGAACTGTCAATGAAGGGCCCAAAGCGGGGCTCAAACACACATACTGTGAGATCATGACCCGAGCCAACATCAAGAGCCGAACACTCAAGGGGTGTCTGGCCGTCTGACTTTGGCTCAGGTTGTGATCTCACAGTTCGCGGGTTCGAGCCCCACGTTGGGCTCCGTGCTGACAGCTCAGAGCCCGGAGCCCGTTTCGGATTCTGTGTCTCCCTCTCTCTCTGCCCCTCCCCTGCTCACATTCTGTCTCTCTCTCTCTCTCTCTCTCTCAAAAATATATAAACCTTAAAAAAAAAAAAAAAAAAAAGAGTCGGACACAACTGACCGAGCCACCCAGGTGCCCCCGGTGGGATAATTTTATATACAGCAAAATTCATCTTTTTCGTGTGTATGTTTCTATGAGTTTGATGGATGCAAACGGTCATGTCACTGTCACAAAGATCGGGATTCCTGTTTCCAACAGCCGCCCAAATTCCCTTGTGCTCCTTTCAGGGCGGCCTTGGGGACCCCCCTTCCGTGTCCCTGTTTCCTCCCCACCTCTCTCTGTGCCTTTTGGATACCCCTCGGCCTCCTGGATCTCCCCACATTGGCATTTTCCAGTTCTCTTCTCATTAATGTGTTTTTATTAGATGTCCCACCCCCACCCCCCGCCCCCACCGTGGTTCTACGACTTTCTGTGACAGCTATTTGCCAAGTTGCTAGCTCCCGCCTCATCTCCTTTTCCGGACTTAAACATTCATCTCACAGCCCGCCGGCCTCTCCACGAGAGCTGGCATTTCGGAGGTCCCCAGCAAAACTCTTAGCGCTCTCCTTTGGCGACTTCTTTGTCTGGCATGACAACTTTCAGGGAAGGACCTCACCTCCTGCGGAGAGCCCTGCCTGGCCCCACACATTGGCTTCTATCTCTCACCTGCTCTGTGTGCTGGAAGCCAAACTCTCGCCTGATTCGGCCAAGCGGTCCTTCAAACTCTGCCTCCGGTCTGCCTGCTTCTTTCTAACTGGACAGCCGCCCTCGTTGCCTACTTGGAGACTGTGAGCCTCCCTGTGGTTTCCTGTAGGTCATGTTATTCCCCTATGAAAAACTCTTGTTTTCCTCCCCAGTGCACTTAAAGGCCCTCCTTCCGTCACACCTGAATGCTTTGCTTCCTTTAAAAAAAATTTTTTTGGGGGGGTGGGGAGAGCACAGGCAGGGAAGGGGACCGAGAAAGGGGGACTGGGGATCTGCAGCGGGCTCTGCGCTGACGGGCTGACGGCAGTGAGCCCGATGTGGGGCTCGAACTCACGAACCTCGAGAGCATGACCCGAGCCAAGGTCAGACGTTCACGCGACTGAGCCACCCAGGTGCCCCCTGAATGTTTCTCTCTTCCGTGTGGGTGGAGGACAGCATCTCGGACAGCATCCCTGTTTCTCAAGAGGGTCAACACCATCACGGATGTGAGAGCATCGTGCAACCAAGTGTTATGCCAACGACCATGAGGATGACCAGTGTTGTTCCTTCTCCCAGTTTCAGAGAGGGGCACCCCCCCCCCCTTTTGTTCCTTTTTGTGATTCTGTGTCCTCCTGGCTGCTTTTCGCGTCCTTTTCCAAAGCCTTCCCCCTTCCCACCCAGGAATGCCACATGGTGCTTCATCATTCCCAGTGACAGCCAAATAATTGAATTGTTATTGGTTTGGAAGGGGGAGAAATGTTTGCTAAATTGTTCCTCTTTGGATAATGTTCACGTACTTCCCAGTTGTGATTTATTTCTGCTGTTGGCAGGCTTTGCTGTCTGGAAACTAATTCTTCGATGGGAATGCGAAGGGAAATTGATAGCGGCGGGGTGCCATGCAGGGCGGGGGGTTTCCTTTTGGACATGAGATCTGGACGAAATGTCGGTCGAGTTTCTCTGGCTACGGGGAGGTGCAGGAGGTGGTCCGGGCATTGAGAATCTCGGGGTGCCCAGCTCTCTGTGAGCCGCACGGCGGGGTCTAGCCTCTTGAATCCGGGGCGCGGGGGGGCCGTGCCTCATCATTTGCTATTTGTGTGAGCACGTTCCCCTTCCAGGATCACCCCTGAAAGCGTTCTTATCCGCATTTTGCAGATGGGGAAAGCGAGGCTCGGATGGGTGAAGGTCCCTGTGGTGGTTATCTGCTGCTCCGGGACCAGCCACCGCGGACTCAGTGGCCTCAAGACCACCCATTTCTTACGCTCACAAATTCCGTGGGTCAGGAATTTGGATAGGGTAGAGAAGGGATACCTTCTGCCCCATCATCCTCTGCTCCATCATGTCTGAGACCTCAGCTTGGAAGACCTGAATGGCCAAGAGCGACTGGAACAGTTGGCCGGCTCATTCACGTGTCTGGCACCGGGGCTGGGTGGCTCACAGGCTGGGCTGAGCGGGCACAGTTGATTGGAACAACCCCACACGGCCTCTTCCTTCAGCCTGGGATCGACTCCTTGCATCACGGCACCGAGATGCATTATAGGAAGTGGCTCATGTGATTACGGGGGGCTCAGAAGTCCCGGAGTCCGCCATTTGCAAGTCGGAGACCCAGAAAACCGGATGGTGACATTCAGTCCAAGTCTGAGGGTCTACAGATGGGGGCCCGATGATGTAACCCCCCGTCAGAGCCCCAAGGCCCGAACACCAGAAGCAGTGATCCTAGCTCAAGCAGAGAGCAAATTTGTCCTTCCTCTTCCTTTTTGTTTGATGGGGGGCCCTCGACGGATCGCACGATGCCCACCCACACTGGTGAGGAGTATCTTATTTAGCCAGTCCACCGGTCCAAATGTTAACCTCTTCTGGAAACGCCCTCACAGATACACCAAGAAATCAAGTTTTCCCAACCCCCTGGGCATCCCTTAGTCCCGTCAAAAAATTAGCCATCACATCACCTTATCCTGGATCATCATCCCAGCTTTTTATTATTTTTTTTTTTAAACTTTCTTTTAATGCTTATTTATTTTTGAGAGAGAGAGAGAGAGAGAGCGTGCGCGCAAGAGTGGGGGAGGGGGAGAGAGAGAGAGGGAGACACAGAATCCGAAGCAGGCTCCAGGCTCCGAGCTGTCAGCACAGAGCCCCACGTGGGGCTGGAACTCACGAACCGTGAGATCATGACGCGGGCAGAAGTCGGACACTCAACTGACTGAGCCACCCAGGCGCCCCCACCCCCCAACAGCTTTTAAAACTTTGTGTGTTTGTTTGTTTTATTAAGTTTTTATTCATGTTTTGAAAGACGGGGGGTGGGGTGGGTGGCGGAGAGCATGAGCAGGGGAGGGGCAGAGAGAGAGGGAGACACAGAATCCAAAACAGGCTCCAGGCTCTGAGCTGTCAGCACAGACCCGGACGGGGGGCTCGAACTCACAAACCATGAGATCATGCCCCGAGCTGAAGTCAGATGCTTAACCAATTGAGTCACCCAGGTGCCCCTTAAAACTTTGTTTAACTGCCTGAAATGAACAGGGAAAAATGCCTGCTGGGGGTGAGGGTGTAGAATAGAGAGGATCGGGCACTGAGTTGATGGCAGGATGCATGCTGGGCTGGGTTCCTTCAGCCCGATGGCAGCGGCTCCCTTCCAGGGCTCAGGGAGTCTGGTGACGTGCCTCTGGGTGGCTGGCCCAGAGAGGCAGCCCCAGAGGCCGCACGGTGCCTGAAGAGGTCCTAGCAAGGGGTGTGGATCTCAGGCAGGAACAGCCTCCCCTGTAGAACAGGTCCCTGGGAGAGGAGGGCGGAGCCGTGAGGACATTCCCCCTTCCCATTTCCCCACCGACTGCCCAAGGCAGAGAGACAGGTCAAAGGGTGGTTTCCTCCTGTGGGCAGTCCCCAGGCGGGGGCATCTCTCCCAAATCCTGGTTGGCCGAGAGGGCCACACACAAACAGACGGAGGTTTCCCTGCAGTGGATGGTTAATTGTCTCCAGGTCGTAGGGACCTGCAGAATTAGGCCTTTCCGGACTGGACCAGGTCACACGGTCTAACCTCTTGAATCCGGTGGGCCCTGTCCCCACCCCCTGGCCACTCTCATTTCCTCGCCAGTTGTCCCGAAATCCAGGTCAGTTTCAAAGCCTGGGGCTCCAGGCTGCCTGAGCATGGGGTCACTTCCAGGGTCACTGGCTGGACAAGGAGGTCAATTTCAGCAGGAAACCTACATGTAAGTGATGCTGGCTACATCAGGGTTCTGAACAAGGGGGCTTCAGCCTCTGCAATAGCCTGGCCTTTGCATTTCATTTTACAGCTGGGGAGCCCCAGTCCTCCAGAAACTAACATTCATCATTTATTAAACAAACATGCTTAATAAATGTGTATCTACCTACCAGGCTTACAAAATAACTATCATTTGCAAACCTCACAATCCTGAGAAGGAGGTTTTTTTTTTTTTTTTTTTTTTTACGGATTCCCATTTTAATAGATTTTTTTTTTTTTTTACACTTTCCCATTTAATAGATTTCCATTTACTAGATGCGAATAGTGAGTCTCAGAGTGGTTAAGAGGCTTCTTCTCCGAGGTTACTCAGCTGGCCACCATCAAGTGGAACTTGAACTCTTCCCCGGTGGCCCCCCCGTGCTCAGCCGTCTTCGGGATTTCACCTTGAACCTCTGAACCCAAAGGCTTGCCTGACAGCAGGCCGCTCTTTGGCTTCTGGCTTCCCAGTTGGGAGAGGAGGAAGCAGGGGCCCTCCCTCTGACCCACCCAGCCACCCACCCGAGGTACCATTAAAGTTAATTGTTTTTACTGCCAGTTTAACATAGTCTTGTAAATTTTTTTACGACGTGGCCCAGGAACGCCGAGCTGTGTGCAGAACTCAGGGACGGAATACAGTTTGAACACAGAAGCTGGGCCCCGCCCCCGCCCCCCCCTCCCCCCCCACGGGAGGTGTAAGATGGCCGGTATCCTCAGCTCTCCAAGGGACCCCCTTTCCCTCATCCTGTGTTACCTGGCTGACAGTCTCCAGTGACACTGTGGCTGCACTTGGGAGATCCTGCACCCCACCCCCACTGACTGGATGGGTAT
Source organism: Panthera leo (assembly GCF_018350215.1). NCBI lineage: Eukaryota > Metazoa > Chordata > Mammalia > Carnivora > Felidae > Panthera > Panthera leo. Next base: position 11,765,984 of record NC_056690.1, read on the forward strand.
CCCTCTTGACCCAAATTGGGGAATCCTCTGGAATCTGAAACCCCTAAGCCCTGGTAAGAGTTTCTGGACCTTTCAGAAAGATTCTGGGCAACTCCAGTGCAGACAGCGTGGCTCTGGGGGCGCCGGGTCTCTTCCAGCCTCGGGATGCACAGATGGGCTGGTCCAAGCAGGTGCAAATTGGGTGCTGGGGGTGCACATTCCAGATTGTGGGAAGCCTGGAGTTGCGGGTCTTGTCTTTTCTACTATTGCCTCCTAGAGAGCCCAGCCTTCCCTGACTGTCCCTTTAAGACGGGTAGCCCCAGAGTAGAGAAGGCTGTGGTTGCCGAGCACTGGGCGGCACTTGGCTTCCCCACCGAGACTTTCCCTGAGTCTGGTGTCTCTCTCCATCTCAGTGCCTGGCATCCCCATCCTGAGGCTCTGTTTTGGCATCTGGCCACGCTCGTATTAAACAAACTGCTACTTCCAGTGCCCTCAGAAAGGTGTCAGGCACACCCCAAACATGTGTAATGGGTGACTTATTTGGCATTCATGATTAAGCCCAAATACTCAGAAGGCCCTTACTCTATGCAAAGCCTTGTGGTAGGTGCGGGGGGCGGGGGGTGGGGCGGGATATACAGAGAAGCCCGGTCTCCTTGCATTTAAGGGGCTTTTAGTCTGGGCGTAAGCAAAATATGTAGACGTTAGGAATGGGAGGAACTTCGCAGCAACCCAACAGGTAGAGCGTGGGTTCTCAAAATGTATTCCGGAATCGGCCGCACCAGCAAAGCGCGCCCCGGGGAACCTGTTAGAAAATGCAAATTCTCCGGCCCCCTCGCTGACCTATTGAATCGGATCTCTGGGGTGGGGCCCGGAAATCTGGTTCCAACAGGCCTTCCAGGTGGCTGTAATGATCACCAAGGTTGAGAACCAGTGATACAATGGATACAGGCAGAGGCTTTGGAATGAGGTTTGAATTTCCCTGTTAGTTTCAAGGTTTTGGCCAAGAAATTCGAAGAAGCTCAGTGGGGGCTGGGAGGAACAGAGGGGGAGGAGAGAGCGAGGAGTGCGGGTGGGGGAAACTGGCCCCAGCCCGGTGAAGATGAGGGTGAGGGGAATCTGCAGCCCTCTCCCCGACAGGGCCTCCTGGGTCAGCAGCTGCCCTTCTCGGCAGGATGAACCACTGGGCACGACCCAATTCGAGGAGGTCGGAGAGGAGCCTCAGGACGTGCCCACCCCATCTGGAGCCTGTAAACCCTGAGTTCAGCCCAACTCCGTCTCTGCTGGACAGCCTGCCTTTGGGGGCACCCTAACCTTTGTGAGAGCCTCGATTTCCCCAGTCTTGGGGGATCACTGAGACTCGGATGAGCCTAGAGGCTGGTAGAAACTCCTAGGAAGCTGCACAGTCCCGCGTCAGGACCAATTTCCAGCGTTACTCAGGCCAGCAGCTCATAGAAAGTTCCTCTCTGGTGGGGACCACGAAGCCCGAGCGAGAGAGGTAGGTGGGGGCGCACGCTGCCTCGGGGTTGCGGGTATTGGGGGTGGTGGGGTCGTATATCTTTTAGGAGAATAGTCCACTTGGGGTGGCACGGCCATAAGGTTCACGTGCAGGCTTTTCTCCAAAGCGCCTGGAGTGATTGGGTGTCTGTATGGCTAATGAGTTGCTGAGCCTGAGGGCTGACTTGGGAAGCAGGGGCCGGTCCGCCTGGACCTTGTGGGGCGCAGGGGGCACCGCGTGGGGCTTAAGCGACCTGGGCCTTCTCCCAAGTGGAAGCAACTGTGATGTAGAGAGAATCCGCGGCAGGCTAGTCTGGAGGGTTCCCTAGGCTTTCCAAGTGTTTTTTTTTTTTTTTTTTTTTTTTTTTTGCGTAAAACGCAAACAATGCCCGACCTCCAGCATAGGATCCAATGAGCCAATGATCTAGCTCCTGCCTACCTTTCAGGACTCAGCTTTTACTAGGGCTCTGCCCGGGACATTCCAATGGGTAGGTCCTCCCCAGACCCCAGGCCCCCGCTTCTGCCGGAGCCTGAACCACTCTCCCGACCTCCTTAAATTCCCGAAGGAGGGAGGGGGGCGAGAGGGCGGGGAGGCGCTCACCTCCCGGGGTAGAGGAGCTGGAGGCCGGGTGAGTTTCTCCCTTCCAAACTCGAATGGGAACAGCCCCCGGGGGGGCCGCGGCCTTGCCCCGCGGCCACTGCCCGGCCCCTCCCCCGCAGCCCGGCCGGGCTTTGAAGAGCGCAGTTTACGAACTTTTCCATTTTCCTTCTGGAGGCGTGTTTGTTCTTCTCAATCACCTCGCTTTTTTTTTTTTTTTTTTTTTTTTTTTTTTTTTTTTATGAGCTTCAGAGCTGATCTGCACGTTCTTCCCTCCGTGTAATTTCAATTTGAACTCTTCCCGGAGCGGCCTTTTCCCTCTTGTGGCCTGCCAAGTCGTTTGAAGGCTGCGCAAACATTCTTCCTCTCTCCTGTCCCCGCGAATCTCGGTCTACACCCGCGAGGGGGAGGCGGGGGCGGTTCGGGTGGATCCGAGCTTTTCAGCAGAAGCCTTCAGACAGTTTCGGAGGGCGAATTGGGGGAGGGGAGGTGAAACATCCGAATAATGGCCTCCCTCCATGGCCCGTTTTCATGATTGTGTGTGTGTGTGTGTGTGCGCGCGCGCGCGTGTGTGTGTTTGCGCGCGCGCATTCCCTGATCCGTATTGGGAGTCTTTCGAAGGTGGTGGAGACGGGAAAGGATTGGGGCTCCTGTGACGTCAATTTCCTTTCCATGGATTTCCTCATTCAACTTTTGCCATTTTCCTGGCGAGGGAGGTATTATGGTCATTTTTCAAGCGAGGGAACCTGAGGCTGAGCCATGAGGTCAGTTTCTCAGCCACCTTGTTGGAATTCAAATCTCATTTGGAGCAAAGCCCTTTTTTGACAATAATTATTAGTTATGACTTAATGTAACACCATTAAATTCTTACAACAGCTGCCTTTGCTAAGCAGCTATTATGTGCCAGCTACTGTTCTAAGCCTTCCACTCATTTATTTTCCCACAAGTCTCTTTTATAGTGCCCTTCTGAATTATGTACTTTCCACACGAGGGAGAGGAAAATCAAGGCACAGAGGAGTCGCCCCCAGTTCACACAGCAGGGAAGAGCTGGTGTTGGGATTTGAATGCAGGCACAGGCACCCCTACCCTCCACTGTTCATGCCTTTGGAGAATTTTCCCCAACATTGTTCTGAGTCATGTGAAAGAAATCCCAGGCTAACTGACCCTGGGCTGTGTTTTCTTCCCCAGGGTCACTCTGGGGACAAACAGGAAGATGGGGGGGTGGGGGCAAGGAGTTATGTAAGGCGGTGGCTTCAAAGGCGGCCACCACTGGGGTGCATAGCCTTGGCTCTGGGCAGCTAGGCAGTCTACAAGCTAAGGGCTGTCCACTCTCCATCTCCTGAAAGAGCCTACCTCCTCTTAGTCCATGGGCTGACCTGGTTGGGGAGTAGATCTAGGGCGCAACTGGGAGGGAGGCCTTGAAAGTGGAGGTGGTGGGGGGCAGATCAGGTGTTGCTAATAAGAATAAAAATAATAGGGGAGCCTGGGTGGCTCAGTCGGTTAAGCGTCTGACTTCAGCTCGGTCATGATCTCGGGGTTCGTGAGTTCGAGCCCCACATTGGGCTCTCTGCTGACAGTGCAGAGCCTGCTTGAGATTCTCTCTCTCCTCTCTCTCTCTCTGCCCTTCCCCCACAGGTGCTTTCTTTCTCTCTCAAAGAAGCTTAAAAATTAAAAATAATAACAGTCACGGTGCTACCCATGATACATAGTTCTTTTTTTAAAAATATTTTTAAAATATTTGTTTATTTTTGAGACAGAGACAGAGAGAGAGAGACAGTGTGAGTGGGGGAGGGGCAGAGAGAGAGAGGGAGACCCAGAATCTGAAGCAGGCTCCAGGCTCCGAGCTGTCAGCACAGAGCCCGACGCGGGGCTCAAACCCACGAACCATGAGATCATCTTGAACCCATGAACCGTGGGATCATGACCTGAGCTGAAGTCAGTTGCTTAACTGACTGAGCCACCCAGGCGTCCCTCCATAGTTCTCTTTGTATGTGAACAGCCCTGGAGATAGGGACATTCAGTTATTTCCTTTAAAGGACACAGAGAGGTTAAGACATTTGTTCAGAGTCAAAGAACCAGGAAAGTAGCGGGTACAGACCTTTTTAGGGGGATGGGGGGGCGGGGAGGCTCTCAGTGGGCTCTCCCTTCCTGTAAATTTGGCACCTGCTAATGGCAGTCACTTCCGACTGCCTCTGATACAGGCCACAAAACAGAATGAGAGGACCTCAGGGCAGTCATTCTAGCGATCTTCCAAATGGGGAAACTGAGGCCTGGGGAGGGGTGGAACGTGACTGGCAGTCCCGTAGCAAGTTAGCTCGCAGACCCACATAGACGTGGCACACCCCCACTCAACCACCCTCCTCCTCCTGCTCCTAATTCCTCTTCCTCCTCTTCATTTTCTTTTTCTCCTTCTCCATTTTTCTTTTCCCCCTCCTCCTCCTCCTCCTTCTTCTCCTTCTTCCTCTTCTTCTCCTTCTTTTCCCCTCCTCCCTTTTCTTCTCCTTCTTCTTCATTATGATTATTACTGCTCTAATTTTTTTTTAACGTTTATTTATTTTTGACAAAGAGAGAAAGACCGAGTGTGAGCAGGGGAGGGGCAGAGAGAGAGGGAGACAGAGAATCCAAAGAGGCTCCAGGCTCCGAGCTGTCAGCACAGAGCCCGACGCGGGGCTCGAACCCACGAACCGTGAGATCGTGACCTGAGCCAAAGTCGGACGCTCAACCGACTGAGCCACCCAGGCGCCCCCATTACTGTCACTTAAGGGCTACACCTTCTTTAGCCCCCACCATAAGCCAGCCATGTTGCAATTTACCATACTGTATCTCCTTGTCCTAAATCTGGCACGGAGCTGGACCATCCTTGACACGATCACAGACACCAAAGCCAGAGTCCCAGGAAGTGGATTGTTCCTGCAACGACTGGACTGGTACCGTCTGTGCTGTGATCAATAGCTCCAGAAATGGGCAGATGAATGTCTTGGGACTGATTTATTGAGATGTTTCTCTTCCTAGTGACTCTGGGGAGGGCGGAAACAGAACTTTTCACTACGGAAATTGCGCCTTTTCCTTCTGTGCTCCAGAAATGGGAGGGTGATTAAAGGATGCACAGAGGGGGCTGGTGCCCAAGGCAGCAGGTGGAGGTGGCCTGAAGGCCCCAGCTGGGAGGAGTGTCTCAGGAGACCTGCTGTGGATTTCAGTCAATGCATCAACTACATTGGGAGCTGGGCACTCGGCTGGGTGTGGAACCAAGGGGCAGAGAGCGGGGTCAACCATTGTCCCCCCAATTAGAGTTGGAGGAGGCGCTTTGCATTAAGTGAAACTTTGGTTGGCGAGCATGATTCGTTCCAGAAACATGCTTGTAACCCAGCGCGCTCTCCTATCAAAGCGAATTTCAAGAATCATTGGCTCGGTTGCGATCATGTGACCTTGGGCGGCTCATGCGGTGAGGCTTCGCTCGTTTATCAAGTTAAAATTGATCAGAAATGTTTGCTCGTCTCGCGGAACACTCGCGGAACAAGGTACTTGCAATCCGAGGTTTGACTGTTTTCCAGAGCCAGAGAGGGGCCTCCGATGATGGCCGTGAACTTGACCTCATCCACACTGCAGGCTGCCCAGTGGAGCTTTGAGCAGCAGGGGCCTGGGACTGTGGGGTGGTGGACGTGGCCATGGGGGTGTCTCCCCGATGGCCCCAGGGGGTTGCGTGGGGGTGGTCCAGCTCTGAAGTTCATCCTCACCCCGTGCACGCGGGGCGGGTGCACATTTTTCCACATTATGGGCCGGAGAGACGTGCCTAAGCTCTCAGGCCTGGGAAGGAGGAAGAGAGAGCAGTCCAGGAGGGCGGGCAGTGCAGGGGAGGGAGCTGCGAACAAAGGGGCTTGCGCTGCATCAGGCAGGGCCGCTGAGTGACGATCCCCAGGCCCATGCTTGGAGCCGGCTGCCAGGAGGCACAGGGGGCGGGGAGGGAGATCCCGAGAGACAGGCGCACACAGAGACCCAGACAGAGGTTGGGAGACAGACTGCCTGAGATGGAGAGAGAACACACAAAAAGGAGAGATGGAGGTAGTTTTGGAGGTCGGCGGTTGGAGGGAGAAACACGGAGAGATACAGGGAGATAGGAAACAGAGACGGGGAAATCCGCAGAGAAGGAGAGACCGGAAGACAGACCCAGAGAGTCAGAGAAGACGGCAGAACCGCGGGAGGGGGAGAGAAAGAAAATCGAAGGGGAGAAAAGGACCCGGAACTGATAGGGAGACAGAGAGAAACAGACAGACCTAGAGAGAGAGAGAGAGACAGAGAGGCAGAGGAAGAGATGGAGAGAGAGAGAGCGAGTAAAGGAGCAGAGATGGATGAGACGGAGAAGCAGTCAATATGATTTGTGGCCGACGGTGGACAGAAAACTAAATCAATGTAAATTCATTTCAGAGCAGGGATCTGAGATTATCTGAGTGCTTGACAGACCCCGCTTGATGGGTCCTGGGTCCGGAGACCGGTGCCTCTCGGGCCCCAGTGTAAGGGGCTTCGCACAGCCGCTCCCTGGGCACTCAGAATTCACGTCCAGCTGCAGGGACACGCGTGTGTGTGTGTGTGTGTGTGTGTGTGCGCGCGCACGTGTGTGCGCGCACGGGGTCACACAGCCTCTCCTAGGTACACACACCCTCACCACATGTGCGCACGCCCTCATGCGAGTCCGCCATTCACACTCACCGTAGCACGCTCGTGTGCGCACACATGGATTCAACATCGCTTGAGCACCTACCACGTGCTTGGGAGTGCTGGGCTGGGCGTTCAAGATGGAAAGAGAGAGGAGAAAGTGGAGAGGATCCTCTCAGGCTCCCCCTTGAGGTGGGGGTGCCAGGGTGGACCGGGTGACCAGAGTCGGGGGGAGGGGAGAGAGTGGGGGTGGAAGACCCGGGAGGGGGGGTGGGGGCAGGGGTTTGGGCACTGGGACCGTCCCTCAGCGTCTAGGACATAGGGACTACCCCTCTGACTTTGGGAATGTCCAAATGCAGGGTCTGTGGCACGGGAGGGATGTCCAGCCCCTCTCTGTGGTCGGGGCCAAGACCACCCATCTTCGTGCAGGTGAACTTGGGACAAGTCAGGCCTCTCCGAATTTAGACTCTGCCCTTTCCTCACCCTCAACCGCTGATATGAGAAAGCAGAGGGCCGGGGGTCCTGTCCCTTCCTCAAGTCTCAGAATGGGTCCCCATCCGTATCTGTGTCTTTCGGGGAGTCGGACACAGGGGCCTGCCTGTCTCCATTGCCAAGTTGGGGACCCCAGCATCTACCCCAAAGGGGATCTGTGGCGAGGGGACAAAGAGGTGTGGTCTCCTTTCGTTTTTGCGTCTGTGTCCGGGGAGGATACACGGTGATCCGGGCAGAGGGTGATGACAATACCTGCTCCCAATACCAGCTGGTCGTTTTCATTTCTTTCTTTCTTTTTTTAAATTTTTTACCGTTTTTATTTATTTTTGAGAGAAAGAGAGAGAGAGACAGTGCGAGCAGGGGAGGGGCAGAGAGAGAGGGAGACACAGAGCCGGAAGCAGGCTCCAGGCTCCGAGCTGTCAGCACAGCTCAGAGCCCGACGCAGGGCTCGAACTCACAAACTACGAGATCATGACCCGAGCCGAAGTCGGACGCTCAGCCGACCGAGCCCCCCAGGCGCCCCTGGTCTTTTTCATGTCATTTCAAACATCCCAGTGACTGTAATAACAGCGAGTGTTTATTGAGCCTGTGCACCACACACAGGGTGATGTGCTGTGTGCGCTTTGCCCAGATGGAAACCTCACCGAAGGCTGAAAACAGCCCTGGGACGTGGGGGTGGGGAATGACTGCGAATCCCGTTGTACCGATGAAGAGACTGAGGCCAGTGGAGGGGGGGGGGGGGGGGGGGGCGGCGCGGGGAAAATCATATGGCAAGACTTGACACCCAGACAGGCTGTCTCCAGAATGCAAGCTTTTACCCAGCGTCCATCCTTGGAGCAAACAGCCCTCACCTACCCCTGCAGCCTCCAGAAACGGACAAGATGTGGTGCGCGCGTGCGCCCGTGAGCACGCACGCACGCACACGCGAGGGTGTCGTGGGTGGCGTAGATTCCAGGGGTCAGTCCGGAGTTGCCCTGGGACTCTCACGGCAGAGGCCCAGGCCGGGAAGAACTTTCCCGAAAAGCAGCCATTTCCTGACTGCAGACAGGGCCTTCCCTGCCCGAGCCCACCAGTTCATTTAAGCTCTGCTTTGGTCCTGCTGCAGGATTGCAGAGCGGCCCGGCTCTGTGCCCAGCCTGCCTGCCGTGTAACAAGATAGTTTATATTATACCGCTGAGCAGAAATAAAACTACTGAGTCAAACGTTGCAAACAGATGCCGCCGGCCAGAGCCCAGGGTCCGTGGCCAGATGCCGTTGCGGGCACCCTGGGAGGGTAGGGGCGGGGAGTCTGGTCCCTCCAGACCCTGTGGGTTGGGCTGGGGGTGGGGGGGTGCCGCTGGAATTGGAGGTTTGGGGGCCTGCTGAGAGGCTTTCGGAAATGGAGAGGGGAGGAAATAAAAGAAGGAAAGGGGGCATATCTTTCTTTCCCGGACTCCTTCCCCACACACATTCCAGCCCTTGTGACCTGCCAGTTTGTAGCTGTTAGTGGCCCCTCCTTGCATGAAGTGGTGAAGCCCAGAAAGCCTCCCTGAAATACCGGCAAATAAACACGCTCTACCCCCCCCCCCCCCCCCCCGCCCCCCCAAAACCCCTTCTAAGAAGATTCAGCCTCTAAGCTCACCAGAGAGGGTTCTGGATCTTCCCTCATGCTGTCTCCTAATGCATCTCTCCCGCCACCCCTGGGTCCTCTATGTCATCTTCCAGACTGCAGCCCTCCGTCAGCCCCGAACTGGTAAAGTCATGCTCTTACTCTCACACCTTCCTTGGCTCCCCATTGCCAGCCGCCATAGAGCTTCTCAAAGAATAGCCTGAGGCACGCATGCCTGGGAGGGTTTCTGAACTGCAGGTTCTAGGACCACACCCCTGTGCTCCTGAATCCACCCCTTTGGAGGCCAACAATCTGCATCGTAAACAATCTGAAAACCTTTCTGGAAGGAAGCCAGGGGAGATACATACATATATACATACGTATATATATACGTATGTATATATGTATATATATATACATACACACACACACACACACATATATATATATATATATATATATATATATTTTTTTTTTTTTTTTTTTTTTTTTTTTTTTCCAAACGAGCCCGTTGGGGAATGAAGAGGGTCAGTACAGCATTCCTCGTTCGGTTATCCGTCATGTTGGGAGCACCTACTGTGTGCCAGGTACAGGGGAGACTGCAGGCACAAAGTAAGCGTGGGTCCTGCGGTCTTGTAGTTCCAGAGACTTAACAGGAGGTGATGGCGATTCCACCCTCTGGGTGGTTCCGGAAGACATCCTGGGGAGGCATCCCAGGGCTGGGTAGGATGGTGGGTTAGCCTCCAGGGTTCCGGTCGGCGCTCCTGGTGGAAGCCTGGTGTTAGCAAAGGCTCTGAGGCGGGGAATTGTGAGACAGGAGGGAGGGCACTGACCTTTCAGCAGCATCGCAGACCTGGATGTGGGTGAGAAACGTTGAGGAAATGGGGAAAAGCTCCGTTTTCTCATTCTGGGGAGACTCCCGAGGAGGTGGGGGCTTATCTCGTCTTTCGTGGAAGCCCCTGGAGGGAGGTGCCTGAGGCGCTCTGGAAATGTGGGTTGAATGAATGGAGGAAAGCAGGGTGGCTGGAGGGGAAGGTGGGGAAAAAAGACAAAAGAGAGGAGAGGGAAGGACAAAGTGAGTAAGGAGATAGGAGAAGGGGAAGGAGGAAGCAGGAAGGAGACCGTTGGTCCCACTGTGTGGTTGGTAAGCTCCAGCAACTACTTGGAGGAGGGTAAAGACAGCATAAGCAGGGATGGTGCCCAGGCGGAAGCTGAGCGTGTGTTCTGGGAAACCGGGAATGCGGACGAGGCTCCTACCCCACCTGCCATTTTCTCCCGCGGGGACGGGGGAGCTTCTTCAAGGGAGGCTGATAGAAAATGTGTTGCGGGGGGGTTGATATCAGGGTGGGCAGTCACAGAGGCTTCCAGAGAAAAGGCGATAGTGTGTGTGTGTGTGTGTGTGTAACAGGCAGAAACATTGAAAGCAATCAAAGTAACTCTGATTAACACTCCTCTCCCACCGCCTCCCTCCCAGATCCGTTTCCTCCCAGCCAAGGCCCAGGGCAGACACGTCTGACTGTAACCCTAAGAGGCAGGGGAAGCTTGAGCAATTATTTTTATGCTAAAAAAAAAAAATTAAAAAAAAAAAAAAAAACCCGAAACCCTCAACGATGCGGGCGTGCTCAGGGCCCGGCCCATCCTTGAGGGTCCCTTCTCTCCTAGCCTCCATATGGTCTGGCCTCTATCTTCTGCCCGCCTGTGACAGACAGGCCAGGCCAGGCACCCCCTCCCCCGCCGGGGGCCTGTCCCCTCTGAAACTGATCCCTGGCCTTTGGATCTAATTTGTTTCTCTGTCTGCGGGGTTTGGGGGGGGGTCTTGCCTGGAGACGCGGTGGTCACAGGTGACATCAATCATGTCTGCGTCTTCCGAGGGCTGGGGATAGGATATCAGAGAGGTGACCAAGCATTTGCCACATGATTCAAATCATCTCAGCATTGATTAATTGGGTTCATCCTGAGATTCTGAATCATAACAACTGTTTTTCTCCTTCACGGAACATCAACAGGCCCTTAAAGGGGAAGGATCCATTTACCCAGGGCATGTGGTGCGTTAAGTTGATGAGCTCCTATTAAATGTTAAATGCTGGATGCATTTTAGACAAACTCGATTTGCTCAAGATACTTTTCAAAGGTTTTGTGATGATTAGACATCTCTCTCGCTGCCCCGCCTCTTCCTCTCTGGCTTTTCCTGGGACGTGTTTTGGCTTCAGCCTCTGACAGATGTGATGAGGGAACGTGTGGGCTGATAGAGAGGGTCTTTTGGAGGGGGGCTTGGGGGTGGGGGGAGAGCCCCCACAGGCTGTTTAAAAGTGATACAGTTTCTGAAAAGTTTAACAAGGCAGAAAACAATCCCGGATGCCAAATTTGCCTTCCAAAAGCTAAATATCCGGAATGCGTCCTGCCCCTAAATGGAGGAGAAAACCGTATTTCCAAGCCAAAAAAAAAAAAAAAAAAAAGAAAAGTGGTTTTCTAGAGAAAAGAAATTCAGTTTCTGCACTGGTATGGGTTCTGGAGGCGGAAATGAATGAAAGTGCTTGGCGTGGAAACAAAACTCAGTTCTAATGCAAATCAGTGAAACCTGGGATCTGATGGGGGGGGCCCCCCCGGAATGGAAATTCACGGAAGTTTCCTATTCTGCCTTTCCTACAAGTGAACAGGATACTCAGCAGGGCGCTCTTCATACTGGCCGTGTTACCTTGGATAAGTCACTGTATTGATCTGAATTTCAGTTTATAATAATAGAATAAATAAGATTCGCTGGACTGTTGAGAAGTATAAGCTCAAGGAAGGGTTAATGGTGGCTCAGCACTCACTGTGTTCCTGGTCGACACTCGGCAGAGAGCTGTGTGTGTGTGTGTGTGTGTGTGTGTGTGTGTGTGTGTTGGGGGCGGTGGCCATGCTGGGGCAGGGAGACCCTGGTCCCCCGTGTGTGTGGATACGTTTGGTTCCTAAAGTTTCAAAGTGTAGACGAGCTCCAAGGTTTAGCCAAAGGAACATGTTGGGCTGTGGTAACCGGCGGAAAGACGATCGTTTAAGAGCCAGTTTGCAAGCCTGGGCTCCGCAGCTCCCAGCAATGTTGGAATAGTGAATTGGAAGTTGATTAGCACGTCTGGAAGGTTCTCGGGGACAGTGGAGGCTGCTCACGCCCACGTATCAAACTTCCCCAGAATCCTCATTAGATGTTTTCTCTCCCAGCAGTGTGTTCAGATACTGGGAATGACCTTGGTCCTCTGTAAGCCCAGATGCATTCTTATTGGTGGAGAGAAGACGACTGAGGCTTTGGACAAGGTCACCCAAACCTGGGTGCCTGGGGTGAGCTCTGGGTTGGGATGAATTGCACCAACCCAAACCACGTGTGCATGGCTGCTGCTGTCACCCCTGCTGAACTGTTCTGGGGGGGGAGGGGATGGGCTTTCCTGGTGCCCTAGGGGACAGAGAAGGGACCAGACTGACCAGAGAAAGAGAGGCAGAGGTGGGGTAGGAGGAGCCCAAAGAGAAACAGAAGGAGACAGAGAGAGAAAGGAAGGAAGGAGGGAGTGAGGCAGAGGGAGGGACAGAGAGCTTCAGGGAGCTGGACAGAGAGGAGAGGAAGAAACCCAGGGGTTAAGAGTCTGGGACAGCAAAGGGACAGCAGGGGAGAAAGGGAGAGACCGGGAAATGAGGGAGAGTCAGAAACCGAGAGGGAGGAAACAGGAGCGGGTCAGACCTACTGGAATACATGTGCAAAGAGAAACAGAAGAACAAAGACACGGTCTCACAAGAGTAAGAAATGGGGAACGAGTGGGCAGATGCTTGAAACATGGGGATACGGACCTTTTTTTTTGTCCCCCAGAACATGGGATTCTCGAAGTCCCCCTCTAGCCCCCGGCACCCTCAGAGACACTGCTGGGATATCGCAAACGAGGCATCAGCGCTGCGGGGCTGGATTGCGTCAGGGGAGGGATGGTCCATGGAGAACATCAAAGGGAACCAGGGCCCTGGATTCATTGGCAGGACTCCCGGTAGGGCCCACAGGCCTGAATTCCTGGCCAAACCCCCAGGAAACATTCTGATGGGCAGATAGAGACACTCCAAGGAGGCTGCCTCCTCCCTCTCTCCCTCCTCCTCCTCCTCTTCTCCCTCTTGCGTTTCGTTGCAATCACAACTGAGGGTTGGCCAGGGCTCAACTGAACCAAAGACAGCAGGGCACGCTCCTCCAAGGCCCCCCAGGTCTTGAACCTTCTAGTAACATCCGGGGGCTGCCTGACGGAGGCGTCCAAAGACCCTACGGAATGGTGCTCAGTGCTCAGGGGGCAGAGGAGCGTGTTGATTCGGCAGAGGCACCCGTGGGATGAAATCAGGCCGCATTCCTTGAAACTAGTCTGGGACATGGGATGATAGGGACACCTCCCAGGGCCCTAAGCGTGATCCCCGGTGCTAAGGCTCTGAGAGCCCAGCGCCTGGTGCCTAGTAACCATGGGCACATGGCAGTTCTACAGTGTCTAGAAGACAGAAGCCAGATTGCTGTCCCGGACAGGGGGTAATATATGGCATCGAGCTCCGGCCGAGAATTGAATTCCACCTCAGCTGGAGAATTAGAACATTGTGATTAGAAACGAGAAGAGAGAAGGGACGAAACAACCTGTCTTCAAGTGCACGATGACAGAGCACAGACTCTCCTGGCAGCCCAGGGGGCTGGGGAAGGACAGGGCAGATCATATTAATAACAATAAATTATATCTGCACGGTGATTTATGGCTCTGATGCGCTTCCCATTATGTTATCTTAAGCATCACAGAAGGATGCATTCTCCTGATGAGTATCCCAGCCGTTTTAACGTAATCATTGCTATCAGTGGCCACAATGGTGTCTGTGCCACCATGGATGGCTTGTCTCCTATTTTCCACATGGGAGAAACCGAGGCTCAGAGAGAACTGCGCCTGGCCCAAGGAAACAGCCGGAGCCAGGATTTCAATGCAGGTTTTGTCCTGCTGGGTCTTTTCCTGGTGCTCCATCATTTCATCCTGGGAGCCAGACAGGCTCTTTCTTCCACTTCTTCTTCTTCTTTTTTTTAATGTTTATTTTGAGAGAGAGAGAGAGAGAGAGAGAGCAAGCGGGGGAGGAGCAGAGAGATCTGAGCAGAGAGGGGGACAGAGGATCTGAAGCAGGCTCTGCACTGAGCGCAGAGACCCCCACGCGGGGCTCGAACTCACCAACCGTGAGATCATGACCTGAGCCGAAGTCGGACTCAGCCAGCCACCCAGGCGACCCAGAGAGCCTCCTTCTTATCTTGCCATTTTGTCACCACCTCCGTGGAATCCTGGTTCCTCCTTTCCTGTGGTGGATTAGTTTTCTCTTCCACTCAGCCAAGGGTGAAGGGGGTGTAGGATCCCTCCTGCCCGGCCCTGAGGCCCTCCCTCTGCCCCACCACCCAGCACGCGCCCCCTCCCCCGCCACCCCCGTGCCCACGAGAAGAAAGAATCCCCCCCCGCCCCCCCCCCCCCCCCCCCCCCCCCCCAGCGCGCCGCAAGGGTGACCCGGATGTGGACTTGACCTTTCAGGTCCCCGCTCCTTGGCTGGCCTCACCTCTGCCTTTGAACCCAACAGCCGCCTGGCTGGCACGTTCACCCCACCCTCCCTCTCTCCCTCTCCCCTTCAACTCCTTCTCCTCTCCTTCAGGAAGCCCCCAGCCCGCTGCCTCCCTCCGGGGCTGAGCTGATTTGGGGACCAGGTTCATTTAGCATTTGCAGAGTGAGCTATTCCAAGAATGTGCAGATTTAGTCCTGGAAGTGGCCCTAGAAGGAGACTGGCTCGGCTTCTGAGGCTTCTGAGCAGGAGAACGAATGAGCCCCCTCCCCCCCCTGCGATTTCCTTTGTCTCAGTCCCAAATCCCCCTTTACACGATCCCAGAGGCTTCCTCGTAAAACAGAACTGTAACTTTATCTAAGATGAGCGCAGCACCTGTAGAATGGATAAGGTGTAATTAATAACAGAAAATAATGTTTCCCCCCTCCTGACCTTTCACCCTCATATAAGTGTCTTAAGTTTTATGACAGCTAAGCACAAAATGAATGCGTGCGTGTGTGTGTGTGTGTGCGCGCGCGTGTGCGTGCGAGGTGCAGGCTCCAGCGTGTGAGCTCGAGCTGAGTCTCCGTGGGGCCGATATGTCTGTCTGGTGAGTATTCACCTAGCCCTGGCTGGAAATGGTTTACGTTTCTGGCTAGACTGGCCTCTCGCTGAACCCAGGCACTGCCTGAAACCGATCTGATCTCTTCAAGTGAGGATTCCGTCTAGATCTCAAAATACCCGGTATCTATTTCCACGCAAAACTTCGGGTGATGCAAGAAGCTGAATATTAAAAAAAAAAAAAAAAAAAAAAAAAAAAAAAAAGGCGGGGGGTGGGGGTGTGGCACGTGTGTGCGTGCGCGCGCACGCGCACACTCTCTTGGATTGTCAATTACATTTCAGAACCGCGGTGGACGCTGGGGAGGGGGTGTCGATGGTCACTGTGCCCGTAGCAGTGGGCAGGAAACCAAGATGCACATGTCTTTGGTCTCCATGCTGTAAATACTTGGGCCTGCGAGCAACTCATTATGGAAAATGTTCACCTAAGCAGTTACAGCCCCCGCCCCCAGAGTGGCAACATCCTTGCTGTTTATCTGGGGAAAGAAGGAAAGATCTGTGCTTGGCCATGCAGGTGGGGCTGGAGGAAGCAGGGGAAGGGGTGACGAGAGCCTACCTCCCAAGACTCTGTAGATTGTTTTCTGCAGGCCGAATGGAAGGGCCCTTGGACGGATACTGCCTGTCTCAAGGGTTCCACAACTATGTTCGTTTTGAGTAATACTATCTTGCTTTAAAGGTCACTGGGCTGGCCCAAGCTATTGGTTTCTCGTGATTCATTCTGTTTGATATTCAACTTTTCGAGAAGTCCTCAGCGCCAGCCTCTGGGTTAATGGAAGCCACACCAGCCACGGAGCCAGTAGCTTTGAATTCTCCCCGGATGGGGAGGCCTGGGCAGGGCGGAGTGAGTTGCCTCCTTTTGATCAGCAGCGCTGATGTGAACCAGAGGTCACGCATGTTCGGGGCTTGTGTGTTAGTTCTAGTAGACAGCAGCAACTGGGACCCCCGACATTCCCTCGCCCCCTCCCCCCAACCCAGGGAGTTTTGTTTTCCATGCCTGTCCCTCTCTGGGCTGACTTTTCCAGGACCCCTGGGGCACCAGAGGGACTTTGTTTTGGAAGATCCGGAGCCCTAAATCATCAGAGAAGGCCCCTCCGTCCAGTCCTGGCCTGTCTCTTTCCATCTCTGGCTCCTTCGGACGTAGAGAAACCAATTCCTGCTCCCACGGGGCATTCCTGCTTACCGCTGTTAGGTGACAGGTTGGATTTGGAGGGAGATCTCTTTCTCCCAGGGGAGTCATTGCGTTGTTGAGTTCTTTTATGGGCATGCTTGAACTCTGGAGGGCCCCCAAACTGATAGCCACCTCTGCTAAATTGATCGTAGATTTTTCTGTCTTTATGTCATCCCGTCATCCTTCTGCAAATGCTTTGGTCCTGCCATATTTTTATGGCTCTTCTTCCAAGACTTCCGTGGAGGGTGGGTCAGCGTGATTTATCTACAAGGAGAAGGGAAGGAGAATTTCTTATCTTTGCTATCAGAAGGTGGGATTTCCCTCTTATCACCCTCTCTTTTGCTTTGGGGTTTAAAGGCAACACCAATTGGTTGGATTCAACTGTTTAGGGAGTTCTGGAGGCCACCAGCTTCGTAAAGTTGACAGTGACCAGAAACTGGGGACTCAACCAACCGTCTCCTAATTTCACCTCCTCCCAGATACTTAAAATCCCGGCACACAGTCCCCGAGTTTGTTGCCGGGACAAGAAGATCTTGATTGGATTAAAATATTTCCCAGCGGAGGTTTTGAGGCTTTGGCAAACATAATGAGCCGAGCAGCTCTTCAAAAACAGAACTTGAAAAATTAAACAAGTGATATATATTCATTATCGGAAAACGGGGAAAAGGCAGATAAGGAGGAAGAAGAAAATGAAAATCACCTGTAATCCCCCCACATGGGGCTAACTATTCGCATTTTACCACATGTCTTTCCAGTCTTCCGTGTAGAGTAAATGCCTTTTAAACGGAAAATCGCAGCAAAAATATCATCTTGCACATGCGGTCGGTGACTGTTTTCAGTAGCCAAGATTGTATATACTCGTAGACCATTTAAATAATCGCTGACAAGCACAGTAACAACAAAACCCAAAACTGCCACCCCTGCTGACTCTCCAGCGAACGTCCTTCTAGGTATCTCTTTCCGTGCTGTTTGATAACGTGCTTTCAAAAAATCTGAACAACACAGCACGGTCTCCTCCGTGTCAGCGAGTGAGTTTTCTCTACATCCTAATTTTCCGGTTGGGAGGGTTGGGGGCCCGTTCGCGGGAAGCGCCACGGTTTAGCTGATACATCCCCAGCAGGCGAACCGCTGAATTGTTCATAAACTCTTCTTGTGGCTGAGTCGGGTTGCCAACACTTTATCAGGTGGGATTGGTGTCCCGCCCACCGCTCCTCAGATGAAGGTCATCCCCGCCTGTCAACGACTCTGCCTGGCGAGACAGAAATACGAATCCCTTCAGAGGACCTTCATTAGCACAGCAAGCCCGACTGACGGTGGTTGCAACAACGAAGGGTTTGTTTCTCTCACACGATGAGCGATCAGAGGTGCTGACTTTGACCCAGCTGCCCCATGAGGTCATCCCTCCTTAGCATTTTGACATTTTCTTCTTAGGCCTGTCTTCCTCATGTTCGAAGATGGCTGCTTCGGCTCCAGGCATCACGGCTGCATTAAGACCGGAAGGGGAAAGGACTGGCGCCAGAAGGAAGGCTCTCCTTCCTCTGGAGCTTTCTCTTTGATAAGAAATCAAAAGTCGGCTTACGTTTTACGGGCCCCAGCTGTGCCACGTGGCCGACTCTAACCGCGAACAGGCCGGGAAGGTGAATCTTTTCTTTTTCTCAGGGGGGCAGGAAAGGGAGAAGGATGTTGGGGATGGGTGTTTGGATCGGTGAACCGGTGGCTTAGTCATAGCCTCTAGAACGTTGTCACCAACAGCTAGACCTGTTTCGGGGCATTGTCTCCACTCCCCCCACCCCTGACCCCCACTCGCTCTGACTTCCCGTGTGCCTCACCCGTCTCTTAGTGTCTCCAAACCCCGCCCTCCACTCTTTCCCGTTTTGAGCTGGGCTCTTGGTTTGGGAGCTACACCCAGCCTCTGCCATGCTGGACTGGGCTTTTCACTCAGCCCCTGGCCCCTGTTGTCAGGACGCACAGGTCTGCTAGATGTAGGGCTGGCCGAGAATGGCCTGAGTTAGATTCTTCCAGCGGTCATTTCTTTGGTGGCCCGTGCGACTACTTGATTTGACGTCCCTTTCCCAAGAGGAGACCCCTCCTTGAGGATTCTGCTTTTGAGTACAATGTCATAGGAGACTTTTGAATTGGACCACGGTCCCGTGTGTTTCTTTGCCCTGCAGCCCCAGAGATCGTGAGCTGGGTGACAGCTGAAGCCGTGTGGCCACGTTTTGCTGTGGCTCTTAGAACCAGATCTAGGTTCATTATGACCATTTTGTGGGCACCAAGCCTAAGCCTGAGTAGGTCTGAAATCCCGCCTCCCAGCCCGTCCACAGACCCATGCAGACTCAGGAGGGGTAGGGCTTGAAAGAAGCCTCGGGAGATGCACTTTCTGGTCCAGACTGCTGCCCACTCACCCTGGAGAGAAAACAGAAGGGGAAAGGTAGAAACGCCTCTGAACGTGGCCGCCAAGTCAGCTGGTGCGTGGGGAGCACAATGTTCCAAACACAATTAAAACCCAATCAGAGTCCGGAAAAGTGCATTAATGGCCCTCAATCAAGCGGCAGAGCACATGTGGTGTAGGCGTCTCTCTGGGGACCTGCTCCTTCAAGAGCTGTCATGATGGTATGACAGCCCCCAGCCCCGCAGCACCCCTCGCGACCCTGCCTAGGCCTGAGCCTCGGGCACCGGGATCCCTGGTGTAGGGAGGGAGCCCGGGGCCATCTGTGTCTGTGTTTTTAACTTTTGTTCTGTGTGGATGCCAGAGGGGGGAATCAGGTGAGTCCCCCTGAGGGTCCATTCGTTTTCGGGAAAGCATGTGAGAGGCTCGCTCGTTCAGTCAACAAGTATTTCATTCAGGGACCGCTTCTGTGGGCCCAGCACTGGCCTAGACCAGTGCGTTTTTGACCTGCAGGCGGTGTCCCCAAGGGACGCTGGCCAATATGTAGAGATGACTTCAGTTGTCACGACACGGGGTGCATCGGATTTGTAGAGGCCGGAGATGCTGGCCGGCATCCCACAATGCATGGGAAAGCCCCTGTAATAAAGGGTTGTGTGGTTCAGGGGCGCCCGGGTGGCTCAGTCGGTTAAGCGTCTGACTTCGGGTCCCGTCACGATCTCGCGGTTTGTGGGTTCGAGCCCCGCGCCGGGCTCTGTGCCGACAGCCCGGAGCCCGGAGCCTGCTTCGGATTCCGTGTCTCCCTCTCTCTCTGCCCCTCCCCGGCTCACGCTTTGTCTCTATCTCTCAAAAATAAATAGACGTCAAAAAAACAAAAAAACAAAAAAACCCCCAATTGTGTGGTTCAGAAAAGCAGTGGTGCTGAGGTTGAGCCCCTAGCTTGTGTATGTGTATATGTATATGGTGTATACGTATGTGTATATGGTATATATGTATGTGTATACATATATGTATATATATGTAGTGATGAACAAGACAGATGTGGTCTCTGCCCTGGCTGATTGGAGTCATCGTAACTGTTTCTTTAAGTAGCCAGACTTGGACAGAAGTCTCTTTAAGAACAACATCGGTCTCTCTTTTGTCCTCTCTCAGGTGTGGGCCTGGTGGTGAGTGTGTATGTGCCTCCGTGCGTGCGTGTGTGCGTGTGTGTGTTCAGAGCCGTGGGGGGTATATGTTTGGACTTGTGTGGTTGTCTGTTTACATCTGTGCGCATCGGTGTGGCTCTGTTTGTAAGAGAGATTTTTTTTTTTTCTTGTCATTTCCTTCCTCTGTTTGCCAAAGAAGCATGGGTGACTTGCTAGGACCTTCTGGGGTTGAATTCGTCACCAGACAAGATTAAGAAATCCTTAGGGACGACCCTTCTCTGCCCCCTTCTGTCTTCCTCGTCTCCACCCCCTCTCCCTTTGCTTCCCTCCCTGCCTCCTGCTCGGCGATAATACTCTAGAGGTCAATAAACTTGTCTCTGAGTCAAAGCTTTGAACTTGAAGTTTGGTTTAGGCTAACTCTGCTGGGCCTGCAGGAGTATCCAGGAAACGATAAAAATGGTGTTCCAGAAGAGTCAAAGCACAACCATGAGAACAAGTGTTCCAGACAAGCGTTTTCCACCTCGGCACCATGGACATCCTGGGCCACTTGATTCCCTGCGGGGTGGGCTGGCCTGTGCATTGTAGGGTGTTGAGCGACAATATCCCTGACTTGGACCCATCGGAGGCACTGCAGCCGTGAGCAACCACTGAAAATGTCCCTAGATGGTGCCCGGAGTTCCCTGGGGGAGTGAAATTCACCCTCACCCCTGCTAAACACCAGTGATCTACAAATGCACAGAACAACATGATAGAATCTCACCACTGACTTTTTTTTTTTTTAACTGTTTTTCAATGTTTATTTACCTTTGAGAGACAGAGAGAGACAGAGCGTGAGTGGGAGAGGGGAGAGAGAGAGGGAGACACAGACTCTGAAGCAGGCTCCAGGCTCTAGGCTCTGAGCTGTCGGCACAGAGCCCGATGCGGGGCTCAAACCCATGATTCATGAGATCACGGCCCGAGCCGAAGTTGGATGCTTAACCGACTGAGCCACCCAGGTGCCCCTCACACACTTACTTTTGCACAGAAGATGCCAGATACTGAAGAGAGATACTGTGTGATTCCATTTATGTAAAGTACAAAAACCAGCAAAGCCGAACAGGATAGTGGTTGCCCTTTGGGGAAGCGGGACAGACAGAGCCTGAGACCTTCCGGGACATTGCTTTTTTATTTTATTTATTTTAAAGTTGATTTATTTATCTTGAGAGAGAGAGATAGCGAGCTGGAGAGAGGCAGAGGGAGAGGGAGACAAGAGAATCCCAAGCAGGCTCTGCGTTCTCAGTGTGGAGACAGACCCAGGGCTCGAACTCACGAACCGTGAACATGAGATCATGACCTGAGCTGAAACCAAGACTCAGATGCTTAACTGACTGAGCCACCCAGGTGCCCCGCTTGCTTTTTTTGTTTTTGTTTTTGTTTTAAATCTAGATTCTGGGTACACTTAACGCTGTATGTGCTTTGCCGTATGTATGTTACACCTGAACTGAAAGTTGTGTGTGCATCGAGGAGGAGGCACATATTCAACGAACACATTTGGAGAATCAGAGAAGACTGTCTTCAAAAAAGAAAAATCCCGATGGCACAGGTTTGACCCCCTTCCCAAGCCCTGGAGTGGACGGTTTATGAGCAGCTCTGTTTAAATGATTCTTACACAGTCCCCCCCAGCTGTTTCTAAAGCTGTGAACAATAAGTCTACTGAGCAGTGATCTGATTGTGGAGAACACGTTGTCAGCCTCTATACAAACACACACACTCTCTCTGTCTCTCTCACACATACACACACACACCCCAAACAGAGATGTCACCGGGCCTGTGTTGAATTGAGTTTCCTGCCTTTGTGTTCTCCAGGCAGCCCTTTCGGAGGAGAGCGAACTAGAAACTGACACATGAAATGGACCCATAGGCCAGGTTGAGACTTAGGAAAACAAATGGCCCCTTTAATCTTCTGGAGGGGGGAGCAAATAATTGCCGAGTGCGACAATCAGCGTTTGCCTCTTTACGTTTTTTAAAGGAAAAGCTCAGCCTTAGCCCTCTGTCCTGAGTCCTCAACACGCGCACCAGCCCCATCTCAGCCCGGAGGGCCCTGGATTATTACCCGTCGGGCGCTTCGGGTCTTTACAAACAGCAGCACAGCCACGTGGGGTGCCCAAAGCAAAGGCTCCGGGGATTCCGTGTTTTCTTTAGCGCTTCCCTTTCAGGGAACCCCACGGAAGTTTCTGGAAGCAGGCAGGCCACAAGATGTATCTGAGAGACCCCCAGTCTTCCTCCCAGAGGCCTCCTCAGGCATCAGCATTTGGGAAAAGCTGTGTGGATGTTTGCTGCAGCCTTCCCAGCTGGTCAGCATTTATAAAGCCGAGCACATCTGTTCTTCACTGCGAGCGTGGCGAAGGGGAGAGAGAAGAGAAACCCCAGACACGGGGATCGATCCCACCTAGTGCCAAGAGAAAACTGCTTCTAAGTCGGAGTCATGGGGAAGTGCTTCATTCCAGGGCAGAGAGTTCATCAAGATGCCCCTCTTGGCCACCTTCCTTCCCGCCCCCCGCCTCCCCCCTTTCTTCTCTCTCTCTTTTTACAAGTCTCCAGGTTCCAGCCCGTCTTGAGATTTATGATGTGTTTCGCTTTGCAAACACCCTAAGAGTGGATTTGGGTGACAAAGAGCGGAGGGGGTCTGCAGAGAGAGCCTGTTGGTTGGAAAAGAGAGTGTCAGGTATAAGGAACACAGGATATTTTGCAGCATACGACAAGTTACAAATGCCCCCACGCGTGTGAAAAGCTCACAGCAACAGCCTCGGAGGCAGTTCACCCCCCCCCCGCCCCGCCCCCCTCCGTCACATGCACAGAGAGGCGTGACGTGCTTGCAAACGCAGGCAAAAGACCCACGGGCGTGCGGCAGCGTGTTCCTACACGAGCAGGCCCACACCAGTGTAGAAAACCGGAGACAGACTCAACCCGGTTTGCAACATCAGAGCCGGATGGGGCTACGCGCCCCACGACGCAGGCACCTCCCCGGGGCTCCTCCGAAAAGTTGAAAGGAACGGCCTTGGAGGGAGCGGATTCGCTTCGTCTTCTTGCGCTTTCCTGGCAACGCAAAGGTCCTCCGCCACGCAGTCCGGGGGCCCGCAGACCGCGCACCGTTCTGCTTCTTAATAAGACCCCCAGGCCTCATAACAAAGCAGAAACCTCCAGAAACGGCGTCTCCCCGAGCTCGGAGCCCGGGCCTGGCCCCCGGGACCGTCTGGAGGCCTCTGTGCCTGCCTTCACAGCTGCTGCAGTAAAGTTTCCAAGGGGAACTTGTCACCTCCACAGTGTCACCGGAGACCCTGGCAGGAAGCGAGCGCAGGGATCGATGACCCGAGGCCACGTGACGGAGCAGGCCCTTGCCAGCCAGGACGGGGAATTACATGGGGGGCTCTCGGAGAGACCACAGAAAAACTGGCCCCCAGCCTTCCATCCTTGTCTCTGAGATCTAAGTACAGATGGCTTGACATTCCTTCTGCATAGAGTTTCCTCAAAAGATTTGCCAGGAAGGAACATTTGGAAACTGCGTTTTAGGTATAATCCCGTCGGGGAGCCACTCTCGCCGGCTGGGTCTCGGGACCACAAAACGCTGCGCGACCCACGTGCACGCCCCACGTATCCCGTGCTGACCATGGCTTTTTGGCAACACTCGTGTCTCTGCTCGCACGTTAATTACTACGCAGACATACTTACTGTGGGCACCGAGTTTCTGTGGCGGGGTCCTCTCGACACATGTTCACAATAAAAACACATTTTTTTTTTCCCCCTTCCCCTGACCCCTAGGGAAAAAAAAAAAAAAAAAAAGGATGAACAGTTTTCAAGATGCCGGTTTTAATGGCATGAAAACGGAGTGTTCACTCTGCTTTGGTTCTGTTTTCTTTTCTACTTTTATTAAGAAAAAGCCTTTAAACCAAACATTCCTGGCTCGTGCTTGCGCTTCGCTTTGGCTTTTACGCGGAGAGAGAGACAGATTAGATTAGATTAAAGACGGAGGGACGCCTCGTGCGAGCCATCCCATCTATAGGTAGTTGGGTCGATAGGGTGGGTGTGCACGCGCGCGTGTTTCTTCTCGTGGCTTTACTGACGGTCTTTTTACGGACGTGGTGTTCTGGTTTCTAGGAATGCATTTGTTCCTCCGGCTTCCTCCCTTCAAAAGTCTGCAGCCTTTGATTGTGGCCTGACTTTTAGGGGTCTGTGGCATTTGGAAGCAGGGGGGAAGGGGATAGTAAATCTTATTAATTCTACTCTTTAGCTTCTCCCAACTTCTCCAAACATTTTCCAAAAGCAGTAGCAATTTCCTCGCCGACTGTAGATGAAAGGGATTGTTTCAGAGACCCTCTCCCCCGCCCTGCCCCCCCCCCCCCCCCCAGGGCCCCAGGTTTGTCCGATGATGTCATAGAGGTAACCAAGGTAACACGCTGTGACATCACAACCCAAAGGCTACTGACCTTGGCCTGGAATTCAAAGGAAAAGCAGCCCATAAACTTCTAAAGCAGGCAGGAGATAAATATCCTTAGTCATAAAAGAACAAACGAAGTTTGGGGTGGGGGGGGGGTGCTGGGAAAAAAAAATAGAACTTTTTTTTTTTTGTTTTGTTTGAAAGAAATACAGTAAAACAGTCTGCCAAATATTCCAGGAAGTGCCAGTGGCCATTTTGATGATGTGAACTAGACTTTAAAACAGAGGAAAAATGAACACGGTGAGGAAGGGTTGTTTACAGTATTAGAAATCATTAGGCAAAGCTTCCCCCAACTCTCATCTGTACAGTGAGCCAGAGCAGAGTAGAACAATAAGCCAACATCCGTTTCTGAGTGGGGGTGGGGGTGGGGGTGGGGGTGGGGTGGAGATCAGCTACCAGAAAAAAAGGGAGAACTTCAGGGAAGGTATTTGTCAGAAAGGGAAAGTGTTCCAGGCCACAGGGTAGCCTGGACTGGATCCTGGAACAGAAAAATGGGTGACATTTCAATGAAATCTGGAGTTTAGCTAATAGGAATGGACCAGTGGTGATTTCTGAGCTTTGAGCAATGTCCTGGCTGGTCACGGGAGACGAGAACGTTAGGGGCAGCTGGGTGGCTCTCTTGGTTGAGGGACCGACTTCGGCCCAGGTCATGATCTCGCGGTTCGTGGGTTCGAGCCCCGCGTCGGGCTCTGTGCTGACAGCTCGGAGCCTGCTTCGGATTCTGTGTCTCCCCCTCTCTCTGCCCCTCCCCTGCTCATGCTCTGTGTCTCTCTCTCTCTCTCTCTCAATAATAAATAAACGTTAAAAAATTTTTTTTAAATGAAAGATATCTTTATTTATTTTTTTAATGGGCCGTTGTGCATTGCGTGTCCTGGAAAGTCTTTTCATTTCTCGGGTCTGGAAATTCTGCTTGTCTCCAGGGGCTTGCAGCCATGTGCCCACGTGCTGGGTCGCTGTGGTGGGCGATGAGCTCGTGGCAAGCAGGTGGCTGGTTAGACACGCAGGAAGGAGGCAGAGGCTGGGAGTTACCTCTGGGCACCTTAAGAAAAGCAAAGGAAAGCAAAGGCAGTCTCCCGGGCCATCCCCGACTGTTCTTGTCCTCAGAACCTTGCGTGCGACACCTGGCCCCGATTTCACAGGAATGCTTTTTTCTCAAGACATCCAGAGGATAGGTTGATGACACAGCATGAGGGGCTGATCTCCAGACGCCCATGGGGGTAGGAGGACAGCCCCGAAGTGGGAGGGGAGAGATCCCGTCCCTGCCTCCACACGGACTTGCCTAGGTATGGGGACAGCCAGTGCTGTCTGCCCCCGTTTTCCTTGCCTGCCAAATGGGGGTGTTGGACAACAGATCACATGGGCATATAGACTTCGTGTCAGATGCTGCTTTGGATCAACTGGCTGGGGCCCTCCTGAACCTGAGATCCGGGAGAAGGAGTGCTGTGATCCATTAGTCATGTCTGCCATGGATGTGGGAAGGGAAAGGGGAGGCATGTTGTCAGACCAGATCCCTGTATGCTTGGGCCCAGACTGCTTTTCCCAATAGGCTCTTGTGCCTTCACCAGTATCCGTGTGGGCCAGTACAAAGAACACAGACCCTGGAGTCAGCCAGCCGTGGCTTCCCACTCCAGCTTTCCTCCTTGTACTGGTGGTTGTGTGGCATTTGACACGTAGGACATTTGGGGTGTCAAATCTGGCAAAAGGTGGCATTTGATATTTACAAGTAGGAACCACGGTGTAGGAGACAAGGTAACAGGCAACAAAACCAATGATGACATAGAGTGTTTTCAGAGTACTGAACGGGGTGACCTGACTCACGCCTAAGGGGCAGGCAAAGAAGACTTCCTGGAGGAAGTGGCACTTAAGCCAGATTCTGCAGGATGAGCGGGTATTCTCCTGGGGAAGGGAGCAGGGAGAGATGGGGTTGGAATTTGGCTGGGCTCAGATCAGGTGGGGCCTGCTTGGCCTTGTTGGGGGGAATTTGGGCTTTTTTCTGAGGGTAATAGGGAGCCATTGAGGAATGTTTTGCGAGGGAGTTTCGGCAACAAAAATGTCTTTCTGCCTCAGAGCTAAATTTGGGGTGAGGGTAAGACCGCAGGCCATTTGTGAATCCAAGTAAGGAATGACAGCTTGTAGTAGAAAGTGGAGCAGAGCAGGCAGACTGTTAAGTATTCGGGGGTTGGCTGGATGTGGGGGACTCCAGTTACCGAGCTCTCTGGACCTCATTATCATCATTTGTATGAAGTCGTTCGCCCCTACAGTCATTTGAGGTTTCAACGAGATGAGATGCTCACGGTGCTTACCATGGTATGCTGTAGGTGCTCGATAAATGCTAACCATATCCATTGCTTCCCAAAGAGTCCGGCAAGTCAACCAGGGATCCACAGATCCATTAGAAACAACGGTGAAATCGGGGGCACCTGGCTGGCTCAGTGGCTAAGCATCTGACTCCGGATTTCTGCCCAGGTTCTGATCTAACGGTTCGTGAGACTGAGCTCTGCGTCCAGCTCTGTGCTGTCAGCGTGGAGCCTGCTTGGGATTCTCTCTCTTCCTCTCTCTCTCTCTCTCTCTCTGCCCCTCCCCCACTCACATGTGCACGGGCACGCTTTCTCTCTCAAAATAAAGAAATACACTTAAAGAAAATTGCTACAAAATGGTGAAATCAAGTTCCAGAGAGAGGGAAGGGATTGAGAGCCATTGAACAGCAAGTCAGTGGCATATTCAAGGTGTGACCCCAGCTTCTCCATTGTTCCTAATCCGGGGTCCCAATGCCACTCTCTTCCCCAGCCAGCCGGCCCTTCGGAGCTTCCTTGTGATCTGCGTTATTTGTTGTTAGAGGAACGTAAGGTCTCTGTGCTAAGTTGAATTGCATGTCCCTAGGAAAGATATGTTCAAGTGCTAACTAACCCAGATACCTGTGAATGTGATCTTCTTTGGAAGTAGGGTCTATGCAGATGTAATCGAGTTAAGGCCAGGTCATACTGGGTTGGGGTGGGTCTTAATCCAACGACTGGTGTCCTTATAAGAAGAGAGAAAGGAACATAGGCACCCATAAGGAGAACACCCTGTGAAGCAAAGGGATACAGTTACAAGGCCAAGGAGGGCCAAGGATCGCCAGGAAGCACCAGAAGCTAAGAGAGAGGCATGGAACGGATTCTCCCTCACAGCTTCCAAAAAGGAGCCAACCCCGTTGAGACCTTGATTTCTGACTCCTTGTCTCCAGGACCGTGCGAGAATACATTCCTGCCGTTCTGGGCCCCCAGTTTGTGGAACCTTGTTACAGAAGCCCAGGGACACAAACGTAGTTCCCTAAGGGGGTGTCTCACTCTCTGATAGCATCAGCTACTGCCAACGTATTGGACCTGGGCTCTAGAGGACATTGGGAAAGGAGGGCAGGGGCCTGGGGGCCCGGGAGGGGGTTGTATCACAGGTGCTCTTAGAGTTATCTTGACCATGGCATGGTTTTCCGAGTGTGTCCGTCAGCTGTCGGCAATGTCCAGCCCGTGGGATGACTGGATGGTCAACCTTGAAGGATGACCCATCAGAGAGAAATGCAGGTGGTGGAGGGAGGGGAAATGGGCCACTCGTGTACAGATGAGAGGTTGCCCCTGGCCCCTGGAAGGACACGGCAGGAAAGTGATAGGATGACCGTCAGGATAATAATCACAACAGCAAATCCAACTGTTGGCTTCCTCCTCTTTGGACCAAGCCACCTTCGCCTCCCACCTAGATGACTCAGTGGCCTAACACTCCTCCCTGTCCCCAACCTGGACGCACTCTTCACTAGCCTCTGTTTTGTTCTTATTCTATTTTTTGTAAAGTCCCTTTTATTGAGGTATAATGTATACACACCCACACGCACCCAGTTCAAGTGTGCGGTTCAACGAGTTGTGGTAAATGTATGCGTCCATGTAACCACCGACACAATCAAGATACGGAACATGCATCATTGCAGAGCTCCCTCCCGCCCTTCCCGTCACCTGCCCACCTCCATCTATACAGTCATGGCCCGGGCGACCGCTGATTTGCTGTCACTGTGGATGCGCTTGGTCACTTCTAGAGTTTCAGTTAGTGGCATCATCCAGTGTGAACTCCTTTATGTCTAGCTTCTTTTGCTCAGCATTGTGTTTTTGAGATCCATTCACATTGTCACAGATTGATGGCGAGTTCCTTTTTTTGATGGTTGGCATTCCATTATATGGAAGGGCTGCGGTATATCCGTTGACCTGTGGATGGTGATTTGGGTCGTTCCCAGTTTTTGCCGATTGTGAATAATGCAGATACGAACATCCAAGTGTAAGACTTTGCAGGCGTATGATTTTTTCTTGGGTTGGTATCTGAGAGCGGAATTGCTGAGATGGATGGTTAAGTGTATGTGTAAGTTTTTTGTTTTTTGTTTTTTTTAATTTTTTAAATTTATTTTTGAGACAGAGAGAGACAGAGCATGAATCGGGGAGGGTCAGAGATAGAGGGAGACACAGAATCGGAAGCAGGCTCCAGGCTCTGAGCCATCAGCCCAGAGCCCTACGTGGGGCTCAAACTCACGGACCGCGAGATCGTGACCTGAGCTGAAGTCGGACGCCCAACCGACTGAGCCACCCAGGCGCCTCTGTATGTGTAAGTTTTTAACCTAAGGTGAACGAAAAGAAAGACTAAGAAGAAACTAAGCCTAAGAGCTCCAACTGTGTAATTTCCAGAAGAAAGCACGCAGGGAAATCTTCATGACGTCGGTGTAGGCACAGATATCTTAGGACGCAAAAAGCATGTAAGCCGTAAAATACAAATAAATGATCAATGGGACTTCATCAAGACTGTAATTCTTCCACTCCTTGAAAGACCTTGTTGAGAAGTGTGATGTATGGAAGGGTTGAATCAGTATATCATACCCCTGTAACTAATGTAACACTGTATGTTAAGTAACAGGAATTAAAATAAAAACTTAAAAAAATAATAAAAATGTCCCTGTGGTGACAAAGGACATGTATCCAGAATATTAAAAAAAAATTTTTTTAATGTTCATTTATTTTTGAGAGAGAGAGTGATGGAGCACAAGCAGGGGAGGGACAGAGAGAGAGAAAGAGAAGGAGACAGAATCCAAAGCAAGCTCCAGGCTCCGAGCTGTCAGCACAGAGCGCGACGTGGGGCTCGAACTCATAAACCTGGAGGTCACAACCTGAGCCGAAGTGGTACGCTTTAACGGACTGAGCCACCCAGGTGCCCCCATATCCAGAATATTGAAAAAAGTCCCATCACTCACTAATAAGAAGGCAAAGGACCCAACTTAAAAATGGGCAAAAGATTTTAACAAGCACTCCTCAGAAGATATGTGAGCAGTCAAAAAGTCCCTTAGAAAGTACTCAACACCAAAAGTCATCGGGAAAATGAAAATCACAATGAGATACCACTATTCACCCCCCCCACGATGGCTAAAATTGAAAAGCATGACCAGTCCAAGGGCAGACAAAGACGTGGGGCAGCCGGAAGGCCCCAAACCTGCTGGTGGGAACACAGAATGGTGTGGCCACTTTGAAAGACTTTGGCTTCGAGAAGGAGTATACCCAACTCTTGGAGTATACTCTTGGAGTATACCCAGCCTGCCTGGCGTGCAGATTTACCCTGGGTGAGCCTCAGTTTCCTGCTCTATGGAATGGGGGAGATGATACCAAGGGCCATTCTGTAGCATTCTCCAATTCATTATGTGAGGAAACACGTTCAAAACGAGGCCCGCCCCACCCCCCCACCCCCCCACCCCATGGAGTGGGGGCCGCTGAGCATCCTTAGAATGTGTCCTCGGGGACCAGGTAAACTCATTCTTGGAGTGGAGGGAGGCGACTCACGCCAAGTCACCAGGAAAGAGCAAAGAGCTGTGCGTGTGTCCAGAATCCAGAGTTCTGCCCTTTCACTTCCGGAGACTTTGGGCAAATTACTTCTCAGTTGATGGAATCTGTAAACATGGAAAAGCCACTCTCTTTTACAGAGTTACGGGGACACGCGGATGGCGAGGGGTGTTGAAAGGCACCAGGCACGGCGCCGGCACTCAGGGGGTCTGGGAGCAGAGGAAGTGAGTGGAGTTGTGCTCTGCCTGATCTGTTGGAGTTTCTGAAACTGCCCACTTGGCTCCAGAAGAGAGAGATTCCCAGACGATTTAAGCGCCCGGGACATGCCTGAACTTGCAGGTGCCTTGTTGAATCCAAGGGGCCGTCGAGTTAAATGCGTTTGGGGAAAACGCCTCTGTGCATCTCGTAACCCTATCTGGACCGATGCAGGTTTCCTCCCCAGCCGAGGGAGGGGAACAGGAATCCTGGGCTTTTACGAGCCTCTGGGACCTCACCCACCCTTTATCTCATCTGCTGGTCACAATAGTCTGGGAGATAGCCCAGGCAGATGCTAATGTCCCCAAGATCCCCCGGAGAGATAGCTGGGGACTTCAAAAGGGACTGCATCTGACTGGTGGGCTGGAGGATGGGTGATTGCAACAAGCTTGCAAAGCCGCGAGGTCCCCTGGCCAGGGGACTGACAGGTCTTGGGCATTCATTCAGAGGAGCGATTGATCAGAGATGGCGATGGGGCCTTTTTGGCTTCGCACGGGTCTGCCAAGATGCTAAGTGAAGGAAGGGAAGTTGAACTCATGACAGATGATTGGGAAGGAAGTAAGGAAGCTGATGTTTACTGAGTTCCAGCTATGTACCGCAGGCCCCGCGGGGTAGGGCTCAAGATACCCATTTGACAGATGAAGAAATGGAGGCCTACAGCAGTGAAGTGTCCTGCGCCAGGGCCATCCAGCTGTTAAGAAGGCAGAGATTGGCCCCTGTAAGTGGTGACCTACCTTTCACTCCCAAGTTTCACTGAGTTGCATTTAACACCTACTCTGCGATTATACTTGGGCGGTGGGGGGTCCCGAACTCCCTGACCTCCTGTTTCCATCTCTGGGTACTCTTGACCTTGTTCTCTGGATTCCGGCCACCACCCACCCCCTCATTCCCTTCTTTGAATAAACCCTGTTCTCTCCTCCCCTGACAGCCTTTGCTTAGAAGACCCCTTCCTACCGAGTGCCTGCTTATCTTTCAGATTTCACACATCTGGGGAAGTCCTCCCTGTTCTCCCAGACCCTAGGAAAAATTCAGATTTTTACTCCCGTGCCCATGACACGTCCTGTACTTCTCCACCACGAAACTCACTGCCCCGAAACATACCTGCGGCATCGTTAATGTTTGTGTGCCACGCTCGAAGACTCCAGCCCCACGAGGGTCGAGACCTCACCTGTCTCCTCCGGGGCTGCGTCCAAATACCGATGGAAAGGATGGGGAAGCTCGCGAGGGAGATCCGAGCCAAGCGAAAGGATCAGTGCACGCCCAGATGAAGAGGAAGAGAGAAGAACCCAGAAGTCGGTAGCCTCCAAGAGGCCCTAGAAAGAGTCCTTCTCTTGCTGCCTGTCCCAGCTACAGCTACTCAGATTCCAGGCAAAGGTGAAGGGCCAGACATTCTCCAGGGCTCCCATTACGAAGCCAATATGTATTTTGTGTCCCATATGTTTATGGTTTTCCCTTTGAAGGCTGCCTGGAAAAGGCTAACAGTCATGGAAGTAACAAACACTTTGTCTTCTCTTCTCTTGCCAAAAGCAATCTTTAATCACCCCACCAAGTAATGGGCTCAGAATAGCATAATGGAAACAAAGTACTTAAAATACTTTCTTGGGTGGATAAACACAGCCGAGGGGGGAAAAAAAAAACAAAAAAACCCAAGGCTGCCCAGCCCCAACATTTTCACCGTACACACAGCTTAGGAGACGTGGAAGGAAGAGAAGAAATCTTTCCCAAACAAATAGGTAATTGTAAATAGCCAGAACACAGATAGTTTTTCATGATAGCATGGTGGGCCGTCCGTCCTGAGGTCTATGTCTTAGTATTTGCTGAATTCGTACCCTGCCCTCCCCTCCCCCCCCCCCCCCCCCCGCCCTCCCCTTTTAGCCCTGTCACCGAGTGACAAAAAGTAGGTCTGATGGGGGAGGGGGGGGATTCTCAGAGTCTTTGAGCGAGGTCTTTCTCAAATCTCTTTAGATGTGGGAACATTCTGGGAAGGGGACGGGTGGCGTTGGA
The DNA here is from genome assembly GCF_018350215.1 of Panthera leo. Taxonomy (NCBI): domain Eukaryota; kingdom Metazoa; phylum Chordata; class Mammalia; order Carnivora; family Felidae; genus Panthera; species Panthera leo. The sequence goes on from NC_056690.1 coordinate 11,798,216, forward strand.
TGGATGTCCTTTGTGAATCTGAATGGTTGCCTTGTGTTTAGAAGAGGGGCATCTTTGCCGATCGATGCCCACTTTGGCTAAAGCCAAAGCCGGGAAGACAGTGGCAAACCTGTCTGGGTTATGGAATCCAGGATGCAGACTCCTACTCCTGGGATGCCGAGTTAGGTATGAGAGGAAACGGATGTTCGTACTATGAAAATTAGACTCTGAAGATTACCAGCTCCTCCAAGTAGCCTTCCTGGATTTCCCCAGTTGGAATCCATCTGTCTCTAGGAGACAAACAAGACAAGAACTAGGAGGCTTCACCAAGTTGCTTCTTCTCTCTGTACTTTGGTTTTTCTCTCTGTAACGGGGAGATAAAAATACCTCCTTTGTGAGTTTCCCTTGACATAAGATTCAATAGTTGGTGGTCAAGTTTCTTGCTCAGAGCACTTCACCCAGTCCGTCTGGAAGTCAGAATTACCCAGGCATGTGCGAGGGTCCCTAAAAGTGGGTGGGGACAGGGGAGAGAGATGCGGATATGAAACTAGCATCTTTCCTCCGAGCTCTTGTGCCCTGGCCGCTGCGTTAGATCTCTTTATATACAATGTCTCTTGTGTTCCTCGTAATAACGGCATTTTCAAAGAGGTATAATTATCTCTGCTTTTCAGATGGGCCGACTAAGGTTCAGTGCGTTCAAATAACGTGGCCAGGGTTACACCGTACGTGATTGAACCCTGCAGGGAACTAGAACACTCCCCACCTCCCTCTTGGTCCCCTACTGTGGCGACAGTTGAGATGCCTCATGCTTCTTCTTCTTTTTTTTTTTTTTTTTAATTTTTGAGAGAGAGACAGAGTGCGAGTGGGGAAGGGGCAGAGAGAGAGAGAGAGGGAGACACAGAATCCGAAGCGGGCTGCAGGCTCCGAGCTGACACAGAGCCTGTGGGGCTTGAACTCACGAACCTTGAGATCACGACCTGATCCGAAGTCGGACGCTCAACCCACTAAGCCACCCAGGCGCCCCTAGATGCCTCTTGCTTCTTGAATGCTCATTCACTGACTGATCATCTATGAATAATTGCAAACATTTTGACATTCCCCACCCCCCCCCCCATATATAGAACCTGATTGTCAGACATGAACTATTTAAAAAAAATTTTTTTTTAACATTTATTCATTTTTGAAAGGCAGAGAGAGACAGAGCGCGGACAGGGGAGGGGCAGAGAGAGAAGGAGACACAGAATCGGAAGCAGGCTCCAGGCTCCGAACTGTCAGCACAGAGCCCCACGGCTGGGGCGGGGGGCTGGCTCGAAGTTTCATAGAGAGCCTGATGCTTGCAGATCTGCTGGTACTTGGGTCTTTATGTCTGCGGTTAGGGCAGCCCAGGTGATGGTCTGACATAGTCTTCTCCAGCCGGCTTCCTCTTCTAGACCCTCCTTGCCCTCGGGCAAGGTGGAAATGTTTTTGAGTTTTGGCCCCAAAAGAAGTGGGTTGGACTCTCCCAGTCTTGACATTTGTCACCGGATAAATCCCTTAATCTTCCTGAGCTACGGTTTTTTCCCAGTCGCGAAGAGAGCAATTGTCTTCTTGGGAGGCCAAGAGGATGGAGGTAAATGGCTTAGCACAGGGCCCCCGGCTCCTCCGTTCGGCTGAGCTCTTACTGTCAGGGTCAACATCAGACTCGTTCGTTCAGGCATTTATTCAGCGTATACGGAGCGTTGCCTCCTTCCAGGTGCCATCATAGGTGCTGGCACACCCCAAGGAGCCGGGCAAAGGGCCTCCATTGCTTTGAGGAGGAATAGACAAGAAACGAGTGAATATTCTATCAGCGGGTGCCAGAAACCGGGACACCTAAAACAAGCAAGGGGCTAGAGATACTGGGAGGCAGGAAGTGCCGTCTTATTAAATTCTTTTTTCCTAAAATTTTTTGAGGTTTATTTTTTATTTTTGTGTGTGTGTGGTGTGTGAGACAGAGAGAGACAGAGAGAGAGAGAGAGAGAGAGAGAGAGAGAGAGAGAGAGAGAGAGAATCTGAAACAGGCTCCAGGCTCTGAGCTGTCAGCACAGAGCCGGACGTGGGGCTCGAACTCATGAACTGCGAGATCCTGACTTTAGCCGAAGTCGGACGCTCAACCGCCTGAGCCACCCAGGCACCCCAAACTGTCTTGCCTTTTTAAAAAGATTCCCTCTGGCTGCCAGGTGGGGAAAATACGTGCTGGGGGCGAAAAGACAGAAGGAGTAGACCAGCTGGGAGGGCCTCCTGCAGTTGTGTAAGCAAGAGTTTTGACCACAGCTTAAAGTCTCTGTGTACATTATTATCTCAGTTAACAAACATCTTCTGGCTCTTAGAAAACTCCCTTCCCCTGGGGTTGACCCATCCCTTCTTAAGGAAAGACAGGATTGATAGGTGTTCTTTCTTATTCCATCCCGCTTGGTCAAAGGTTCTCCAAATCTTCTCAGTTGCAAATTTGCAAACAGGAACTTTGTAAATGGATGCTGTCAATTAAGGCACCTTGTCCTCAAAGCGTTAGGCGAAATGGGAAAGGTCGAGACAAAGATGAAAAGCTAGCTCTAAGTAGCTTTCGGATCGAGAGGACTGGGGTTGGGGCGGGGTGAGATGGAAAATACTCATCATAACAGCTCACGGATTTGAACACTTACTACCAAGGCAGACTCTGGCTTTCCACACCGTTTCTTACACGAGGCATGAATTATGAGCGTTCCCATTTTATAGAAGAGAGCTAGGATTTAAACCCACCGCATGTGCCTCAGAGCTGGCGCTCACCACCGTAGCTACACGACGTCCTTTCCGTTGGAAAGGACGGATAGAATGGATGTGATTGAGCAAACTGATTTACTTTCCTTCCCAACAAGGTTGACCCCAGATTGGCCAATAGGTTTTCCGAAATCACCGTTGAAAGGGATACCGTTCAAAATGGCGACATGAGCTCAAAGTGGGGCGCGGGGGTAGGGTGGCCAACTCATCCTGGTTCGCCTGGGACTTGGCCTGTTTTAGCACTGGAAGTTCCTGATGAATGGGGATGGCCAGTCATCCTACTCGTGGGAGGTGGTCAGCGTCCATGTGGAATGTTTCCATTTGTGATCTGGGTTGAGTGGTGGGTTCTCACAAGACCCTAGGAAGATGAATTTACCAGCCAAGGTGCTCTTTCAGTTCCTGCCCTGCTGAGCCTTAGAACAATCTGGATAAGATTCCCAGAGGAGCAAACCTAGCAACTTGCGCCGTTGGTCAGCTGGTATTTGAGGACACACTGGCAAATAAGGGTGCCTTTTTCTAGAAGGCCCAGGACCGTCCTTGGCTCTTCAATATTAACTGCAAGCTCTGGGATCCCGAAAGGGATTTTTTCTTTCCTCTACATAGACCGATGGCTCTTGATCACAGCTAAGCTCTCCTGACTCAATGGCCGTGAGCTACATTCACATCATTTCCTTTCTTACTTGGATCAGGACATTGAGTTGTTAAATGCTCTAGAGGCTTTGAAAGCTCATCACTGTAATTCTTCCCACCTACTAAGTAGATCATCAATGAGACCCTGGGTAGTAGAACCACACCCAGTGAGTCTGATTTCAGAGTCTATCGCCTCAAGCAATATGCGCCCGGCCAGTGACCTAGAGACACCGTAGGTCCATGAGAATTTACAAAGAGGAAGAAGAAAAATAGATTTCAATAGACCCTAGAGTGAGATGAACTAAAGGGAGGGAGAGAGTCTAGACTAGCTCTTCCCAAGCGTTCGCTCCTTGCCTCCCCAGCATGAAACTGCCTACCTTTCTAATCCTGTTTCTTGAACCATTCTTGGAGCTGTTGACTCGTCTCCATTCTTCACCCAGTATCTTGGTTCAGGCCACCTCCCTCTCTTACCTGGATTTCCAAGGAACCTTCTGATTGGCTGGTTATTTCCATGCTTCCCTGCACTGCCCCCCCCCCCCCCCCCCCCCCCCACATCCTTCATCCACTGAGTGACTGGTCTTCTGAAATGCAAATCTGACTCTCTGGCTCTAAGCCCTGCAATGGGTTCCATGTGTGCGCAAGGTAACGTCCAAATCCTTCCAGGTCTGACCCGTGTCTCCCTCTCCAGGCCCATCTCTTGCCACCACTGGCTTGGAAAATATTTTAAGTTCCTCTGCTATCTCTTCCTTGGGTCTAATCGATCGAAGTTCCTCTGACTTGCTTTCAGATTTTCCACTCTCCAGTGCCCCATCCATTCAAGGACGTGAGCTTTCCGGGTGTTAATCACGTCTCCAGGCTTCGCTGTCCCCTGTCGCTGAGGCGGGTGCTCTCATGTTGTCCTGCGAGGCAGGAAGGAGAGCCACACCTTGAGGTGAACCGGGCATCAGCATGGTAGAGCTCCACCCATAAATTCAGCCACGTGCCCCCCGATGATGCCGGTCTCCCATAAGTGGGGCTCGAAGAACCAGCTTGCATCTAAACATCATCATCGGGTGGACCTCCAAGCTCAGCTTTTGAGGTCTCAGGAAGCGCCTAGATATGTACCTGAAATTGCGCTATTCTTTCCCCCGCCTGCTGGTTGTAGATGTTATCAGCCCTTGGCCCACCGCTGGCCAACGTCAGTTCAATCACATACCATGTAGGATGCAGAATACGCAGAATTCCTCTGCGTAACCAATCGTGGCCTCCAGCATCGGCCGCTTGCAAAAGCAGGCGACAGGGCCACTGCTAAGGGAGTCAGCGTCCAGGTCAGACCCTCAGGGCTTGATCAGTAGCTCTTACGCTGCATCCGGGGGCCTCTGTGGGGGCACCGGGGCAGCTTCGCTGTGCACTTTTCTGGGACACGCAGACTGAGGTCCTGGCCAACTCTTGTGGAAGGAGGAACAAAAGGGGAAAACAGGAGCAGATCCCACAAAGACAGTAACCAAAAAATGCCTTGGCCTTGGAGAGAAAAAAAAAAAAAGAGGGGGAAGAAAATTAGAACAGGGCCGACAGCAGCCTCGGCTTATGCTGTCACTGAGCAGAAACTCAATTTATTTGGTTTTTGCTGGGAGATGTAGCACGGTTTTTGACAGATGTGCTGAGCATCCTGTCATTAGGGCTGAAAGAGATGTCTCGATATGATTGGGAAAATTACAATTTTAATATCCTCTTTCCCCTTCAAGCCTTTTACATATTTTCCACTACACTAGCCTCTGGTTGCTCACAGTTAAATATAAATGAATTTTCCTCCTCTAGTTTACGGGAGGAACTAGGGCTGTTATTAGGGCTGGATTCTGTGTGTGTGTGCGTGCATGTGTGTGTGTGTGCGTGTGTGTATTTAATCTATGCAAGGGAAAAAAAAAGCTCAAAGCAACATATCAATGAGGAAGAAATAGGACAGAGGAAGACAAGAGAGTCGGCTCTGGAAGCCACGAATTTGATTTATGGGCATCGAGACCGTGGATTTAGCAACATCTACCGTACTTAACCACCTTCTCTGTGACGGATGTCCTATTATATTGGCATTCTTTCCAATCTTTGACATCTGAGCTGATACTTCTTTTCTATCCACCTTACAGATGAGAAAACTGATATTCAGTGAGATCACCATTTGCCCAAGGTCTGGAAGGTGGTGTGTGATCTGTAGGTACACAGCTCCGTACCTGGAACCGTGCTTCTTTGCCGCTGTGAACCAGCAGGGCGTAGACAGTGGGCGGTTTCCCCTGCTTAAGGTCCCCCATTTATGGAACTCATCCCAGTTTCCCCTTTGGGGACTGCTTCTATGCTCTGCTTCTTGGCGTGTGTCCATATCATGAGGGTAAGTCTGGACCCTGATCCCCAAGGTCCAGGGGCAAGCACCTGACCAAAGCCTGACCGATCCGAGCGTTGTGACGCCGGCCATCCCCTGGCCAAAGTGATGATTGATTCACGGACGGCCATGTGATCCAAGCCAGGACAACGGGACTCATTTCTGAGATTCTTAAACGGGATGGTTAGGGCACTGGAACACATTTTCGGCTGAGGTTGCTAAATCGGTAGGATGTTAGCTTCAAGCCTCTGAAGGTCTTTGCCACGACGAGGGAAGAGCCTGTGTGGACGAAAGTCCACTAAATGAGACGTTCTGCATGGCGTCGTCTGAATGTACCGATCTGGCTCTGCTGGGGACTAGAGAGGATCCGCTCCTCTGGACTTTGGAGTTAACAGAAGTCATTACTTTCCCCAGGTTGCGACCAAGATCTTGGACAGGAGGGCTACCTATCACCAGTGACAATGGGGACCCAGTGGGGCAAGGGGAAGCGTCGGTGATGACAGTATTGTAATTTACAATAAGAATCTGGTCCTTGTCCCTGTTTCTGTCACAGAGCTACTGTAACCCTTGGCATTTCCTAACTGATGAGAGCAACAAAGGTGACTTTTGGGAGCTCTAAGGATGGGGACTGGAGGCCAGGGGACCCACCCATGGGTTCAGAGGGCTGGAACTTTCAGCCTTACCCCCGTGACCTCCGGGGAGGGGAGCGGCTTGGAGACCAGAACATCAGCCAGTGGCTGATGATGTAAGTAAGCCTCCTTAAAACCCCAAAGGGACAGGCTACTGAGAGCTTCCAGGTCAGTGACCATGTGGAGATTTGGCAAGAATGGTGCCCTCCGAGGGCTTGTAGACGCTCCACGCCGTCTGCCCACACCTTTCTGTCTGTATCTCTCCCGTCTGGCTGTTCCTGAGTTCTGTGCTTGTATAATAAACTGGTAGCCTAATGAGGCAATGGGTTTCCTGAGTTTTGAGAGCCGCTCTAGCTGGTCGATCAGAAGTACGGGCAGTAACCTGGGCTTGCAACCTGCATCTTGAAGTGTGTGTGTGTGTGTGTGTGTGTGTGTGTGTGTGTGTGTGTGTTGGGTGGGGGAAGGGAGGTGGGCAGTCCTGTGGGACTGTGCCCTCAACCTGTGGGATCTGATGCTATCTCCAGGCAGACAGGGTCAGAATCGAGTTACACTGTAGGACACCCAGCTGGTGTGTCCGGAAAATTCCTGGTTAGTATGAGACACCCTCCCATGAGGTAGAATTGGGATCTGGACACCTGTAATATGGTACTGCCGATATATTTGCCCGCTTTTAACCTATGAAGCTTGCAAATCTCCGATTGCATGCAACAGAAAGAGACTTTCGTTGACTCATGCAAAGAAGGAATTTGCTGGAAGGATATGCGCGAGCCCGTAGAATACAAGAACAAGGTCTCTCAAAAAACAGGAGCAGGGGGAGCTGGGTAGTAAGAATTCATGCACTCAGCTGCAGGCCAGAATATGCTGCAAACCTTCAGTCCTTGCTTCAAATGCAGATTCCTGGGAGGCAGCATCTGATGGGCTGAGCTTGGGCCATAAGCCTGCCCTTTGGCGGTGACGTCATGATTCACAGCTTCACTAAGACTATATCCCATAAAAGGTCATTGGTTTTCCCAAAGCACCTTTGAGAAGCTGGCGCCCCGATAAGAAATGCTGCTGATGCAGGGCTGCAGGGAGAGAAAAAGTACAGCCTCTCCGTCCTCCCCACCAGGTGTAGATTGCTTTCACTCTAGAACACAAGTGGTGGGGTTATAAGGTTTGCATGAGCCCTCTCAGACATAATACTCAGAAATTTTGATTCAGGCCCGAGAGACACTAGGAAAAACACATTTCTGGAACCAAGGTCTTGCATTATTGTGTGTGGAAGGAGCCAAAAGATGTGACACCAGTTTTCTCCGCTCAGCCTCCCTGCTACCTGGCGGGCGGGAGGAGCGGGGAGACTCTGGCATTGAGTGGCCCTCCCAGCTTCACCGCCCTCATTTACACGATGGGCTATCCCTTGCGGACAAGTTCCCTGGTGGCCAAAAAAGAGAAACAGAGCTGCGAGGTACGCAGTGATTATTATGTGTCAGGTGCCGAGCTAGGAGCTGTGGACATCTCCCATCGCAGAAAGGAAGTAGGCACCCCAGTACCCGGCAGGAGCTTACTAAACGATTTTTCCTTCCCTTTGCTTCTGGGCAATGGTGTGGCTTCCTGAGAGCCATCTTTCCTCTCCTGTCCCATCCCCACCTCCTCCCCACCCCTTCCCCATCCCTGCCAGCCCAGCTGTTTGGATGAAATTCTTTTTTTTTTTTTTTTTTTTTAAAGTTTATTTATTTTTGAGAGAGAGAGAGAGAGAAAGAATGAGTGGGGAAGGGTCAGCGAGAGGGGGACAGAGGATCCAAAGTCGGCTCTGTATTGACACCGGAGAACCTGACGGGGGGTGGGGTGGGGTGGGGAAGGGGGGCTCGAACTCACGAACCGTGAGATCGTGACCTGAGTTGAAGTCAGATGCTTAACCCACTGAGCCACCCACGGGCCCCTGGATGAAATTCTAAAGTCTGCCGAAAGTGACACCTATATCGATGTCCCTCTCCCTCTCCCTGAAGCCAGTCTGGACAAGAGATCAGGTGTAAGTTCAAGGGTAAGAGGGAAATTCAGGCTTTTGGCGTGTGGAAGCTTCTGGAATCTGCCAGATAATCTATTGAGAGGGTAGATCCCTCTCCCCCCTCCCCCCCGCCCCCATTCCTTTCCAAAGTCCTACAATCGACATGTTTGGAACTGGCCCGCTGCCCAGCCAACAGAGGCCACAGCTGGAGCCAGAGCATTGGCTGGGTTTCTTCCAGCTGCAAACGAGGGGGTCAGCACCTTGAAGGACGCCCCCCCCCCCCACAAAAGGTCCTGGCACCAGCTGGTGGAAACGGTCCCCGAGTTCATAAAAGCTGAAAGGAAGGCAGGGGGGATTTATTGTTTTAATTGGCAGTTGTCTCTGGATTCTGGTTTAAGAGAGCTTGGAGATGAGAACCTGGGCAGGTGTGAGTGTGTGCGTGTGCGTGCGTGTGTGTGCATGGATGCACGTGTGTGTCGGGGGAGGTGGAGGGACACTGTGCGTCTGAGAACAGAGAAGCTCCCGCCAGAAGAGGCAGCTGTGCGCGTGTATTGGTGGGGAGGTGAGGAGGGCCGAGGCCATCCTCCGTCCGTGGTGTGTGAAAGGGGGAGACACAGAGAGCAGGGGGAGGGCAGGAACAATCTGTTTTTAAAATATATATATATATATATTTTTTAATATTTATTTTTGAGAGACAGAGACAGCGCACAAGGGGGGGAGGGGCAGAGAGAGAGGGAGACACAGAATCCGAGGCAGGCTCCAGGCTCTAAGCTGTCTGCACAGAGCCAGACGCGGGGCTCGAACCCATGAACCGTGAGATCATGATCTGAGCCGAAGTCAGATGCTTACTCGACCGAGCCCCCCAGGCGTCCCCCAGGAACAATCTTTATTGTGTGTGTGTGCGCACATGCATCTATGACGGTGGAAGGTTCTGGATCAGAGAGCAGGAGAAAACCCCGAACGTGTGGCGGTGGAAGGAAACCGCGCGTGGGGCGTGAGCGGGCAGGAGACAGACCCCCGAGCCGACCTGGAACGAGCCAGGGCACCAGCAGCAACCTCCTGCCCGGCCAGAAATAGTTTCCGGGAACCGAGCTGCTTTCCCGGCCCCAGCTCTGGGCCAGCGGGGAGATAAAGCCGCCCGCATCGCTTGTCTTGGCTGCCTCTCAGCTGACACCGCTGCTGGGCCACTTTGATCTCGGGCTATCAGGGTCTAACCCTGTGCCCCGGGCCTGCTCTGCCAGCTCCCGCCCGCCCTCACCTCTGGAAAGGTCACTGCTGGGGCCGGGGTGGGGGGCGGGGGCCAACCCAGCCCTCCTGCCTGGCTGGCCTTGGAACCTGGGTGCTTGACGCCTTGAGGGCACCATCTCCGTTTCTCTAGCACCGACGAGAAGGGGGCCCGACCTGAGAAAGGAGGCCCAACGTGGAGAGCACGGTTGACCTTCATGTGCCTGCATATCCGTGCTGGCCGGGCCTGGCCCCGCAATGAGCGGTGGCTGGAAAGAAAAGAGGAAAGGCGGCCGGAAAACTTGCTTTCTTGTCTTAGGACTGTGGCTGAGTCATTGGCGACCTTGGGCAAATCCGACTTCTCTCTGGACCTCAGTTTCCACCCGCCATCTCGTAAACGAAAGCCCTCTTATAGCCGTGGAAACCTCCTTTCAAATAAAATCACATGCAGAAATGCCACGCGGAAAGCCGATTAAAGAAGAGTGGAACTCGAAGGGGTATGGCGACCTGGTACCCCAATACTCAGCTTTGTCCTTGACCTCTGTTGTGGTTAGGGTGTGAGATTTCTAGGGTTACCAGAACAAAATCCCACAAAGCGGGTGCTTGAAACAATGGGATTTTGTGGTCTCATGGTTCCGGAGGCCAGAAGTCCAAGATCAGGATGCGGGCCCGGCCGTGTTCCTTCCAAGACCTGTACGGAAAGAATCCCCCCCTTGCCTCTTCCTAGCTTCGGGTCGTTTGTCGCAACTCTTCGGCCTTCCTTGGCTTTGCAGATGCATCACCGAATCTCCCCATGTTTCCACGGCCTTTCTGTCCCTTCGCTTCACACTGTGTGAGTGGGTGTCCACATGCCTCTCTCTTTTTTTTTTTTTAAACGTTTATTTATTTTTGAGACAGAGAGAGACAGAGCATGAACGAGGGAGGGTCAGAGAGAGAGGGAGACACGGAATCGGAAGCAGGCTCCAGGCTCTGAGCCGTCAGCCCAGAGCCTGATGTGGGGCTCGAACTCACAGACCGCGAGATCGTGACCTGAGCTGAAGTCGGCGCTTAACCGACTGAGCCACCCAGGCGCCCCTCACATGCCTCTTTTGATAAGGACATCAGTCCTATTGGACTGCGTGCCCCTGAGGAACTCTTGTTAGCCCGAGTACCTCCGTGAAGGCTGTTTCCAAATCAGGTCGCGTTCTGAGATACCGGCGGTTCAGGCCTCAGCTTTTCTAAATTTCTGATTCAAAGGATCTGGGAGCATCGTGATGTGGTGGCTGTTTTCCATCCCAGGTTTCGGGGCAATTTGGTATTCGTCCATAGTAACTGCAACAGGTGTTCAAATGGAAAGACTGTGAGCTCAAGCCAAGCACCTCCCCTTGGTGTGTGTGTGTGTGTGTGTGTGTGTATTTTTTTCCCCCTCCACTTGACATTTTAATCCATCTGATTGACTTCTCTGAGCCTGGTTTCCTCATCAGAAAAATGGGCGATTTTCATTGCAGGAATATCTCTCAAGTTCCTGGCATCCTAGTCGGCCTTCGAGAAGGCTCTTTCCTCCCTAGGCTCTCTTCCTAAATTACCCTCCACCACAACGCTCCTGGGATGTTTGGGAGCACATCTTGAGTTTCTGAATTCTGTGGGAAGCCCCTGGGTCCCAGGAACCAGATCCTTATTTCATGCCTACTTGGAAGCCCTTCTCCGCTCCGACTTTCAAGACAATTTAGTCTGAGCTAACCTTGGTTTTTTGTTACCAACGAGACCCAAGCCTCCTGCGAGGGCTCCTCCAACATCAAACGGCAGCGGCCCTACTGCCTTCGGAGGGGCTGAGCGTAAAGAAATTGAAACCATACCCACTCCCTTTCCCTGTAAGCGCACACGCGTAATTTCATTACAGCCGGAATGATGTGCCGCGGGCCAAACGCGTTTGGGGCTTGGCTGAACCCAGCACGCTCTTGGAGGACCCGGATCTGCGGGGCCAACAACCAAGGGGAAACTTTGTTTGGTTCTTTCCCTCCGCCCTGATCGCTGGGTGATCCGCGCGCACGGGCAGGAGTCAGGGCCTTTGGTGTTAGAACGCGTGCCTGGGTGGTGGACTTTGTTTTTTTATTTTTTTTTTCACTTAAGAAAAAAAAAAAAAAAGAAACCCATGGTAAGCTACATACGTAACACAAAATCGATCATTTCCATTATTTTTAAGTGTTCAGAGCCATGGCCTCATTCCCATCGTTGGCGGCCGTCACCGCCCTCCGTCTCCAGGACTTTTTCGTCTTCCCAAACCGAGACTCTGTACCCACCGAATGCTAATTCCCCATTCTCCCTCCCCGGCCCCCCTGGTAACCACGGCCTTTCCTTCCACTTTGTCCCCGTGAGTCTGATGGCACTAGGTCCCCCATATCTGTGGAACCATCTGATGCTTGTCCTTCTGTGGCTGGCCGGTTTCGTGTAGCCTGGTGTCTTTGGGGCCCATGCACGTAGCAGGTGCCAGAATTCCCTTGCTCTGTATGTGTATACCGTTCTGCTGTATATAAACACCACGGGTCGTTGATCTATTCATCTGTCTGTGAACGTTTGGGTTGTTTTCCCCCTGTGGGTCATCGTGAGTCATGCTGCTGTGAACATTCGTGTGCAAATACCTGTTTTGGGTTCCTGCTTTCAGTTCTTTGGGGGGCATATACCCAGAAGTGGGATTTCTGGATCAGGTACAGATGGATATTTTGAGAGTGCTCAGCAGCATTGAAGATCCTGGATGCCCTTGGAGAATTGGACAGTAGCTCTGTGAACTCCCCTCCTCTCTCAGTGATGCCACCATGTGCACCCGCTCTCCAAATGTCATGCAATATTCGTGGCCCAAAGTCTCCCTGAAGCTCAGGTGCAGATCTCACGAACTGAAAAAGCCATGGGGCACCCGGGTGGTTCAGTCGGTTGAGCATCTGATTTGAGCTCGGCTCGGGTCATGAACTCACGGTTTGTGAGTTTGAGTGCTGACAGCGTGGAGCCTGCTTGGGGGATTCTCTGTCTCCCCCTCTCTCTGCCCCTCCCTACTCACTCTCTCTCAGAAATAAACATTAAAAAAAAAAAAAAGAAGAAGCCAGGATATTTTTTCAATGATTAAAAGAATAGTCATATAGTAAGAGTAATAATACGATCTAACGTGCATTAAGTGCACTGGGTAAGGCACTGTCCAAATTACTTTCCATTTACCATATCATTTTATCTTCACGACAGTCGTATGGGGGAGGTACTGTTAATACCCCCACTTTACAGATGAAGAAATGGAGGCTATGTAACTTACCCAAGGCCTAGAATTATCGATTTCGATCAATTATCGAAAGTCGGAGCGGAGAAGGGCTTCCAAACTCACATCTGGCTGATTCAAGGGCACCCTCTCCGAAACACTGAACGCTGTAGTTTCCATCATGGTGTCAGAGACGCTCTCATGAAAGTGTGAGGTGACCTGCTACATTGAATGTTGAGCATCACCTTGACTCCAGAAATTTCACTCGATAACGCTAACTGGCGACTCCTATGCGCTATCCCTTGGGATGTAGTGATGAATGGGACTTGGTCCTTGTCTTCAAGGCACTTAAAGGGAGACAAGGAGGCACAAAATCAAGTTATTTCAGTTGCACGCCATCGGTAGAAATGCGGATCCCGCCAGCTTATGTCTGAAAACTGCTTACACACCTTGAAAGGAGAGTAGGGCCCCTTACATGATAGAAAAAAGAAAGACAGGAATCAGGGTCTGAGACTGAAATCAGGATTCATTGCCTCCTTTTCTTGTTCCCTCTCCCCCTCTTCCTCTCTCTCTTCCATTTGCCTCTGTCTGAATTATTATCTCAGGCCCCCACAGTAGACACCACCCATGTTCTGGAAGAAATGGTTTCGAGCATCTTCAAACAGCATCTTGATCCTTGATCCATGTGGGAAGAGAAAGAGCCTTCCTCCCAGCAACAATATATGAGTCCCAGGGAAAGGCTCTGATTGGCCCCAGTTTTGGTCATGTGACCTTCTTCATCCAGTCAGTCTCATGGCATGGAGTTCTATGTAGACCAGGCATATGGAATGTGCCCATTCCATGGTCAGAGAGCCAGAAAAAATGGGAAGGAAAAGATCCCTGGGCAGACATAAAGCTATGGCACCCTACTCCAGAAATAGTCCTTAATATCTTCATTGAGGTTTCTTGTTTGTAAAAAATAAAACCCTCTAGGGGCACCTGGTGGCTCAGTCGGTGTCCGACTTTGGCTCAGGTCAGATCTCACGGTTCGTGGGTTCGAGTCCCACATCAGGTTCACTGCTGTCGGCACAGAGCCCACTTTGGATCCCCTGTCCCCCTCTCTGCCCCTCCCCTGCTTGCACTCTCCCAAACATAAATAAATATTTAAGAAACAACCCCCCCCCCCCCCCCCCCCCGTAAACTAATGAGTTTGTAGCAAGATGAGGCTGTCATTGGAAGGGATAAGAATGGGGAACTGTAAGGCCAGGATTAGATGTTACTTTCTCTGTCTCTGTAGGATCATACGGCATCTGATCTTTGTTTCTCTCTGTACATCTGTTTGTTTTTTCTTGTTCTTTCTTTGAAGAATAGTTTTCTCTGGTTCAGCACCTAGCGGATGGCAACGGCCGCTCCACCCCTCTAAGTAACATTTGGCTGTGTCTGGAGACAGTTTTGGTTGTTACAGCTGAGGGTACTCTTGACATCTAGTGGGTAGAGGCCAGGGATGCTCTTAAATACCCTATAATGAACAAGACAAGCCTCACAATGAAGAATCCTCAGTAGTCATTAGAATGATCAATTATCGATAATTATCAATGATCAAATATCAATATCAATGATCACCATTGACCAAAATGTCAATAGTGCTGAGGTTGAGAGATCTTGGGTCAAAGGAATACCTTAAGCAAAGGGATAGTCATGAAAAATACGGTGGGTTGGGAGAAGTAACAGCACAGTAGTTAGAAATTTGGGTTCTGGTATCTATCAGTCATGGGTTCAAATCCAGCCTCCTCTACTTACTAGCTACGTGACCTCTGGTGAGTTGCTCAACATCTCTGAGACTCCTTTGCTGAGAATAATGGTAGGATCCACTCAGCACATAGCCTGACGTTTGGAAAGTCTCAGCCATGGCGGCTGTGTTAGGACCATTTACATTTTTTGGTTCAAATCTAACGAAGCGTGTCCATAAGAAGCACATCTAAATGAGGAGTATACAGAATGGTATATAAAAATATATAAGCAAATACAAACTAAATAAAGCTGGCTTACTCGTATTGAGAATACACGACACAGACTTTGTAGAACCGGTGTTATTAGGAAGGGAGAGGGCCACCATAATGACCATTTCCTCTTGTAACTTAAAGTGTCTGAAGCATAAAGGTGAGGGTAGCCATGGGAGATGTGACTGGGGAGATTGGGAACCGCCAGAACTTGGACGAGGGAGGGGCAGTTCTTGAACACTACCTATGAGAGCTGACTTTTTGAAATTCAAGTGAAATTCACCTAACACGGCGATTTACCATTTTATTTTATTTTATTTTTTTAACGTTTATTTATTTTTGAGACAGAGAGAGACAGAGCATGAACGGGGGAGGGGCAGAGAGAGAGGGAGACACAGAATCGGAAACAGGCTCCAGGCTCTGAGCCGTCAGCCCAGAGCCCGACGCGGGGCTCGAACTCACTGACCGCGAGATCGTGACCTGAGCCGAAGTCGGATGCTCAACCGACTGAGCCACCCAGGCGCCCCACGATTTACCATTTTAAAGTAGACAATCCAGTGGCATGCACACGGTGGTTCATCCATCACCTCTCTGTAGGGTCCAAACTTCTTCGTTATCCCAGAAGAACACCCCATGCCCAAGTGAGTAATCACTCCCTATTTCCCCTGCCCGTAGCCCTAGGACACCACAAATCTGCTTTCTGCCTCTATAGATTTCCCTGTCTCCAACATTCCATGTAAGTGGAATCGTACGCGACCACTTGTGCCTGGCTTCTCTCACTTAGCATCGCGTTTTCAAGGTTCATCCATGTCGGAGCATGTTCCTTTTTTATGGATAGATAATATTTCATTCTGTGGACGAACCCCGATTTGTGTATCCGTGCATCCATTGACGTTGGTTTGTCCCCACGTTTTGTCTCCGAGAAAAAACGCTGCCACGAACAGTCGTGTACAACGCGTGGGGATATGTTTTCATTGCTCTTGGGCGTGTACCGGTGGGTGGGCTTTGTGGGCCATGTGACAATTTTATGTTTAATTGTTTGAGCACCTGTTACACTGTTTCCCCCAGGTTTTGAACCTTGTCTGTGCCAGGCACTGTGCTAAATGTATCAAGTGACTCCATTCTCATAACAGCTTTGTGAAATTGGTTACTATGTGGGGCGCCTGGGTGGCTCAGTCAGTTAAGCATCTGACTTCAGCTCAGGTCATGATCTCGCGGCTTGTGAGTTCGAGCCCCACATCGGGCTCTGTGCCGACAGCTCAGAGCCTGCTTCGCATTCTGTGTCTCCCTCTCTCTCTTCCCCTCCTCGCTTCCCACCCCCCCCACGCTCTGTCTCTGTCTCTCAAAAATGAATAAACATTTAAAAAAGTTAAAAAAGAAAGAAATTGGTTACTGTTATCATCCACACATCCTAATTAAGGAAACTGAGGCACAGAGAGGTTAAGCAACTTGCCCAAAGCTGCACAACCGGTAAGGGACAAAGGCCAGAAAATGGGAGCCATGGAAGTGTTTCGATCAGAGAAACGGAAGAGTCAGATTTAAATTCTTCCTTCTCCTCTCACTTTTCGCCAGTCGTATGTTCAAGGACCAGCGCTGGGGTGGAGGGCGGTGGAATTAGGTTGGTAGGGATTTGAGGGCCGAAAAAAGAAAATCATGTCACCCCTCCTGGAAGACTTTCATTTCCTCTCATGTGCTGGGACACAGACGCCCGGGAGGTGTGCAGATAAACATGGGGAGACCTTGCTTTCTTGCTAAATCACCAGGCTGTTTGACAAGGCTGGGAAACAACTCGGGGCCCGGACAGAGCCGCCCAGTCAAGGCAGGCTCACTCGGGGAGGGAGTGACGTCACCAACACCCCATTTTCCTCTGCCTGTTTATAGTTTCCCCCTCAAGAGCCCCCAGGGTGTTGGGACACTCCTCAGCTGTGTGGATTTCAGCATGTGGATTTGCGTGCAGATGTGGGAGGCAGGCGTGCACGGAGGCCTGGATTCTGTCTATTTCCCCCAGGGTGCAGGAGAGTGGGGCTGAAGGGTAGATTCTTCTAGTTAATGTTCACGCATGGACTCCCTCACCCCCTACCCCTGCCAGACAGAGCCATCAGTCACTTGCAAGCCTTTACTGGGCGCCTGCTGTGTGCCTGCATTGTTCTAAGCACTTGGGGGGTCAACAATGAAGGAGAGTCAAGGTCTCTGCCTCCTGGCATCCCTTCTTGCGAGGGAGGAGGGAGACTGACGCTAAGCAGGTAGGCAGAGCTCCAGGATGCCCGCAAGGTGCCAGGTGCTCTGGAGCATACGAGGAGTGAAGAACGAGAGACGGAGGGAGGATGCTGGTTCGGATCAGATACAGGCATCTTCTGGTAGGTACAGTGATAGCCCTGAAAAAATATCCAGGTCCTCATCCCTGGGATCTGTGACCGTGTTCCCTTCCAGGACAACAAAGGGCTTTGCAGGCGTGATTAAGTTAAGGGCCTTAAATGGGGGGGGAATCACCCTGGATTATAAGGAGGGGAGCAATGTCATCGGAAGTTGCTTACAAGAAGGGGGGACAGGGTGGGTCAGAATCAGGGGAGATGTGGTGACAGAGGCAGAGGTCATGGTGATGCAGGTCCGTGAGCCCAGGAGAGCAGGCAGCCCGTAGAAGCTGGAAAAGGCTTCGGTCAAACAGATTGCACCCTGGAGCTTCTAGAAGAAATACCGCCTGGACAATCCATTCTAGACTTCTGATCGCCAGGACTGTGAGAGAATAAAGTTGTGTTGTTTAGAGCCAGAGCAGGCATGGGAAATTAACACAGACTTGATTGAGTTGTAGGCCTAAGACTCTCTGGAGAAGAGCATTCTAGGTAGAAGGAGCAGCAAGTGCAAAGGCCCTGAGGTGCAAAGTCAGGTAGCACAGGAGGTGCGGCGTGCCGTGCCAACACATAGGATGGCCCGTGCATTTAAGAGTGGGTAACCCTGGGGCGCCTGGGTGGCTCAGTCGGTTAAGCACCCGACTTCGACTCAGGTCATGATCTCACAGTTCGCGAGTTAGGGTCCTACATTGGGCACTGCGCTGACAGTGTAGAGCCTGCTTGGGATTCTCTCTCTCTCTCTCTCTCTCTCTCTCTCTCTCTCTCTCTGTCCCTCCCCCCGGCTCTTGACTCCAGTTGGTCTGAGTTCCAATCCCGGCTCTGCCATTTATAAGTGGTGTGGCCCTGGGCAAGCCACCTTCTCTTTTCGACTCTCTGTTTCCTGATCTGTTACAAAAAGGTTAACAGTAACACCTCGTGGTGTGGTTGGGAGGGAATCACGCAAAATCCTCAGCGCTGTCCGTGGCACATCTAGGTCCCCAGTTCACGTCTCGGTTCGTGACGACGGTCAGGATGACGAACAGGGTAGCCAACTTGGTTGCAGGGAACAACATGGGAAAAGACCAGGAGGTGTGACAGCACCCCTGATCCCGTGGTTAAATGAATTTGCGATGCATCTGTAGGTCTCTCTTCTCTGCTTTCCCATCTGGTGGTGTTCACGGGGTCTGAGGCTGCCCTCACGCACCTGCCCCGGGAGAGAGGTTTCTGGCGGGGCGGGGTGAATGTAGGAGGAGCTGTTGCAAGCCGGTCCCTAGAGAAAGGGCGAGAACGTGGGAAGGATTCCTTGCAACCTGGCCCTGCCGGTGAGGGGAGGGCCAGAAGCATCGTTGACCAGGCTGTGCCTTCACAGGCTGGCCACCTGCCCCAGGCCCAGTGCCACCAACCTCCGAGCAAACTGCCCGCCTGGAGGGCAGTTTGGGTCCAGGCAAAGGCCGGCCAACTGCATGCAAACATATTTCAGCCCTTTTGCCGCCTTTGGGCTTTTATAGGCAAATGCTGTGCCTTGATCCTACTTTTCTTTACAGGCCATGCAAATACCCCTTTTGAGATGCGGCCCTGTGGTGGGTAGATGAGTTTGTTGGTGTCCCACAAGGACAAGGGCAAATGTTGAAGGTGGGTCTGCAGGTGGGTGGGGGTGGGGGGAGATCCAAGAGAGAGGGTGACTGAATTTGAGGAGGGGACAGTGTAAACGACTTTGACTTTCGTAGCCGGCTACTCATGGCCAGTAGCACTGGCCGCCTGGGAATCCGAATCTGCCTTTTAGCAAGATGCCTCGGGGTTGTGGGCACCTGTTAAAGCTCTAGATCACAGCTTCTGGCGGATCACAAACTCCACGGCTCATTAGAAATCCCCAAGGAGCTTTGAAAAGTACTCACAGGTCCTACCCCAGAGATTCGGACTTTATCGGTCTGCGATGAGGCCCTAACATCAGCATGCTTCAAAAACTCACCAGATGGGGTGCCGGGGTGGCTCAGTCGGTTGAGTGTCCGACTTTGGCTCAGGTCATGATCTCACGGTTTGTGAGTTCGAGCCCCACATCAGGCTCTGGGTTGACAGCTCAGAGCCTGGAGCCTGCTTCGGATTCTGCGTCTCCCTCTCTCTCTGCCCCTCCCCCTCTCATGCTCTGTCTGTCTCTCTCTCTCTCAAAAATGAATCAATGTTAAAACAAAAAACAAAAAGACTCCCCAGACCATTCTGACTGAGAATCCCTGATTTTACTCAGAGCAGGGGTTCTTAAACCTTTGCATGCTTCAGTCACTTGGAAAGCATCTGAAAGCACAAACTGGTGGGCCCCACCCAGCATGGTAAATGTCGCTAACCACAGGCCCTCCGGGGTGGGCACAGGTTGGGGGGAGAGGACCTGATCTGTGGCCAGTTTCCACGGTGTAAATAGTCCCACGGTGGCTCTCGTGACCCAGGGCAAGCGGGCCCCACTGGCCACACCCGCAGGTTTCCGATTCGGTAGGTGTGGGGTGAGACCTGAGAATTCGTCACCCTGAGAATTCGCATTTCTGACAAGTCCGCAGTTGATGCCCATGCTATGGGATTGCCCCAGGGACCCCACTTTGAGCACTGCTAGGTTAGGTGACAGGCTGGAAACATGGCACCCCGAGAGCCAACGCTAATCAATTTATAGGTACTTGGAGGGCGATGTCGAGTAGGATCCTGAGGCTGTAAGAGGCTTCGTGAGGAAAAGAGCTCGGTGATCAATTAGCCATGTCTGCTGCGGGCACACCTTGCAGGCAGGGGCCGGATCTCTGCGTGGGCCTTTAGGATTCTTTCATGGAAAAAAGAGAGCGAGTGAGGGGGTAGCTAGAGTTCCATTTCCCAAGGACACTGGGGAGTTAAGAAGGAAAGCTTGCTGTGTGATAGGTCATATAGGTGCTCGTGAGTATCTGAGAAAGCATACCCAGAAAATCAAGTTCAGAGGTGCCCCGGGAGATCTCTTGTAGTGAAACCCCTTTCTTTCAGAGAAACAGCCTCGCAGAAGGGACGGGTTCCATCCAGACACACAGCACAGCTCATTTGTGTGGATTCATGTGGGCTAAAGCCAACCTATCTCCAAAAAAACGCGGGAGAAGACATTTGCCTAGAAAATCAGGCCTTCAAGTGCACCAAGCCGAGGAGGGGAGAAGATCAGGCAGAAAGCGTACAGGAAGTTTTTCCAGCCTTGGTGGGCCGGGCCTTGAACTCCTAAGGCATTCCAGGAGCAGAGAGCTGGAAAAACAGAAAGGGTGTGTGTGTGTGTGGGGGGGGGACCCCCGAAGGCGGGGGTGATGGGAGATAAGCAATCCCCGATTTCAATCTCCTTATTTCCTCTGCTTCCTCAGACCCAGGCTGTGGATACACTGTATGCAAATGTGTTTACTTTACATTTTATTTCAATCCTGGTCACTCAGCTGTCAGGAGCTATATCAACATGTCAGTGGGGTGGAAGAAACAAGGGTTTTGAGTGGAAATATTTCAGATAAACAGACACAATGTTATGACATATCAAAACTGCCCAAACATGGGAAGCGGAGGAGGAAGGGGGGGGCGATGGTGGGAGAAGGAGCGGAAAGCCGCAGAAAGGGGATCTGTTTACCCTGGTACACGCTCTGTACGGTCAGCTGAAAGCAAAGTACGTTTTTTTATTACTTGTGTTGCACGGGGAGGCAAGTTTCCCTCCTCGGTGGCGTTAATGCATTTTGTCAGCTGAAGGGAAGGCCTGCTTGGCCGGTGACCATGCACTTTTCTCTCTGGTGTCCCTGCCGATTCCGAGGGAGGAAATCAGGCAAGAAAGGAAAAGACAAACCCATCGGATTAACTTAATTAGCGATGGGGCGACCAGTTGCTTGGCTAAATCCGACAGCCTGTTCCAAGGGTGTCCTCACTCCTGCCTCTCACTTGGGCTCTTGACAAACGGAATCCAGAGGAGGCACACAGAAATGCCCTCTAGCTTCTGGTCCCGGGTAGGGGCGGGGAGGGGCACGCGGAAGAAAGAATGATCTGGGCCCCAGGCTGTTCTCCCAGGTCCTGTGTGCTTTGTAATTCCGTTTCCCGAGGAAGTAATACCCTTTGTCTGGCTTCAGTATTCGGAGAGATGTTTGCTTCTCTTTCCCGGCCCACCCGTTTTTCTGTCTCTTACCACCTCCAAACACACACACACACACACACACACACACACGCACACGATTGTATTCTGTCGGCGGTGTTCGTGTTTTAGTTCCCACGCCATGGGTTGATGGGGGCCTGGCGAAAAGAAGAATCGTGCTTTCCTTCAAAGACGAGTTCCTATTTATTGAGCACCTACTATGTGTCAACTGTGATGGGCTTAGGTCACGGCCATGCCCAACCGTAACTCTGCGAGGTTGGAGTTACTCAGGCCGGGCTGGGGGTGAGGCGCCTTCGCTCTCAGAAAGGGGAGGGGCCACAGCCATGGCTCTCAGAAAGGGGAGGGGCCACAGCCATGGCCACACGCTAAGCCGAAGAGCCGGACTCAGGTCTGTCTGGCTCCAAAATCTGGGGATTTTGTGTGTGTGTGTGTGTGTGTGTGTGTGTGTGTGTGTGTGTTCCCCAGCTACATCACGTGCTTGGCTAAACTTGAGAAGGAAAGGGGGTGGGTGGCAAGGTGGCTTGGCTTCCCCCGGCGGGGGGAGGGGGTGGCTCAGTGGTGTTGGAAGCTGTCAGCCAGCTCAGCCAGGCTGAACTTGTCCACCCCCGAAAGGAACTTGCTTAGGAAAAGAACCACGTGCTTTTCCAAATGTGGGACAAGCCGGCAGCTGCCTCAGGGGGTGTGCTTGGAAGATGTTGGCAAGGCCCCCACAGCGCAGAAATGTCTCCCCCTGCCACCTGTCACATGGCCTCAAATTCCAGCCACCACAGAGGTATGCCCCCGGGCTTCAATTAAAGCCTTTTTTTCGGCACGGTTTAAGTGTAGACACTTCCCCCAGAGAGGATACACCTACACCGTCCTCTTAAACTCCCGTGTCTGAAGGGCAGCCAGCCAGAACTTGGCCTTGCCGGGTGGCTTTGTGGTATAGGTGTTCTGAGGGGCAGGGGGGACCCGGGAAGAGGTGAGGGCCGTGGGGAGGTAGGCAGGCCAGCGATGGACCCCAGGGCTGCTGGCGACCATAATGTGGATTGTGGGGCCATTTGCAGACAAGGTCTGCGTGTTTCCAAGAGAGAGGGCCTCTCAAGGCCACACCTGTCTCGTTGCCAATCCCGACTGGTGCATTTTAGGCTGGAATCCTAAATAACCGTGCTAGGAGCAGGGGAAGCCCAGAGTTTGTCGCCGGGTCGCAGAACGTCACGGCTGCTGTTCAGCAAGTCTTGAACTCCGGCTAGTCATGTTTTTTCTTGGCCTTTTTTCCCCATGATTACACCACCTGTAGGATTATTCTCTTAATATTTTCCTCTAAAATGACTCACTTGAAAAAAAAAAATAAACATCTATTTTAAGGCTGGCACGTATGAGTTTCCTCACCAATAAAGGATGCCGACGAGTCTGAGCCCTCTAGCTTTTGTGTGGCAAATGCAAAAAAAATAAAAATAAATAAATTTTTTTTTTTGGAGGAAGACACACATTTGTGAAGCGTTTTAAAAAAGGAGCACATTTGTGTATACATCCTGGAGTCTGTATTGCTCACGGTTTGATTTGCAAATTGTATTTTTTTTTAAAGTTTATTTATTTTTTTTTATTTGAGAGTGCATGGAGGGGCAGAGAGAGAGGGAGGGAGAATCCCAAGCAGGTTTTGCACCCGCAGCACAGAGCCGGATGCGGGGCTCGAGCTCAAGAACCGTGAGGTCAAGACCTGAGCTGGAATCAACAGTTGGTCACTGCACTGACTGAGCCACCCAGGGGCCCCTGTAAATTGCTAAAATAACCTGTTAAAAAAACAACTGTTAGAATAAAAATTAACTATGTATGGCAGATACGACCATACATCATATGCTCTGGGTATCTGTCTTGCCCTAAACTCCGATTCTGTGTATAGAGAAACTGAGGCTCTAAGAGAGATAACTTATGCAGGGCGCACAGCTGACTGGGGGCAGAGCGAGAGGTTCCAGGAGCACCCTGGAGAGATGTCAAAAGAGCACTGGACAGGGAGTCCAGAACCCTGGCTCTAGCTCCAGATCTAAGAGCAAAAGCATCTTCTGTTTCCCGTCTGGGCCTTAAATTTCCCCAACCATGAAAGACCCGAATGATGTTCTTTGGGGTTCTTCATTTGAGGGTCTAGGAAGAGGGGGTGCCTAGGAATGAACTTGAAGTTCTCGGAACTTTTTTGGTTTTTTAATTTTTTAATGTTTATTTATTATTGAGAGACAGAGAGAGACAGAGCATGAGCATGGGAGGGGCAGAGAGAGGGAGACACAGAATCTGAAGTAGGATCCAGGCTCCAGGCTCCAGGCTCTAGCCTCTAGCTGTCAGCACAGAGCCCGACGTGGGGGTCGAACTCGCAAACCGCGAGATCATGACCTGCACCGAAGTCAGATGCTTAACCATCTGAGCCACCCAGGGGCCCCAAGTTCGTGGAACTTTTTTAAATCAAGGTAAGATTCGCATCACATAAAAGTCGCTATTTTCGAGCAAACGATTCAGTGGCATTTAGTGCATTCACAATGCGGTGCGTTGTGCTACCCTGACCTCTGCCTAGTTCCAGAACATTCTCATCACCCCGAGAGGAAACCTCATACCCGTGAAGCATTTAGTCCGCATCCCGCCCTCCCCCCAGCCCCTGGCAGTCACCGGTTTGCTTTTATCTGCACGGGTTTGCCTGTTGGGATCATATGCTTTGTGGCCTCTTTTGATAGGCATCTTTCACTTACCATCATGCTTTGGGGTTCATCCACATTATAGCACATATCAGGACTTTATTTCTTTTTGTGGCCGAGTAATATTCCATTGCAGGGACAGACCACGTTTTGTTGGTCCATGCCTCTGAACAGTGGCTGGTCCCCACTGTTTTGGCTCTGATGATCAATGGGGCTATGAACATTCCTACACAAGTTTTTGCGTGGATGCACGTTTTCGTTTCTCTTCGGTGTGTTGCTAGCTGTGTTGCTAGGTCCTGTGGTAACTCTATTCTTATTTGTTTTTTAATTTTTTTAGTTTTATTTTTGAGAGAGAGAGAGAGGGAGAGAGCGCGCGTGCAGGGGAGGGGCAGAGAGAGAGAGAGGGAGACACAGAATCCGAAGCAGGCTCCAGGCTCCGGGCGGTCAGCGCAAAGCCCGACGCGGGGCTCGAACCCACGAACCGTGAGATCGTGACCTGAGCCGAAGTTGCACACTTCACCGACTGAACCACCCAGGTGCCCCTGTCGTAACTCTCTTCTTAACTTTGGGAGGGCAGCCCCTGAGAGTTTTGTTTCTGTATTTGGGCGTGTGCATTTAAGGAGATGGGTCGGAGTTTTTTGTGTTTTGTTTCTGTGTTTGGTTTTCTGTTCTTCGCTTTTAAATCAGATTCTCAAGAAAGGGCAAGCAGCCTAGGGAACAGTGAGCCCTCTCGACCCCCAGCTCAGCGGCTGCACACGGAGAAGCCCTCCTCTTCTTTCCTGTCCCGTTTTGCTGGCCTTAACCAGCCTCCCTCTTCGCCAGGCAGCGTGCTGGGCCCGAACATACGAATGGAAGGGCTTCTTTCGGCCTCTTTCGGGAGCAGAGGTGGGAGCGCCGGGG
Organism: Panthera leo; assembly: GCF_018350215.1. NCBI lineage: Eukaryota > Metazoa > Chordata > Mammalia > Carnivora > Felidae > Panthera > Panthera leo. The sequence goes on from NC_056690.1 coordinate 11,822,987, forward strand.
TTGGGGAGGCTTCCTGGAGAAGGCCGTGCCCGCAGAACCTAGTGAGAACCAGGCAGGCGTTTCTGAGCCTGGAGGTGGTGCTTCCCAAAAGTCTCCTTGGTGGGGCTGGGGCTGCCTTTCCTTTCCCCCCGTGGCTCGGAGATTCTGGAAGCCTAAGTGCTTGGAAACCCACCCACTCATCAGTGTGGCAGATGCGGGCCATTACTCTGATTGCCGCTGAAAGCGGTGGCTGGGGCCCAGGGCACGTCTGAGGATTACTCAGGGCCCCCGGAGAAGCGGGGGCCCCTGCGGAGGGTCTGCCCTCATGCACCCCCGAGGCAGGTGTTCCGCAAGCTTCCCACACAGGCCTGCCAAAATTGTCCTCACGCTCTGCGGCAGGCACACACGCACACAGGCGTGGTATTTCATCCCTGGGTCTCCCTCCCCTCCCCACCCCCCGCCCCCCAGAGCAGCTGGCAGGGCCACTGGGTGACCCGCCGGTGCTGAGCGGGGTCTGCTGGGCCCCGGCTGACCCTTGGGCCCCACGCTTCTCCCGCTGGCGTATCCCGCTCGTAGATTTGGGGGGGGCCACTTTCTTAGTCGAGGACAGGCAGGCTCGGGTTTCGCAGAGACTTTGGAGGGACAAAGCCTCGCGGTCCCCGGCCGGACGCCTGGCCCTGCAGAGTCGTGTGGTTAACATGTTATTTATGGCACCCTCCTGACTCTGGTCTCATATTAAGCCTCTGGGTGGGGCATCATGCCTTGACCAATCAATCAACCAACCAACCCTCCGGGCTGATGAGCCAGGGTCAGCCAGCTAGTTTTACGTTCTCGAACGGAGGGCCAAGTGCTGCTGCAGAAGCTATGGCAAATGGGGCCGGTCCATATATCTGTGTGTGTGTGTGTGTGTGTGTGTGTGTGTGTGCGCTGCTTTATGAAAGTAACTTTTCATGTGGCGTGTTTGTTACTGTGGATCTTCCTTTTTATTTATTATTTTTAAATTTCGGTAAAAATCACCAAATGTGAAATTCACCGTCCTACCCGTGGTCACATGGACAGTTCAGGAGTGTGGCATCTATTCCCCTAGTCGTCCAGTGGATTTGTACAACCGGCCTGCAAAACTTGGCAGTACTGAAATCGTACCCGTTGAGTAAGAGTGACTCCCTCTTCCTCTGCTCCCCACCCCCCCACCCCCATCCAGGCCCCAGGGGCCATCATTCTACCTTCTGTGTCTATGAACCGGACTACTCCAGGTACCTCAGAGAAGTGGACCCCAGCAATATTTCTCTTTTTGTGACCGGTTTATTTCACTGAGCACAATGTCCTTAAGTTTCATCCACATCATCGTGTAGGATAGGGTTTCCTTCTTCTTTTTTTTTTTTAATATTTATTTATTTTTGAAACACACACACACACACACACACACACACACACAGAGCGTGAGCAGGGGAGGGGCAGAGAGAGACGGAGACACAGAATTCGAAGCAGGCTCCAGGCTCCCAGCTGTCAGCACAGAGCCCGATGCGGGGCTTGAACTGGGGAACTGTTGAGATCATGACCTGAGCCGAAGTTGGACACCTAAGCAACCGACTGAGCCACCCCGGCCCTCCCGGATTTCCTTCTTAAAGGCTAAATACTCTTCTAGTGTATGGATGTACTACATTTTGTTTATCTATTTTATCCATCCATCGATCTTTGGGTTCCTTTCACCTCTTGGCTGTTGTGGATAACGGGGCTACGAACTGAGGTATGGAAACCGTGGATCCTTTTCTTAATATGAAAAATTTAGCTGCATAATTGATGAAATTCATAACACTTCTTTTCAATTAATTGATTAATTGAATTTTTGTTGAGGTCTAATTGGCAACAATATGTTAGTTTCGGGTATATGACATAATAATTTGATATTTGTACATACGGTGAAATTTAATAGCCCTCTCATGAAAAGTTAAATCTATACAGATAAGACTGAAGTCCTGTTAGCTAGGACCTTCTCCAACCACCCCCCTCCCTCCATGCCAATGACAAAGTAACTGCCATCCGTTTATCGGGCTTGATTCTGTTTATCTATCCACCCACATACACACACATCTATGCATATAGATGTGTGTGTGTGTGTGTATCTTTAGAAACAAATCCCACGTGTGCAGTCAATTCTGCTATACTGTGACATCTACATTCTTTTTTTTCTTTTCTCCAGCTTACTTTATTATAAGAATATGGCATATAATACCCATAACATACAAAATACGTGTTAACCAACTGGTTATGTTATCAGTAAGGCTTTTGGTCAGAGGCTATTCGCAGGGAAGTGTTTGGGGAGTCAGAAGTTACATGTGGATTTTCTTTTTTTTTTTTTTTTTGTGATATCTGCATTCTTCAAATCACCGCAGTAGGCAAAATGGCACAGTAAAAACAGGGCTTAGGAGAAAAGTAGGGTGAAGGGCAATACTCAAAAAAAAAAAAAAAAAAAACCAACTTCAGTGACACACACACACAAAAGGAACCCAATAAAAACAATACCGCCATTTTCTACATTCCGTGGTTAAGAAATAGATAAATAACACAAGAAGTATGTCATGCGACTTTGAAGAAGTCTTGAACTTTTCTTGTGGAGGTGGCATCAGAAGTCTCGGAGCTTGTCAACTCTCCGGAAGTGATAGGAGATTGGTCTGAAATCGGAACACTGTAAACCAGGTGGGGAGGGGTGTGGCCCAGCACCCACGGATGCTCCGAGGCAGCTGGTGCCCGACGGAGGGGGGTTTGTTTTGTGTGTTCCTGTGTGGTCAGTTCAGCTGGGTGCAATTTTCTGCAATGACCCCCGTGTTTTGGGTGGATGAAATCATGCATGAGCAAACACAAAATTTGCTTGGGCTCAGATTGTTCCCAAATGTATCAATCCCATTGGAACGAATTTATGTCTTCAAAACAAACAGAGCTGACTGCATCCAGGTTCACAAACAACAACGACAAAAGCGATACGTTTTCGGGGGGTGGGGGGTGTTAGTATTTTTGTGTAAGTGGACTCATACTGGATGCAGAAGTCTGCGACGGGCTCTCTTTTCTTCTCTTTTGCTCACCAGTATTCCTAAGAGACTTTTCCATGTTAGTAACGCAGACCCACTGGGTTTTCTCTGCTGTATAGCTTTTCGCGTGCATGAACACTTTCCATATGGCTGTTGCCCCACGGAGGGGGTCACGGGTATTGTTTATACTTGCTGGTTAACACTGCTACAAGTGAATTTGCTGCGATATACCCTTTATACTCCTTTTCCTTCAAGAATGATGTCTTTCATTAATTATAGTCTGGTGACATTTACATAACAAAATTTACTATTTTAACTACATTTTGAGGGTGCATTCGCATTGTGGGACAACCATTCATCCCCAGACCTTTTTCTTCATCTCAAACCGAAACTCCATACCCATCAAACAGCAACTTTTTTTTTTAAGGGTTTCTTTTTTGAAAAATTTTTTACATGTTTATTGTTTATTTTTGAGAGACAGAGAGAGAGAGAGAGAGAGAGAGAGAGGGTGGGGGAGGGTTAGAGAGAGAGCGAGACACAGAATCCGAAGCAGGCTCCAGGCCCTGAGCTGTCAGCACAGAGCCCGACACGAGGCCCGAACCCACGAACCGTGAGATCCTGACTCGAGCCCCAGTCACATGCTTAACCGACGGAGCCACCCCGACGCCCCAAAAAACTTCTTGAGTTCAAATCCTGGCCCATCACCGGATTTTGGGTAATACCCGTGCCTCCCTGGGCCTCAGTTTCTTCCTCTGGAGGTAGAAATTAAAAGTACATAGCTCCTGGATTGGGGCTGAGGATTGCGTGCAGTGACACAGGTGATGAGCCCGCTGTAGGTTCTTAACAAGCAGCTTTTATTATCCTGGGAAGTTGACCCCGTGCCCCTGCGCGCTCCGTCCGACGTCCAGTTCCCGGGAGTGGGGACGTGGCAGGGCATGGTTTGCTGGGACCTGGTGGGCGCGGCGTTCACCGCCCACACCGCTCTTCCCGCTAGCGCTTGAGGAGGCCAGTTCCAGGCCCCTCCCTGCTCACCCCCTGCCCCAGCCCAGGGCCCAGGCCAGTCCTCGAGGCTCTTGGGAGTGACCCATTTTCAGCCTTGGTCAGTGCCAGCCTGCCCGCTGGGGCTGCCACTTGCAGCGTGCACGGTAGCCAGTGCATTGAGGTCACAGAACAGATGGCAGTAACTTTCGGTTGAGATCTGCCAGGCTGCGTTGGAACCAGTGACCCGGAGGCAAATGCACGTGCGTCGCCCTTTCTCCCCCTTCGGTCTGTAACCCTGGGACCTTGCCCCTTTCCAACGCCCGCTCAGGCTTCGCCCAAGGGCACCCGAGTGTCCTTTCGGGCTTCCTGGGCTCCACATTCTCTGGGGGCCGCGGCCACATCCCAGCCCCGCCCCCCCCCCCAGCTCCTGGCCCCGCCCTTTTTTCCAGGAAGCTCAAAGCACCTTGATCTCTTCCTCTCCTTAATCTGCTGCTGCTCTCCTTTTGGGGGGTTGTCATTATCCCATTTTATAGATGGAGAAATAGAGGCAGGAGGAGGGCGGCCCAGGGACCCATAATGCCTGTGTGTCAAGAGGAATTTATGTGACTTCACCTAAACACACTGCTTAGCGCATGGGGCAGAGGAATTATTAAGCCGCATTCAATCAAGGAAAAACAGCGGCCAGAAACAGTACTCTTAAAACATGCTTCAAGATGCAGTGTTTTTCCGCCTTGTAATATCAGAGCCTCACAGCTTTGTGTCCACACACTCTTGGAGAATCTGAAGGAAGCTGGGACAGTCTGCCCACAGATCCATCTTGCTCTTGACTTTATCTCCAGGGCCTACAGCAGCCCTGGACACATTGTAGGTGCTCAGAAAACCTTGAATGAATGAATGAATGAATGAATGAATTGCTAAAGCCATGGCAAAGCGTCCTTAGCTGGATGCAATTTAAGCAGGGGAAATTAAGAGAAAGCATTTTTCTCATGCTCTTAATCTTTTTTTAAAGTTTTTTTTTTAAATGTGTCTTCATTATTTTTGGAAAGAGAGAGAGACAGAGCGCGAGCAGGGGAGGGGCAGAGAGAGAGGGAGACACAGAATCAGAAGCAGGCTCCAGGCTCTGAGCTGTCAGCGCAGAGCCCGACGCGGGGCCCGAACTCACGGACTGTGAGATCCTGACCTGAGCCGAAGTCGGTCACTTAACGGACTGAGCCACCCAGGTGCCCTCCCCCCCTGCCCCAGGCCTCAGTGTCTTGACCTGTAAGTCAAGTCTGGGACAATAGCACCGAACCTTCAGGGTTGTGACTCCCGACGGGACCTTAGACACCATCCCGGGGAAGTGCTGGGCTCTTAGGAGGTATCTACTCCTGCTGGTCCAGAGGAGTCTGAATGCTGGACGTGGGCTGGAGCTATTTGGGGTTACGACCATGAGACTTTCTTCAGGGTGCGGTGGAGGGCACTTTTATGAGCAGTCCTCCGGGTGAAGGCCCAGCAAGCTGCTAATCTGAGGCTAATGATAGTGCTGATTAATCACAGCTTGGCTTTGTAGGCCCCCTTTCATGCAGAGGGCTCCCCAGGTCTTCTGCAGCCACTGGCTGTGGCCGGTTCTAGCTTTCATCCCGTCATCAGGCAGAGCTTAATAATTATGATCTCTGCCCCCGGCTGCACCCCAGCCCCAAGTTCAGTGACCGCATTGTTAACCTTGATATCTTCCGCCCTGGGGGGATGAATGAGGGCATCAGAGGAGCCCGGGGACGCGCCCCAGGCTCTGCTGCCAGCCGGTCCCAGAGTCTGGCCCCCAAATCAGCTCCTTCCAATGCCCAGCCTGCTACTCTGTGTTGTAGGCGCTCCCGTGGGAGGCGGAGAAGAGGCAGCTAATGGTGCTTTTTGTACACGCATGATTTTATATGTAAGCGTCATTACTGGGGTTGTTTTTGGTTTGCTCTATTGTTTTTTATTTTAAACAATTTCTACAGTTTATTCATTTTGAGAGAGACAGAGAGAGTGAGCGGGGGAGGGGCAGAGGGAGAGGGAGAGAGAGAATCCCAAGCAGGCTCTGCACTGCCAGCCCAGCACGGGGCTCGAACTCACGAAATGTGACATCACGACCCGAGCCGAAACCAAGAGTCTGAGCCACCCAGACGCACCTGTTTTTGTTCTTTTTTTTTTTTTTTTTTTTTTTTGAGATTGATACAGCTTATTTAATTGCTTACCTGTTGATTCACCTTCTTCCCTCTAGTAGATTTAAAATTCTGTGAGCTTGGGGACCTCATTACTCTTATTCTCTGTATTTCTGACCCCTGGAAGTGTCACCGGCACATAGCAGGTATTTAGTGAGCCCCCAGATTCATGAGGGAATGAATGCAATATAGACGTTCCTATGGGCCAAGCCATTGACAATGGGGAGCCTGAAAGGAGGAGAAAGCATCTCAAATAGGGTTTGAATGTGGACGGAGTGCAGCAGATGGGAGAAGTCTGAGTGTTGGGCAGGAGGGGACAAGCCCTGGGAGGTGTGGCTTGAAATCTGTGTTAGGTCCAGATTCTTCAGTGGGGAGCTTGGAGTTTGCTTTGGAGGGAACACAGAACGGCGTCGCCAGATCTGAATTCCAGCCACACCTCTTGGGCTTGGGTGGTGGTGTTGATCACTTGGGGCCCACCGCAGTGGCCCAGGAGAGAGGTGCCGAGGCTCTGAGCCCAAGGCACTGGCCTTGAGAAAGGGGTTGTCTCCAAACTCTGTAAAATTCTAATCATCCCATGCACATGGGGGTCCATGCTTGTGTGACCTCAGTAGCCACTGGCTTGCAACCATTTATTTTTTTCTTCTCTGTGGGATTGGAAACAATGGTTGGTGACTTTTCCAAATTCCATGGTCTTTCAGGGGAAAAAAAAAATGTATATATATATATATATATATATATATATATATATATATGCACACTTGTCAGGCATTTAGTCTATAAGCACTGAGTGAAAAAAAAAAGATACCCTTTTTTATCTTTCATTTCTTGGAGCCGAGCTCCAAGGCCATTGGGCAACAGCCAATGTGGTGGAAAGAGATGGGATTCTGGAATTCTAGCTCTCTCTCTGTTTGATGTATGAAGGTTCCCATCCCCTCCCTGGGTCTCAGTTTGTCCATCCATAAAGTGAGGGGATTGGGCCACCACTCATTTTCTGAAGTGTATTCTATGGACTGGTTCTTCTGATAGATACTCCATTAAAAAGAAAGGAGGAGGGTTGGTGATCTGTGTTGGGGACACAGCGCATTTGCTCTTTCCCCACTGAAGTTTGTGAAAGATCATCGGTGTATGAAAAGCTCCCAGATCTGAATCCTATAGCCAAGGAACCCTGTTGAATTTTGTTGAAGTCACCGTTCTTTAGCAGTGGGACAGTCAGACCTCAGCACTGACAGAACTCTAAAATCCTACAGGGCTCTGGTTTTGAGATGCTCTGGTCATGTCTAGAATGTTCTATCAGTTCAAATAAGCTGAGATTCCGTGAGCAGTTGGCCTGAACTCCTGTTGGTTCTCTGTTGCCTGAGTTTTACAGAACGAACAGAGTGGCTTTAAGGATCTGTCTGTCCCCAAACTACAAGAATTCACCACTAACCACGATGACCATCTACGGCCAAGGAGGGAGGTGAGGGTTACCTCACATATCTCCATTCCAGAATCTCTTGGTTTCTCTCTTGATATTTCAAATATGAGTGTCTTTATCAACCCAAGTCTGTTCGGGATAAAAATAAATGAGAGATCGTATTCTGATAATGAAGTTTTCTCCAATAGGGCTCCACCCCATCCATAGTATTCCCATATTCTCCCAACATCTGATAACAACTTTCCTTTCACAGATCACTAAGGATGGGGACTGTTACATGAAAAATGATTCCACAGTGAATAAATTTGGAATTAAAAAAATCTAGCAGGTTTTGTTTTTTTCCTACAGACCTTTTCAGAGTCTGAAAAGTGTACCAATGTTTACATTAGTGTAGCATTGTTTACCTACACTATGTGTACCAATGTTTAATATGAATCTCTACAAAGGGACGTGTACCAATGTTTAATATGAATCTCTACAAAGGGACGTGTCAAGGATGCAAAGTTGACCATGCAGCCTTTCGTCCCTTAACAGAGTATCAGAAGGTGCTGGTTAAATGGATGTCCATTTTTGGAAACTCTGCCTTCCCAGGATTATTTAGATCTCTAATGCTGATTTCTTGTGTCTTTACTCTTCCTCGTCTATCAGTAAGAAACTCTGCTGAGGGCAGGGACCAGCCTTATAGTCTCGTATCTTTTTCCGGAGCTATTTTTTCACAAAATCACTCATTAAGGGTGCTTTTGGGGGGTCCCTGTTCAGGACTAGTTATTTCTTCACTGCATTGTGCATTTCTTATTTGTTTTGTTTTGTTTTGTTTTTTTGCTATTCCACATCTAAAGGTATTTAAAAAAAATTTTTTTTTAACGTTTATTTATTTTTGAGACAGAGAGACACAGAGCATGAACGGGGGAGGGGCAGAGAGAGAGGGAGACACAGAATGGGAAGCAGGCTCCAGGCTCTGAGCCATCAGCCCAGAGCCCGACGTGGGGCTCGAACTCACAGACCGCGAGATCGTGACCTGAGCTGAAGTCGGACACCCGACCGACTGAGCCACCCAGGCACCCCTCTAAAGGTATTTTTTATTTGGGAGAAGTCCCAAAATAGGAGGGATGTAGTCCCCATCTCCGTCTACGTAAGTCAAGGGGGACAGATTCCTTCTCGCCATCCCCCAGAAGCTAGGGGGGATGACTGTCAAGTGATGACTGTCGTGCTCATTAGACGTTCCTGCCCAGGACAGGATTTTGGAACAGCATTGACCCTGCTTCGCGTTGACTCCAGGGGCGATGGCACCGCTGGTGATGGTGAGAGCTGGAACATTCTGACTTGGCTATTGCTGTGCTGAAGCATTGTTTGGGGTTTTAGCCTGCCAGCCTCCCTTGTGTCTTACCCACTATCCCTGCAGATCCTACGAGCGATCCAGCATTCCAAACATATATTTTCTGCTTCAGTTGGAGTTAGTTGCTTGGAACCAAGACTACTGACCATCCTGTCAAATCCATGCATCCATCCACGTATCCATCCATCCATTCAGAACATCTACCCATCCATCACTGACCCGGCCATCCTTCTAACATAACACGGAGCTAGGCACTAAACATATGCAAAGCAGCAGGAAACGGCAAAAACAGATGCTGTCGTTAAGTCTGGGAATCTGAGCGGAGTTTCACAAAGGAACAATGAATGGAAGTGTGCGCCCGGTTTAGGAAAAGGAGGCCTTGGCCTGAGGGATGAGGGGAGGGAGTGGTTTTCAGGATCCGAAGATTATGTGGTGAGGCCTCCTGATAGCAGCTGTGGGCTTAGGTAGAGGGACACAGTCAACCTAAGGCGACCTGGCAGGAAGGAGACAGGAGGATAAATACCTCGTCAGCACACTCCTCCCTCCCTCTGATCTCCTGCCAGCGCAAGAGAAGATAGCGAGTTAGCTTGCACAGGTCAGCTTCTCAGTTGCAGAGCAGGTTGGAGAAGGGTGGAGAGTGCATCTGGAGGGCCAAACAGAAGACCCCAAGTGCATCAGTGTGAGGAGGTTCGTGTCATTTCTCTGTTCAAATCTTTCTTGTACAGTATCCCAGACATTTATTTTCTGCCTCTGTTAGTGTCAGTTGTTTGCAACCAAGAATCTTGACTTCTGTGGCAAACCCATCCATCCATCCATCCATCCATGCATCCATCCACCCATGCATCCATCCACCCATGCATCCATCCACCCATGCATCCATCCACCCATGCACCCACCCCCCCACCCATCCATCCCATCCATCCCATCCATCCCATCCATCCCATCCATCCCATCCATCCATCCACCCATCCATCCACCCATCCGTCCCATCCATCCATCCATCCATCCATCCATCCATCCATCCCATCCATGCATCCATCCACCCATGCATCCATCCACCCATGCACCCACCCACCCACCCATCCATCCCATCCATCCCATCCATCCCATCCATCCCATCCATCCCATCCATCCCATCCATCCCATCCATCCCATCCATCCATCCACCCATCCATCCACCCATCCGTCCCATCCATCCATCCATCCATCCATCCATCCATCCATCCATCCCATCCATGCATCCATCCACCCATGCATCCATCCACCCATGCACCCACCCACCCACCCATCCATCCCATCCATCCCATCCATCCCATCCATCCCATCCATCCCATCCATCCCATCCATCCCATCCATCCCATCCATTCATTCATCCATCCATCCATCCATCCACCCATCCATCCACCCATCCCTCCCATCCATCCATCCATCCATCCCATCCATCCATCCATCCACCCACCCACCCATCTATCCAAACATCCATCCATCTCCAGTGGATTTATACAACACTCACATAAAAGCCAAAGTATTCATGACCCATCAAGCCTTCCATGACTCGCCCCCCGCCGCCACTCCCTCCCCCCCACCCCCTGCCGCCCCACACTGCCCGCTTGTCTTCATCTCCCTTTCTCTTCTCAGTTTTCTCCATCCCAGCCACACTGGCCTCCATGCTGCGCTCTAGATAAACTCCTGCCCCAGGACCTTTATGCATGATGTTCCCTCTCCCTGGAATACTCTACCCTTACACGTCCACTTGGTCCCTCCCTCCCTCCAACTTTTTACTCAAATGTCATCCTCCTTGTCCTCTGTTCATCAGGTGGTGACTTCTGTCTACCACTGTCACTTACTTTCCTCCTTGGTGCTTTACACTGTCTCACCTTCTCTAGATAATGCTTGTCCATCTTGTTTAGTGTGTATACTGTCCTCACCCCGCCAACCGGACCCTCCAGCAGAATAGAAATTCTAGAATGAAGGGTTTTTTGCTGTCTTGTTTATTGGTGTATTCTTAGTGCTCCAGAGAATCCCAGCATACAGAAGGTGTTGGATACACATTTGTTGAACAGATAAATGAACGTACGGGAGCGGCTCTGTGAGAGTTTCTGACCCATTCTCGGAGGGGAATTCAGCCCAGCTGCGAGTTTGTGCAAACTCATTTTATCCCTACTGTTGCACAGGCCAGGACGCACGTAAGAGTTAATATGCTGCTTGTGCCCTCAGGAAATGTCCTGAACGTTCCATGCAAGCCGTGGACTTGGCTCTCGGTGACTTCTTGTCCTGCTTAGGAAAACCTGAGGGCAAGGGAGGGAAAAAATGAACACTTTACACATTTCATCTTCAAAGCACTTACTAAACGCTCAAGTAATTAATTCCCCTGGCTCTCTGGGAAGTGGATTTTATTGTCTCTGTTCTGGCAATAGAGGCATGGGTGTGCTGAGAAGTTCCATCATTTCCCCAGGACCACAGAGTGAGCCACGGGTGGTGCCAGAACAGCATTGACACGCTTGGAGTTTCTGGCCGGGAGGCCTCCTACTTCCCCTGCTGGCGGGCAGGGCAGTGGACTCAGATGGGAGGTGGCGGTGTGGACCGTCTTAGAGGATGACTTTCTTCCCCTTTCAGAGGACTTTGGGAACTGGGCACTTGGGGGCTGCAAAATCACCGGGGCCCCCCGGGCCCCTCTTTCTTCCAATGTTTCGGGTCCAAGCTGAGGCTTAAGTGTAAACTGAAAAAAAAAAAAAAAAATCTGAGGACATGAACTCTTTCCCAGCGCAGGCCGGGGCAAAATAGGAGATACGTCAAGACTGCCTTTGGTTATGCCTGGCTAATCTGAGTCTGACCACGGTCCTAACTCCTCTGCTCCAGGCTTTGGCTTGATCCCTTCTCCAGCAACACGAACCCGCCTGATTTTCCATATGGTCGGTTTCCTACTCTCTTGGAGAAAGGCCAGCGGAGAGGATAACTACTTGATATTAACGATATTGATGGGTGCTCCAGGGAATTAACATTCTTACCGGCTAATTATCTCCGTGCCAATATTTTCCTGTAGGCTTTGGACCGAAAGTCGGAAGACCTGTGTGTTCGCTTCTGCTACTAACTTACCACGGATCAGGTTGGGTCTTGGTTTTCCCATGTGTTGAATAAAGATAATAAGAACAGCATATATAAACACTTACCGGGTATTAGACAATGCTCTATGTGCCTTAAATATAGTGTCTTATTTGAACCTCACAACTCAGGAAGTGTTTTGCTTCCGGTTTTGCAGATGAGGAAACTGAGGCATAGAGAGGTTAAACGATTAATCCGAGACCCAGGGCTGGAAGGGGTCAGAGGTGGCAGAATCTAGGGGGTGTGGCCCCCGAGTCTGGGCTTATAACCACTAGAGCGGTTTGAACCAGGCACAGGAACCGACTTCAGTGCCAAAGGCAAGTCCAGCGTAGTTTGTATTGAAATTACCCTTCCTCCAAAAACACGATAAAAGCTGGACAGAAAACCATGAAACAGCTACGTATAGAAACTGGAATGCACCAGCACAGATTGAATTTGGGACCTGAAAAAAAATCTCTGAAATATTAATTGCACATATGGTTCTTTTTTAAAAAAAATGTTTATTTATTTTGAGAGAGAGAGAGAGAGAGAGAGGGAGAGGGAGGGCTTGTGCACACAAGCCGAAGAGGGGCAGAGAGAGGGGGAGAGAATCCTAAGCAGGCTCCACGCTGTCAGCTCAGGGTCTGATGTGGAGCTCGAACCCACGAGCTGTGAGATCGTGACCTGGGCCGAAATCGAGAGTTGGATGCTTAACCGATGGAGCCAGCCAGGCGCCCCTGCATAAATGGTTTTAATAGCTGATTAGACTTAGCAGAGGAGAAGATTAGTAAACTGAACAAAAGCTCAGTAGAAAATAAATACGCGGGATTGGAGCAGAGAAAAATGGCGGTGAATAACACAGAGAAGGGCGTAAGATTCATAAGGACACAGTGGAGAGGTCTAAGATACGTACAGTTGGACTTGTAGAAGAGAGAAGAGACAGAATGGGACAGAAGCAACCTTTGAAGAACTGTGTTTTCCAAAGCTGAGGACAGTAAGCCCATTTGAGAAGCTCTGGGAAACCAAAGCGCATGAAACCCAAGAAACCGCATTAGGCACGCCATAGTGAAACTTCTCACGACCAAAGACAACGAGAATATCATAAAAGCCGTCAGGAAATAAGAGACATTACCTTCAAAGGGACAACAGCGAGCCTCGTGGCCGACTTTTCAAGAACACGAAAGCCAGCTGTGATCAAATGTTAGGGGGGATTCTCACCTGGGTTGGGAAAGATGCCAGGCTCAGACTGAACTCATCTGAGACGCCCTTGGTGGTAGATTAGTAATGTCTGCCACGTGCATGGAAGGAAGGCGTGACAGCAGCCATGCCACCTGCTGGCTTTGGCTTCGACGTCTGCCGCGATTTCCTCCCCTGGGTAATCGCAGAATGCCTCCTCCTTCCGAACCACTTTTCGGGTACAGGGAAGGAATCCAGAGACTTAAAGAAGATTCCAGCCACTCAGTTGTAAACCCGAGTACCAGAGTTTTGGCTATAGGAAGGTTTCATTTCATATCCTAGTGGATTCTGTGTGACCTTGAGCATGTCCCTTTACCTCCCAGAGCATCAGTTTCTTCAATTTTAAGGTCGTTTCAATAATGGTACTTAATTCACAATGACATTGGAGTTTTCAAGGAATGAATGCATGGAAAACATCAGACATAGAGTCTGAAACACAATAGGTCCTCAAAACCAGTAGGTGCTCCTATCTTTTGCACAGGGGCCGTGGGTCCCCGGCTGGCTGCTGAGTTCCTACTCCTACAAAGGACACTTTTTCCTTGTCAAGCGCCTCCGTCGTTGAAGGAAACATGTCAGGTGGTGGGGACCGCGAAACCCATACAGTTCTTGAAATGCATGGTTCTTACCATCGAATGGGCTTTGAGAACAGCTGAATGAGGCATCGGAGTGACTGTTTTTCTTTTGACTCTTGGGGTTTTAAAGAGCCAGTGGCACCTCTTGGGGAAGAGACATTCACAGGGACTGCGTTTTCCTTCGGTGAATTCAGATGTCCTCCTCTGGGACACGTTCAGCAGTAGCCACCAGTGTCCCAGACTTCTTCCATCGAGGAGGCCAGGGTCTGAGGATCCAGAAGGATTCTTCATGCCTGAGACCCATTTGGGTTATCACCCAAGGGGATTGCAGTCCATTCCTATCCCCAGCTCTGCCACCCCCACCCCCACTGCTTATGGGGCCTTATCCAGTATCCCCTTCCCCGTTACAGGTGTAGTATTGACCAAAGAGAGTGAAGGAGGACATTCCAGTTTCCCAAAGGGCCTGGAAAGCTTGTTGGCAAACGGGGAGTTTTGCGATGTCCTCAGAGTGGGATGGCAAAATGCCCCAACGCGTGGTTAACTTAGAGAAAGCGTCGTCGTATGGGGAAGCGAGAGGGGGCTTTGGGTCGAATCCCGGCCCTGCTCCTGGCCGAGGGGGCTTTGCCGGTTCCCCCCGTCAATGAAAATGGGTTAACAGTGCAGCAACATTGTGAGTCAGAACAAAGACGCGTCTCGAGTGCTTAGCCCAGTGCAGGGCCATATTTTTGTTATTAGTCAGCGTTGCATGTTCAGGGGATCTGGAAATCCCTGCCTCGGGAAGGCCTCCCCCCCGCCCCCGCCACCCCCGTGAGCTCTTCCCCAAAACATGCATTCATTCCCAGCCGTGTAGGGACTTGATGTAAACCCACCCACTTTCCTGTGAACAGAAAACGCTAACAGAATTTTGGCCCCGAGAGCCGGTTCCGCAAAAGTAGTAAAATTGTTGTGGTTAAGCCCCTAGAACTGTTTGGGAGGCCTGAGAGGTCTTTGGGGGAGCCAATGGGAGTGGCTGGGCCGACCTCAGAATGGAGCAGCGGGAAAGCTGTGCTGGCATTTTGCACTGTCCGGCTGCACCCGGCTGGGCTCCGCTTCTGGGGGACCGGGAAGTCAGGGAGGACGGTTCCTCGACTCTGCCAGGGCTGGGGTCGGCATCTGGGTTTACAGGTGTGCCACAAACCAGGGTGTGGCAGAGTTGGCCGGGCGTCTGACAAAAATCTGTGACCTCTCGCCGTTCCCTTAGCAAGGATATGTCAGTTGGAGGTGACTGCACAGGCAGGGACAGTTGTCCGGGGCTCCCCGCAGCCTGGTAGGGCCATGTGACTGATCCTGCCCGTGCAACATGAGTGTGTCCCTCCTGGGCCGGGGATTTTAAAAAGCAGTGGGATTCTTTGACGTTCTCTTTCCCCTTTGGCCATCGGCTGCCGAGGACCTTGAGGTCCCCAGGGGAGGGGGAGGTGACCCACAAGATGTAACCTGTCTGGGTCTCTGAGTCATCATGGCGGGGAATACCCCCGGACCTACATAAAAAATAAATTTCCGGGGCGCCTGGGTGGCTCCCTCGGTTAAGCGTCCGACTTCAGCTCAGGTCACCATCTCACGGTTCGCGGGTTCGAGCCCCGCGTCGGGCTGTGTGCCGACAGCTCGGAGCCTGGAGCCCGCTTCCGATTCTGTGTCTCCCCCTCTCTGCCCCTCTCCCACTCGCGCTCCGTCTCTCGCTCTCTCTCAAAAATAAATAAACATTAGAAAAAAGCAATAAAAAAGAAATTTCCGTTGGGTCGAGCCACTAGAAAGTTTTGCTGTATTTGTTACAGCAGCTCGTGTTGCCCTGATACACCATGTTAGGTATCCTTAAATTCAACAGATACCTAACCCTCCTGCTCACGGTGACCCGGGGCTTCTGGGATGGCAGCCCCAGTGCCCTCTCCCCCACCCCCCTACTCCATCGGCTGTATCTTGTCTCTCTACATTTGGACGAGTGAAAATACCAACCGCACCAGCTGTTGGTGAATATGTGGAGGACCTGGAACTTTCCTACGCTGCCGTAAGGAAAGTAAAACGGTACAACCTCTTTGCAAAGCCAGCTGGCAGTTTCTGAAGCATACACCTGCATTAGGACCCGGTCACTCTGCTCCTAGGGATCTACCCAAGAGAGACAAAGGCATGTGTGCGCACAGAGGCTTGCACACGTGTTCACAGCAGCTTTATTACTAGTCACAAACTGGCCACGGGTCCCCCAGTATTCCCCAAAGGCCCGCTACATGTCCTGCCCGCAGTTTCCACGAGATGTCCGAGAATACCCCTGTCTTTAGGCTGCACTCTGCATTGAATCCTGTAGAAACAGTCCCGAATCTTCTGGCCTCTCTCCATGTCCGTCTTGGCTTCTCGTCGAAGCCACCGACATTTCCCGAAGACGGTGACCACGGCCTCCTCTCCGGTCTCCGTGCCTTCCGTTCCCCGCCTCCCCCACCCCCCGCCATTCCTTTCTCAACACAGCGGCCAGAGAAGTTTCTTTCAAAACAGATCCAATCGTGTACTTTCAACTGCTTTCCCGTCAACTTAACGTAAAATCCCAAGTCCTTGACGTGAACCTCAGGGCGCGGGGTAATCTGACCGTTGACTCCATGGCTCCTTCTACTCTTTCCTCGACCACTGGTTTCAGCCACACTTGTCTCCTCGCTTTTTCTCAAATATGCCAGACTCCTCCCTTCCTTCAGGAAACCATGCCCTTGCCATTCTCTTTCCTTCTAACACGGTTCCCTCCGCCTTTCCAAGTAGCTTCTTAATGGCCTCTGCTCAGATGTCACCCACCCAGAGAGGTCATCTCTGGACACCCCCATGAAATAACCTTCCATCCACATCTTGTTTCTCTGCTTTGCAGAGGAGTGAGGGCCTTGGCTTCTTACTCACTGCCAACCGGAGGCCACTCCCAGTTCCTAGAAATTCCTAGAGACTGTCCACATGGCTGCCTTTACTTCATCAACTCAGCAAGAAAGGTCTTTAGAGAGAGTGGCCGGCAAGATGGAACCTTACATAAAGTCACAGAAATGACATTCCACCACAGCCGCCATATTGTATTGGGTAGAAACAGGTCATAAGTCCTACTGACCCTAAAGGCAAGATGGGGATTACACAAAGCTGTGAATACCGGGCGGCCAGAATCACGGAAGGGGTAACTTAAAGTCTGTCCATCACAATGATGTTCTATATTTATTTAGTGGGTGGTTTATTCTCTGCCTCCCTCACTAGAACATAACCTTAACCTGTACAGATTAAGAGTACAGAAGAGTACAGAACCTTAATCTGTCTTGCTTGTGACTATGTCCCCAGCACCTGGAACAATCCTTGGCACATAGTAGGTGCTTATAGTATATTTCTTGAATGAATAAAATAAACTTGTTATTATTATTTATTCAATTATTTTTTACATTCACATCCAAGTTAGTCAGCATGTAGTGCAACAATGATTTCAGGAGTAGCTTCCTTAGCGTCCCTTCCCCATTTAGCCCATCCCCCCTCCCACAACCCCTCTAGCAACCCTCTGTTTGTTCTCTGTATTTAAGAGTCTTTTTTTTTTTAATTTTTTTTTTAACGTTTTTTATTTATTTTTGGGACAGAGAGAGACAGAGCATGAACGGGGGAGGGGCAGAGAGAGAGGGAGACACAGAATCGGAAGCAGGCTCCAGGCTCTGAGCCATCAGCCCAGAGCCCGACACGGGGCTCGAACTCACGGACCGCGAGATCGTGACCTGAGCCGAAGTCGGCCGCTTAACCGACTGAGCCACCCAGGCGCCCCTAAGAGTCTTTTATGTTTTGTCCCCCTCCCTGTTTTCATATTATTTTTGCTTCCCTTCCCTTATGTTCATCTGTTTTGTATCTTAAAGCCCTCCTATGAGTGACGTCATACGATATTTCTTTCTCTGACCGACTAATTTCACTTAGCATGATAGCCTCCAGTTCCATCCACGTAGTTGCCAATGGCACGATTTCATTCTTTTCCATTGCCGAGTGATACTCCATTGTGTACAGATACCACATCTTCTCTATCCATTCATCCATCGCTGGACATTCGGGCTCTTTCCATACTTTGGCTATTGTCGATAGGGCTGCTATAAACATGGGGGTGCATGTGTCCCTTTGAAGCAGCAGACCTGTATCCTGTGGATAAATGCCTACTAGTGCAATTGCTGGGTCGTAGGCTAGTTCTATAAAATAAACTTCTTTTCATTGAGCTATTTTCGTGAAGTTTCGTTCCTTTAAACAAACAAAATGCCACGTTGAGATGTATTGCTTTGGGGTTTAAAATGTGATATCAGCAAAAAGTGGTTTGTAAACTGTAAAACATCCTGTAAGGGCTAAGCAGTCTTCTCTTTATGGTCTGACCACTTTATCTCCTTGGAAAATAATTTTTTAAATGTTTACCTACTTTTGAGAGAGAGAGAGCGTGCGAGAGAGCACACGAGCTGGGGAAGGGCAGAGGGAGGGGGGACAGGATCCGAAGCAGGCTCTGTGCTGACAGTAGACAGCCCGAGGCAGAGCTCCAGTGCAGGAACTGTGAGATCGTGACCTGAGCTGAAGTCGGACACTTAACGGACTGAGCCACCCAGGCGCCCAGAAAATATAAATATTTTTTTCAATTAGTGTTGTCTAGCAATTATGTCTCATTGTGTCCCTTCTTGGGCACTTGGGATGGATTCCTGGTCTCTTTTAAAAAAAAATTTTTTTTAACGTTTATTTATTTTTGAAGGAGACAGACAGAGTGTGACTGGGGGAGGGGCAGAGAGAGAGGGAGACAGAGAATCCGAAACAGGCTCCAGGCTCTGAGCCGTCAGCACAGAGCCCGACGCGGGGCTCGAACTCACGAACCGCGAGATCATGACCTGAGCCGAAGTCGGACGCTCAACGGACTGAGCCGCCCAGGTGCCCCTGGAGTCCTGGTCTCTTAAAGTGGCCATAGACGCGCATTGGCCGCTGGAAAGCAAGTGGCTGTGATCCCCATCACTGATGGATGGAAGCTCTGAGAGCTGGTGTGCAAGATGACATTCGCCATGGGGACCCGCGATGTGTTTGGCAGTGGCCTCTACTTTCCCACTTCCTGTCTCAGCTTGGGTCCCTGACCGTGGATGATGCCAGGCAGAGTTCCCAGCTGAGTCCCAGAGAGAACACAGGTAACGCGTGAAACAAACCACCGATGATTTAATCCACGGGGATCCGGGGGCTGTCTCTTACTGCTTCATAAGGGGATCCGGGGGCTGTCTCTTACTGCTTCATAACCTGGCCCGTCATGACGGAAGCAGTACCCAGCCTTCCTCAGACAATCAGCTCCTTCCCGCTTCTCAGCCTAGAAAGACACCAAGGAACACGGGAGAAGCGATTTGATTAAAAAATCCACGTCTGGCCTTGGGACCGTGAGTTTGCTTTGTTCAAGGTTTCTTAACAGATGTGTCGGTTACGTGGCCTCACTGTGCAGCGGTTTTATTATTCTGAAGAATGACTTCCCATCCCTCTGCTCCTACCACCTTCCCAAAGTCAATTTCGGGCATCGTCACGATGATCGTATTCACCCTCTCGCCTCCGACTGCTTGCGTTTGCCAAGCAGGTCCCTTGAATTGCAATGCTTAATGCGGTTCTAAGGGACACTTTGCACCCACCTAAGCTGAATTCTCAGGCATCACTCCGTATTTTAAGACCATCCCCGACATCTCCTTCCTTAGTTTTCAGCGAGAGCTGCAGTTGTCCAACAAACGGAACACAGAATGCCGTTTTCCAAGAAACGCGGCTTGGGATAAGTCAACCTCAAAGTCGTCCGAAAACTCGTCCTGGCGGCCGACTTGGGGACAAGAAGGACCCTTTCTCACTGTGGCCTTTGTGATGAACACACCAGATTCATAAATTCGCATATGTGTTATCCACACATCCATTTCATATCAATAGCAAATGCTTTCCAGATGTGTGTTAGAGGTGCTAGGCGTTGCGTTGCTGGCTTCGTATTTTCTCCGAGGTCTCTGCCTGGCCTGGCACCCGGCCTGTTGTTTTTACATCAAAAAGATGGGTCGTACCTGCTTAATAAGCCGGAGGAATTCACAGCAACCTGAAGGAGCTAAAGGAATGTGGTTTTCTGATCCGATTAGAGAGATGTGGCTGGGTCCCCAGGGTTCTCAGGTTCAGCTGCCCCAGCCTACAATGTCATTCATTGTCTTCTGGGCCATGTGCGAAGTGATTCGGGTTTCTGCACCCCCTTCTCTGAAGCCTTGTGTGCACAGCCCCGGAGCTCACCCGGAGTTGAGTTGACCACTAAGCTTTTTCTCTGTTGGCTTTCCGTTCTTCTGCCCCTCCTGCAAATGTTCTTTGTGGTGGCCTTTGTAGGGGCACAGAGAAGCGAGCCCCAGGTTTGAGTCGTTCTTAGGGTAGTCCAAATCCTCCCCACGTTTAAGAACCTTTTGCCTTTCGCTTGTGGGGGTGGTGGAGAGTTCTGGAACATGAGCTTTGAAGTCAGAATCCCGGTGTGCCCGTTTACGAGGCTGTGTGACCTTGGGCAGGCCTCTTGACCTCTCTGAGCCTCCGATGGCTTATCTGGATACTCTAGATCTTAACACTTCATATCGCTTGGGTTATTGTGAAGCAGAAATGAGCTAATGCACGCAAAGCTCTTGGCACAGAGTCTGGAGTATAGCAAACCCTTAATCGCTGGTAGCTAATATCATTATCATTATTGCTACTACTGTAAAAAATATTTAACGTGAGCCTGGACCCACACTGATTTTCCCATGGTGGAATGCCTTCTGGAAGTCCTCCCGGGCCCCACCTTAAAGTTTCTCGTGAAATGTCCCACTGGGCACAACCCACAGAGCTCTGGAAGCAAACATTATGGCCTCATGTTCTGGACTCAACCTCGATGACTTTGGACTCTAGGTCATTGTGTTTTCTTTCCTTTTCAGAAAGAGCCATGCTGAGTAGGGTGTAGACCCAGAGCAGAGATTTAGAGTGAAGTCCTGGGCTTTGGAGCCAAGGCTGGCTCAAGATTCTTCTTTGGTGTGTGCCTTCCTCTTTCCCGAAGGTGGGCTGCTGCAGGGCATGTGGTAGGCGTTCAACGCGTGTTGAATGAGTGGCTGGAGAAGGGACTTAACCAGTAGTTATCCTCGAGGAAGCAATAACACGATAATGGTAATGACTTTGATCTTGGCTATTTTCTGGGTGCTTAGATCCTCTGTGCCAGGCAGCAGGCTAGTGTATCTGAAGTTGTTCACTTACTACTCAGGGAATAGCCTGGCGGGTAAACACGCAGGAGTCCTTTTGAGAGGTAAGGGTATTAGCGATTTCGCCTTGGGACCTCATGAAGGCGAAGGGGAGAGCCTGGGTTGGGGGTCAGGGAATGCGGGGACAGAGTTCTTGCATCCGCCCATCGGGTCACAGCCTGCCTGGTTCAGTTGTCCCAATGCTCACAGTCTGAGTCGGCTTCCTGTCGAAGTCCCCAGGGAGCTCCCCCACCCCCTTCCAGTTTGGGACGACACAGGCAGAAGCCTGAAGTTGGAACAGTGATGTGTCAATCCTCTCCTTCATTTTTTAATATTTTTATCAAAGTTTTTTTTAACGTTTACTTACTTTTGAGAGAGAGAGAGAGAGAGAGAGAGAGAGCACGAGCGCGAGTGGGAGAGGGACAGAGAGAGAGGGAGACAGAATCGGAAGCAGGCTCCAGGCTCCGAGCTGTCAGCACAGAGCCCGACGTGGGGCTCGAACTCATGAAACGTGAGATCGTGACCTGAGCCGAAGTCGGATGCTTAACCGACTGAGCCACCCAGGCGCCCCTACAACTCCCTATTTCTAAATGCAAAGAGAAAAAGTCTACAAGAGACACAGCCACATACTGAAGAGATAAATTTTACGCCTATCATTTTAGTTTAAAACCCTGTTACTTTTATTTTAAGTTTATTTATTATATTTTAAATTACAAAATAAACCAGGAAGTGTACAAGGATATACAGCAAAGACTCCCTCGTTCCCCTGTCCAGAGGCACCCACCTCTTCTCCCAAGGAGCAACCCAGACTTTCAATTTCTTGCGTGTCTGTCCAGAAAGGGTCAATTATCAGAGGCTTCAATAAGGATGGGCAGAATTTTCCTTTTAATGCATACCTGGTCTGTATCTATTGTTTGAGCTTTTGGCCACGAGCTCGGTGTAAAGAGAAGAAAGGCAATAGAAGTCATTGTGAAAGGACACCGGTACCTTCTTTCGACCCTGTCCTCTGTCCCAGCTTCAGAAGCAGACACTAAGGGACTGTTCCTCGTCCCACCAAGACAGCTGACCGTGTTCTCTGGTTCTCCAGTTGCTACAACAATTGAACCTTCAACTCCCAAGGCAGGAGCAAATCAGGGGCAGGCCTTTGATCTCTTGTCCCGTCACTCCCCTCGGTCTCCATGGCAACCACTGTGCCCCAAGGGGTGGAGAATACACCCCATTGTTCTAGCCTCCCTGCCTTCATTCCATCTTAATTACCTGTGCCCATTGGGTCCCGTGTGGTTTGATGAGTCCCTTCCCTCCTCAACCCTTTCCATTTCTTTATGTACCTGCCCTCTGGGGGCACGGGACGCCTCCCGTGGCTCCCACGGGCCTGGGTCCACCTCTCGGTTATGTGAGTCACTGAGTCCTATGAACTCTGTACCGGGAGTGAGTCACTTTGCTCCTTAAAGCCTCGGGTTTCTCATCTGTACGACCGGGATAAAAGTGGTCTTAGGGCCGAAAACCCGAACACCTTCAGGGCACAGCATATAGTAATTAATGAAGGCGATGTGTCTTTATGAAACGTGAGTGGCTCAGGGGCCTGGTGACTTCTCTAGATTGGGTTATGGGGGTTGACTTCTCACTGGTGATTGAACCTTTACTGTCAGTCTTGGACAATCCATCCATCCTACATCTCTTTATTAATCACCCATCGTCTATGTATAATAGCCCCTTGCCCCCCGCCCCCCATCCACGGTTCCCGCTTCCTGCCGTTTCGAACCTGCTCGTCAGCCGTGGTCTGGAAGCCGATGAGCCTCCTTCTGACATCTGGTCAGGCCAGTAGTAGCCTAACCCCTCGTCACATGCCTGTATCGTCCACTGCCCTTCATCTTGTCCCGGCTGTGTTTTGTCATCTCGCATCATCACAGGAAGGAGCACAGCACGAGAAATTGGGAGAGACCACGTTCACATACTTTTATGATAGCATATTGTTAGAATTGTTCTATGTTATTATTGTTGTTGCTAATCTCTTACTGTGTCTCATAAGTTGAATTTTATCCTAGGGGCACTTGGGTGGCTCAGTCAGTGAAGCGTCCGATTCTTTTTTTCTTTTTTATGTTTATTTTTGAGAGAGAGAAAGAGAGAGGAAGAGTATGAGTAGGGGAGGAGCAGAGAGAGAGAGGGAGACACAGACTCGGAAGCAGGCTCCAGGCTTCCAGCTGTCATCACAGAGCCCGAGGCGGGGCTCGAACTCACGAGCTGTGAGGTCATGGCCCAAGTGGAAGTCGGACGCTTAACCGACTGAGCCACCCAGGCGCCCCATGGACGTTTCTGATTTTACCCTTTGCTTGACCATGTGATTAGCTCTCAGAGACTGGTGGGTGGGGCCTGGTCTGGGGGATGCTGGGATTATCCAGAACCATAGAAGTGACAAGTGACCTGGTGGTACTTTTAAGATCCCCCTGTCCCTGCTGCTAAATAACACGTACATTGCTTATTAACAACACTGATTGATTTTTCTGTGAAAAGAAGCATTCCTTGCCCACAGAGAGAGTGTTTAAGTTTTGTTGAGAAGCAAACATTTATGCTAGTATAGACGCACAACTGTGAAATTTTTTGGAGGGGGAAAAAGGATTTATCCAAGGCTTAAGAGGCGGTGGGGATGGGCGTCGAATAGGGAAACAGAAAGAGAAAAAGCTGGGCATGGGCTCTCCTTCCCCTGTGGGGCTCGGAAAGACCCCATCCGTGGCCACAATACTTTGCACGATTGCATTTGGTGAGAGCCCAGCTGTTTTTCTCCTGTTTATGCAGAGACTGTCTTTCCGAAGGGGGGCATTCTGCCCAGAATCCAGGACTCCTGGCTCCTGTTCCAGTCCGTCCTTCCTTCCTTCTTTCCTTCCTTCCTTCTTCCTCCCTCCTGCCTCCCTCCCTCCCTTCCTTCCTTCCTTCCTTTTTCTTTCTTTTTTTCTTTTCTTTTTCTTTTCTTTCTCTCTTTCTCTCTTCTTTCTTTCTTTTCTTTCTTTCTCCTTTTCTTTCTTTCTTTTTTTCTTTTCTTTCTTTTCTTTTTCTTTCTTTCTCTCTTTCTTTCTTTTCTTTCTTTCTCTTTTCCTTTCCTTTCCTTGCCTTGCCTTGCCTTTCCTTTCCTTCCTCTCTTTCTTTCTTCCTTTCCTTTCCTTTCCTTTCCTTTCCTTTCCTTTCCCTTTCTTTCCTTTCCTTTCCTTTCCTTTCCTTTCCTTTCCTTCCTCTCTTTCTTTCTTTCTCTTTCTTTCCTTTCCTTTCCTTTCCTTTCCTTTCCTTTCCTTTCCTTTCCTTTCCTTCCTTTCTTTCTTTCTTTCTTTCCTTTCCTTTCCTTTCCTTTCCTTTCCCTTTCTTTCTTTCTTTCATTTCCTTTCCTTTCCTTTCCTTTCCTTTCCTTTCCTTTCCTTCCTCTCTTTCTTTCTTTCTCTTTCTTTCTTTCCTTTCCTTTCCTTTCCTTTCTTTTCCTTTCCTTTCCTTCCTCTCTTTCTTTCTTTCTTTCTTTCTTCCTTTCCTTTCCTTTCCTTTCCCTTTCTTTCTTTCTTTCCTTTCCTTTCCTTTCCTTTCCTTTCCTTTCCTTCCTCTCTTTCTTTCTTTCTTTCTTTCTTCCTTTCCTTTCCTTTCCCTTTCTTTCTTTCTTTCCTTTCCTTTCCTTTCCTTTCCTTTCCTTTCCTTCCTTTCTTTCTTTCTTCCTTTCCTTTCCTTTCCTTTCCTTTCCTTTCCTTCCTCTCTTTCTTTCTTTCTCTTTCTTTCCTTTCCTTTCCTTTCTTTTTCAGTGCTCTTTTCTTTACTCCATGTAGTCTTTCGACCCAAGGACATGATTCCAGACGTTGCCTTTTTTTTTTTTTTTGTATCAGAGATGGTCTTGTCAGTCCTAGTGGTAGGGAACAGAGTTGTCTGAGAGCCCTGATAAAGTCACTGGGCTCCTCTTGTGCAAATTAACTCGAGGATCTCCTAGGGCTGGGTGGCAGTGCAGGTGAATGAAGCTGTTCAAGGACGCACTTGGGGTTCTTGGCAGGAAACCGATGACATTCTCCAAGGAGGCCTTTGGGTAGGAAGTTGCTCGAGGGACTGGTTGCAGGTGTCTGGGAAACTGAGATGTAGGGAAACTGAGGAGGCAGAGGGAAGCCACGAGGAATTGCACCCGTCGGCTAGTAGTGAGGGAGCACTCACCTCTCCTAGGTGGGAAGAGACGTACCTGAGGACAGCAGGGGTGTGGAGAGGGGCTGGACAGGAGCCCTGACCTTGGGTGGAGGGACTCAGCCTGCTGCGGGGGTGCCGTGACCCCCCCCCCCCCCAGGGAGGGTGCTGGGGACTATATACCCCGTTTTCACTTCCACTCACATTTCCTCTTGTGTCCTGTTGGCCAAGTTCAACAGGAACCCAAAGAAGGCACCTGACAGATCCATAAGGATCAGCCTCAGAGGCAGAGAGTAGGGTGGGGAGGAGAGAGGGGGGGATCTGCAGGGACACATAGACGGTGTTTAAGGTGGTACATAGGACAGGTTTCGTTTCCATGGAGAAATGTATCCCGAGTTCCCTGAACAAGATGGACTTCTGTGTTGACCTTAATTTCTCTGTGTCTCACTTTCCCTTTCTCTAACACGGGACTAACGACAGCAAAATTAATCAGAATTACAATCACATTACCAACTGTCATGAGTTGTTGTCAGGATGTAATTCATTAATTCATGCCATGCTCTTAGACTATCCCAAGTATTAGCTTTTATTTCAAGATTACACCATCATGATCCTTTGTTTCTCCTCTTTTAATTTTTTTTAATGTTTATTTATTTTTAAGAGAGAGATAGAGTGAGAGGAAGGGAGGGGCGGAGAGAAAGAGGGAGAGACAGAATCCGAAGCAGGCTCCAGGCTCTGAGCCGTCAGCACAGAGCCCGACGCGGGGCTCGAACCCACGAACTGCGAGATCATGGCCTGAGCCAAAGTCGGAGGCTCAACTGGCTGAGGCACCCAGGCGCCCTTGTTTCTCTATTTTTAGAAACAGCCATGGGTACAAGGCCTATTTTACTGTCCCTTTAATTCTTCTACGAGTAAAATAACAGTGAGGTCTCACTGCTGAAGAGCCAGTGACCCTGAGCACAGTCTAGGGAGACAATAGACAATAGGCGGGGACTGTGGCAAAATCACAGTGTCTCCCCTCAAGGGACCACCTGCCACTCAGCTCTAGCAGATTATGACCGTTTAGGAATGTAGGCAGCATTTCCAGAACTTTCGGGTTTGCAAGAAAAGCTGAACAATTAGAATTTTTATGTGAAAGCTTCTGATTTTTAAAGGTTGGCAAATGGTTTCAAAATTTTTAAAAAAATACATCATTTGAGCCAACACTCTGTGAGCCAAGCAAAACAGATCTTGGGGCTGGATTCAGCTCACATGTGGCCAGTTGTGATCTTGGGTTAAGCTTATGCCTGGGGACCAGAGGAAGCTGTTGGCTTCTTAAGGAAGACAGGACGTGACCTTGGCTCCTGGAAGAGACTTCTTCAGAGAGGCCTCAGCTGAAACCCCAGACATAAAGCAAAGCATCCTTGACTTAAGATCTAAGAGCTGGAAAAACACACAGGGCAGGGGTGGGGGCGGGCGTTCTCATTAAGGGGACCCGCGCGTGGGATTTTATAGGAAGCCAGGACGGTTCTCAGATCACATTCATGAACCAAAGGTAGCCCGAACCCCAGTTGCCTCTGCATCGCGCCTCCATGAAGGGATTTTCGCTTTGTCCAAAGTTATCTAACCTGCTTTTGGGGCCAGGGAGAGAAAAAAACCCAACTCCGTGATATTATATACATTCGAGGAATTAACATCAGCACGCATCCCTGGATTCTTCTCGGGAGAAACCAGTCTGCGGGTAAGGCAACCGTGTATTTCGGGGCCTTCCCACTTCTTACGCCCCTGGTGTGGGTTCAAGCTCTCCTCTGCTTCCTTGCCTTTAAAAAAAAAAAAAAATACAAACGCCGATTCGAATTCCCCATCTTTGGAGACAGCCCCGAGCACACAAGCACGTATAGACACCCTCTCCCTGCACACACATCTGTTATACACATTGCCACGGTATCCTCTGGTTGTTCAACAATGAACAGAATTATTTCCTCTTATTACTTCCCATGTTGCCTCAAAACCACACTCGGAAAAGTAAAACCACTGAAGGGGGCTCGGCCAATCGCGCTGCACGGCTGGCTCTTCTCGGCACATAGGGATTGGGGGGGTGGGGGGGCAATGGGGGAGGCGCTGGGGTCCTGAGGGGAGGCTTTGGGCCGCGTGGAAGGGAACACGGCCACTGTTGCCATGGAATCCACTGCGGCCCGCGTGTCTCTGTGCGTGCGCGTCCGTGCGTCTGTGTCTCTCTGTCTGTGTCTGTCCGATCGTCTGTCCCTGCGTGTGGGTCTGTGCGCTGGGTGTCGCTGGTTTCCTTGCACTGTATCTTATCGTTGTTTTTCAAGCTTTACTGAGATCTTGTTGACGTAGCACGTGTACACACGGAAGGTGTACCGTGTGATGATTCGGTGCATGTATGTGTGGCCAAACGATGCCCACAAGAAGGCAGTTAGCACTTCATCCCCTCATCTAACGACCTTTCGGATGTGTGGTGGTAACATTGGAGATCTACTCTCTTTACAATTTTTTTTTTTGGTCGGTTTTAAGTTTATTTATTTTGAGAGAGACAGAGAGTGGGTGCAAGCAGGGGAGGGGCACAGAGAGAGGGAGACAGAATCTGAGGCAGGTTCCAGGCTCCGAGCTGTCAGCCCAGGGCCCGAGGCGGGGCTCGAACTCACGAACCGCGAGATCATGACCGGAGCCGAAGTCGGACGCTCAACCGACTGAGCCACCCAGGCGCCCCCATTTTAAACAGCACCTATTTGCCAACTGCATCATTTGCCAAATGATACACCAGGCCCCATACTAAATGCTTTAGCACACACAGGCTTCTCTATTTAATCTTTACAGCAAGCACCTAGTGGAGACCGGAATCTTAGTTGTGCGGGTCACTAAAGTGAGGCTGGCTTGTGCCTTCGTCCCTTCATTCAAGTATCTATCTGGCACCCGAGAGCCAGGCGCTGTCCCGGGCGTGGGGAAATGACAGTGACAGCGACGCGGCCTCTGGAAGCAGGAATCTCACATCCGAGTGAGGAGAGGTGTGTTATAGATAAGTAACAAGCACATTTTTTCGGGGCTCGTGAGTGGCTCTGCCGGGCGTTCACAGAACTCGCCAAGGATCAGGGCTGTCGGCTCAGTCCCTGAGCTAGCATTCGAGAGACCTGGGCAGGTGCCCGGGTCAGGGCCACCCTTTTGCAAAAGGCACATCTTTTCCAGGTGCAAGGGGGGGGGGCCCGGTACGGAATGCTCCTTTGGGGAGTCGCCTTAGTTATTTGCCTGCAGGAAGGATAGACCCTTCAGGATCGGGGTCTTGGAAAAAATTACTCGGCTCCAAACGGCTGGGGAGAAGATGCTGGGTGGGACCCGCTCTGTGCCTCTCGCTGCAGGGGTGATGGTTGCATGCGTGCAGGCACAGACCTCTCATTTTCTGTCCTGGATTCCGTCGGGGCGCCGCCGTGGGAAGGCACGGGCGTGGCCACCACACGCTTGTGTTGTGTTGGAGCGTTGGCTCAGCCCCTCGTGGTCGTGTGCTCTTGGGGTGCAGTGATCCGGGCATTGGGCTTGAGGTGGGTAGAAGGCTGGAAGGCCTGGAACGAAGTCCTGGCGGAACGGAGCCCCGAGCTCTCTTGGGGCTGGTTCCGACCACAGAATTCCTTCACCAAAGCCGAAAAGCAATTGTGTGTTTCAACAGCAGGCGGCTAGTATTTATGGAGCCGCCGGGGTATTTTCTTAGCACGCTGGAGGTTCTGCCTCCCAGAACACCCCACGGCACGCGGCAATCCTCTGCTCTGGTAGATTCGGGGCATTATGGGGCTGGGAGTAGCCCTCGGAGACTGGCTTGGCAGGGAACCTCCGTGAGTTCCGGTATCATTTCATCTCTTTAGGGCAGACATCACAGTGTTGACTTGCGCAGACACATCTGTATTTCTTGTGAAGCACCAGGGACGAGGCCTCCTGTTTTTTTCTTCTTAGTTCCAAAAGGGGAGGAAGGGGCAACCCGCCCCTTCGAACCACTCCAGGTACTTGCAGTAGTGAGCCTCCCGTCCCCGGAGGCATGTAAGCAGAGGCTGCGTGATTTCCTGGAAGGGAGTTTTCTATTGGGTAAGAAGCTGGACTGAATAGTCTCTGAAATTTTCTATTCAATTCCGAGTTTCTGGGACATTAAGGAACTGGTTATGTTCAGGGCAAATCAACAGAGATATATACGCAGCGTCCACCAGGTTCTCTGAGGCTTGACCACTCAAGAATCAGTTGGTAAGGTTTTTATTTATTTATGTCTGCCTTGAGTCTGAATCGAACTTCTTCCTTTTTTTTTTTTTTTTGGCCTAAATTTAGGCACAAAGGTCAGCATAGTCAATTGATGAGGCGTTTGATTTCTAGGTAGTTGTACAGTGGAGATTTAATTTCTGAGCCAGAGTTAAATCCCGCTCTCCCACTCCCCAGCTGCGTGATTTTGAGCAAGTGATTAAACTACACTTCTCTGAGCCTCTGTTTTCCCATCTGTAAAGTAGGACGAGTAGTAGAACTTACCGGATAGGATAGTCGAATGAGATATCCCAGGTAAATAAAGAATTGTCATAGGGCTTAACACAGAGTGAGTGCTTCGTTAACTCTGGTAATTGTTCTTACTCAATAGATTTTTTTTTAAGCTTATTTATTTTTGAGAGAGAGAGAGAGAGAGAGAGAGAGAGAGAGAGAGAAGGGGACACAGAATCCGAAGCGGGCTCCAGGCTCCGAGCTGTCAGCACAGAGCCCGACGCGGGGCTCGAACCCACGAACCGTGAGATCGT
This sequence comes from Panthera leo, assembly GCF_018350215.1. Lineage (NCBI taxonomy): Eukaryota > Metazoa > Chordata > Mammalia > Carnivora > Felidae > Panthera > Panthera leo. The sequence continues at coordinate 11,852,918 of NC_056690.1, forward strand.
GACCTGAGCCGAAGTCGGACGCTTAACCGACTGGGCCACCCAGGCGCCCCCTCACTCAATAGATATTAACTGAAGGTCCATTAATTGTCAAACCTGGGGAGTCGTGGGCAATCTGTAGGAAGACAAAAGATCCTTCTGCTGTGACTGGAAACTCTTATATTTTCTTACCCTGAATGGATGGCACCAATATGGATGGAGGAAACACACACATGCCTCCTCTTGGCTTTCAAAAAAATCTTCCCACGAGGTCACATTTGGATGAAATCCAAGGCTCGGGTGATGCTCGGGCCGTGATTTTATCAGAATCGGCTTTTCCCGACCAGACTGCACATGCTATTGATATATAATACAGCGTTATTTATTACTTGTTGAATACCTACAGTCTGTTCAGCCCTTTACAAGAGATAAAGAAGATAAGCCCGGGGCCTCGAGGGGTTTGCGATTTGGTTACTCAGATTCAAAGTGCCCCAGATGAGAGTGAATTTGGATGCCCATGGCACGTTAACTACAAATTCGTTGATTCTTCCCATAAAGAGGACAACTGTGAGAGGCTGACCTGAGATCTTCACAGGTTTTCTCCATGGGGGGGGGGGGGGGGGAAGACAGCAGATGGTATTAAAAATTAATTGAAAAAAGAAGAGCTCTTTCTAAACTCAAAACCATGGAGCAGGAAGCCATCACAAACCATGAAATGGACTGAGTTTGCGTTTCCTGGCTTCCTCTGTTAAGACTCGGACTTAAAAAGAAGTTGTTTTTTTTTTAATGTTTATTTTTGACAGAGAGACAGAGTACAAGCAGGGGAGGGGCAGAGAGAGAGGGAGACACAGAATCCGAAGTAAGTTCCAGGCTCTGAGCTGTCGGCACAGAGCCCGACGCGGGGCTTGAACCCACGGACTGGGAGATCATGACCTGAGCCGAAGTCGGACGCTCAACCGACTGAGCCACCCAGGCGCCCCGCCCCCCAGTAAGCCTCTGACTTAAAAACATTACCGGCCAACTTACTTCCTCTGTGGGGGTGGGTAAGGGGTGGCCGATGGCCTTTTGAAGGCGGAGAAGGAAATATAGATGGATGTCGTTTTGCCTGGAATTTCGGCATAGTTAGGAACATTTCCTTCTGTTCTGGAGGCCCCACCCCGAGGTCCCAGTAAAGCCCGGGTGCTCTTACTGTCGCCCTTGCTCAGTGAAATCATGAAGGTCCGACGGTAAGAACACATTGGCTCATCATCCTTTCATCCTTCTGTTTCAAGAAGGGAGACAGACCCCACCGACCCAGTGAAAGAAGGGTCTGGATGTTTGCTAGCAAGGTAACGAACTCGGTCCCCAGTTGGCCGATTCTGTCCAGAGTTGCGGGGAAACTGGACAGAGGAGTTCTTCTGAAATGGGAGCCTCCCTTCTTGCCGTCTGTCCAATCCCACGCCCCAGAGAGGAGCTGGGAAGTTACCCTGGACTCTCTCCCTTCCCTTTTTCCCTCCTGTCCATGCAGCCACGGCACTCAAGATTCTAGGTAGTTCTTCTGTCCGTTCTGCTGACACCCGGTCGAGGCCAGCCTTCTCTTTGCATCTAGAAGGCAAAAGCGACTTCCTGATGATTTTCTTTGCTGTTGCTCTGTTTTCTTTTAGATGCTGTTTTTATCATTGCGTTAATTCATTCCCAGTAAACGCCTGCTTGCAGTTTGACGCACGCAGAGCAAAACGCCCTGATGGTAATTTCCACGTTTCCACCAAAGAAAACCAGCCTGTGAGCCGTGCCCCCAGAAACGCGACATTCCCAGCCCCCTGGGGGCACCCTGGTTGCCCCTGTCGGCCATCACCTTCCCCCACCCAAGGGCAACCTGACTTCTTACACCCAGACAGGGCTCCATGTGGTTCTGAAACTTCTTTACCATGGAATCCTCCAGAGTGTAGAGGCCGTTTGGCCACAGCGCGGAGTCTGAAGATGCGAGTGTGTTCCGTGACTGATCCATCCGGGAATGACGGGGACGTCGTAAGGCAAATTTTGCATCGGCTTGCCCGTGGTTTTGCTGTAGACGACAGCAGCCAGTTGAACCGTATGGTGGGTCTCCAGCATCTGCCCCCTACCCGTCCGCACCTGGCGTTCCGACTTTCTCATCTCAGACACCCCCCTCCTCCGCCCCTGCGCCAGACCTCACGGCTGCAGCCCTTCTCCCGCTGCTTCCATGGGCAAAGCGCGAGACTCTTCTCGAGTGCCCCCTGTATTGCAATATTCCTGTGGGTCCCTGCTCAGTGCACGTACGACCACGCTACCCTTTTCATTAGTTTTGCCTTTTTTTTTTTTTAACGTGTCACCGACAGAATGTTCGCGTGTCGTCCCCCGACCCCGTTGTCTCCCGAAGCCCTGGGGGTCTCATGGAGCAACTTTGCACAGGGCAGTGATCTCGAGATAGGAGCGCATCTGCCTCATGGCAGAACGGATTGCGCTCTCTCGTGTCTGGCTTCCTTCCTTCGGCCTGCGTTTGTGAAATCCGGCTATGTTACAGCCCGCGGCTGTGGACCTGTCCTGCTCCGGGCTGTCTTTTACGACATGGTTGCAGGACAACGCTATTTATCCGTCTCCCCATGGCTGGGCGTTTTGGATTATTTCCCATTTTTGGCGACTGCATACAGGGCGCCTATGGATGATGGATTGTCTTTTGGTGACCACGTGCGTCTTGCAAGTGTTGGCTCCCGGGGTAGGAGTACAGGCAGCTTTAGTAGAAACTTCCAGTTTCCAAGGTGGTTGTACCGATTTGCCCTCCCGACAAAAGTTAATGAGATGTCCTCGGTTGTCTGTGTTTTGCCAACTCTGGTATCCCAAAAAAATAAATATTTGGTCTTTGTCCCTGGTGCTTGGCACACAGCTCCTAAAACCCTTGGAGTTTCCCATATGGTGATTGTCTTTCTGGTGAGATGGCGGGTGGCTGGGGAAGCTTCTAGAATGGGGGATGGTCACCAGAAAGACCGAGGTATGATTTTAGGGTCGGGAAGTTCAGCCCCCCTCCGACCTCTGGGGAGGGAAGAGGGGCTAGAGATTGAGTTAATCGCTCATGGCCGGCGGGTTAATCCATGCTGCCTTTGTGATGAATCCTCCATAAAAATCCCTCAACAATAGGGTTCTGAAAGCTTCTGGATTGGGGAACACATCAGGATGCTGGGGACGGTGGCAGCCCAGAAACAGCGTGGAAGCTCCACGGACCCCCATCCCCACCCCAAACCTTCCCCTAAGGTGTCTCTTCTACTTAGCTGTTCCCGGGGTGTGTCCTTTGGGATAAACCAGTAAACGTAAGTAAACTGTTTTTTGAATTCTTTGAGGGATTCTAGGAAAGAATCCGATGAATGTCTCACCTCTACTCTTTCTCTCTCTCTCTCTCTCTTTTTTTAATATTCATTTATTTTCGAGAGAGAGAAAGTGCGAGCGGGGGAGGGGCAGAGAGAGAGGGGGAGACACAGAATCCGCAGCAGGCTTCAGGCTCTGAGCTGTCGGCACAGAGCCTGACGTGGGGCTCGAACTCACGGACCGCGAGATCGTGACCGGGGCCAAGGTCGGACGCTCAACCCGTTGAGCCACCCCGGTGCCCCTGACCTCTACTCTTGACCTATCCGATACTATCACCCTGCCCAACGGCCAGGATGAACTTAAAATATGCACCTGTAATCATGTCCCTTCCTTATTAAAAACGCCTGGTCACTCTAGGTTGCCCCGATGACCAAGTACAGACCCCTAAGGAGCCCCTGACTTCCGCCTCCTGCCTGTCTCCGTGCTGGTTTCACTCCATCCTATCTGGATTCCTTCAAATTCTCTGAACACGCTTGACTCTGTCTCGTAACCCCATCTTTGCAATGATGTACCCTTGTCTGGCACACTATGCTAGCCCACTCCTTTCTCCAGGATGAACTTCTGATCGTCCTTCACGCGTCCTGTTAATAAAAGCATCCCTCCGGCGGCATCTAACTCACCTCTCACGCGTGCTTATGTCCGGGGGCAGCAAACCATGACCCGTGTGCCGAATCCTGTCCACCGTCTGCTTTTGCAAGTAAAGGTTTATTAAAACACAACTCTGCCCTTCGAGTATGTGTTCCCTGTAGCTGTTTTTGTGATACAGTAGCCAGAGTTGAGTAGCCGAGACAGAGACCGTGCAAAGCTTCAAAAATGTATTATCCGGCCCTTTGAAGGCGAAGTTTGTCAACCTCTGGGTTAGGTCTCCCAGTGTCTGTGCTCCAGTGGCCCTGTGTATTTTAGAACGCTTTATTACACATGATTTATCAATGAATTACCAAAACTACCCTGAATTGCTAAGGAAGATGTGGCTAGTTGCCTTTACAAAATCCTCTCTCTTAGGGGCGCCTGGGTGGCTCAGTCGGTTAAGCGTCCGACTTCAGCCAGGTCACGATCTCGCGGTATGTGAGTTCCAGCCCCGCGTCGGGCTCTGTGCTGACGGCTCAGAGCCTGGAGCCTGTTTCAGATTCTGTGTCTCCCTCTCTCTCTGACCCTCCCCCGTTCATGCTCTGTCTCTCTCTGTCTCAAAAATAAATAAACGTTAAAAAAAAAAAATTAAAAAAAAAAACAACAAAATCCTTTCTCTCCTATTTCCATAGAAATAGACCCCGATCTCATGGTAATGGCCACGCACCGGTTAAAAAGCTCTGTTTCTGAACTTGCCTTGTCGCTCATTATGTTCGTATGACTAAGTTTTGACCGTTGGTAGGTAAGTGGAAATGTGCATGATGCCTTGGGAAAACGGATTCACACAAGGGACTCAGCTGCGAATGCACCTTTTTTGTCCTCTCCTGACTAATTTCTGTACCACAGTGTGGAATACTGATGTGATGGCTGGACCTCCGGCAGCTACCTTAAACCATGAGGTCACTCAGTTATGGTGGAGAAAGATAGAAGGAGCTTACCTCTGCCTCCCTGAGAGCTTGCTGGAATTGCCATATCATTCCTGATCACCCCCTTCAGGGATTCTTTATGCGAGAAAAGGTGAAATCTGAAGGATTTAAGCCGCTTGTAGTTGGGCTTCAATACCCAACGAATATAATTTGGGACCTTATTTCCTTTGATTTCTTTCCCTTTCTCTCCCCTCCACCTGGACTTCTTTTGGTAAGACAAATCTAAACATGTCCTTCCTTCTGTGATAATTTTTCCAGACTTTCATCTTGGCCTGACACTGCATTTGAGCTCCGATGTTGCAATGAACCTCTATCCGACAGACTACCAGCAAGGCTCCTTCTTTTTCTTAATCCTGCTTAAGCCTCCCAGTTTTTGACACCTGTCCTCTACCTTTCTTCTAGAACACTCATAGCTTGGAGAAAGAAGTGTTGCTAATGTTTTTGGGATGGGAATCAAGTTCCCTTTCCTTCGACCTTTAGTTGTTCACTTAGGAGACAGAAACCTACTAGCCCGTACTAAGAGCCAGGCATCAGGCGCACAGCCCTCAGGGGGCTTTCACTGTAATATCCCAAATGGACAACAGCCATTTCTTTTGCTTAACCGCCCCCCCTCCCCCCCGCCCCTGACACCACCAATTTTCTACCTATCGCTATACATCTGTCTACCTGCCAAGGCGTCGTATATCGTAAGAGGGAGGTTTCCAAATAGAAATATGTTTGTAACAAAACCCCTCAAGGACAAGATGATTTAACTGCAGAGGTTAGCAAACTGGTTACCAGCAGCCAAATCCAGTCCGACACCTGTTTTTGGTAAGGTTCTAGAACGAAGAATGGTTTTTGCCCTTTTCAGTGGTTGACAGTAAAAAACAAAACGAAAGCAAAGGGAGGTTAGCATTTTGGCCCGCGTGAAATGCATATGAAACTCAAATGTTAGCATCGCTAATAAAGTTTTATTGGAACGCGGTCACGTCCATTCATTTGTGTATTATTTCTGGCCGCTTTTGCATTATAACGATTGAGCTGAGGAGCTGTGACAGAGACCATAGGGCCCACAAAACCTGAAACATTTACTCTCTGACCCTTTGTGGGGAAATTTTTGCTGGCTCCTGATTTGATGGAACCCTCCCCCCACCCAGCCCCAAATACAGTGAGAAAATAATCACAGGGTTTGGCACAGACACTAAGATGCCCGATGGTTCTTTGTAAGGGACTTTCATAGTGAGTAGTATTTCCCCCATCATTCAGTTTTCCTCCTCTAGCTCCGATCCTGGGGAAAAATACCATGAGATCCTCAGTTCTAGAACCTTCACCTGGCAAAATTCAAGGGACCTCCCCAAGGCGAGATGTGATTCTCTCATGGGGGAGGAGAAAGGGACCCAGGGAAGGATCGTCAGTCAAGAACTTGTGCCGAGGACTCAGGGAGCTCAGGCAGATCTTTGGTTTCGCCAAGGTTGAGGAGTTCACCAGTGATGGGAATGTCCAACTGCCCAGCTCTGGGAATGGGGACGTGGAGGGAGCCCAGGGGGACTTGGTCAGCCCCCGGCTGCACACGCTCCTGGGGTGGCCGCGGAGGCCAAGGGTCGCAAGCACACCAGGTATTTGCAAAGTCAAAGTCCCGGATCCTAGTGGCGTTCCACGGGAACTTGGTATTTTTCACTGTGGTTGAAGTTGATTTGTTTTATATTTACCCCGTGAGGTCAGGGGAACCAGGATGTAACATCAGTCCATGCCCTTTCCCTAAGTGTTTCTAATCCCTCCGCCACGACGTGAATGCTCCGTGCTTTCTCCCTCCCCTTCGCACCCTAAATTTTGTTCCCGCCATCAGGCCGACTTGGAGGAAGCCTTCGCTAAGCCAAAGAGGCTCTTGATCATTGGGTCTGCGCCTGAGTGAGGCCAGCCAGTTTGTTTGACTTTAGGACCCTCCGTATTGCTGCCTTTATTTTGGTAACATCGTGTACTAATAGAACCTAGTATTTTTCTTAAAAACAAAACAACCGACAACTTACTTGTTTCACGTTTGCTAACATCAGTGAATGGATGATACCCGTCTCAACTAATGAATTTTCTTGGGACAGGAAGTGCAAATGTCCAAGACGAGAGAGCAGGGAGGGGGCTACGCTTCAAGAGGGTGGTGGAACAAGAAGCATTTTATTCTTTACTGAAACGGGAGTTCTGGGCTCGGGGTTGAAAAAATGACGCAACGTATGCATTCATTCTTCATGTGAAAGATTTATATGATACAGAAGAATATTGAGTAAAATGTCCAGAGCTCTCCTTTTTAGTTCCCACCCCTCAGGACCTCCCTGAAAACAGTGACACCAGCAGCCTGGTGTCTGTCTTTGAGCTCCTTGATTTTGTGATGGATTTTTTTTCCCATGGATGGTAGCTTATCGTTGGCCATGATAAGCAACATGGTGGGGGGCATACTTGTAAATATGCAAGCAGTTTTGCAGGATGGAGTCCTAGAGGTGGAGATGCTGGGTCACACAAGACGAATAGGGGCACTTGGGTGGCTCAGGTCACGATCTCACAGTTTGTGGGTTCGAGCCCCGCGTCGGGCTCTGTGCTGACAGCTCAGAGCCTGGAGCCTGCTTCCGATTCTGTCTTCCTGTCTCTCTGTCCCTCCCCAGCTTGCACTCTGTCTCTCTCTCTTTCTCTCTCAAAAATAAACATTAAAAAAAAAGGATGTAGAGTTTAGATTTTGATAGAAAAGTGCCGATTTGCTTTCCAGAAAGATATACCGCATTTTAACACACCCAGCAGTAATGGTCTCCCTGCACTTTCACCAATATTGGATATTATTATTATTATTATTATTATTATTTTTTAAATGTAAATTATTGCCAAATTGGTTTCCATACGACACCCAGTGCTCATCCCAACAGGTGCCCTCCTCAGCGGCCATCAGCCACATTCCCCTCCCTGGATATTGTTAATTGAAAAACCAATTGCCCCTTAGCCAAGAACGATGGCTTACTGTTATTTCTTTTAGAGGGAAACTTATTGGAATATAATTCATATACAAGAAAATTTACCCTTCTTAGGATAAAGTTTGATGAATTTGATACGTATCCATCGCCACAACCAAGAGACAGAACATTTTCATCACCCAGAAGTGTTTCCTTGTGTCCCTTTCTTTAAAGTTTTTATTTATTTATTTTTGAGGGGGAGAGAGAGAGAGAGCGCGCGCACAAGCAGGGGAGGGGCAGAGAGAGGGGGGCGACAGAGGATCTGAAGTGGGCTCTGTGTATACAGTAGAGAGCCCGCTGTGGGGCTCGAACTCACGAACCATGAGATCACGACCTGAGCCAAAGGGAGACGCTTAACCGACTGAGCCGCCCAGGCACCCCCCCTTGTGTCCCTTTCTAATTGGTTCCCTTCCCCCACCTCCAGCCTCTGGGAACCACTGATTTATTTTCTGTTTGTTTAGACTTAGCATTTCCAGGATGTCGTAGAAATGGAAATTATATCACGGAGTCTTTGGTGTCTGGCTTCTTTCACTTAATAGAATGAATGCCTTTGAGATTTCTCCATGTTTCTGTATGTGACAGGGGTTGGTTCCTTTTTATTGCTGTGTCGTATTCCACCCCACGGATACACCGCGGTCTGTTTATTCAGCCATCAGCTGATGGGCGTTTGGGTCATTTCAATAGTGTAGGTGATAGTAAAGAGTTACGATGGACATATTAATATTCATTTTTAGGTCTTTGTGGCAACACGTTTGAGTTTCCCTCGGGCGAATGAATACCCAGCAATGGAGTTTGGGTTTCATCGTTAGTATATGGCTAACTTCATAATAAATGGCAAACTTTTTATTTATTTATTTATTTTTATTATTTTTTTAAGGTTTATTTATTTTTGAGACAGAGAGAGACAGAGCATGAACGGGGGAGGGGCAGAGAGAGAGAGGGAGACACAGAATCGGAAGCAGGCTCCAGGCTCTGGGCCGTCAGCCCAGACGCGGGGCTCGAACTCACGGACCGTGAGATCGTGACCCAAGCCGAAGTCGGATGCTTCACTGACTGAGTCACCCAGGTGCCCCTGTCAAACTGTTTTTAAAGCGGTTTGTAGCGTTTTGCCTCCCCACCTTGGATTATTGGCTGGGGCTGCCTTAACAAAGTACCACGGGCGGGGGGCTTCGACAACCAAAGTGCGTTGTCTCACAGCCCTGGAGGCTACAAGTCCAAGTCCGAGATCAAGGTGTTGGCAGGGTTGATTTCTCCCGGGGCCTCCCTCCCTGGTTTGTAGATGACTGTCTTCTCCTTGGGGTTTTACATGATCTTCCCTCTGCGGGTGTCTGTGTCCAAACCTCCTCTTCTTATGAGGACACCAGTCATTATAGCCCACCTCCCGTGACCTCATTTCAACTCAACCACCTCTTTAGAATATATATATTATAAGTTTATTTATTTATTTTGAGAGAGAGAACAAGAGAGCGAGAGCGGGCAGGGGCAGAGGGAGAGGGAGAGCGAGAATCGCCGACGTGGGGCTTGAACTCAGGAACCAACTGCGAGATCAGGACCTGAACCAAAACCAAGAGTCAGACGCTCAATTGACTGAGCCACCCAGGCGCCCTTCATCCACCTCCTTAAAGAGCCTGTCACCAAATTCAGTCACATTCAGATTGCTGGGAGTTAGAACTTCAACCTTTGCTTGGCAGGTGGCGGGGTGGGGGTGGGGGGACGACGACACAACTCAGCCTGTGACGTCCATCATCAAGATGTGAGTCTTCTGGTCATCCGACACCTTCACCAACACCGGGTATCATCGGTCCTTTTACCTTTTGTCATTCTGGGAGTGTGTCGGCCTCATTGCTTTTTTACTGTGCCCATTTTTATTTTCTTTGCAAGCCAAGAACAGCACCGGTGTCTGTAAGTTAGCTCAGTGCTGTTAGGGAGAAGGCCAGGGTCACTGTTCTATCCCCATAATGACCAGCCGGTGTGCCAGACCGGGTCATTGTGTGGAGTCCAAGGACGTGTGGATGGTTCAGTGCAAACCTGGTGCCACTCCTTGAAAAGTGAGCTTCGTCTGGCAGACACTGGGAGGCTCTCACACATTCTTGGACTCAAGGAAAAATTGTGAAAACATTAGAAGTCAGACGTGGTCAACGCTTGGCGGGGGCTGGTGGTTTCGGCTTTCTCAAGATAACACTCCAGAGGGCAGACTGGCAAGTGGGAGGTTCTAGAAAAATAGAATCCGATAAAATGAGGGAGAGATTTATTACCTGGGAGGGAGCTGCTTTGGCTGTGGGAGGGGGCGGGGCAGGGCAAGTCATAGCTTACTGGATTGATTATGATCAAGGTTGCTTAACCGGACACAGTGTCATTCAAGGTGACGTTAGACATTATCCTTGGACGCTGGGCTTCAACCGAGCAGAATGAACTGATAAGTGACATACTTCTTAATAATAACCCTTCCAAGTGGTAGGGGATATTTAGATACAGATATAATTATCTATCTATCTATCTATCTATCTATCTATCTATCTATCTATCATCTAAGATATCTATCTATGTATCTATCATCTAAGATGTCTATCTATCTATCTATCTATCTATCTATCTATCATCTAAGGTATCTGTCTATCATCTAAGATATCTACCTATCTATCGTCTAAGATGTCTATCTATCTATCTATCTACTATCTATCCATCATCTAAGATGTCTATCTATCTATCTATCTATCTATCTATCATCTACCTAATTATAGAGATAGATAGATAGATAGATAGATAGATAGATGAATTGATTATCTATGTGATGTGGGACAAGTGGCTTTACCTTGCTAAGTCTTAAGTTTTCCCATATGTTAAGAGGGGGGAAATTTTGTATTTCTTTTTGGGTTATAGTTTTAACAGGTAGGTAAGTAGGTAGATAGATCGATGATAGATATCTTAGATAGATCGATGATAGCTCGATGATAGCTCAATCGATAGATCGATAGATAGATACCTTTTGTAATACAATCTGTTCTTTTCTGTGTGGGGGGATGCTTCCATTTCAGAATCAACGCACAAAAATTCTCTTCCGCTCCTTCAGCTCCCCGTTGCTTCCCCCTGCCCCCGCCACGCCCAGACCCAAGCCCACAAAAGCGACTCGGAAAGATGTAGAGGGATATTGCAATTGATTGGCCTCCCACGGATGGTGCGTACATGTCTTGTCGTTAGTGGGGAGGCCGACAGGGGGCCGAGTAATAGAATGATTCGGCCTACGAGACAGCTCCTCCTTGATGAACAATCAGACACAAATGTCAATAACAATTAGATTGTCTGCAAGCTACAGTCACTTAGGGCTCCCCGAGCCTGTCCACAGGGCCTGGATTGAAACCCTCAGCCTCGTGAACTCCAAATCAGGTTTGGCATCGGGAATGAAAAGCCATCAGCTGTAATAGCATTAGGAGGCTGTTGGTCGAAGACGTGCAAAGGGCTTCGAATCAGGCTCTGGTCCTCGTGGGTCGCAAGGGCAGAGAGCGACTGCCTGGAAGGAGGAGATGGGAGGGGAAGCCGGAGAGGGGTGGGGCAGGGGGCACCCAGGCGCACATGGGGGCTGGCGAGGAGCGATGCCGCTTACCAGGGAGGCGTCCAGAGGAGCGGAGTCCTGAATGTGAGTCCTGACTCTGCCATTTGTAAGTCGCGTGACCTCGGGCAAAAGCGGTTTAGTGTCTGAGTTTCTTCATCTGGAATTAGGGATGTCACGGGACCTAAAAGGAGGCGGCGTCATGTTACAGGGTTGTGCGCTAAGGAATCACCACAATGAATTATTATTATTGGCAGAACAGCAGGTGGTCGATAAAGTCAGCTTCTGCGTGTCTGGTGTGGCCCTGGTTTATGCGCCAGAGCTCAGAGTCCCCACGATGCCCCACTTTGACGTGGAGTAGACAGCATCGTGTATATCAGGCACTTAACTCCGCGCCTGGCATCTAATAAATCATGATTATCTTCACAAAACCTCCCCCTAGGGTGGTGCAGGGGACGCCGGAAAAAGAGAAAACCAGAGAACGACATGGCCCGGAAGATTAAAAACTCGATTTTTCTCAGTCCCTAACCTGTCGAAGGGCCCCGTCGTTCAGGCAAGAGGGAGACGGACATGGAAAGTCATGGGCGGCAAAGGGTTCTGCCCTCGTGTCTGCTTCCTCGGCGACTCCCCTGTGTGATTCAGGCTCTGTGTGTTTGGAGGAGAAAATCTGGGAGCAGAGGAGAGGAGGGGGCATCAGGGTTTCAAAGACAGGACCCCTTCCGGGTTGGAGGAAGAGGTGGGAAGGAAGAGATGAGATACTTCGCAGCCACGCAGACCTGGCTCTGGAGTGCTGAGCAGTGGGTTCCCTTCTGGTAATTGTAGGGCGGGGAGCACCCCTAGCTGACCCAGGTAGAGAGTTTGGCCTTGAAGGATCTTAATTTCCATGGCGAATCTGCCTGTTAATTTCGGCGCGCCTGAAGCTCATCCCTTGGCCTGTCTCTTCCACTGTGTTCCATTCTTTCCCATCTCAACCCACACCCTTCGCCTTGACCTGCTGACCATCCCGTCCGCAAAGAACGTGGATTCTGAGGTTGGACAGACGTTGGTTCCAATTCCGGCTGCAGAATGGTTAGCTGTGTGAGGGGGGACAAGTGGCTTAGTGTTCCCATAGGTACAAAGGGGAAAAGTTGCATATTTCCTGGTGGGTTGTAGGACGTCCTTGGGCTCTTGTCGTTTGCTGCTGCATAACAAACAGGCCTGCATCTTAGTGGGTTGAAACGGTGAGTCAGATTTGTTTTGCTCATCAGTGTGACGTCAGGTAGAGCTCACTGGGGACACCCCGTGGGCTCCACTTGGGGACCACTGCAGTCGTCACCCTGCTGAGAGGCTGGGGGCTGTCATCATTTGGGGGCTTGCCCCCCCTTATGTCTGCTGATTGGTGAGGCCTCTGTTGGGTCGGGTGGCCAGAACACCCACGTGGGTCTTCTCCGTGTGGCGACCTGGCTTCCTGACAAGTTGAGGGCCAGGTCCCCACGATGGGCATGCACAGAGAGAAAGCCCGGTGGAAGACACATTCATTGCCTTTTATGAGCTCCCCTGGAGGTCACAGAAGGTCCCTTCTGCTGCTTTCTGTTCATCAAGGCAGTCACACAATTCCAGCCAGTTTTGAGGGGAGCAGAAAGACTTCATCGGTTGGTTGGGGCGGGGGGCGAGTGGCAAAGTTCTGGAAGGGCATATGGGCCCGGCAGTATGCTGTGGCCGTTGTTTTGAAAATCCACTGTGACAGTTAATATACGTATAGATCTCTGAGTAGTAGTTGGCACACAGGAAGTTGATTCTATCTCAAGTTCAAGTTCTTCCCGCAGCCAGAAATTGCAGGATCTTGGACGGCGGAGATTGTATAATTCCCAGTTACTCTGCACTGGGCAAGACCCAGGGGGGGATACTTGGAAAGTGTTTGCTGGATGATTAATGAGTGATTTTTTTTTTAATGAATAGCATTTTTAAAAATTTTTTATTTTTTAGTGTTTATTATTTTGAGAGAGAGAGAGAGAGAGTGAGCAGGGGAGGGGCAGAGAGAGAGGGAGACACAGAATCCGAAGCAGGCTCCAGGCTCTGAGCCGTCGGCACAGAGCCCGACGTGGGGCTCGAGCCCATGAACCGTGAAATCATGACCTGAGCCGAAGTCGGACGCTTAACCGACTGAGCCACCCAGGTGCCCCAATGAGTGATTTTTTAATACTTCGATGCAGTGATCCTCAGAACTGATGGCTGATCAGAATCACTGAAGAAGATGGTAAAAATATCTCCAGGTTCTACCCGGGACCTACTCAATCTGAATCTCTAAGGCTGGGGTCTGGGGATAAGCATTTTTTGTGACCTCCTCCAGTGGTTCAGAGGTAGTCAGTGTGACGACGGGCATTTCCAAACCATTGGTTTTCCGCAGGAGAATCCAAGATTCCGAGGATGAAAGAGTCGACCCATTTTATAGATGGACAAACTGAGACTCTGTGGACGAAAGCACTTGCCCAAAGGCATACCGCGAGTCAGAGTCCCTTCTGAAAATCAGTGGCGAAAGCACTCCAAGGCACTGTGGCTGGTTGGGGAGGGCAGTATTTTTGGATCTGGAGTTCAGTGGTGGTGGCGAGAAAACTTGGGGGTTTCTCTACGTTGGCAGTTCTCACATTTGACTTTTTCATTGGTTTCTCTCCCTTTTATTCTTTTGCCGCGTTCGAGTAACATCTGGCAGTTAATTCGCCTCCTATTTTTTTTCTTTCAATGGGCTCACTTTTTTCCATAAACAAACTGAACCCCCTCCTAAGTCACAGTGGCCTCAAAACCAGGGGACTGTTGCCTTAATTCCACGCTTGTCCCTACACATATCGAAAGGGGCACGTGACTACTTACCTTAACGAAAGCTTTGCCTGTGTGGCACCTAAAAATCATCTCCCGCGGAGTGAGAGGCACGTGCCTCCGGCAGGATCGGCCACAGAATTGGTGGGCCCAGTGCAAAAATGGAACGTGGAACGTGCAAAATGAAAACGCGGGCCCTCTCGTCCACCAATCACTTGGAATTTCAAGACCATGGGCAGGGCCTTCAAGCCAGCGCTGGGCCCTTTTGAGTGCACGGCCACTGCACGCCCACGAGGCCAGCCCCGGTCCGGGTTTGGGAAGCGCTGTTTCCAGTGGGACTGATTGTCTAGCTCAGCTCAGGTTCCTGGAGCAAAGGACGTTGGGCATCTGCCCCGCCCTCTCCCCCCGACCCCGGCAACATTTGAGGGGCACCCGGGAATCAAAAGCCTGGTGGCCAAGTGTGGGGTCTTTATGCGGCCAGGACACCTGTTAAGCCTCTAGCCCGGCAGGAATCCTGAGCCCAGTAGGGCTGGGAGACCTGTTTCCTCGAGGGACCAGGAAAAACGTAAGAGGGATGTTCTCCAAAGTGGAGCTCGGAGGGATGTGTTTGTTCTCTGTGTGGCCAATGCTCACGTGCGGGGATAAATATTTTCCTCTCGGTGTCGTGGAAGGGGGTGGGACGGAGGAGCCAGAGGAACGGATAATAAACAAGAAAATTGGGAAAAAAAAAAAAAAAAAGGAAAAAATTTTAGTGGATTTCTAGAGCCCTCAAAATAGTTTCGACATCCTTTCTGGCCCGGCTGTTGCCTTGTTACCTTTAGGTGCCTGCCAATATCTGGGAAAAACTCGGGCTCCTGGCTTCGGGGATCAAAATACTGGGCGTGTGTATCGCTTAGAGCAAAGCGTCAGGGGACCCGGAACGTTCTTTGGGTTTTGAGCTGTGGGACATCGGCAGCAATTTTAGAAGTGTTGCTATTTCAACAGGATTGGTATTTCACACTCCTTTTAAGCTAGAGACAGCCAAGCCCAGAGCACCAAAATACCCCTGGCAGGGCCAGCTCTCCCTCGGAAGAGACACGAGGTCGGCCACAATCGTTTCTGCCGTTTGGAGGGAAATCAGTGAAAGCCGTTTCCAATTCACCATGGAGAGTCCGTAGGAAAATCGTGCTTTGTTGTAACGGATCCTAGCTCTTAACAGGAATCTTGGGCCTGATTCTCTTTTTTCTTGCTCTCCGAGACTGGAGCCGAAACGGGGGAGTATGCGAAAGTGCTGTTTAATGAAGATTAAGCTCATATAGCCCGATGGGAAGGGAGTGGGACATTTTTATACAGATGGACGGGCCAGTCATGGCACCCGGCACCACCCTGGGTGCTTTGGGGAACTTAGTTCCATTCTCCACAGAAGGAGGTAGGTATGTTATTTCCCCTTCTAGAGGCTGAAACGGAGGTTCTTTTTTTTTTTTTAAACGTTTATTCATTTTTTTTGAGAGAGAGAGAGAGGAAGGGGCAGAGAGAGAGGGAGACCCAGAATGTGAAGCAGGCTCCAGGCTCTGAGCTGTCAGTGCAGAGCCTGACGCGGGGCTCGAACCCGTGAACCGTGAGATCATGACCTGAGTTGAAGTCTGGTGCTTAGCTAACCGAGCCCCCCAGGCGCCTCTGAAACCGAGGTTCCGATGGACCGAGTGACTTCCCAAATTACGCAACCTGTCAGGTGCTCCCATCGAGATTTGAATTCGTGCTGGTCTGACTCTTGCGTCCCACAAAGAAGCAGGGCCGCCTGCATACCCCGAGCCACGATGCTTTGCTCTCATTCACTAACGCCTGCCTCCAACAAGCATTTATTGAGCACCTGCTGTGTGCCAGGCACTGTCTTGGGCACTGGTGACACAGCGGCGAGCCAAGCCAGTCACAGCTGTGTCTGTTGCTGCTCCCTAGACCACCCTCCCTTTGCTCTCCTTCTCCCCTGCACGCAAACAGCGCTCTGCAAAGTTCCCTCGGAAACTAATTTGTTTTCCTCTTTCTCCTGTGGGAATAGCTGTGTACTGAATTGTAGCTGTGTGTTGACTCGTCCTTCTTCTCCATCGCACGAAGAACCCCAGAACAAGGCGCTGGACCCCCGCACGAGCGCAGGACCCGTGTTGTGAACCACAGGTGTTCCTCTCGGCTCAGCACCCCCTCTTCCAGAAACATTTCCAGGCAGGTCCTTTAGGGAAACCGCTTCTCCCCAGCTCCAGATACGGGACTCTGGCAGGAGCAGCCAGTCCCAGCATTCTGTCCCTGGCCACGGTGATTGGTCGAGGCGCCAGCCCCGTGATTCGTGTTTGGCCAATCAGATTGCTTGCCTGGGATTTTTTTCTAAAGGGGCTGGTAGGGAAGCAGCAGCTATAATTCTGGCTTCCTGGTGGGATCTGGCTTTGAAAGAGAGAGGAGACAGGACTGCCAGGGCTGCATCCTTGATTCCGGGTTGATGTGTTTGAGCGAGGTGTCAGCCTTGGGCGGCTGGGTGGGTGCTCAGAGGTGCCAGGAGCGGGGGCGGCGGTCCTGCGGCCGGTGGCACTGCTGGGGCATTGGTGGGTTAAAAGTCTGGGCTTTGATTTTATTCTTTTCTTATTTAAAACATTTTTTTAAATAGTTATTTTTGAGAGAGAGAGTGCGAGTTGGGGGAGGGGTGGCAGGGAGAGAGAGAGAGGGAGACACAGAATCTGAAGCAGGATCCAGACTCCAAGCTGTCAGCACAGAGCCCGGCAGGGGGCTCGAACTCATGAACTATGAGATCATGATCTGAGCCGAAGTCAGACGCTCAACGGACAGAGCCACCCAGGTGCCCCAAAAGTCTGGGCTTTCAGAGACTAAAGGTCTTAGATTCAAATCCCAGCTCTTGTCCCAGGCTAGCTGCGTGATCTTGGGAAAGTCGCTTAGTCTCTCTGAGCCCGTTACTATGAATACTGATAGAAATGGCGAGAGCACAGCAAGATGGGATGTGACTGAGTCCAAATCCGTGCAGTTGGTGAGTGCCTCAACCACCCCTGCCTTAGCCTTCGTGCTGGTGACTTTCCCCGGTCACCTTTCGGGTGACGTTCGCTCAGCAACACTGGTGGAAAGCGCGAGGCACTGGGGATAGAGTGTCGAATGAAATGGACATCGCCCCTGTTCCTTCGGAGCTTACGCTCTAGTGGCTGGACCCATAAGTGAGCCATGACAGAACGACCCAAAGACCGAAGATGCTCAAGGTGGGGTGGGGGCATTTGGGAGGGAACTGTGATCTAGAACCGAGAGTTCAAGGAAGGCTTCCAAGGGAAAGGGAGGCACATAGGTGGAGGCATGAACCAGGCGCACACATCGGCCAGGTAAAAAGGGAACTGAGGTGAAGGGGTGCTCCTGGAAGAGAACCTGGCATAGACTGAGCCAGACTGAGAGAGCACCCCTTTGGGCAAAGGGGCAGTGACTTAGCATGGCTATGTACGCGCGGCACGAGTGATCACTAACGACAGAAAGAAACAGAGAGGGAAGAGGAAGCCGAGTCTGGGGTCTCATGCTGAGACGGTGGGACTTCACCTTTAGGACCAGCCCATTTTCCAGATGGAAAAACCGAGTTCCCGAGGACAAACGTGACCTGCCCGGATACCGCGAAGCTGGTGAGAGGAGGGGCTGGAACCAGAGCCTGGTTCTCTGGATCGGAAACCGGTGTGTTTTTTTTTTTTGTTTGTTTTGTTTTTTTTTTTCTGTCCCTGGAGTTCTCTACTCCCCACCTGGACCAAATCCGGCCCTCGCAGCTCTTCGGAATTCGGGAAAGCTCCGATTCCTCACGTCTGCACAGCCACGCTGTCTCAGGAAGGTCGCAATAAATTCTTTTTTTTTTTTTTTCAGCCAACGCCTTGCTCCCATCCCTGCAAAACAATGTATTTATTATTGCTAAGCCTTTTCCATCTTGGAGGAGAAAATGCATACCACATGACTCCCCAAAGCCGAGCGGTCCCGGTTTACAAATACAGTACGTTAATAGCTTTGTAAACATTTATTCAGGATGACAGCTGAGGGAAACATGTGGCATTAATTAGAAAGCTCAGCAACGCGGCCTATTAAGAGGGAGGTTAAATCTGAATTAGTTGGCTTTGCCCGAACAAGAGGCTCTGGGGTGCAAAAACTTCGCTCTAATATGTTCTGACTCTGTTGACGTGGGGTGCGTTGGGGCACACGGGGGTCTCGGTTCCCGGGGAGGAAGTCTGTGTCTTGGCAAGGTGGTCGCTGAGTCATGGGGCTGCGGCACTGTCTGGGTTGGCCTCCCCAAGGGCCTGTCCCCTGGGTGCTGTGACTTGTCATGACGTCAGATGGTGGGCACGTCAAGCTGCGGGAAGCCAAGAGCTCGCGGCCCATCAGGGGAACAGAACGAGCTTCCCCGAGACCCCTGGCTTGTTGGGGGCGGGGGGGGCAGGGGAGGGGCCTTTCTGGGCCAGGAGTCACCTCCTCCTTGCTTCGCCAGTCTCCGTCCTCTGCGCTTGCCCAGTATGGTTCTTCGACGGTACCGCCCTGGGTTGTCTCTGCTGCGTGGTACCCAGGAGGCTCTCCAGTAGACTGGATGCTCTGGGAGCCCAGAAGCTCTCTACCTGCCCGGTCGGGCATGACTTAGAGTAGATGCCCGAGGGGCTATTTCATCGAAGCGTCCCGTCCGTGAAGCCTGCAGGTGGGGCTGCTCGAGGTGACCCCCGAAACCTATCCACACCCGGAAACGTTCCCCACCGCACTGAAAGGAGGGGACACCTGTCACGTGACTCTAAACTTCTGTCCTGTGCTTAAAAGGCATCCCTCGTCTACAGCTACGCTGGAACGTCCTTTTACTTCTCAGAAGTCCTGTAATGACCTCGTGAATACCACGCTGGCATTGCCTTGTGGCTCTCCAGCTGTCTTCTGTGTGTGAACTTGTGACACGTGAACGTTAAACGGCACCCTGATTTGCTGGCAATCCTGTTTGGATCTCTCTGCATCTGAGAATATTCTCAAGAGCCTCTGGATGCAGAAGGGACCCCCCCCCCCCCCCCCCCCCCCCGGTCTCCCGCACGCTCCGAGAACCTGGCTGGTACCCTGCGAACCTAGCTTCAGTAGAGGCAGGGGAAGGATGAGGGTGAAAAGCCGTGTGTCTTCTCTGGGGCTCAGTTTTATCATCTGTGAAATGGGACGGTGGGCAGGGAAGGGGGGCTGGCTGGGTGAGGGCCCGAGGACGCGGTGAGCTGACCCGCAGCACCAGGCAGAGGTCTGGTTTGCAGTCTGTTGGCTCTGCCCGCAGGACCCTCTGGTCCCTCTGTCGTGATGCCACCACATGTCCCCCTCCTCACCACCCCCTGGGTGAGCCGCATGCCCATCTTTCCGCTGCTCTGCACCAAGTCTCTCTTGGTGTCTCACATTGACCCAGGAACGGATCTGACCCTCCTGGATGGAGTGGAGGCCTCCCCCTCCCTCTCTAGATTCTGGGGGGTGGAGAAGCCGGTTGCAAAGCCCTGATGTCATTGTGACGTCCATTTAATGGCGGGAGGGCCTGTGGTCCCGGAGGGTCAGTGCTTAGCCTGGTGGGGCGGGGCGGGGCTAGAACCTGGCTCTTTCCGCTACATCTCATCTACGAGAGCGAGAGTTTAGAAAAGCCTTAGCAGTGACTCTGGTAGGGGGTGATCGGGGGTTGGTAGCACAGAGGTTCGAGGGTGGCCAGGAGCCAGACTGCCTAGATCCCCGTCCTGCCCTCACCACTTAGGTGTGACGTGCCTGGGCAAGTTGCCTTGTCGCTCTGTGCCTCAGTTTCCCCATTCCCCCAACGGGGGTAAGACTAGCTGGGTTGTCGGGAGGTTCAAACGAGATGGGATACCTGTATTGGAGCCCGGCCCATAGGAGGCGCTCAATAAATGTCGGCTGTCATTATGAATGGGACACAGTTTGGGGGACTGCCTCCAAGGACGGACAGTGTGGTAGAGATCAGACCAGTGGGGATGTGAGCTTTGCAGCTAAACATTTGGGTTCCAGCCCGGGTCTCCGTGATCAGCTGTGTGACCTGGGGTGGGTGTCTTCACCTCTTGGAGCCTCCTGCACCTCCCCGGGGACAATGAGAATCAGCTTCTCTGGGTTCTCACGAGGACCCATAGAAATGAAGCGTGAAAAGCCCTTAGCTCAGTGCCTGGCGTTCAGTTTGTCCCCAGATGAGGGTGGCTATTTACTCAGGGCTGTGTTTTTATTCTTTCATCTTGGTGGAGGATATAGGGCAGAAAGGTGCCCTCTTTCCAGTTCGTCTATGTCTTTCTCAGTGGCGATAATGACTGCTTTCATCGTTACGACTATTACCAACTCACACACGGCTTGGGCTGAACCATCACTCTGCCACTTCAAAGCTTGCTCTCGTTGAACATCATTTTTCCCATCTGTAAAATGGGTTGATAATGTACCTTCTTGGGGTGGTGAGGAGTAAAGGGACGGTATATGAAAAGTGCTGAGGCGTGAAACTTGCAGCGAGTACGAATTATGACAGTATTCTTTTAAAAAAAATTTTTTTTTTGACGTTTATTCATTTTTGAGACAGAGAGAGACAGAGCATGAACGGGGGAAGGTCAGAGAGAGAGGGAGACACAGAATCTGAAACAGGCTCCAGGCTCTGAGCCGTCAGCACAGAGCCCGACGCGGGGCTCGAACTCACGGACCGTGAGATCGTGACCTGAGTCGAAGTCAGACGCCCAACTGACTGAGCCACCCAGGCGCCCCAACAGTATTCTTATTATTGCTTACGGTTGAAAGAAATCCACAGCACCGCTGTGTTTCGTCTTTAGAGCAGCCTTGTGGAGGCGTCTGATGATGGTAATGGTTTGTACCTTTTAGCGACACAGGAAACCGAGTCTTAGATCGAGACACTTGTCTCAGCTCATCAGGCCTGTAGGAAGCTGTACTGGGGTTTCAGCTCAGTGGTGTGGCCCGTAGAGTATGGAGTCGGAGAGCCTGTGTTTCTCAAACGCTCCCAGATGATGCCAGTGCCCCAGCGCTGCTGGTCCGCGGACCGCTGTTTGAGTAACAACAGTTCACGCTAGCGCTGTGCGCCAGAAATACGTGAGCCATACGTGCAGCTGTAACTTCTAGCCACCACCTTGAAAACGTAAGAAGGAGCTGGGGACTTTCCTTTCAACGTATTTTGTTTCACCCACGATAACGCAAATACCATTCTAACCCGGTATAAAAACACAAAACCAGTATGAAAAAGAAAATACGTAGAGAAGGTAGTTTACGTTCTTTGTCAACGTACTAAGGCTTGAAAATCCAACGTGCGTTCTCCGCTTACGGAAATCTCACTGCAGACCGGCCGCCTTCCAAGCATTCTATCGCCACCTGTGGCTGGTGGCCACCATATTGGATCACATGGTTCTAGAAGGGAGGATGTGGTTTAGGACTGCCTGGCTTACGATTCTGGCTCTGGCAGGGAGGTTTGGGTACGCTGCTCAGTTGCTCCAAACCTGAGTTCCCTCATCTATAAAACAAGACTGAATCTGAGGTCACGGTACGTGGCTAGATCATATACTCCCTGGAGCCATCCGGGTCTCCAAATCTGAAAGGCAGCCCGCAGCGGAAGATGGGGAACGCTCCCAAGACTCTAAAGGCGTTTCCTGACCGTTCCATGATCTACTTGCCCCTCCTTGGGTCTGGGTAAGAGGGGATCACCTGGACTCTTGTCGCTTGGTTGTCCGTTGGGTGGCCCACGAGTGGCATTTCGCAGCTTCTGGTCGGCTGGCTGGCTGCATGGAGGGCCAGGCGAGGGCTCCGGGGCTGGAGAGGGAGGAGCTGGGTGAAAAGGCAGTTCGGCCTCTTCCGTGCCAACAGTTGGTTGCAGGTGCATTGAGTAACAAAGGCCCAAGTACTGGGCTGCTCCTGGCTTTTCGAGAAGATTCCAATAAACATTAGGTAAATGCATGGTGGATGAGCCAATTAATGGGAGACTAGGCCAACCCACTGGGGAAAAATAGCTAAGACTCATGGGCCATAGGGTCTGAAGGGCTGCCTTTATAAACCCGCCTGAGGAACCACCATTTCTTTTCTTTTCTTTGTTTTCTAATGCAGGAAGGAGGAGGTTGCTTTTGTTTAGTCTGAGTATTTAGGCATTTCTTGTGGGTCCCGTTGGGTTCCAGTTCAGAGTCCCGGGGCTGTGTCTCCCAGCCCCACCCTGATTCCCCAGCAGTACCCCGTGGAATCCTGCAGATAAGGCTTAAAATTGACAAGCCCTCATCCTTTCCCCAAAGAAGCAGGGATGCTTGTTGGAGCCTGGCCCCAGATCCCTGATGTCTGCCAGGCTCTTGATGTAGCCGGGGCATCAGAGGAGGCGGAGCGGGGTGTGGGCAGCGTGGAGGCATCTCCTGGAGTCGGAACGGACCGTGACCCACTGCCACACGCTTCCGTCTGCTGGGTCTGCGACAGAGGTGGGGAAGTCACCTTACATTTTCTTTCTCTTCCTCCCAAAAGTCAGAGGAAGAGCGTAGCGTCTCCACAGCTCATGGGGTTGGTAAAATGGCGGAAGGGGTATTCCTTCCGTTTTCTCTGCCCGGATCCCTAAGCAAGGATGTCACTAGCATGTCGCTAGAAAATGCAGGTGTTGGCACTCTGCTTCCCCAGCTCCCTGATGCTAAAGAGAAGGGGTCACGTTGATGGGAACATTGTCGAGCAGAAGCGCAAGGGGAGTAAACGCGTTCGTAGGATCCAGACTGGACGTTGGAAGCCTTGACTCCAGTTACAATTCCGCTGCTGACCACTGTGCGACCCGGGCCAAAGTCGCTCCTCTCCGGGCCCGTTTCCTCATCTTGGAGCCGGGAAGGAGAATTTCTTCTGCCTGGAAAGATTGGAAAGAACACCCACAACCAAGCCCACATCTTTATGAGTATCGTCAACCCCCAGTGTGCTTGTAGATGGGGCGTGCTTCGCCTTCAGTGTTTCTTTCCTCTGTAATTTGGGGGACCTTGAGGTTTTCCTCTTAGGAGGTTGGAGAGATAGAAGTTAATGACCGTGGGAAGGGGTCTGGGTTAACAGAAGGGAGGGATGTGTGAAGTGTTGTTAACCATAGCTCAGGCCGGGTTCGTAACCGGATTCGTGGGTTCATGGCCAGGTTCCTGACCAAGTTCACGGCCACGTTCTGAGAGCAGTCTCTTAAGTCCTGTGCTTAAAAAGAAAAAAAAAGAAATCATTATTGGAGCTGCCAAACCAATATTAAAACCAGTGGCTTATGAAAGGGCCTGGCAGTGGGGGCTGAGAATCTTTTTGCAGAGAGCAGGAAGCGTCTCCTCTGGGGCGGGTCTTTCAGTAACACCAAAAACAGAAATGGAAGAGATTTTCCCCGGTCACCTGGTCTCATTTCTTCAAGTCTGAGATGGTTCTCTTTGGAAAGGAGTAGGGAGGATCAGTTTCCCAGCTTGCGGGTGGGAGACGCTCACAGGACCGAGTCAAGGAAGATGACCTTTTTCGAAACCCAATGGTGATCGATAAACAGCCTGGAAGCCTCTGTCTTACGCTTGTTTTTTTTGAAGATATCTTTTTTTTTTTTTTTAAATCATTGCCAGTGAAGGAAACCCAACACTCCTGAACACTGCCAGTGAGAGGGAAAATTGATAAATCTTTCTGGAGAGGAAGCTCCTTAAAAACACACAAACCGTCTCGGAAATTCCACTTCTGGGGGTTTATCCCAAGGACGTGATCAGAGAAATGCACCCAGGACAAAGGTGGTCAGCACAGCATTGTTGATGGCAGTAAAATGCGGGAAACAGCTCGAACATTAGCAGTAGGAGATTGGTTATGACGTTTAGCTATATTCACACACTGGAAGATTCAGCAGCTGCTAAAAGTATTTCTTCCTTCCTTCCTTCCTTCCTTCCTTCCTTCCTTCCTTCATTCCCTCCCTCCTTCCCTCCTTCCCTTCCTTCCTTCCTTCCTTCCTTCCCTCCCTCATTCCCTCCTTCCCTCCCTTCCTCCCTTCCTCCCTGCTTTCCTCCCTTCCTTCCTTCCTTCCTTCCTTCCTTCCTTCCCTCCCTCATTCCCTCCTTCCCTCCCTTCCTCCCTTCCTCCCTTCCTTCCTTCCTTCCTTCCTTCCCTCCTTTCCTCCTTCCCTCCCTTCCTCCCTCCCTTCCTTCCTTCCTTCCTTCCTTCCTTCCTTCCTTCCTCCCTTCTTTCCTTCCCTCCCTTTTTCCCTCCTTCCCTCCCTTCCTTCCCTCCTTTCCTCCTTCCCTCCCTTCCTCCCTCCCTTCCTCCCTTCCTTCCTTCCTTCCTTCCTTCCTTCCTTCCTTCCACAAATGTTTTTTGAGTGCCTATGTCCCAGACACCGTATAGCTAAATGGGTTGAAATAGAACGATGTTTATGACATATCAAATAATAAATACATAATTAAATAAAATGAAGGGGTGCCTGGGTGGCTCAGTCGGTTAAACATCCGGCTTCGGCTCAGGTCATGATCTCACCACTTGTGAGTTCGAGCCCCGCGTCGGGCCCTGTGCTGACAGCTCAGGGCCTAGAGCCTGCTTCGGATTCTGTGTCTCCGTCTCTCGCTGCCCCTCCCCTGCGCATGCCCTGTCTCTGTCTCTCAAAGATGAATAAAAACGTTAAAAAAAATTTAAAAAAATGAGTTAAATTAAAAAGCCAGTTTCATGGATGTATTATCTGATCTTATGCATATATATATATATATATATATATATATATATATATATATATTTGTATGATAGGATATGAAATAAACTGTTTGGAAGGCCAGGCACCAAAATATCATGGGTCAGTTTTCTCTAGATGTTGGGATTATGGACGAGTTCTCTCTCTTTAGATCCTTTACTTTATTGGCACTGTCTACCACATGTATGGTGAGATTATTTCATAGTGTCATTCAAGGTCAATGATTTGGCCCCAAGTCACCCCTCCCTGCCTTCATCTCCCATCAGGGTTCAGCTGGCCTGTCCCACTCTAGACACAGCATCCCTGTTCTTCAAACATGTCAGACTTGTTCCCACCTCAGGGCCTTTGCACATGCTATTCGTGCTGCCTGGAACACTCTTTCCCTAGGCCTCTGCTGTTTGCTCCTGGTCTTTCTGTTCTCAACTCAGGCATCCCCTCCTCAGAGAGAATCTCCTTGCCTGCTTCATCAGAATTGGCTTACCCCTGCCCATTCTATCACATTTCTCTATTTTAGTGTCTTCTTAGTGTTTATAACTCTGCAATTCTTACGGTTTTTCTCCACCTTGTTAATTTCTGCTCTTTTCCATTCGACCGTGAGCTCTGTGTGCACAGGGACCTTGTGTTCTTGGCCTCTGGAATGGAACCTGGCACACAACAGGAAATCAGTAAATATTTGTTGAATGAACAAATGCTGGGATCTATATTTTCAAAAAAAAAAAGAGATCATTTTAAAAATGAAAAAAGAAATCCCTCGTTTTCTTGCGTGCCAGCGACACGTAGGCAACCGGTGACTTTCCTCTGGAGGACTCTCTCTGCTCTGCCGGTTCACTGCCTCGGACCTGGTAAGTCACCCCATGCGGGCCCCTGTTGCTAAGCGTACCGTGCCCATATGGTCATTCGGGAGTTGGCAACCACCCAGCTGGAGGGGGGCATCTGCGTTCTCATCCATGGAGAGAGAGCCTCTTAGGAGCCTGGCGAGCCTCTTAGGAGCCTCAGACACCCACGTTGCTGTTCTTGATCCGTGACTGATGTGCTGTGTGACAAGTATCAAGTTACTGACCCTCTCTGGACTGTGCTTTTGACGAAGCTCTGAATGGCCAGCTCGCTCCCCCTGTCTCTGTCAGAATTCTTTTTCTGGTATAGATTTAAGGGGGAAAGGTTGCAAAAACCCGAGCGTCTTGCAGGCACCTCCGATTAAAACCCACCGAGTTGTGGTATTCGCTAGTGGGGCCCACCCCACTTAGCCCCAAGGGAAAAAAATGATCGTGCGCGGGAGGCCACCTCCAGGGAAACTTCAGCTAATGGCATTGAGCTGGAGGCCAGGATCTTTAAGGCAAGGTCAAGTGCTCGTGGTCCCGGCAGGTGGAGGGCGGGAAAATGAGCTCCAGTCTGTATTTTCTTAAGAAAGTTTTATTGAAATTCACATAACATAAACTTCAGCGATTTAAAGTGTGCAGTTCAGGGGCGTTTTGTGTATTTTCAGGCTCGTGCAACCCCCACTCCCATCCAGTTCCACAGCGTTTTCATCACTCGCAGGGGAGACCCTGTTCCCTGTTAGCCCCACTCCCGTCCCCACCCCTTACCCCCAGCCCCTGACAACCACTAATTTGTTCACTGTCTCTATGGATTTGCTTGTTCTGGGTATTTCGTATGCATGGAATTCTACAAATACGTGACCCTCTGTGTCTGGCTTCTTTCATTTAGAATAATACTTCTCGGGGCCATCCATGACGTGGCAAGTGTCCGTCCTTCCTTCGTGCCTTTTTATGGCTGAGTAGTATTCCGTGGCGTGGATAGAGCCCACTTTTGATGAACACTGGCTTATTTCCACCTTTTGGCTACCGTGAACTTCTTTGCTCTGAACGTTTGCGTGCAAGTATTTGTTGGGATACGCATTTTCAACTCTATGGGGTCTGTCCCCAGGCGTGGCTTTGCCGGGTCACATGGGGCCTCTGTGTTGAACGTTTTGGGGAACTGTCGAACTGTTTTCCAGGGTGGCCCTACCGGCAACGTACGAGGGTTTCCGTTTCTCTGCATCCTCGCCGAGACTTGTGGTTTTTGTTCTTTTCTCGACTGTGGCCATCCTGGCCGGTGGGAAGGGGTGTCTCATTGTCATTTTGACTTGCATTTCCCTGGTGACCAATGACGTTGAGCATCTTTGCATACGCTTGCTGCCCATTTGCATATCTGCTTCGGAGAAATGTCCATTCAGATCCCTTGCCCAGTTGTTAACTGGGCCATTTGTCTTCGTGTAGTCTCTGCCAGATGCAGACCTGCCCAGATAATCCCCGGACACAGCAGTCAGGAAGTCACTTTTCAAGTTTGGCCAAACTCGCGGGGAAGTTTAGGGGTCTCCCTATAGGATGCTAGAAAGACCTCTGTACTTCTTGCTGGAAAGTACTCCAGTTTTGGGACACGAGCCGTTCGTCTCATTATGAGAACATTCCACACCCTTAAGTTTCTTTAATCACTTAAAACACTCTTTATCTCTCATATGGAAGCAATATGTCCTCTTTTCCACATGCGGTAATTATCCCCCCTTTGATAAAACCATGTGCAAAGCCATGCACGACAAGCCAAGTATTATCCACCTGGCCAATTTACATACATTTAATTTACTTTTTTTCGACCTTGGATTTCGCTTCATGTATTTTTACAGCCACGTTACACGGCATCCGTCAGAGAGACTGTAAATGGAAAATGTAGAGTGTTTCCAAATGTCCCTCCCTCTTTTCCTCTTCAGCTTCTTCCCTGTAATTCCCTTAACCCGGCACAGCAAGAAAACAAAACTTTGGAGTCAGGGATATCTCTCAACACCTCCGATGGAGGGTGTGGGGCCAGTTCTGTCTTGGCATCGGGAAGTCCTTGGAAGTTCTGGAAAAGGGCCCTTCTTAGCCCCCCTCCAGCCACCTGCATGCAGCTGGAGGGAGGCCCTCAGTACCAGCCTTCTTGCGAAGTTAATGCCAGGTCTCTGGAGTTTGACCAGTTCTGTCGGACTCTTGACTCCTTTGGGGGGAAGTAGAGGGAGTGAAGCAGAGGGTCCCTGGGCCGTGGGACCGTAAGACTTGACGTCAAAATAACGGGACAGACGTGGGACCAGGCGTGCATCTCTGAATCATTCTTGGACTCAGTTTCTTGGCCTTTAAAATGGGGACAGCAAGCATGCTCCTTCCTCAGAGTTTGCTTACGATTATGAGGGCGAGTCTTGACCAAGTACTTACCACGTGCCAAGCACTGGATACGAGGTTTCGCAACCATTTTCCAATTTTAACCATTGCCACAATGCTACCGTTGAGCTGTCCCGCGTAGCTCCATTTTACAGATGGGGAAACTGAGGGCTGGGGACATCAGCTTGGCCACCTTCACAAAACCGGTCCTTGGGGGAGCTAGGATTAGCACCCCATCTCCTGGACGTGACTGTCTTCCGTACCCTCCCACCTCTTGGATGATATGAAGTGTGTCCCCCTCCTGGAAGGGCTCCCGCCAATGGTACCTGTGAAGTGCAAAGGTCCCAGCACGTAGTAAATGTACTGTGTTTATCCCTCTTCTTCCCTTTATCGCTCAGAATGAATCCTGCAGCGGGGGCCCCTCTGGGAGACTGAAGTTCAGGAGGGCAAAGCGGAGTTCTGGACGGGACTCGCCTAACCTTGCCAACGGCTTTCAAAGGTTTCGGGGGTCTACAAAGCCCCTGAAGAATTTGGCTTTGAGAAGTTTCCCCTTCGTTTCTAAATCCGTGGGCAGATTAGGCAAAATGGAATCCGTATGTTTCTGATTCATTTACACTTAACTCATCAAAATGTTCCTTTTTATGAGCTATTTGATGTCCAGAAAGCCTTTTGAGTAGATTTTATAAGCCTTTTAAAGACTTTTCTCTTAGAAACAGGCGGTTGCATTTTGCCAAGAATAAACAAACTTGAACCTCAGAAGTGCGGAGCTTGCCAAGGATCTCGATGCCAGAGGGCAAGTCACCCCTTCCTCACTCCTGACACCTTCTTCCATTTCTTCTCCCCCCCTCCCGCCCCCCACCCCTTGCCCCCAATCTCGGCCCCTCTGGTTTCTTTGCAGGAACTTGTTAACCCCAGTTCCAAACATTTGCACCTCTTCCCAAATGTTGTTTTGTAGCCGCTCATCTTAGCGGGGGCAGAGCCCCAATCATCCTGTCTCTTGCTGCCCTAGTAACTGCCTGGGGGCAACCAAGAACACATGAAAAGGTAGAGTTCCAGTCGCTCGGAAATCAATACCAACGTGTGCATTCCTCACCTGGCCATTTACAAAGAAGTCTCATTATTCCTTGTGAGTTTTATAACAAGGGCAGGGGGGATAGCTTTTCTGATTTCCATGTTAGAGTCAAGGAAACAGAGGTTCAGCGGTCCTAAGTGATTGGCTAAGACCATCTAGCTCAAAAGATGCTGAGTTCTTTTTTTGTTCCTAATTTTTTAAAAATTTTATTTATTCATTTCAAGAGAGAGAGAGTGGGGCAAGGGCAGAGAGAGAGGGAGACAGAGAATCCCAAGCGGGCTCCGCACTGTCAGCGTGGAGCCCGATGCGGGGCTTGAACCCACCAAACGCGAGGTGGTGACCTGAGCTGAAATCAGGAGCGGGAAGCTTAACCGACCGAGCCACCCAAAGGTGCTGCATTCTTGTCTTAGTCCATTCAGGGTGGCTTATAAGCAAGAGAAATGTATTTCTTCCCGTTCTGGAGGCTGGGAAGTCCAGGATCAAGGTGCTGGCAGACCGGGTGCCCGGGGAGGTTTCCAGGTACGTAGACGGCCATCTTCTCCCTGCGTTCTCACCTGGTGCAAAGATCAAGGCAGCTCTGCGGGGTCTCTTCTGCGAGGCTCTACTTCCATTCGTGAAGGTTCCACTCTCGTGATCCCTTATCCCTGCCTCCCCAGTGCCATCAACATATGGATTTTGGGGGGACACAAACATTCAGTCTGTAGCAACTCCAAAGGCTTTTTGTTTGGTTTTGTTTGGCGGTTGTACCACCGCAGAGAATGGCTTGAAAGGTCATCTCCAGAGACTCTCGAAGGTCTTGTTTCCTCCAGGGAATCCAGTCTAAAGAAGGATGTTGGGGGGAAAAAAAAAGGACCTTGGAAATCAAAGCAAGGTTAAATATGTTTGCTATTAATTCCTCGTAGCAGTTTTGTGTGTGTGTGTGAGAGAGAGAGGGTACAAGCGAGCGAGGGGCAGAGAGAGAGAGAGAGAGAGGGAGAGGGAGAGAGAAAAAGAACGGGGCTCACCCAGGGCTCGTGTTTTACGCGAAGCGGGGCTCGAGTTCACCCGGTGTGGGACTCAAACTCAAGAACTGTGCAGTCGTGACCGGAGTCAACGTCAGATGCTTAATGACCGAGCCACTCAGGTGCCCTGTTTCCTCGTAACCACCTTAAGGGTTGGCTGTGTTCTTTCCATTCCACAGAGGAGGCAACTGAGGTTCCTTCCGTAGATGAGAAGATGATATCGAATATTTCTGCGAACCTCAGTTTAGAAGTCATGTGAGTCATTTCTATGATGTCACGCGCTAGTCCCGTGGAAGAAGGCACTGGGAGTTAGATGCCCTGGTCTGGTTTCCAAAGGATGGCGTGGATACCACTGATGGGTGCGACTCACCCAAGGTCACCCCGAAGCGTGAAAATAAATGACGCTGAGCCTCACGGTAAGAGTGTTTCCCTTGCAGGGGCGGCCCGGCGGGTTAAGTGTGTGACTTGCGCGACTCGGCTCAGGTCACGGTCTCGAGGTCCGTGGGTTCGAGCCCCGTGTCGGGCTCTGTGCTGACAGTCGGGAGCCTGGAGCCCGCTTCAGATCCTGTGTCTCCCTCTCTTTCTCTGCCCCTCCCTGGCTCACGCTCTCTCTCTCTCTCTCTCTCTCTCTCTCTCTCTCTCTCTCTCTCTGTGTCACTCAAGAGTGAATAAACATTACAAAAATTTTTTTTTTCAAGAAAAGGAAAACATACAGGGAGTACATGAGTATATAGGCGATGAGTAGGGCAAAAATGTTGGAGGTATCGCTGAAATGACCGATGTTTAGGAAAAACACATCAAGTCCATTTTTACTTATTATTATTATTATTTCAAGTGTTTTTTGAATATTTATTTTTCAGAGAGAGAGAGAGACTCACAGAGTGCGAGCAGGGGAGGGTCACTGAATGAAGTCAAGAGTTCTGGGGGCGCCTGGGTGGCGCAGTCGGTTAAGCGTCCGACTTCAGCCGGGTCACGATCTCGCGGTCCGTGAGTTTGAGCCCCGCGTCGGGCTCTGGGCTGATGGCTCGGAGCCTGGAGCCTGTTTCCGATTCTGTGTCTCCCTCTCTCTCTGCCCCTCCCCCATTCATGCTCTGTCTCTCTCTGTCCCAAAAAAAAATAAATAAAAAACGTTGAAAAAAAAATTAAAAAAAAAAAAAGAGTTCTGGTCAACGTTGGGAGGGCAGAGCGTGTCCTAGCCGGTATCTGCTTGGGCATCTTTCGTTTTTCAATTTTTATTAAAACCATTTTTGAAGTTTATTTACTTATTTTGAGAGAGAGAGGGAGAGAGAGAAAGAGACAGAGAGACAGAGAGAATCCCAAGCAGATTTCATGCGGGACCGGGCCAGGCCGGCGTGGATCCCAAGTTATCTTCGGTACCTCCCAAATATGAAAGTGCTTCTTTAGCTTAAGACCGGTGGTTCTTAACTGAGCGTGATTTCGGTTCTTTAGCCTAAGACCTAAAGGTGGTTCTTAACTGAGCGTGATTTCGGTCCCCCCCTCCCCTGGGGACATTTGGCAATGTCTGGAGACATTATCGACTGTCATGATGGCGGGAGGGGTCTATGGTTCTGGCGTCTAGTAGATACTGGTCGCGGATGCTTCTAAACATTCTGCCAGGTGCAGGACAGCCCCCACAACACAGAATCATCTGGCCTGAGAACCGCAATCGTGGCCAGCTTGAGAAACTCTGCTTTTAAGGACCTGGCAGAGTCACGGACTCTTGAAGGCAGACAGGATCTGAGGGTATCTTGAAGAGTACAGTCTCGCGGAGTGCTTCAAAGTACGTTTTTCTGGGGCAGCTGGGTGGCTCAGTCGATTAAGCTCCCGACTGCTGATCACGGCTCGGGCCGTGATCTCACCGTCCGTGAGATCGAACTCTGGTTTGGGCTCCGCACCGACCGCGCGAACCCTGCTTGGGATTCTCCCTCTCGCCCGCTCTCTCTACACTTCACCCTCTCTCTCTGTCTCTCTTTCCCTCAAAATGAATAAATACACCTTTCAAAAATACATGTTTTCCTTCCTGGCCGTCTGTCATTTAGCAAGGCTTCCCCACATCTCGCTTTTGCTGATTGGGGCATAGACCTGCAGGTGTGTCTTTATAAAAAACCAAGGTATCGATCAACACAAGTAGTAACTTGTTGCCGTGATCATCTTTGATCATTTGCTGCGGTAGTCCAAAAGCGGGTTCGATTCCCGTATCCACCATTTCTGCCTGGAACGGCCTGGCAGGAGCTCTGCGGATTTCTGCAAGTTCTCTGTTTTGCTCTGCGTCGGAGGGGAGTATTTATGGTGGGATCTTGTCTAGATCACTCTGAAATTATTTTGTCTGTTAGTCAGGTGATGGTCAGGATCTGAAGCCTACCATACATGACTGACGTCAAAGAACAAACCACAGTCCTTTGTACCGATCTGTGTGCCGACCCCTTGCACCAGACGGCGTGCTCCGTGAGTACGCGCCCCGTGTCATTCTCGTGGCTGTTCCCTCAGCGCCTAGCATCTTGCCAGCCACCTGACAAGGCATTAGTAAATATTATCTACTGAGTAGTTAATGAATTGTAACGAAAATATTATTTACACGAATGAATCCTACTTCTTAAGGGGTGGTACGAAACTACGATCTTCCCTCTTATAGATGAGAAAACGGATATTCAGGTGGGTTAAGTTACTTACGCAAGGTCACACGGCTCAGGAGTTATTTTCTGGGCCCTGGCTTTGAGGGCCCAGAGTCCTGGATCATACTGAGCGTCTTTGTTACTCTCGAAGGATCTCAGTCCCTTCATCCCACCGATGGGCACAGAATACCGGCTTCGTCGACCTGCCAGGAAGGGAAGTTGCACTGCTCTGTGCCAAACCCGGGTCCCGGTTAAGAACTCTGGAAAAATGGGAGGTTTTAGTAACCTGTGCATGTGCGTGACATTCCCCTTTAAGGAAAAAGAATAACATTTTGCCTCTGTGGGGATTAGTAGGGAAATAGCAATCGAGAGGCAGAAAGAGAGCCAACCTCTCGTCCCTTGTAACACTGTGAAAAATTAGCTCTTTTGCTTGAGAGCACACAGACCCTTGAGAAAAGTAAGACGTAAAACATAAGCAGAGACCAGATGCTGGGAAGATGTCATCTGTTTATTGGCACTATTAGAGGGAAATATATGAACTGTATAATACCGTCATAAATGCAGTTATTTGTAACGTCAAAGTAACAATGCCAGCCACAGCGCGTGCCTCTTTCATTTTCTTCTCTCGAAATGCTTCCTATCCAAGCATAAAATCACAGGAAAGTGTGAATAATATTTTCATTCATTAGGGATTCATAATGATACACTGGCGATGTCACCCTGCATTCTTCCGTATGAGGTTCTCTGCGAAAATATTTGCTCCTCTTTCTGTCTAAGTGGCAAAGCTTTTCCATTTAAAAACATTTTAAAAAGAATGAGGTCCTGGAGTGCGTATCTTGACAAACCATCAGGTGGGCTCTCAAACCTCCCCCCCCTTCCCTATTCCAGTTGGCATGGGAACCTACTGTTCCCACCGAGGAAGCAGGTGGGGAGGAAATCGTAACGTAGTAAGCAGAACAGAGAGTTAGCAAAGTTGCTTTGAAAAGACAAAATTGTGAACGTACTTGGCCCTTTTTAGTTCTTCTTTTTCTCTGCTACACACACACATACACACACACACACACCCCCAACCATCTCACCAAACAACACAGTGAGGGGTGTCTGGGCTCCTGGAAGATGTTGACCATGTAATCATTTCTAGAAAAAAGGGACAGCACTCCCACATTCTGGGATTAACGTGGCTTGTTTCCCTCTGGTTTTCTGAACATAACATGCGTTTGCCCCCTGCGACTGAATCTGTTTTGGATTTTATTCTAAAATGGAGCAGATTGTAATTTTTTCCCCCCTCGCGTTAAGATTTCTTTTATCCTAAGACAGGGAGCCTGGCAAACTAATTTCGCTCGTGGAGGGGAATTGGGTTTTCTTCAGGTTTTCAGCTCAGTTGTTTAAGACCAGAAGTGAAATATCTTTATGGACAGAGGAGAGAGGGAGAAGGGTGGCAGTTGTATGTATGTGTGGATGGGGAGTAGGTTTGGATGAAATTTAACTAGAAATTAACTAAATTTGAGACAAGAAAGAGGCTGGTTTTTCTGTCTGTTTGCCTTCTGTTTCTCCCAATCTTTCCCCAAGTCCCCGTTATGAAAAGCGTAATGCTGACTCTATAGAATTTTGAAAATAGGCACAACGTGAAGAAGAAAAAAATCACCTGTAATCTAACAGTAAGAGATAATCACTCTTAAACATGTTGATTGATTTCCTTCAGGCTAACATGATGCTGCAGAGAAATATAATTTCAAGTCATTTTTCACGTACCGTTATCTCATGAGCATTTTCTCCTAACGTTAAATATCCTTTAGGGTCCTAATGGAACATGTTTTTGCAGTTCTTGATTATGCCATGATTTTACCCGACCATTTTTAGTTGCCGAATATTTAGCTTTAAACGTTTTTATTATTGCAACCATCAGTGCGACGATCGTCTTGAGGCACAAATCACTGCCCCGATCTGAATGCAACGACCGTGGGCGTTCGGCCTGGCTGTTGCATAGAACGTCAGTGGCGAGACGAGGTTGAATAGGTAGGTGAGAAATACATCTTGCCAGCGCCGGGATCCCACGCTAGGGACTTTGGACTTTATTCAAACAGTAACAATAGTAATCATGGCGAAAATGATAACTAGGTAGTATTTAGTAAGACCTTGCTTCTCACTAGACACTTTTCCAAGTAATTGTTATTTATTGCGTCATTTAATCCTTGCAATGACACTGAGCCATATAGGTAGGGATTGCAAAACCGAAGTATGAGAAGTCAGGCCATGTGGCCAAGATCCTAAGGCTACTGGGAACCCAGACTGCAGAGCTGACCTAGTTTGCCACTTTGACCCATTCCCTCGTAGCACTGGGGAGCCACTGAGAGATCTGGGTGGCAGCGGGGGCCACGGTGAATGGACTTGCATATTTAAAAGCCTGGTCTCTCTGTAGTGGGAGGAGGGTTGGAGGACGGAAGCCTAGAAAGAGGTAAGGCCAAATCCGAGAGAGGGGTGGAGAGGGTGAAAGCTGGTGTCAGCGGGTACAGATGGAAGTGAATGGATACGAGGAATGTTTGGGAGGCAGGGTTGCTAGGCTTGGATCTAGAAACAGAGGCGAGGAGACTTGAAGATGCCTCGCAGAGTTTGGCAGCTGGGTGGAGGGTGGGGCACGTGTTGAGCAGAAGGGACAACTGGATGGCCCGCCCAAGATCACTTAGCTTCTAAGCCAAGGGGGTGGCATTTTGACAACTGAAGCCAGGAGTCTATGGTTCTGGAGATGGTCTGGGAGAAGCAGGTTGGGCTGAATGAGAGTCTTTTCAATAAATGGAGGAGAGGGGAACGGAGCCAGAATTTACACAACACAGACCGGAGCATTATCATGCCATGAAGGTCATCCCTTATCTAGAGGGACTGGAGGACAGAGCCTAGGGACAGCAAGGGGTGCCCTGTGCCCTCAGATTGCTGTGGGACACGCAGACACGTCTCTGTGCGCGGGGAAGGGTCAGGAGCCAGGAGGAGATGGGAGGTCAGGAGGGGGTCACTTCTTTCGTTGCCTGGCTTTAGGAAGCCACCCAGACAGAGGCAACCAACTCCATTTAAGGACTCCTGTAAATTCTGTGGCTAAGAATTGGGGCCTGTTGGTTTTGAGGAGATGGGTCCTTACCACAGGTTAGGCTTTTAAATGTAAATCCAGTTGAATAACTTTTCTTTTAGGGAGTTCTTCTGGCAAGTGAGGTGACAAAATGGGGGAAAGGTATGGGTTTTGGAGAGTGGCCATTCTAAATTCAAATCCCGGTGGTTCCATTTTTTGGTCTGGTTTTACTTCCTTGGCCGCTTAATTATTGCAGCATAAAACAGGGATAATATGGTTACCCCAAAATGTAATACACAGCTGGCCCTTGAACAACGTGGGGGTGAGGGGTGCCCACCTCCCCCCCCCCCCTGAAGTTGAATGTCCGAGTATGACTTTTGATTCCCGAGAAACTTAACTACTGATAGCCTACTGTTGAGCAAATGTCTTACTGATAATACAAACAGTTGATTCACACATATTTTGTACGTTACATGTATCATGTGTTGTATTCTTACAATAAAGTAAGCTAGAGAGAATAATCTCTTTCTCTATCCATATAAACCCCAGGGCTTGTGATAAATAAACTATGTCAACATGAACTCCCTTTTCTTTTCCCTACTGTCTTTTTCTTTTTAAGGTTTTTAAAATTAATTTACTATTATTAGTTTTTAAAGTTTCTTTGCTTTGAAAGAGAGAGAGAGAGAGAGAGAGAGAGAGTTGGGGAGGGGAAGAGAGAGAGAGAATCCCAAGCAGGCTCCGAGCTGTCGGTGCAGAACCAGACACGGGGCTCGAACTCCTGAACTGTGAGATCATGACCTGAACAGAAATCCAGAGCCCGACACTTAACTGACTGAGCCACCCAGGCGCTCCTCTTTTCCCTCCTATCTTGACCTTCTTCTCCACTGTGAAGGCCTTGACTGTCCCGCCAGTGTTCCCGGGCTCGTAGTTTTGTAGTTCCTAATGTGACGGTCGGTCCCTGCCAGGCTGGTGGATTATCTGACGCTTGGGCAGCTCTTTATAATATTCTCACGCAGCACTCTATAGTACAGCTCTCACACGTAGGTGTTAAGAACATTTCCGTTTAACTGATGAGGAAACTGAGTCTCAGAGAGGCAGAATGACCAGCCCCGGCTCCGGAAAATGTACAGTGGAAACTTAGACCCGGGTCTTGTAAGCTTGGATTCCTTGTTCTTTATATAACCCATCCTACTCGTCTGCAGTCCCGGGGGGTGGGGGGGGGTGGTGGGGAGGGAAGCCCTGACCTCCAATGCAAACTGTCCCTAAGTTTAAAAATAAAGGACTGCATTTTCCATTACAACAGTCCTCTCTGGCCTGGGAACGGATTGCACTAGCCAGGATCTCGCCCTTGTTCCTTCTCACATGCTGGCAATGGCCCTCAGAGCTCAGAGATACCAGCTGTAATCCAGCTAGCCGTTGAACTTCGACCCCTTCCTTTCCATCAGCCCTCTCTTTCAGGACTCAACAACCCCATCCCGCCATGCACACACGCGAGCCTACAGAGGTTATACACTGGTATTTGTGTTTCCATCAAATGGACGATGGCCAGACAACAGGCATCCTGAGATGATAGTTGACATCGGAAGCAAAAACAAAACCCAGGAAACCAGGGTAAGTCAGCGCGTCCTGAGAGGGCGAATTAGCGACTTTCCTGAAGGTAGGGTATACGGAGTCGGCACAACCACGGCTTGGGGTTTAAGACGATTTCGGGGTCCGTGTCTGAGCTTCGCCGCTCACAGCTGGGTGGCTTTGTGCAACAGTCTCCACTTCTCTGAGACTCAGTGTCCCCGTTCCCTAGATCGGGATGTGTGCAGGCTAGTGGAGATTTCCATCCGTTTTGCTCACGACTGCAACTCCGGTGCGGAGAGCAGTACCTGGGACGTCGTGGTTGTTCGGAAGAGATTTGGCCAGCGGCCTGTTGCGCGGACCTGTCACACAGAGCTGATCATCCTTCCCTCCCAGGGAGGTGTCGTGGGGATGCGAGGGGAAGAGGCACGCACGGTGCCGAGTGCAGCGTCTGGCCCATTGTGAGCGCTCCAGTAAGGCAGCAAGGATTGTTGTGATTGCCGAGGCCGAGAGCGGTGTTCTCGTAAAAGAAGGGAGAGGTCTCGTTCTGTCGTCTCCAGCTCTCGGGGCGGGACCCCCTCCGCCCCACGTCCTAGCGAGCTGGAAGAAGTGTTTTTGAAGTGCACAAGGGGAGCGGCAAGACTTGAGATTTGGCGAGGAGCTCTGTGTATTTAGAGGGGAGGCTGTCGCAATGAAGGAAACCAGAGAATTCGGTAATTAAAGACCCTCCTGCATCTGCAGAAAAGCGCCAAGGATTTGGATTTGGTGTCCAGCCAGCTGTCAGTTTGGGTAATTGTGCTCTGATGACCTCGAGGTCTCTCTGGGGATTTCAGGGGACGTAGTTCTGTCTCACGTCTCCCGCCAGCCCATAGCTTCTGTGTTGGAAGGGCCGTGTGGCAACGGTGGGAGGAGAGGTTGGGTTTGTCTTTGGGAGAGTCGGCCAACACCGGAGGGTCTCACTACACGGCTGTCCCAACACAACGCCACCCTCCAGTGCTACCTCACAGTCCGACTCAACAACACCCCTGATCAGACCCAGCATGGTGTGAGCCATTCTGAAATGGTTCCATAGCCCAACATGGCACCCGGGGGCAAAATAACGTAAGACGACGCAGGAGGACAAGCTAATACTCCACCGCGAGAGTTGCGCAAACCCAGCGATGTCTTCGACGCAGCATGCCTCGACAGAAACCAGTCTTCGACCCGGTGTGGCTGCCCGAGACAACGAGGGCCCAACAGAGCCCCAAGCATTGGGGCTGGATCCCAAGCCGGATCAGTGCTGATCCAGCAAAGCATAATTGGCCCAAGGCGATGGAAAGAGGACACCAAGTGGAAAGAGCTAGTGCTTTGGAAAACCCGGTCTCCCTCCCAACCACGCTTTGTGGCCGTGTATGACTGGGGTTTTCCCAGCCTTGGGAAATGAAGAAAGCCAAACTCCCTGGGGTTCGCCAGTGTGCAATAATTCCTCTGACCTTGACTGTTGTCTTTCTTTCTGCTTGTCCCCTTGGCCGCCATTCGGCTTGGCTAACCGTGATGGGGACATTGGTGCCCGTTGGGGCCTTGGAGATAGCTCAGAGAGAACGTGGAGGGAAGGTGCCAGGCCTGGGGGGCGCGGTGGATGGGAATTCGCAGCATCGCTGGCAAGGGGGCGGGGGGCTGTCCACTGGCACCTCTGTGTGGTCTCCGGGCCCATCCAAGACAAACCCCAAACCCAACACTTGAATTGGCAGATGGGGAAACATAGAATAAAGTTTGTTCTCTTTTCCAAGACGTGGGTGCAGGGATCCCAGGCTCTAGACTTCCACTCTTGGTCATTTTCCTTTTTAAACAAACCGCCTGGCTTTTAAGATCTTCAAAATCC
Source organism: Panthera leo (assembly GCF_018350215.1). Taxonomy (NCBI): domain Eukaryota; kingdom Metazoa; phylum Chordata; class Mammalia; order Carnivora; family Felidae; genus Panthera; species Panthera leo. Next base: position 11,892,113 of record NC_056690.1, read on the forward strand.
CATTAAAGGCTTTTACCCCTTCATATATGGGAGGCGTCTGATGAAAGGGGGTAAAGGGAAGGGGAAAGATAATGGGGCCTCAGAGAACAGAGACCAGAGGCCTTAATTTCGCCTGTCTCCCCTGCCGGTAATGGTGTTGGATGTAAACAGTGCTCTGGTGAATGCTGGAGCGTGATTACAGGATGGCTGGGGAAAGAGGAAGTGTTTGCAAACCGCAAGGAGGAATGTCGCCCTTTGAAGGAGTTTGGCATTTATTTTTTGCCCCCCTCCGCTGTCCCCCCACAACCCCAACCCTACTGCTTCCCTGCACCGCTTGCTTCTCTGGGTTCCTGGTACTGTAAACACAGTGACAGAAATTAGATGTGGGCAAATCTGTTAAACATTTCAAGTCAAAGCGGGGCTGGTGGTTGTCTCCCTCCACGGGACATGCGAGACGAAACTAATAACTTTGTAATGGGTCTTTTGTTTTTGTCTGGGGACGGGAGGGAGGGGAGCGGAGGGCAGGGGCCAGGGCCGCGGAGGGGGCTGCCGGCTGGAAATTGGGGCCAGGCTGCTGTTATGGAAGCGACCCAAGCTTCCAGGGTTGTGGGGCCGAGAGGCCACGGCCGGTCCGGAACCCTCAGTGCCGTCGGGTGGGGGCGGCCAGTGCCCGCCTCCCCCACCCCCTCCCCAGTCCGAAGGCTTCTCGCCCACCACGTTGTGGGGCAGGCACCCTCTCTGGTCTCCCAGGCACGAAAGCACCCCTTCTTGACAGCTTCACGCCACGATCTTCTGCGGCCGCGTCTTTATTCGTTTCAGCCGTGAAATTCCCAGTGACGTCAGCGGGGTTCCCATGTGCAAGACACGTGCAGTCCGTGGGACCGCGGGGCGACACCGGGGAGCGGAGCGTTGGCCCTGTGGATTTTATGCCTGCATGTTTGGCTGTCTGGAAACGTCTGCCTGGGATCAAGTTCATGTTCTTAATTCTGCTCAGATGGTCGGGGTGGGAGCCTGCAAACCCGCGGCTCGAAGCTCCGTCCGGCCATCCTCTAATTAATTCAACTGATCCACATACCGGGGGCGCACCCTGTGGGCGGTGGGACTAGGTGTTGGGGATACGGTGGGGAGTGAGAGGTGCCTGGCCTCCGCCTTCAGGGGAGTGTTGTGCGTGAAACCAACAAATTCACGAATGATGATGGAATATTCACAGCGTATTAGGAGCCACAAGGAAAGCGGGAGCTAGGTGGTATAGAATGGGGTGCCAAATCTAGTCTGGGGGAGCAGGTAGGTCCAGTGGCCCATTCTCTATCTTTAATGGAAGCTTGCAACAGGCATTCGTAACCCGGGGTCTAAGGACACTTGGTTTTCAGGAGTCTTACGAGCTCCAGGGCACCAACTGTCCTCAAAGGAATCCAGAGTGGATGCTTCCCATCTTGTCCTGGACTTTTCCAAGGATGGAGGTACCGCACCCCCCCTTGCCAGAGCCCGTTCTGGTGTTTTAGCCCTCCTGGCTGTGTGCCTCGCGTCATTTTGGTGCTTTATTAATTATAACTACAGTTAACAAGAGGGGAGGCATTTGATGTCTACTTAAATAAGGCACTGTGCTTAACGAGGCATGCTGCCGAACATGATTGGATGTCATTTTCACGGAAGCCTTCAACGCAGAAACCGCAGCTCAGAGAGGGGGTCCGTTCCCCGAGGTTACACAGCTATTAAAGGAACGAACCCGGGTTCCGACCCAAGGCTTCAAACTCCTAGTCCGCAGTCTTCCCTAGCAATACCCTGCCCTCCGTAGCCTCTCATGTCTTCTGTTTCTGTCTTTTCCGTCAGATTTTAGATCCCTAAGGGCAAGGAATATACATTTTAGCCTCACTGCTATCAACATTCTTAAAAATACACATGGAATTGACTATCTGTTATCAATATCCTCAGAAATACACACGGATCACTGGGGATACGTGATACCTCCTTAGGTCCAATTACTGCCTCTCCTCTGTTGCTGTCAAAGTTCCATTTATGTGGGTGATGCAGTTTTTTTTTTTTAACGTTTATTTATTTTTGGGACAGAGAGAGACAGAGCATGAACGGGGGAGGGGCAGAGAGAGAGGGAGACACAGAATCGGAAGCAGGCTCCAGGCTCTGAGCCGTCAGCCCAGAGCCCAACGCGGGGCTCGAACTCACGGACCGCGAGATCGTGACCTGAGCTGAAGTCGGACGCCCAACCGACTGAGCCACCCAGGCGCCCCCCGGGTGATGCAGTTTCAACCTGAGTGCCAAGCCCTTCTCTCCCTCAGATTCCATGTCCACATTCCCTTTCGTTTCTTCTCAGGACTGGCACCTCGTTGCCCATTTCTGCCGCTCCCGTACTTTCCTTTGGATTCTCTGGTTACTGCTTGCACGCATGGAACTTCCCAGAGGGACCCACGTCAAAAGGAGATCTTTACAAGTATTAGCACGGTTGGGATGCAGGCTGCTTGTGGGCTCCGGGGGCTCTCGGGGTCTCCGGCTTTGTCCAGTCACCCAGAGAACATGGGGTAGATATGTGATTGCCACTCTTTCTTTGGACTCTTACTGAGAAGTGGACTCTCATTGCCCTCTTCTTGAACCGGACCTGACGGTACTGACTTGCTTGGCCGATAGAATGTGCTGGAATGCTATTTTAGGACTTCTAGGCCTAGGTCAGAAGAACCTTGCAGCTCCCTCCTGAGCCTCTTGGAATATCTTCCTTTACTTTAACTTTTCTGTCCTGAGATCATCATCAGAGCCAATAGCTGGTCATTTATAAAGTGCTTTTATATATGAAACGCACCATCCCAGGCACATTCCACGCCTTAACTCTTTTATTTTTCATAGCAACCCTCAAGGAAGGCGCGATTGTCTTTCCCATTTCACGGATGAGAAAATGGAGGCATAACGAGATTAAATAACTTTCCCCAAATTATTTCCTCCTACTAAGTGGCGAAAGCAAGAATCAAACCCCGAATCAGTGCTGTTCAAACGGCTCTCCGTACTCTTTTCCGGGGCCTGTCACAGTGCGAAACGTAGGGTTTAGAAATACACTGGTGATAATCACAGTTAGGCATCGTGCCGAATGCTTTGCTAAAATAACGTTCTCTCATTTGAGCTTCACAACAAGCATGCAAGTCAAGGGCTATTATTTTCCCCATTTTACCGATGAGAAAAATCAAGGCTTAGCGACATTAAGGGACTTGTTTGAGGCCACATGGCGGGCCGACCATAGAGGCTGTGTCCTTGGCCGCACTGTGCTTGATTGTTGCCCTCTGATTTTTCAGTCGGCTGGGGGAGGACAGACCAATGAGCAGGTACAGTATGAAGCCACATAAACTCTATATGAGAGATGTATCAGACGCTGGGGCAAGAGAGAAGAGAAGAGCAGGTACCCTCCTTTGCCCAGGGAAATAGGAGAAGGTTTTTTTTTTTTTTTTCCTAACAGGTGGCAGTAACTCAGCGACCCCCTGAGGCATGGGATTCTGCCAGTCACACGGAAGAGAGAGAGAGAGTTCCAGATGCAGGTGGAGGTGAGGCAGGGAGAGGGTACAGCAAGAAAAAAAGGTGAAGAAACTACGAAGAAATGCACAGAAGGAAACTTGCAGTGGATTCCTATCGCTGGGGAAACCACCGGACAAGGAGGCTGGATGGAGAAGGGAGTTTTGTGCCGTACCAAGTACTTTGGGCACACCTCTGCCGAGGACAGTGCTTTTCAGGGGGTGGGCACTGACTCAAAACTAAGGGGATGTCGACGGGAGCCTGCCTCTGATCCAGCCACCTTGGCTCCAGCCCCTCCCCAGCTGTATAAGAGCAGCATTTGCAGAAAGCAGAGTTCTCTGCGATTCATATAAGCCTGTCTCACGCCCCAAGAACACATCATTTATTTCCTATAAGTGCCTGTCTCCCTCTTCCTCCAATATGCTCAGGGTTACAACTTTCTCCGCTTCCTGGGGGAGTTGCCCACCCCACGCAGTCATTACTCACTTCATAAAGGCTGTCTCCAACCCTCCTTCTCAGCCTTTTTTTCCTGACCCTTTGCAATGACCAGTTAAAGGGCAAGCATGCTGCCTCTTTACTTGTGAAAAACAGCCGCCATTTTGGATCTCACCTGGAAATGGACGCCCCTAGGGGAAAGCATCCTTTCCCTGCCCCTTCCTTTTCTTAGTTTGAAGTCGGCGTAATTTATTTTGTGCCTGCCCACTTCTTTTCTACACGTTCAACCAGGAAAATGGAGATTTATTTCCTTATAACTTAATTATAAAATTGATCTCATGCTCATGCTCATGTGATGCTGGGATGGATTAGGGGTGGTGAATACAGGCTCCCAAGTCAGGACTATGGCTGTGAATACAACTTCATCTCATCTCTTTGGGTGTCATTCTTCTGGTGAGATGAAGATGTGATTCCTGCTCAGTTCGTCTCTATGGCGGCCGGTGAGGTGGGCGGAACCGATAGGCAAATGTGGTTCATCTCACACACCTACAGATAACAGAGTATCCGTACTCATGATGTTGGCAGTAGCCGAATCAGGGATAATGGTGGCGGTTGGAAATGAAAAAGAATAATTAGATATGAGCCCGATTGCATGAGTTTGAATGCCACCCCCTCTATTTGATAGCCGTTTGACTTTGGGCAAGGTGTTTGGCCTCTGTGTGCCTCAGTTTCCCCAACTTTAAAAAAGATAACAGTGTCTGCCTCCAAAGGTTGTCATAAGAGTTAAATCAAGGAATACGGAAGGGCTTGGAGTAGTGCCTGGTGCATATTAAGCACTATTGAATGTATGTAACTGTTATTATCATGATTTACAACTTGTTTCTACATTTGATTACGGAAACATCGACTTCCTCTTTTGATGGAAATACGTCTTCAGTTTCAGAAGCTCGCATTCTGTAATTCATTCCCGTGAACAACAAAAACCAGCAATACTAAGAACTTGGTGGTAAATGGACCCCTCCATCCTCAGAAAAGCGTATTATTTACAAAAAGGGAGTTTTGGGGCGCTGGGTGGCTCAGTCGGTTGAGCGTCTGACTTTGGCTCAGGTCATGATCTCGGGGTCCGTGAGTCCGAGCCCCATGTCTGGCTCTGTGCTGACAGTTCAGAGCCAGGAGCCTGTTTCTGATTCTGTGTCTCCCTCTCTCTCTGCCCTTCCCTCTCTCTCTCTCTCTCTCTCTCTCTCTCTGTCAACAATAAATAAACATTAAAAAATAAAATTAAAAAAAAAGGGAGTTTTGCCATCAAGGTCCTAACCGCACCAGGCTCTTTCTAGATTCTTTGTTGCACAACTTGAAGGGACAAAGCAGTGGAAATTGAAGGAATTCATCCTAATACGTTCACCGATTTGCTCTTAGTAGGGGGTTAGTTGATAGGCGCTGCACACGCAGTTGTAGCGAGAAGCCCCTTTGTGGTTTTTGTGAGTGTGCATTTTTTTTTTTCTTCATGAGAACCTCACTGGTCACAGCTCTGATAAAACTACCTGATGCCGTCCGGGCTTAGACTCCCCAGGAACCAAAACTAACGCTTTGAGAACTCCGGCGTTTTTGGAGGAGGGAGGCATGTTCTGCTTAGCCATCACCTGGTACTCACCCAAGGGATGGTAAAACTTGAAAAAAAGAGAAAAACAAAGAAGCAAAAAATGTATGAAAGAGATTAAGGCCCGGTATGAAAACTATTTTTATAGGCAGTTTGGTCTCAGCTTTGAAGTTCAATAGGGAGTGATGTATTGCTATCAGCATGGATTTCACACCTATTCAATTCTGTAGCCAGGTAATGATGAACGCGTCCTTCGGGTATAAAATAATGGAACAAAATTAAGGCAAGCTGTGAAATGGCTCCCTTGCTTCAACTGCATCTCCGGGAGAGAGGTGGATTTGCCCGGAGTGTGTTTAAACGTTTCCCCCTCTTTGAATTAGAAAGGTAGTGTGACAGCATTCATTTCTTTCTTTCTTTCTTTTTTTTCCAAAGAGGAAAAAAAAAAGATCGCTCAAACCCTAACACCCCAAGACCAACATATTTTCGTTTCTCTTTAAAAAAAAAATTTTTTTTAAATGTTTATTTATTTTTGAGACAGAGAGAGACAGGGCACGAACGGGGGAGGGTCAGAGAGAGAAGGAGACACAGAATCGGAAGCAGGCTCCAGGCTCCGAGGCATCAGCACAGAGCCCGACGCGGGGTTCGAACTCACAAACCGTGAGATCTTGACCTGAGCCGAAGTCCGAGGCTCAACCGACTGAGCCACCCCCCCCCCCAGGCGCCCCGACATATTTTCGTTTCTATGCGATGCTTCTTAGCCTTGGTCCACACCACGTGATTACAGCATTGCAGACGGAATTTACTCTCCAAGCGGTTTTCATTCTTAACGGGGTATTTTATCACCCCGCCTCCCTTTTCCCCCGGTGAACAGGCAAACCTAGAGCCCCCACATCGCCGCCTTGCTTGCGAGGCGAGAATTGTTGCTTCTTTGCTGCCAAGTGTCCTGTCTGAAATGGTACCCAGCTTATCGGGTTCCCGCTTTGCTTTTTGTTGTGAAAGGTTTTAAAAGGGAATGTGTGAGGCACGCCCCCGGCCCCGTCTCTGCAATAAGCAAGGTTCATTTAGACCCTTTGCCCACACGGAAAGCCACTGCGTCCAAGTTTGGACATAGTCACTGGCCTTCAGGGTTTTCCGCTAGGCCACCAGCCCCCCCTCCCAGATCTGCCTCTTGCACCTGAGTCCCAGCAGAGGACCCAGCCTGCTTCTCAGGGGGCCATGGGTAGCTACCACCAGCACCTGACTCTGGAATTACTCGGGGGTCCCCTCCCCTCAGCCTGCCAAGCTTGTCTGGTCTTAGGATTTCCGTCTCTGTCACCCCCACCTCCTGAGACCCCCCCTTTTTACACCCTTCCCGTCACTTAGGTCTCTGCTCCAATGCCTTTTCAGAGGCCCTCCCCGGCCACCCTAGCCACCATTCGGTCCCCCATCGCCCTATGATTTCCTCTCTTGGACTTGCCCCTCTCCGAAATGACCCTGCCGGTTTATCTGTGCATGTGGGCGAGTGTCTGGCTGTCCCCTAGCCCCGACATTTGTTTCCTTCATGTACATCCACACCTGACATCATACTTGGCACACATCGGTTTTCAATTAACAAATTGGTTTTCAATTCAGAAATGCTCAATGAACGAACGGCAGCCTAGCTCACTTACTCAGATCCCCGCCTGTTCCATCTCAAGCCCCCACTTTAAAAAAATTAATAAAGTCATGGCGCCTGGGTGGCCCAGTCAGTTAAGCGCCCCACTTCGCCTCAGGTTACGATCTCGCGGTCCGTGTGTTCGAGCCCCGCGTCGGGCTCTGGGCTGATGGCTCGGAGCCTGGAGCCTGCTTCGGATTCTGTGTCTCCTTCTCTCTCTCTCTGCCCCTCCCCCGTTCGTGCTCTCTCTCAAAAATAAATAAGTAAAGAAATTAAAGACATGAAACAATTAATAAACTAAATTTTAGAGCAGTTTGAGTTTCACAGCAAAGTTGAGTAGAAACTTCAGAGATTTCCCATATATTCCACCCTCCCCCCATCTACGTTCCCACCGGAGGGGCACATTGGTTGCAATCGATGAGCCTGCATTAACAGGTTGTTATCACCCAGAGTCTGTAGTTCCCGTCCGGGCCCCCTCTCGGTGTTGCACATTCTGTGGGTTTGGACCGATGTACACTGACACGTATCCATCGTTGTGGTATCATTACGGGTTAGTTTCGCTGCCCTGACACTCAGACTTCCCGATGTGAACAGTGATTAGCATTTATGTGGCACCAACGGGTGGCGAGCGGGCCCTGTGTGCGAGCGGGCCGCGCTAAGGGGCTGGTGCGCACGGTCGTGTTTTGTTCTAACAACCCCGAGTTGTGGGGGTCCTCCCCATATGCTTCTCCTTCTTTCCAGTTTTCTCCCAACCAGCTCCCTCCTTCATGGTCCCCGCTGGCCCTGCCGTCTAGCTCCTCCTCCGCTACTCCCTCCAGCCTTGACTTGGCTTGTCTGCTTTCACCCTCGGGACGTCAGGGTCTGCGGACCACTGGGGCCAGATCTCGCTGGGGAGATCTACCGGGCCAGCCCCTGAAGACAGAGGAAGGAAGCGTCTTTTAGAAATTCAGTGAAGCGTTTATTGAAGTCTCCGCGAGGTGTTGGTGACAGGGAGGACTCCACCGTGGTCTCTTCTGAAACCTGTACAGGGTTTCCCTCCCTCCCGCCTTACCCCCTTCCCTCTGTGCTCCTCTGAGCCTGCGAACTCCCTTTCTGCAGGCTTCCCCAGAAACAGGGTGAGGGAGGCGGGAGGCAGCTGCTGTGACGGCCAGAGGAAGGCCACTCAGATGCACAGACAGATGGCAGAGAGATGGGCCCTGGGACTGAGTGGAAAGCTCACTGCCTAAGGTGGTCAGGGGAGCATGTCCCCGCCCACCACACGCCTCCCTGACCTTGGAGCTTGTCCCCACCCACCTCGCGCCTCCCTGACCATCGGGTGGGAAACATGGCACCAGGCCCTGGGTACCACCGTTTGTCCATTCTGGAGAAAGGTTCCGCATGTGCTCTTATTTTTGGATGCTCAGAATTTGCTAGAGCACCCACAGATCCTTGCATTAGAGGTGTGTGTGTGTGTGTGTGTGTGTGTGTGTGTGTGTGAGAGAGAGAGAGAGAGAAAGAGAGAGAGAGAATTGGTACAGAATGAAGACCTTCTTCATCTCCAAGAGCTTTCTCCTCCCAACAAGCTGCCCGTCTTGGGACACCATCATTCCCAGACTCGCCCTGTCTACCAACGGCTGGAGGCTTGATCAAAACTTACCTGACGTCCTCCGTACCACCCCCCAACTCTGTTCCTCATGTTTACCGCTTAGCTCCCCACCCCGCAGATCTTGTATCAGCAACAGTGTATCTCCCTGCCCCTCAGCTGCACCCTTTAGGCTCACGTGAGGCTCCCAGACATTGAAATCCAGCAGGAATCTCACTTCCCTCTTGTCCCCAGTTGGCTGTACTGATGCTATCCGCTAACTGCGCCCCCCCACCCCCGCCCCGCCCCGGTGCTCCAGAAGGTTAATTTCTACTCTTTGTTTCACATCTGGGGAAACTGAGGCACACAGTGGTTCTATAGCTTCCCCATGGTCACACAGTACATGAGCAGCCCAGCCTCAGACACAAAACCCAAATCTGTGTGCCTCCAAAGCCCCTTTGTTACCCTGTGGCCTTTTATTATATATATAGTATATATAGTATATACTATATATATTATATATAATGTATATAATATATACTATATATACTATAGTATATATATTATATATAATGTATATAATATACATATATATACACATATGTATATATAGTATATATAGTATAGTATATATATTATATAGCATATAATATACAGTATATTATATGTATATATTGTATATAATATATAATGTATATACTATATACTATATATTCTATACTATAGTACATATATTATATATAATGTATATAATATATAGTATATATTATATATAATGTATATAATATATACACTATATATATACTATATACTTACACTATATATATATACTATAGTATATAGTATATATATATAGTGTGTATATATATATACACTATATATATAGTATACAGTATATATAGTATATAGTATACTATAGTATACTATATATATAGTGTATATATATACACTATATATATATACACTATATATATACTATATACTATAGTATATATATGGTATATATTATAGTATATATTATATATAGTATATATATATAATACACTATTACACTCTCCAGATGGCTAGGAAATTAGAAGCAAAAACGATTGATTACTGAGTGCACAGATGCCCCCCTCATGGGCCTCAGTTCCTCCCAGAGCCTGCCATTGAGTTGGAGATGGGGCCACCAACTCATAGCTCACCTGGCTTCACTACACGCCTGTTTCTACATCTGTTAAATGGGCTTAATAATAGCCAGGGTGTTGTGGGCCGGATGAGGTAACGTTTGGACAAGTTCTTTGAGACGCCTTGGATGAAAGGTGCCAGAAAAGTGCCAAGGGTTATTAAGGCGGAGACATATGCTGTGCCTAATTTAGGATTCCCCGTATTTTCCTACTTGGCAGAGGCCACGGTGATCACGGACTCAGAAAATATTTGCCAGGGCTGGCAATACCCCAACGTCAGGCTTGAGCCGTGACAGCAGAGGGGATGGGTTGCGGTGGCTTTTCCCAGGAACGTCGCCTCATTTCTTGCTGGTGGTCTGTCCTCCCACGTGATCCCGTGGATGCACGGCCCTTGGCTGGGGCTGAAGGCTGTACGTGGAGGGGAATACGGGATGTGTGGAGGCTCCGCGGAATGGCTTGACCCCAATACGGTTCAGCCCCTGTGGGGAAAAATGGTGACGGTTGTGTCTTTAGCCGTCCCACGAGCCTGGAAATCAAGCAAGTGGGGAGCAGGTGAATTTAATAGCTACCTCTGAGTGGAATAGATGGGTGATGAATAGGTTTTACACAGTTGTGCCCGCCCCATCTCAGAAAGGTGCAACCTCGGTGGGAGAACTAAAAAAGCCAAAAAAGAAAATAATAAAAGATCCCTCTCATCGTTCTGCTTCTCTTTTCATCATGCTGTCCAGTTACACAGATGATTATTTATTTTTTTTAACGTTTATTTATTTATTTATTAAAAATTTTTTTCCAGTGTTTATTTATTTTTGAGAGACAGAGAGAGACAGAGCATGAGCAGGGGAGGAGCAGAGAGAGAGAGGGAGACACAGAATCCGAAGCAACTCCAGGCTCTGAGCCATCAGCACAGAGCCTGATGCGGGGCTCGAACTCATGAACGGTGAGATCATGACCTGAGCCGAAGTCAGACACTTAACCGACTGAGCCACCCAGCTGTCCCAATGATTATTTTTAAATAGACTTTTAATTTTAGAACAGTTTTATTTATTTTTTTTTAAGTTATGTATCTTGAGAGAGGGAGAGAGAGCGCACGAGTGGGGGGAGGGGCAGAAAGAGAGAGAGAGAGAGAGGGAGAGTGAGAATCTCAAGCAGGCTCCGAGCTGTCAGCACAGAGCCCCATGTGGGGCTCGAACTCACAAACCGTGAGATCATGATCTGAGCCGAAGTTGGACACTCAACCGACTGAGACACCCAGGCGCCCCAATTTACTTACTGTTTTTAAAGTTTATTTACTTTGAGAGAGACAGAGCATGAGTAGGGAGGGGCAGAGAGAGGGAAACAAAACAGAGAATCCCAAGCAGGCTCCGTGCTGGTCAGTGCGCAGAGCCCGATGTGGGGCTCGAACCCATGAACTGTGAGATCATGACCTGAGCCGAAATCAAGAGTCAGACGCTCAACCGACTGAGCCACCCAGGCGTCCCTAGACTAGTTTTCGATTAACAGATAATTGTGAATGGAGGGTTGCCATATATCCCATGCCCGCTTTCTCATAACATTCCGTCTCATGTTGATATAGTACCTTTCTTGTAGTCCGTGAACCATTACGGGTGTATCATCATCACTGAGGTCCATACTTTATTCAGATTCACTGATTTTCCCTAACGCCCATTTCGTGTCCCAGGGTCAACTCCGGGGCAACACATTACATTTAGTTGTCATGTCTCCCTAGGCCCGTTGACAGTCTTCCACACTTCTCTTCTTTTGGATGACCTTGATGGTTTTAAAGGAGGGCCAGTCCATCGTTTCTCGGCCTTTTGGCCAAGATCAAGCGTAGTATCTGTTCTTATCAGTTTAAGGGAGCGCTAGTCAGGGATTTCGTAGACTCTCCCTCAATTGGGGTTTGGAGGATATCTCTCAGTTGAGAATCTCAAATGATTTTCTCATGATTAGACTGAGGTTATGGGTTTGGGGCAGAAAGGCCACATAAGAGGTCAGTTGCCGTGCTCATTACACCCCATCAAGGGTATGACCACGTAGCATATTTCTCCCTGTAGTGGAGGGAGCTGCCAAGTGCCATCGATTTTCACCCAACCTGCACCTCCTTGCTTTATCTCCTGTGCACCCAGTGCCTTCCTGGTTATAATTCCTTAAGGGAAGGGAATGGGTTGATTGGTTAGCATAAGCCTGCTAGTTTTCTTGGATGCTCTACTCCTTACATTAATGAAGACACTGACACTAGACGCGTTCCTTTTTCCCCGGAGAATTTGGACTTTGCATGCATGACTCTAATTCCCCTCAACAAATATTGGTGGCGTGCCTCCACCAATGTGACAGGCACCGTACTCGAACCTGTTTGCTTAGGGGCGCCTGGGTGGCTCAGTCGGCGAAGCGTTCGATTTCGTCTCAGATCACGTTCTTACGGTTCGTGAGTTCAAGCCCCATGTCGGCTGGGTGATGACGGCTCGGAGTCTGGAGCCTGCTTCGGATTCTGTGTCTCTTCCTCTCCATCCCCGCTCCCCCCCACCCCCAACTCATGCGCTGTCTCTCTTCTCTCTCTCTCTGAAAAATAAACATTGACAAAAATTAAAAAATATTGAAAAAAAGAACATGTTTGCTAAGTAAGACCGAGATGGCCGCATCCCCAGGGAGCTCACAGTCTCCCCAGAGAAGGTTGTCATGGCCGCCTTTGGATGCATGATTTGCTGAACAGTTAAAATGTCATCAGGAGATGCCTTCCCTGCTCTTCACTGGCACGCGGTGCTGGAGTGAACAGGAAGCCCCTTGTGTCATTTACAGTCTTGGTGTCCTTCAATAGTGACAGAGGAAAAGAGGCCCACCTATGAAAGATGGTGGGCATCTTAGATAAAGGGGCCATCATCACTGACTCCTATCGGAGGAGACACAAAATTAGAAACAAAACTAGTTTCCGATTCAGCTCCTGACTTCATCTGCCCTCCTGCCTTACTGGACAGTGTGATACACGCCTCTGTCTACCTCGGTTCATTCCATCAGACTTGCTGTCTTTCTGGTATAACTGAAGTTTTACTCTCGTGCTCCCATGAAAATCCACTGCAGTATCTTCATCCGTCCGTCTATTTCATTAGCCAGCTCACGGGTCGTTGGTGGAGGTGCTTTGCTGCTGGATGAGGATTTGCAAAGCCTTTCACCCGATCAGGACGCTGGAGGGATTTTCCCTGGAGCTGGGAAGACCGGCTCAGGAAGGATGCTGCAAAGTGTGAAAGTGCTCCAGGCACGCTGGATCCAGACCTTCGTTCTGTGATGTGGCCTGGTGCCCAAGTCTTTCTTCAGCTATCAGATAGGAATAACCCCCTCCATTTCATGGAATCTATAAAAGGTAATGTATTTGTAAACTGCAAAGTCCTCCAGTAATGGAAAAGAAAGTGGTTTGGAGAGTCACCAGATGGGTGGTGAGGACTTTGTCTTGGTCGCACTTTGCGCAGTGCCTGCGCCTGGCAGGATGTCAATTAATGCACGCTAAATGAATAAATAAATGAACGGAGATGGATGGATGAATGGAGGAGTGAATGGATGGATAGAAGGATGGATGGATGGATAGATGAATGAATGGAGATGGATGGATGGATGGATGAGTGAATGGATGGATAGAAGGATGGATGGATGGATGGATGAATGAATGGAGATGGATGGATGGATGGATGAATGAATGGATGGATAGAAGGATGGATGGATGGATGGATGGATGAATGAATGGAGATGGATGGATGGATGGATGAGTGAATGGATGGATAGAAGGATGGATGGATGGATGAATGAGTGAATGGATGGATAGAAGGATGGATGGATGGATGGATGGATGAATGAATGGATGGATAGAAGGATGGATGGATGGATGGATGAATGAATGAATGAAGATGGATGGATAGATGAGTGAATGGATGGATAGAAGGATGGATGGATGGATGGATGAGTGGATGGATAGAAGGATGGATGGATGGATGGATGAATGAATGGAGATGGATGGATGGATGAATGAATGGATGGATAGAAGGATGGATGGATGGATGGATGGATGAATGAATGGAGATGGATGGATGGATGGATGAGTGAATGGATGGATAGAAGGATGGATGGATGGATGGATGGATGAATGAATGGAGATGGATGGATGGATGGATGAGTGAATGGATGGAGAGAAGGATGGATGGATGGATGAATGAGTGAATGGATGGATAGAAGGATGGATGGATGCATGGATGAATGAATGAATGAATGGAGATGGATGGATGGATGGATGGATGGACGGACAGATGAATAATGAATGAATGAATAAATGAATGAATAAGAGTAATCATCAGAGCCCTCCTACAAATGAATCTTTTCTCTCCAGCTCCTTGTGATTAGAGGAGGGCAATCATCCCAAATTTGGCTTCTGCCTTACAACTGTTTTGTGGCTTTGAACCAGCCAACTAACCTGTCAGTTGCCTTGCTCATAAAGGAATGATAATGACATCTTCTTTGGGGGCTGGTGGTGTAGTGGGTGTTGAGAGAATTAATTGGGTGGTGGTAAACGGCTTTGAGATCTCCAGATGAAAGGTGCCGTCGCGGTGAGCTGTTATTAACCTTGTTACGTTGGGTTTCCTCTCCCTGCTTCTGCCTCCTCAAGAGTGACTCCTCTCAGCCTCCAGGGGACTCATGGTGCCCCAGAAGCAAGTTTCACTTGGAGAAGGAACCTGTCTTTCATTGGACTGACTCTTCCCTGGGGTCATTTGGCAGAAGGCTCCCAGGTGCGAGGGATATAATCCTAGGAACTTGGCTGTCCTGCCTCATTTCCCTCCAGAAGGACTGATCTTCCCAAATGCCAGCCAGGTGCTGCAGTACACAGCAGCCTGAACACAGCCTTTTTCCTCTTCCTGGCGTGATAAAAGGGGGGACCCCTCTAGATCCTATTTTCAGGGATCTCACCTGCTGGTAAGGCCAGGCCTTAGAACTAGGGAACAGGTGTTTACCATCTGGTGGCCCAAGAGATGTGGGATTCATTTACAGCCGGGACCAGATCACAGCCTCCCTCCTTTCCATATGTGGTACCCCAGGATGAAGGCATGAGATACGTGTGTCTTTCCATTTATGCCTTTCTGAAAGAGGACAAATGTCACAGGCAATGCTGACCGTGCAGGATTTGGGGGAAGATTTCATTCATTGGTGCTTTTCCCCTCCTCCTCCTCCTCCTTTTAATTTGAGAGAGAGAAAGAGAGACAGAGAGGGAGAGTCTTAAGCAGGCTCCATGCTTAGTGCAGAGCCTGATACGGGACCTGATCCTGCAACCCTGGGATCATGACCTGAGCCGAAATCGAGAGTCGGACGCTCAACCGACGGGGCCACCCAGGCGCCTCGTGAATTGGTGCGTCTTAAAGTGTCTTCCTCTACATCCGAGGCTGCTCCTGGGATTCCTTTTGCTTCTAAAGAGTCCGGCTTTGTTCCTTGCCCTTCCCATCCCAGCAGACATCAAGTTCCCAGATCCAGAAGCATGGACACAAGCCTGCCCTCATTTTGGACCCCCGTGGCCCGTCACTGTCCAAGGATAGACTTTCTTGTGCTTCCTGGATTCTGTCCCCTCTCTTCGATCTCCATCTGCCTTGCCCTGGATGAACCCACGATCTTTCCCTCAAGACGATGGCAACAGCTCCCTGGGTGTTCTCGCTTGGCCATGTTCTGCCTTCTTCTCTGGAGAAGACAGAGAGGTCTTATGAGACCAGTCAAATCAACCTGCTGTCCCACTTAATGCTCTCCAGGGCCTTCCCAAAGGGAGTAGATGACTTCCCAAAGCAGCAGCATTCTGCACAGCGCTTCCTCTCTCTCCACTCGGGGTTCCCCTCTGATCTCCCTCTCCCCCTTCCTCTTTTCCTGTCCCCTCCTCTTTGTCTATTCTTCTTCTTCCCCTTTGGTTCTGCCAATCTGCTTATCTCCCTCTCTTTACCCCTCACTCATCTTTCTCATGGAGGCCTCTTGGACTGACATGGCAGAGAATCCCATATCTGTCACCACCACCTCTTGGTGTGGGGCATTGGGACACCAGGAGAAGAGGCTCTATAATGCATCCTTCACCATTACCATGGCCATGCTTTAGGGGGAGCCACTGAAGTTACCAACATCTGGTTTGCCCAGGTAGTTCTGATCGGAGAGTGACCTTGGATTGCCCCCACTTTCCTCTGTCTCCATTCTTTTTGCCAGGAACATGGCACCTTCAAAGGGTGTCTTGTCTCTTCAGAAAGTTTCATAACTAGGCTTTCTCTATCGTTGTAGAACCTTATTCTCTGAGAATGGAAACAGGTCCTGTTGTTCCTTGACTGTAAATTTCTTATGGGGAGAGACCATATTTCGTACACGTTTGCATCTTCCACAGGGACAGTCCAGTGGCTGGGACATCATTGGAGCTCAACACCTGTTTGTTGAATTGGATGGAGTGGGGAAATGATCTCCTCCCAACTAGGGTATTTTAGGCTAAATTCCCTCTGGTTTTTACTCCCCTCTAAATGGGTCTGAGTAGTCCAGAGCCAAAAGGGAGCTTGAGACTTCCTTTGCTCGGGGTAGGACAATTCTAGGCTGCTTGATCAATTGTTTGATCGTCCTGCTCAAGATGTCTCGAGGGGGAGTGTTCACAGATTTGCTCAGCTGCCCTTTGATGTGTTTTCTCTTTGGCCTTGAGTATGTTTTTTCTAAATGTCCGTTCATACCTGTCTTGTCTTCAACTTTAAATCTGCTTCTTGTTTGCATGTGGGGAGTGACTTCTTAGAATCTTTCCCTTAAAATGATTCCCGGGGTTGAAGACAGCAGCTGAGATTTTCATCTCCTTTTATTTCTTCTGACTACCAGCCTCTCAACATAAAAGGGAGAGCTGGCTTCTGTTTTTGGCCCAGCCCCCAGTTCACCTTGAGCACATCACTCCTCCTCTAGGGTTTATTTTCTCGTGTTAACTTAAAGGCTGGGTGAGAGTAGGGTCCCATGAGCTATGGCCCACAGCTTGTGTGTGCAAATAAAGTTTTATTAGCACATAGCCGCAGCCACTGGCTTCCTGATCATCTGTGGTTGCTTTGGCATTGCAAGGGCAGAGTTGAGAACTGCTTCATTTGCTCTCTGGTCCTTTATAGAAAAAGTCTGTTGACCCCTGGAATAGAAGGTTGGTTAAGGCCCTTTTAGTCGGAACGTTCATACCATGATGTTTATTTAGCTAGTGCTACTAAGCTTGTCCCATAGGCAGGCATGGCCCCATTTGTGCCGTAAGTGCTGCTGACGTTCCTGGATGTGACTGAGACGGTCCCTCCCCGGCATCAAACAGCATCGAAATCCATCCTGAGCAAGTTCCTGCCTTTCTGTTTCTGTCTCACCGCTTCCGGGTACATCTGGAAGACAGGCACTGGCTGGTTCTAGAATGTTCTAACATGCTCATCCCTGGCTCATTTCTTTAGACGTGGCCAGCTGGACCACAATCCTACTGCTCTGCCCCCACTTTACAGGTTTATAATCCCTTATGTGAAATTCCAAAATCCATAATTCTCTGAGACTAGATTGTTTTTTCATACATCATGTGATGGCCATAATGAACCCAAGCAGCCATGAGATTATTGATAGCCTTTTTTAAACCCAAATTAATGTGAGTGTTAAGCTGCAGAAGTATGAATGCGTTTAATCCTGGGTGCAGTCCTGGGGGGGGGGGGGTGTGTGTGTACCGCGTTCCGTTTCCAAAGTCTGGAAGTTTCTGAATTCTGAAACACGTCTGGCCCTGGGCTGTTGGATTACGGATTGTGGACCCGTAGTGATTTTTATGGTTGCCCCTTATTTACGGCAAGCGTTTAAAAGTGTTCCCAGTGAGTTAATTTCAACAAGCAAATGAACAAAAGGGGCACCAAGTAAATAAGAATGAGGAGCACTGAGATCTGGCTTAAGCGTAGCGTGGTACCAAAGGGATAAAAGTTTAGGAAGCCCTGTCCTGCAGGGTATTTTCCATCCCTTTAATGGCCCCTCAACTCTTTCTTCTCGTGCTTTTTCTACTCTGCTCTGCTGTCACCAAGCCGTTCCTTTAGTGTCTCCAAACCCAGAGCATCTCTGCGTGATGGTTAGTTAATGAGCAATCCTGTCTTACCCATAAAACAATATGTGGCACCAAGAGCTCGTTTGACATTCCCGACACTTGCGGAGACCAATCTCGGGGTCACCCAGGACCCCGGCGGGATCGAGTTTCGCTGCAGAACCGGGCTGGGGGCAGGAATCGGGAATCTCAGAGGTCAGGGTCCTGGGGGTGGGTGGTGGGGAGGGACGGTGGCTTTGGGGCCGGACTCACCCGAGGGCTGTGTTCTGAAAGGGGCTGGTTCGACCCTTTCCAAGGGCAGTATCCCTGGCCTTAAGTAGTTCTTAAAACACCAAACAACATTAGCTCCCACAAATGAGGGAGGTTTAAATGTAAACCCGGTTATAACCAAGAGTGACTAGGCGGCCAAGGTGCTATAAAGAAATGATGTTATTATGTCCAAGGGATGCCATTAAAACTCTGTTTACAAACCAAATGTGCCAGAGAATGGGTCAGGGAAAGAATTATTAGCAAGAAGCTATTTGATCTCTTTTATGATCCAATGAGTCATAACGTTAGCTCCATGCTCTAGAAGGTGAACGGTGAAAACCTCAAGCCTGTTGATTTATAAACAGGCCCAGAATTCCCTGTTCTTTAACCTCAGATGCCCTCTTAAGTGTGACTTACCCTAAATCAAACGTGACATCAGATGCCACTGGGCCTCTCCCTCCTCCCGAGAGGTAATTGAGGAGTTGATTGGCGTATAGGGTGCATAAAATCCCCGTTCAAGATGATGGATAGCTGTGGGAAGGGTCAATGGCCAAGACTCGGAGACACAGCCTTGTTTCTACATGCCCCTTATCTGCAAGGCTGGAGGCTCCAAGGCTATCTTTGTTTCAGGGCCTCGGATTCTCAGCAGACCAAGGAGAGGGAGTCTCAGAGGTGGACCTACCGCTTTGCCCTGAGGGCCATGGTTTGGGCCCCTCTCTTTCCCCCTATAAAGAGGTCATGAGGGGCAGGGCCAATCCGGGTTTTTCATTCGAACTCCACCCATTACTGGATACAACCGCAGGGCAAGTGATCTCAGCCTTCTGAGCCTCAGTTTCCACATCTGACAGATGACACAGCCGTGGCTTATTCTGTGCCCTCGACACCGTGCTGAGCTGCCTTATACGTGCCGTGTGCCAGCCCACGTCAGGCCTCGTGACATTCAAGCCGATGTTATCACGACCTGACTGTGCGGAAGATGCCGTCCTGAGAACTTTACCTCGATTCATTCATTTCATCCTTATATTAACTCTCCGGGGTGCGCAGTGGCCGTGATGGATCCCACAGGAGCCGAACGCTGGATGGAGTCGGGGTGTAAGTGGTTCACCTGTGAGGCATCTGGAAGGATCACCAGGAAGTGAGACCGCAACACTGGAAAGGAAGCAAACTGGTCGAGCCACAGCCCTGGCCCCATAATATCCGGATCCCTCCCGTGGGCAACTGGAGGGAAGTCCCCAGAGGAATCTTCAGGAAGAATGCATAGAATGGGCCCCAGCGTTGTCTCACCAGAGGGGGGAGGAAGTTGGGGCCCTTATGTGTCAGCCCTAGTCCATCATGAGGGGGCTCCTCCAGGAGCCTTACCCTAACCTAGCATTCCCAGCCTGCCCCGTGAGCCGGCCAAGTGGATCCTGAGGGCCAAAGACATCCCTCAGGCGAAGAACCACAGGTGTTCACAGTTGGAAGCCATTGGGTTAGCCTGCATGGGAATGGTGTCCAAAGGCACGGGCTTGACCCCACAGTGTCCACTACAGGTCTATGCGAGGGATGAGAAGACCGAGCCACAGACAGGTTGGGGTCTTCCCAAAGGCTCGCCACCTGGCAAGTGAGCTAGCCGGAGTCTGTATCTGCTCGTCATCTGACTTCGGGATCCACAGTAAAGCTTCTGGTCCGCACGTCCCAACGCCTCCCAGAAGGTATCGCTCACCCATTTCGCAGACAAAGAATCGGGCGTTCAGAGGGGTGAACCGACTCTGTCCCCCGGCAAATTAGCGACTGAGCCAGGATGGAAAGTTGGCTCCCATTGGCTTCAAAGTCAAGGCCAGCCTCAGCGTGCCGTATTCCTTTGGCCTGCCGGGGCTCCCCCGAGTTGGCCCGGCTCGGAGCAGTGTCCCGATACCTCGAACCAGGCGACAGGGGCAGGCCCGAGGTTCACGCTGTCTCCTTAGGTCGGCATCGTGGCTGGAGGCGAGGGGAGCCGTTGTGGGCACTTCGCCGGTGAGCCCACGCCCCAGCAAGGCTCTCTCCGAGGGGCTGACTCATGGCTCTTGTCCCGTCCACGCTGGCTCCGGTCCCTAGATGCTGCCTGACTCAGCTCTGATTGCTTCCGCCTCCTGTCTTCACCCAGGTTGTCCGTATGCTCTTTGGGCACCATCAAAAAGGATGCACCTTTGAAGCACGGCTGGCATGAAAGGCCGTAATTATGTGTCCTAAAATGGAATCTTTGAGGCCGTTAAGCAGAAACCCTACCTCCCCTTCAAGGAACGGTACGGATGCTTAGAAAGTCCCCCCGGACCCACGAGCACCCCGGCGGAGAGGGCGGATCGTTGCATTAGGAAACCACACGGCGCTTACAGGCGCCCCCAACGCGCTGCGGTTTTCTGGTCCGGTTGGCTAGACCGTGCCCGGGCCATTCCCGGAGCAGTTTGTCACTGTACTTACGACTCACATCACACCCCCCAGTCTGCCTGTTCCCCCCGCAGAGCCAACAGCCTGGCCCTTTTCATGCAAAGCCAGCAAACACAGACCGCCGGCCGAGCTGGAAACCGCGCAGGCTCCCGAGCCTCTCCCTTCTTGCTGAAATAATAAATGATAATGGCACTGAGATGGACGGGGGCCTGGTGATGACAAGAAAAAGCCAGCATCTCCCAAGCCCCGGGCTGGGAGAGGAGGCCAGGCGTGGGCACGCGTAGCCTTGGTGACCTCGGGCGCGTGCCTTCCTTTCTCTGGGCCTCCTCTGTGTTCTCCTCCACAGAACGGCAATGCTGGGCTAGAAATGAACCTGAAGTTCCTTTTCAAAGTTCGGGGCTCGTGTTAGTTTTCTGGGGCTGCCGTGACACAGAACCACAACCTAGGGCGGCTTCAAACAACTGAAATGTATTCTCCCGGTTCTGGAGGCCGCAGGCTGACATCACGGCGTCTGCAGGACCATCCTTCCTTGCCTCTTCCAGCCTCGGCCGGGCCGGCGATGCTCGGCATTTGGCTGCACGTTTCCAGCCTCTTGCCTCCGGCTTGGCACGGTCTTCTCCCCTGAGTCTGTCTGTCTGTCTGCTTGTGTGCGGATACCTTTCAGTCATATTGCATCAGAGCTGATCCCACCCCCGCACGGCCTCGTGTTAACTTGACCACGTCGGCGAAGACCGTGCCTCTAGATGAGGTCGTCCTGACGGCGACTAGACCCTTCCATATCCTTTTCTTGGGAGGCCACCACTCAACCCCTAGCAGGTGTCAGCGAGTGCCTTCCTAGTGAATGGATTTAGGGAGGTGCCTCTTTGGAGATGTCAGTCCTGGCGGCCGTGGTCATAATCAATGCCGCCAGGCCACGAGCTAGTGGCTTCGGCGCCTGCTGTGGGGAACTCTCAACTTGGTAAGTGGGGAGACAGGCAAGCAGACATTTACACTATAGCCTGAAGCAGGGTATCGGCCTGTGCAGGTTGTATGGGAGGCAAAGGCCTGCGCGGTCACAGAGTGCTGAGGACCGTCTACCGCCGGCTTTGTCGGCCTTGGTTCCGGCTTTAGCTACTCTGCCAGGCTGATGCCTGTCCCTTCTTCTGACCTCAGGACCCCCTTCCCTGTGGGGCTCCTCCCTCCTCCGGGCTTTCCTGGAGTGTCCTCCCACCCATCTTCTCCCCAGGATCGCCTTCTCTCTTCTTTCTGTTCTGGATGGCGGTCCCCTTGGGAAATGTTTCCATAAGTTAATTCAGATATTCACCCTTAGAGATTGTTTTAAATGTCTAGCTTTGGGGAACACCTTGGCTTCCCAGAGCAGGTGGCTGGAAGGCGGGCCCTGAGAACATGGCACCAGAGCGGTCTGGACTAGGAGAACGGGGCTCTCCGGGGAGTTGGGCGGGGGAGGGGGTACTTGGCTTGGCTCGCAGCGGCTGATCCGTGCTGAGGGCTAGAGTGGCCTGCGTGACCAGCTTGGGAATATTCGACTAACTTCTTATGGGACCCTGGATAAGTCCCTCCCTCCCTCAGCCTCTTCCTGTCTGGACTCCGGCATGTTGGTCCCTACTAGCCTCCCCTGTACTGACTTCAGCAACGGTGGGAAAGGGCTCCAGGACCCCATCCTCACGTCAAACAGGACCCTCCGGTTAGGGAGGTGATTTGAAATCCTCTAGAGGACTTCAAACTTGCATGCTGGATCACATCTTTTCGCTTTCATGTACGACGAGAGAGCGCACGGCGTCTAAGAAAAGAGAGAAGCGGGCCAAAGTCGGCAGTGGACCAACGCGGCACATTGAGGAGAAGCTTGGTTCCTAGTGGGTGGTCTTCTGGCCAGCACATCGCTCGGGGCAAAGTCCCGGGCCTGTGTGTGCCAGCTTTGCAGGCAGGTGGCCCCGGGGGACCTTGCGCCCAGTTGGGAAGGGTGTGTGTGTGCGTGTGTGTGTGTGCGTGTGTGTAATCTTTTTTACCCCACACTGGGGATAGGTATGAAATGTCTTACCAGTTACAGCAGCCGCCGCTTACAGAGCACCTGTCATGTGCTAAGTGCTGTGCTTAGTGCTTCCCCAGGGCTACCTCACTCGTGTCCCCCTGCAGTCCCGGGAGTGAGTAGCCTTACTGTTCCCCTGCTGGACACATGAAAACTGGATTTGGTGAAGTTGGTGACTTGGCCGAGGTCAGCCTGCTTCTCAGCGGCTGCACCCAGATTTGAACCCACGTCTGTCTGGTTCCTAAGCTTGTTCTTCTAACCACGATGCACCCTGTGTGGAACCAAAAGAAGCCCCGAAAGACCGAGTCAGGGAGCTTCCAAGTTGTCATGTTGCTGTCCTGCTGTTTATTTGTTTCTTGGGGGAAATTTTTGTTCTCTAATAATATGATTTGCATGGATTTGAATGCATTAATCAGAGGGAAAGGGAGGAAGCTCTGGTTAAAGCAATGGTCGGGGGGGCCGGGACTGTGTGGCCTGACCCTTTCTTGAATGTTTCAGGGTCAATACAGTTTGTAGATCAACCTTTCCTTCCTCCTTCCCTGGCCCCTCCCTCCCTCCCTGCCCTACCCCCTCCCTTTTCCTTATCTCCCTCCTCATCCCTGCCTCCCTCCCTTCTCTTCCCCTCCCTCCCTCCCTCCCTCCCTCCTTTGGTTTCTCTCCCTTATTTTCTTCTACCTTTCCTCCCTTCTCTTTTCCTCCTCCTTCTTCTTCCTCCTCTCCCCTTCTTCCTTTCTCCTCTTACTTCTTTTAACAGTCTCTCAGTTAAGGAAACTTGAAGAGGAAAGAAAACTTACCCAAGGTCTTTGACTCTCCATCCAGTGCCCCTTCTTGGGCACCATCAGCCCAGAAATGGCTTTTCTGTGGTTGTTGGGAGGGGGAAGGAGGAAGCCCAGGGTCCGAGGGAAGCGGCTAGGGGACTGTGATGCTCTATTTCCTTGCAGATTTTCACTCTGTGTCTGTTTTGAAGCAGCCCCCAAAGCCTCCAGGGGGTGGGTTGCTCCTTTCCTCTCCTCGCTTCTTTTCATCTTTTTATTCCATGTGGTTTCCTTTTGTCTCCTTTTCTCCCCATTCACAGAAAATCTTCACCTATGGACAAGTTAGTTTCACGGGGGGGACGGGGGGGGTAAATAACAGCAACGTGTTCTTATAGGGGGCTCCTCGCGCAGACATGCTCATTTCGTCTTCAGAGCCACCCTGGGGGGGGGGGTGTGTGTTCTGCTCTGTCCTCAATTTACAGATCAGTAAGCTGAGGCTCAGAGGTAAGTAACTTGCCCAAGGCATACTGGGGCTATTGGGAGAGCTGGGACGCGAGCCTCGATCATGTGATCTCTTAAGCGCTCTCTTCTGTAGCCCCTCCGGATATTCGGAATTGAGTGAGGTGAATTTAGGATGTGGAGACCGCTAGGCTCTGGGGAGAACAGGGTCAGACTCTCACCCAAGAAGAGCTTTGCTGGAATGTTAATCTGGAGAAAACTCCCAGGTGGAGGCATTTCTTGGATTTGGCATCACCATCGGAGTCACCGGAGCGCCCTCCCCTCCCTCTGCCCCCGCAGCCCCTGCCCCACATCATCTTGGTGGCTGGCAAGTTCTTTCAAAATTTTTGTCTCGTGCAACGAACATGTTTGGGAGAGCAGGACGGCACCCACGAATTCACGTAGCGCATAGTTGGTATTCAGGGAGGATGTGTCGCTGCATCGACGACACACAGAGAATGCTTCTGGCTCTTTCGGGGCTGTTTCCGGGAGCTCCTGCACCATCTTGCAGGTCCTGTCCTTCGCTGCTACACCTGCAGAGCCTGGCCTTTGGGCTCATAACTGCCCCTTACCCTGTCCAGGGTAAAGACAACTCTTGGACAACCCAGTCTTTCCCCGTGGTTGTCAACCAATCCTGCTCTTGCCCCGCTTTGACAACTGAGACGTCGGTCCCGAACCAACTAAAACCTAACTCCCTCAGCCGCTGCGTCATGACTTTGGGCAAGTCGCTTACCCTCCCTTCGCCCCAGTCTCCCCATCTGTAAAAGGGGAACCATTACGGTTCCTACCTTCTAGCCCCAAGGATGGGACAGAGTCGGTGCCGCGTTCGACATCGGGAAGCGCTTTATAAATATCGCGTGGGTTACCATTGCTATTGTTTTTATTATGTAGGTGCTAAATCGTACCTCCTCTGCCCCAAAGATTCAGTTCTCGTGGGAAAGATGGCTCCGTGAAGGATGACTCTCGGTCTTCCTTCCCACACATACCGTACACGGTGCTCCCTTGAACTTCAAAGAGAAGTCGCCGCCAGGAAGTCTTACTGTGCGAAGCGGGTGCAGCAGGCCGAGGGTTGGCCTGCAGAAGGGGGCTCTGGGCAGCTGTTCGATATCACACGGGGGTGGCCGAGACTTCAGGGATGGGCCTGTTTACTCCTTGCAGATAATGTCTCCAACGGACTTGGGGAGGGATGGGAAGGACGCTCAGGGTCAACCTTCACTTTTGCAGTTGTTTAAATATCTATTATCAGGCCACCGAGGCAGACTGGGGCGAGGGCGAGGAGCTAGAGATGTCTCTGAAGATACGCCGCGTAGCCACTTGCGAACTTCATTTAGAAAAGCTTAAATCTCTTCCCAAAGCGGGTAATTCGCCACCCCCCATTGTTCCGGTTAAGAAAGCGTTAAGGAGCTCTTCGTTAAGCATTCCCATTGTTGAAAACTCTTTCTGAGATGCTGGGGGCTTTCTCTGTCTTAATCACATCTTCCAGGGAATATTAATAGGAGACCGAGCTTTCTCGGCGATCAGAATGGGGCCAGGATGCTAATCGGATCTCAGGAAATAAGGATTCCGTGGACAGAGATGTTTGGGAGACACCCTGTGAAAAAAAAAATGCAGTGGTTTTTGTAACTGCAGGACTTCCCGGGGTCTATCATGCCCTTATGTGCATTTTGATTTTTTTCTTCTCCCTGAGAAGGATCCAGAAGTCCACATTTCTGCAAATTCTTTGGGATCATAGAGTTTGTAACTCATGGAGGGTATTGTGGGGTTAACATTCTGGGCAACACTGTGGACAAGGCCACCATAAGAAATAAAAAAGGATAAAGTAAAACAGTGCACGTGGTACCTAGTAAGTGCTTGGTACACAGCAAACGTTATTGTTACAGAGGCGGTTGAAACTGAAATTCACCTCCAAGGCTAAAAACCTCTGATTCGAGTTATAATGTCCTCACGAAAAGTGATATAGGCTTCTTGGCTTGGAAGAAATGAAAAAAAAAAAAAAAAAATCAATCAATTAACAAGGCAAGTCAAACAGTCTCCAGTGTAGATTTCAGGGCACACATCTCAGTATTTGGAGAAAATGTGTTGTCTTGAGAAGGTGGCATACTTCAGTGGAACATGGGTTGGACCCATGTCCTACCTTGGACGTGTGTTAGTTATGACCATATGGAAACCCCCTTACTGCCTGGGCCTTGGGCTTCTTCTTTTTTTTTTTTTTAATTTTTAAAATGTTATTTGAGAGAGAGTGGTGGGGGAGGGACAGAGAGAGAGAGAGAGAGAGAGAGAGAGAGAGGGAGAGAGAGATTCCCAAGCAGGGTCTACACTCAGCGCTGAGCTCAATGTGGGGCTCGATCCCTCGTCCCTGGGATCATGACCTGAGCTGAAGTCGAGAGTACGATGCTTAACCGACTGAGCCACCCACGTGCCCGTGGGTCCTGGGTTTCTGAGCTGTCAAACACAACCTAGATGAAAACACCACCTCACCGCTCAAATTGTGGTCTGTAGAGGTCGGTAGCCTTGACATTGCCGGGGAATCCTTCTTTTTCTTGGAGAGCGTCAGGTCCCTTCCCACCTACTTACCACTTCCTGGTTTTGTTTGGCGACCTGCTAAAGCGGCCACTTGCTTAGCCCAATGTGCCTAAAGAATTTGGAACCCCAGGTCAAAACGGCAGTTCCTGTTCTAGGCAGAAAGCTGCTGCTAACTTTAATTTTCCTTTCTAGTTCTGGTTCAATGACAAAACCCCCTCAACCTGGAAGATTAACTTTCCTGCTTTCCATCCCGAGTCCCCTGTCACCTTTCTAAACCCCTTGTTCACTCTTTCTGTCTTCTTTTCCATAAGAAAACAGCAATGTGATCAGACCCTGGAATGTGCCTTGGCACGAGGAGTAAACTCAGGCAGCTTGGCTTATTAGCTGTTTCCATGGGAGAGAACTCTTGGACCAAACAGATATTTACAAATATTGAAAGCACTGTGCTGATCCCTAGCAGCGCCCCGGCTGTCCCGAGATAGCTGGCTGCTTAGAGGAGTTGCGTTTTTGTCTATGCCCTCTGTTCTTCTGTCCTCCTCATCTGTCCTGCTCTCAGCTGGATCGTCTATAACAGGAAGGTCTCTAGAAGAAATTCTTCATTGCCTTTGGGGTGTTCAGGATCTGAGGGCTTGGGGTTCACTACTTTGGGGGACCAGACTAAAGATGGGGTTTTGAAAGATGAACGTGTTGGTATATTTGGTGGTTCAGCCAGCTGCGAGCCTTTGTGAGCGGAGGCAAGTGCCCCATAAGAAGCAGGTTCAGCCTTACGGGTCTTCAGAGCCGGCAGAGGACAGAGCTCAGAGGAATTACGTTAGCATCTTGCCCGTCGAAGCATCCGTTCATTCCACAAACGTGCATTGAGTACCCCGCACATACAAGGTGGTGTAATGGGCACTGAAGTTGCCATGTCAAATCTGTCAAGGTCTGGACTGAAAGCAGACATCATTAAAGGTCCTTCAAGCAGAGAGAATTTCATGCAGGGGGATGAATCCATAGGTGACGGAGGAGGCGAGGAGGCAAACAGCTCAGAGATTACCAACAGCAAGAGATCAGTACTATCCTTAGCGGAAAGGGACAAAAAGAGGAGCTTAGATTTCCAGAGCCCAGGTGCCAGGAGCTCCAAGTGGAACCAACGTCATGGAGGGGCTGCCAAAGTCGGGTGGGTGTGTGGAGCGTGAAATCCCCACTGGTCTTCCACCAGTGCCTCCCATTGGCTGAGCTTACCAGGAAGCCGTAAGGCAAAGGAGCTTGGGAAATGTAGTTCCCTGCGATTTGAAGCAGGTGCCTGCTGGCCCAAGTGGACCCCTGCACAGTCCCTTGCTCTCTTGGAAAGATGTGGATGCTGACTGTTGCCTGGCACTACACGTGCCCTCCACACCCATCTCCCAAACCCAAACTGACTAAGAGATCATGGTCTTCCAATGTTTTTTTTTTTCCATATTAGAACTTGCCAAAGGGAAAGCAAGTCCACATTTCAGAAGGAAATCCACAGAGTGGATGAGAAAAACTTTGGATGAGTGAATTCCCAGTGGCCTTGCTTTAGCTTTAGATCCCCAAACCGAACTTAGCACTGGGGCCTCTTCCAGCCCTGGAAGCCCTTTTCCCTGTAATAATAAAAATAATAGCATTTACTGAACGCTTGGTTGTTACCGTGATGACAGTGCTACTCTCACGCGTTCTGCCATTAAAGACCGATATCAGGAAACCTTGCATCGGTCCCCTGGGGTGGCTGCTCTTAGTATACTCAGTTTATGTATTAACAAGCCAAGGCTTAGATACACTGGATTATATTCACTTATCACGTCCGTCAGAAGGCGCTAGAGCTCGATTTGATGCAAGTTAATCCGACTTCAGCATCCCTAGGTTTAGCCTCTCCTCGATATGGCCTCCAGTTTATGTCTCCTGCCCGTGGGGGTTGCGTAAGGAGAGCATGTTCAGTTGCGTGGCAGGTAAGAGAAGAATGACACTATCGTAGATACAATACAGTTGGCTGCTGGAGAAGCAACTCCGAATAAGGCAGCTTCGACGAGGTCCACGTTTACTCCTCTTGCCCGTGAGACGCCGTGCTGGCTGCTTGTTTTGTTTTGTTTTCTTTTGTTTTGTTATGTTTCCCCATCATGCTTAGGGTGTTTCCATGGTTTGACACTTTTGTAGGCATTTCGCCACACGGTCTGGGTCACTGGCAAGTCTGTAGTCCCGCTGGTGGACAAAAGAAAAAGAAAACGAAGGAAGGAAATGCCCCTTCACTCTAAGGGCGTGGCCTGGGAATTGCGCGTAGGTTTCCCGGCCGGGGGGGGGGGGGGGGGGGGGGGGGGCAGGACACAATCACCATGCCAACCTAGCTGCAAGGGAAGCTGTTCTTGGCGGCCCTGCCCAGATGTGATACGATTGCCCCATCGCTGCGGCAGAAGAGAACTGCTATCGGGGGGCAACCGTCTGATTCTGCTCGCGGGCGCCTTTCTTCCTACCTCCGTTGTCGTCGCGACCCATGTGCAAATCTTGCATTTGCCCCGATTTTGTCTTCAGTTTACATGGGAGGCAACTGAGGACAGGAGACGTGATACGATTTGCTCCGGCCCACCGAACGGGTCCATTGTGTGCGGAAGGGGGGCTTGACTGGGGATTGAAGTTAACTTATAAGTGGCCATCCACTTACGAATTCTTTTATATTATAAGTGGCATTTTGCTTCCAGATACAACCTCATGACCGCGTTGGCGTTGGGTAACAAATTTTTATGTAATGAGGACGCTGTGTGCCTGTAAATGCCCTTTGTTTCATGGTCTGTGCTGTATTAGAAGTTGTTACTGAGAACATTACCAAACCTGCTTTTTTTGACATTTACGCAATTGCAGCAAGTCTGAACTAAATAATTCATGTGAAACAATACAAAATTAGTGGGAGAGCTTAAGTGTCTGCAGGATTTAGCCAAGAAAGATTTGTTTTTGTGGACGGAAACTCACCCCATGCAGCTCGGGCCGTACACACTGGATAGGATCTTGCGCGTTCCAGGGCTAGGAACAGAATTTGGGGGATCCTAATAATCGGAAAGTCATGGCCTGAGCCTATTTGTTGTACAGAGCTGTGTAGACAAGCAGTGGTTGTCATGACATAAAAATAATGAGCCATGGGGGTGCCTGGGTGGCTCAGTTAGTTAGGTGTCTGCCTCTTGATTTCAGCTCAGGTCATGATCTTCCGATTCGTGGGATCGAACCCCCTGTCAGTCTCTGGGCTAACAGTGCGGAGCCCGCTTTGGGATTCTCTCCCTCCCTCTCTCTCTGCCTCTAAACAAATAAATAAACAAACGTTAAAAACCGAAACAATGACCGATCCACTCATCGTGTGTTCACGTGTTCCCTCCCCAGACATCCTACCCCACTTCCCGCGAGCACCACGACCCACCCGCTTGTCGGACGCTCCCTTCGTCGGTTGCCCGATGCTGTGGGCTGTCGACAGAATGATGCAAATACGATGCCCACGGATTGCAAAGCGGAACCGCAGATCTTGCCAAAGATGCAGGATTTCATAAAGTGGCTGAACGTTTTGCTGGAGAGCGGCTCTAATTACAGGCAAAGCGTTTGATGGATGGGAATGCGGTAGTCAGGCCAGTCGACAAGACAGGTGCTTCAAGGGAGAATGATTTGTGTATCAAAGGATTAAGAGAGGCCCTTAGGAAAACTGATGAAGGCCTCCAGTATTTCTGAAAAATTACCCTCTTGATGATCCTGGTGCAAAAAGTCAAATGTGAAGGGAATGTGTCATATGCTGTGGTAATCATCCTATCGATCTACGTGTCTACACCGTGGTGGTATCGTCTTATCTATGTGTCGCCGCGTCTCTATAGATCGGTTCAGAAAACCTGCCAAAACTTGATTCAAGCTTTGTTCTTTCTAAGAACTAGGACATCACCGCTGGACTGTTGCTAGATATGAGAGAATAGCTTGTTTTTATGAGTTTCAGTTTGAAGAGTATTCAAACCCCTAGGGCCCCTTGAATGTTTTATTAGATCGTGAAGTTTATTGACTATTCCTTCTTCCAAAGCGGGTCACGTCGGCCGTTTGGCATGAGCTGGCTGGAGGGGGCTGCGGGGCGGAGGGAGGAAGTGATACTTGGCAGCCTATCTGGGCACCGGAGTCAAAGCACGATACCACTGACAATCAAAACAAAAACAACCAATGCCATTGGTATGTGTTAGTAGTCGTATTTGTATTTGTTATTGTTACTAATTGTATTGTATTTGTATTGTTTCTAATACAATTAGTATTTGTTAGTATGTTCGTATGTTCTGTATGTTCCCGCCGTTCGTATGTTCCAGGCACTATGCCAAATACTTTGGGTTCCGTCATTCAATTCTCAGATAACACTATAAGGTAACTACTCTTTTATACCCACGTAGCAGTTGAAGGTATTAAGATTTGGCAAAGTTAAATGTTTTGTCAGGAAGCTTCCACCTTTAGTCTTTTGGGAGCCTGAATTCTCCTCCCTTTGTTTTAAATTCTGGGAAGAACATTTAGCATGACATTGAACAAATTTTGTTTTGGGACATTTAACAAAATTTTAAGTGTATGATATGATATGGCTATGACTCTAGGCACGATGTTGTACCCTGGGTCTCTAGAACGTATTCATCTCGTATAACTGAAGCTTTATACCCATTGAACAGCAACCCCAACTTTCTCCCTCCCATCCCCCAACCCCAGGCAACCATCATTCTACTTCTGGCTTCTATGAGTTTGGCTATTATATGCATGTATGTATGTATGAATGTATGTATGTATAGACAGTCAGTGGGGGAGAGGGGTGGAAGGAGACAGAAAGAATCCCACGCAGGCTCCCAACCTGGCGTGGAACCCACTGTGGAGCCCAATGTGGGGCTGAATCCCAAGACACGTGACCTGAGCCGAAATCAAGAGCTGGACGCTCAACTGACTGAGCCACCCAGGTGCCCCAGAGTTCGGCTGTTGTAAATACCTCATGTAAATACTCATTCAGGATTTGTCCTTCTGTGACTCGTTTATTTCACTTAACCTAGTGTTCTCCAGGTTCATCCATGTGGTCACGTGTGGCAGGATATCTTTTTTTATTTTTAAGGCTGAATAAGTAATATTCCATTGTGTGTATAGACCACATTTTTAAAGGCTGAATTCCCTTCTGATTCTTGCAAGTTGATCAAACGCAGGAAAGGAAATGAGAGAGGCTGTAACGTAGATTTGAAATCCAAATCGGTCAGGACTCACGTCTTAGCTTGCTACTTATTAGTTTAAAAACTTTGCTGGGGCGCCTGGGTGGCTCAGTCAGTTAAGCGGCCGACTTCAGCTCAGGTCATGATCTCGCGGTTTGTGAGTTCAAGCCCCACGTCGGGCTCTGTGCTGACAGCTCGGAGCCTGGAGCCTGCTTTGGATTCTGTGTCTCTCTCTTTCTCCATCCCACTCATGCTCTGTCTCTCTCTATCAAAAATAAATAAACATTAAAAAATTAAAAAAACAAAACAAAAAACCTTGGGAGAGTGACTTAACCTACATCACATAACTGCCATGACTTTTCTTGTGTTGAGAACATTTTAAAAAAAAAAATTTTTTTTTTAAACGTTTATTTATTTTTGAGACAGAGAGAGACAGAGCATGAACAGGGGAGGGGCAGAGAGAGGGAGACACAGAATCGGAAGCTGGCTCCAGGCTCTGAGCCATCAGCCCAGAGCCCTACGCGGGGCTCGAACTCACGGACCGTGAGATCGTGACCTGAGCTGAAGTCGGACGCTTAACCGATTGAGCCACCCAGGTGCCCCTCTTGTGTTGAGAACATTTAAGACCCGCGGTACGGTATTATTAACTATAATCACCGGGCTGTGCATTAGATCCCCAGAACTTAGTCATCTTACAACTGGATGTTTGTGTTCTTGGTCAGAATAATTTTGATATGGTTCTTCTTCGTATGGTCTCATGACCGGATCTGGCCAAAACTAGCCGCTCTTCCCACCTCTCCCAAGTTTTGCTCAACATAATAACTCACATATGCGCTGCGCTTGGAAAAATACGAAAGGTTTTACATTCATTCTCCTACTGCAGACCCACACTGGCTCTGTGACGTAGGAACGAATAACCCCACTGGCAGATAGAGAAAGCAAGGTTCAGAGAGGTGAAGTCACTGGTGTGGGCTGCACAGCGAGAAAACGTTTTTCCAAACGGCGCTAAACTTCTGCTCCTCTTGCTCATCTCGGTCGCCGTAAATCTCCCGGCGCCTATCTCCTAGCGTCGCCGACGGAGGCAATCCCTTCTTTATTTCTTGCGTGTCTTCCTACCAATGGGAGATGGAGGCATGTGAATACAGTGAGCGGTGAGCTGGTTTTCTTCGTGAGGGCGCCCTTAGGTCACTTGGACCCGAGGCTGTCGGGAAAGGCTAGGCATGTCTCTGTAAACCCAACAATCATCCTGCTGATGGCTTCCTTATGTGTCACCCAAGCATAGCAAATGCAGTTACCCAATGACATCCATGCCCAACGTTGAATTTATTTACAGCAACTACACCTGCTTCTCCAGTAAGGAGCTCCTGTGTAATTGAGTGGACCGGGCAGGAATTAGATCTGGGCCGGTGATCTATACACCCAGCCCGTAGCTTAATCTATGTCAATTATTTCCACGGATGGCTGTTCTGTAGCAAAATGTAACCACGTGGCTTTCAGAAGGCCAACAGACGGGAGACGGGCCGGCGGCAGATACATTCACGAGAGGGTCACTCGGGTGGCATGACCTGTCAGTCTGAAACTCGAAGAGCTTTGGGTGGGCTTGGGTCTTTTTTCTCAGAAACTCCAAGCGCCCTCCTCCCCTTTCCCCCGGTGTCCTGGGCGCCCTCTCCAAGGGGTTTCCCTTCCCCTCGCGACAGTATCCACCCTGTATTGGGATATCTTTCTTTGGCCCTCTCTCCGGCCAGAGTTTCCGGGACACAAGGGTTGTGTCTTGTTGATTTCTGTGTCACTGGCCTGTCATTCGGGGCTCGGCACCCGGGAGACACGCAGGCATCGCCGAGTAGTTGACCTGGAAGTAACAGGAGGGAAAGAGGCGGGAGAATATCTCCGCACGCACTCCCTGGTCATTAGCTTGCCTCTTGTCTCCCGCTGATGTCAGCCCGGGCTGCAACGTGATTTGTCGCCAGGAATGAACTTGGTGCTGGAAGTGAGATGGGACGTGGAAGGGAATCTCGCCTGGCCCCCAGACGAGACCTGGATCAATTTGTCCAAAGCTTCGTCTCCCTTCCTCCCTCCCTGCTCCCTTCCATCCTCCCTCCCTGCCTCTCTCTCTGTCTCTTTCACTCTCTCTCTCCTCTCCCTTCCTTCCTTCCTTCCTTCCTTCCTTCCTTCCTTCCTTCCTCCCTCCCCCCTCCCTCCTTCCCTTCCCTTCTTTTATCTTTTCTTTTTTTCTCTCTCCCTTTCTCTCCCTCTTCCTTTCTTTTCTTTTCTTTTCTTTTCTTTTCTTTTCTTTTCTTTTCTTTCTCCTCTTTTCTTTCTCCTTCCTTCTTTCCTTCTTTTCTTTTCTCTTCTTTTTGTTTTCTCCTTCCTTCTTTTCTTTTCTTTTCTTTTCTTTTCTTTTCCTTTTCTTTTCTTTTTTCTCCTTCCTCCCTGCTTCCTTCCTTCCCTCTTCCTTCCTTTCTTTTCTTTCTTTCATCCTTCCTTCCTTCCCTCCCTCCCTCGCTATTTCCTTTCCTTCCTCTTTCTTTCATTCTTTCTTCCTTTCTTTCTTTCTCTCTTTCTTAACTAGGACCCTGGATATTATATTTTTCTTGGGAGATTCCAATTGTATACTTAACAAAATGAAGGCTCTGAGAAGTCCCAACATACTTAGAGAAACTGGAATCCTTTTCTTTAACTCACTATTTTACAAATTATACCATTTTCCTTATCCCCTTTAACAAAACCTAGTTGAAAGTGTTTCACTCTGCTCTGGCCTGTGGCAAGGTTGAGGGGTGGGGGTGGGATTGGTCTCCTTTGGGGACTTTTATTGTTCTTTTAGTGAAAGTGCAGTTTCCAGTTCATCTCTGGGTTTTGTTTGTTTGCTTGTTTGTTTGTTTGTTTCTTTTTAATTCAAGGACTCTCAGACTAACCTTTATTAGCCGTGACTGTTTTGGTTGCAAGTGGCAGAAACCCAGTTAAAGGGAAAAAGACTAATAAACAAAAGTAATTGATTAGCTCATTTGACTGTGATGTTCAGACATAGATCTGGCTTCAGGACCATCAAGAATCTGATAGTTGCTTTCTTTCTTTCTTTCTTTCTTTCTGTCTGTCTCTCTCTCTCTCTCAATCTTTAGCTGTTTTTTTCTTTTTCTTTTTTTAAATTTTTTTAAATGTTTATTTTATTATTTTTGAGACAGAGAGAGACAGAGCATGAACGGGGGAGGGGCAGAGAGAGAGGGAGACACAGAATCGGAAGCAGGCTCCAGGCTCTGAGCCATCAGCCCAGAGCCGGACGCGGGGCTTGAACTCACGGACCGCGAGATCGTGACCTGAGCCGAAGTCGGATGCTTAACCGACTGAGCCACCCAGGCGCCCCATTAGCTGTTTTTTTCTATATCGGTATCCTTTTCTGTCACAACGAATGAGTTTCCTCCATCAGGGAAGGAGGGAGAAGCAGAGGGTCATGGTCACAGGACGTTTCAAGCTTACATTATCCCAGCTTAGTAACTCCAGAGTAAAAAGCTCCCTTTTCTCTCATATCTTTGTAGAAATTCCAGGCCAGGGATATGATTGGCTGGTTTGTGTTAACCACCTCCCCCCGCCTCCCTAGGTCACTGGATCCATCGGTCGTGGGGATGGGATTCTGGAACTCCCAGTTTGGGTGACATACCTACACCAATGGACGGGAGGCTGGGATAGCTTCCGATTTTCAGCCCATTGAAAGCTCATGGAATGAGTTTCCCTCCAAAGGAGGGAATAGGGCTTCTGGAAAACAGGTTCGGCCATGGCATACGAGGCAGGCAGAAACAACAGATTCCATTATACCTTCTTGTGCGGTCATCTCGTCCCTTTTGACTTCCGTGTGGTGACCATTCAGGGATTTACATTATAGAAGGTGACAGAAATCGTCATTTGGTCTCTAGCTGGGCCACGTGAAGTGAGTGAGTCCCACACAGTTTCTTTCGGGACATGAAGTGAGTCAACATTCTTTGCCTCTGAAGCTTAACCGTCTCGTGGAATTGAGCTCTGCTTGGGGAGAACATAGGCGTCATAGCCTAAAGGTATCGTATCCCAGAAACTCATTTTACGTGCTTTCTAAGATTCTATGAAATGGAGTAGATCTTTTTTTTTTTTTTATTGGGCTTGGTGAGGGCACATCACAGAAACCCCTCGATGAGCTCAGTTCCTGGTCCTTGTTACTTTGGGGCCCCAGCTGAAACGAGGACAAGGAGGACAGGGCCAGGTTGGCACCTCTGTCCCCTCAGCGATGCTTCCCCAGTGCAGATAAACCCCTTTGGGTATTAAGGAGAAATACCTGAAATTCATGTTCATGTCGGAAGGTGCTGGTGATTGAACCACTGATGACAGATGTAGTTTATTGACGATCCCTGTTTCGCCAAATTTCAGGCAAGGCATTGGCCCCTACTCGTGCGATCCTACTTGACAATTATCCCAAGCAGAGGAGGTAGAAACTATTATGCCTACTTCGTAGATATGGAGCTGAGACTCAAGAGAGTAAGGCACCTGGTGAGGACCACATGGGGAGTCAGTGGTCGAGGTGGAGTTTGAACCTAGGCTTTCATCTTAGGACCTTTGTTGGGATGACCGGGTGAGGCCCACGCTCAGAGCGGGCCTGGGGCTGCTGGGTTGTTATCAGGAAGTGTCTGCATTTATTTCTCTGGTGATTTATTCCCGCAAAGACCTCGCTGTCAGAAATGAGGCTCGGGCTTTGCTCCTCTTCCTTCTTTGTGGAGGGAATTCAGTCTCTGCCTGCGTCTGTGCCTGCCTAAGTCCGTGCTCGTATCCATAACCACACCTGCCCCTGTGCCTGGACCTATACATACACCCACACCTGCACCTGGCACGTCCGTCTACACCTCCGTCCCTATATCTATATGTGCGTCTGTATCGATATTTGAACTTACCCTAGACCACCGGGCTTTCTCAACTTTGCTACTGTGGATATTTGGGGCGGGGTGATTCTTTGTGGTTAGGGACTGTATTGGGCATTATAGGATGTTTAGCCACACCCCCTGACAGTTGGGACAGCCAAATATGTCTGTAGACATTTTTAGCCAAGCATCCCCTAGAGAGTAAAGTTATCTCCCTACCTGGCCCCTCCCCCCCCCCCCCCCAACTCCCATGACTCTCAGTGAGGAGCGAAATGAGATGAGAAACCAGGCACTGGCTCAGTTTTGGCGAAGGCCCTGAGACCACAGATTTCAAAGGACCTTATGTCTCAGGGCTAAGTGCTCCAGAGCAAGCCCAAGCAAGACTTTCAAAGGAAGTGGCTGGAAACCAGATGGTCGTCCCCCATGACCTCTACCAAAGAGGCAACTCAGAGAAGTCACCTGCCAAGCAAAGCCGCAGGGCAAGCCCCCTTCGCCCCCCCTCCCCCACCCCCACCCCCTCACCTTTTAGTCCGAAGCATCACCTTCTTCCTTGATTTCTTCTGTCCATTTATTCGTGGCCTGGCCAGGAAGGAGATGGTCAGCAGTGTCCACGGTCCACCCATTTGTCATTTGAGTCATTTTGTTTTTACTCCATAAGCAGCCCCGTCTCTATCTAATCAGGGGGCTGCTTCCTGTGTTTGTTCGCTGCTATTTGTCCCGCTGGAGCGATTTTTATCATCAAACAGTATGAAAATAGAATGTTAGGAATTGGCACCCCTCTCGTCTTGAGAGGCCATGGGGCCAGCCAGTTGGCTTGGGCAGAAGATACGGAAGCAGCGTAAGACCCGGGCATGTATTGTCTGCAGGACAAACCCAAAGCATGCCCCTCACTGCCTTCACATGGACTCCCCTCACAAAATAGAAACCATGATGCAAATTGTTTAAACCTCACGACGTGTATTTACAAGCACTTTGTGGTCACTCTTCCTGGCGAGCGGGGGGAGTTTTCATAGTTTGATGAATGGGTTCCTTCTGCCATGCGGAATGAGCACAGAGGTGGGCATTCCCATTAGGAGTGGCTCTTGACTTCCTCCCTTGTCATCGTCTACAGCCCGGAAGGAGCCATGGTTCTTGGAGTTGTGGCCGAATGGCGGTGTGTGGGTGACGGGGCACCGATTCCAGATCTCTGGGCAAGCAGGAAGGCTCAATGATGGGAGTGCCCCAAAGGGCTTTCTCTGTAGGCCCCACAGTTTAGCCAGCGCATGACCACAGGTTGTGTACCACCTGCCTGGCGGGGAGGAAGGGTGGCGATCCAAATCTGTTCTATTGCTGTGACTTCTAGTTCAAAGTGTTGGGTTAGTGCTCATGTGCAAAAGCACCTACTGGGGGCCCTGTCATCAGGAGAGCTGCTCTGGGGAAAGAGGAAGACACAGAAGACCAAGAAAGAGAAAGCACAGTCTCTGCGTAGTGAACAGCTGCCTTCTTTTCAAGACTCAGCCACATTTCCATTTCTTCTACCCCTACATTGACAACCCCCCTTTTCCCACCCCTTCTTTCTCATTAAGGAAAAGAAAAAGGCAAATGGCCAGAGTTCAACACCCCAATTACACATCATTCTGAATGTGACCTGTGGTTGTAAATAAATACCTTCCTGGCGTAACTTCCTTCTCCGTCCTGGACCCACGGCAGACATTACTAGTCAATCATGACATCCTTTCCCATAGTTACTGCTGGGGCTTTAGAATCCTACCTCCTAATCTCCATCGGAAGCTCCCATTCCTTCAGAAACTATCGTCAGCTACACGCCAAACAAAGAGCGAGTGAGTAGAATTTATTCACGCCGATGACGTACAAGCGGCTCTTAACTGCTTCCGTACTTTAGAATTGCCAGAAAAAATACAGGATGCCCAGTTAAATTTGAATTTCAGCTACATACCCAAGAATTTTTAGTATCCGCATGCCCCCTAACTATGGCGTGGGACATACTTTTACTAAAAAATGATCTCTTATTTGTCTGAAATTCGGATTTTACTAGGAATCCGATATGTTGACATGTGTAATCTAACGCCAAGATCTAACGTCACCTTTTAAAAACAGAGTTGGGAGGCTCTGGCCTATCTTAATCTGCAACGTGGATGTTTCAGGCCTGGGCCACAAAAGCGTGAGGCTTTTCCTAGCAAGCAGGTTGTGGGAGCGGGGTGTGTTTTGGGGCCTTGGCTGTGGTGCAGGATGAGAGCCTTTCTTTGTCTCGAAGTTACGTCGCATCTTCCAGTCATCCTAGCCTAGAAGACAGGTTGTGGGAACGGAGACACATCGGGCTCACCAAACTCAATGGCTTTTGGATGACCAGCCCCTTCAGCATCGCGCTGGGAACGGGAGCTGGTAAGACAGCCTGGAACTAGCCGACCAGGTCTCTCTGTCACCCATCCTGTCTTTGAGGGTGTGGATTTTTTTATTGTTGTTGCTCAAGAGCACAGTGGTAAGGACCAGGGAGGAGGGAGAGCGGCAGAGCCCCCAAGGGATCTTAAGATACTTGCGCACGATTTCCGATGCTGACGTCCAATATTAAAACGCTCCTCTGCACTTAACATTGGCTGTGTCCACATCACTTTCTCAGACAGGGCTGGTCAGTACCCGGCCCATACGGGTACGACCCTCCTGGTTCAGGTTCTCTGCCTCGGCCGGCCGTTCCCAAACTTCCCCGGCCGTCCGGGTCCTCTGGAGAAGTTTTATAAATCCCAATGCTTGGGCTGCTCTCCAGACCAAGGCAACTCAGGATGTCTGGGTGTGGGGGCCGGGCGTTGGCCTTCTTTGAGGATTTCTAGGTGATTCCAACGTTTGTCCACACTTGGGAGCCACCGGTCTCTGGTAGACATGTTTCTTCTGCTTCAGAAAACACGTTCTCAGCTAGCTAGACACCCGGGGATGTGACTGGGGGAAAGTCGCCCTTCCTTGTCCGGCCAGGGGGAGGAAGAGGGAGGAGGGAGGGGTCCCCTCAGGATAGAGTGGCATTGTTTTGTATCAGTTTCTGGCTTTCTAGCTTGGCTGGGCTGGGGGAACAAAGAAGGCTTCATGCAGGACAAAAGCGCACTG
The DNA here is from genome assembly GCF_018350215.1 of Panthera leo. Taxonomy (NCBI): domain Eukaryota; kingdom Metazoa; phylum Chordata; class Mammalia; order Carnivora; family Felidae; genus Panthera; species Panthera leo. Next base: position 11,931,654 of record NC_056690.1, read on the forward strand.
TTTCACCTAATGAGGAACAGTTGAGAGGTCTGGAGACAGCACCCCATCAGTGAGGGACAGAGGGCGGCAGAAGAGAGGCTTGTGGGGCCCCCGCCTAATGAAGACCAGTTGAGAGGTGCCGGCCAGACACCAGACTCGCCTTTCTTTGTGAGCCCCCAACGCCACCCCCTCCCACCTCTCCTGTCTCAAGAGGCCTCGCCCTCCTTCCAGTGAGAGAGAGAGAGATGCTCGGATTCATCTGTCACAGTGACGGGTCCCGACCTCGTGACCTCTTGAGCCGTGCCCTCCGGCCTCTGGATCTGACCTTTGCAAAGAGCCCCCAGTCCTCGGCCAGAAGGTCCCTATTGACGACCTACTAGTGGCCACCTGCTGAAGCAGCCCCTGAGAAATTAAAGCCAGCAAATGGTTCACCGGGGACTCTTTGAGGCTTTGCTGGATGGAGTGCTGTGTCCGGGGCTGGCGAACCAATCTCTCTAATTGTCTGTCGCCAAGATGCCTTTCCGCTCCCTTGGAGGACTTGGAGCTTCGTTGAACTTGGGGGCTTGTAAAAAGCAGCCCTGTGTGACCAAGAGAGAGGAGGAGAATTGCGGGGAGGGTCTCTGACGTCCCTGGCTGGCCTCCAGGCCTGGCTGGCAAGAGGACAGCATGTGCAGGCAGCTGAGCTGGAAGGAGTGTTACTCTCCCGGCACATGAGCTTCCAGAAGCACAGCCGGCTTCTGCCGAAGGCCGCATGTTTTGACTTGCACGGGACCCAGGCGCTCTACACTCAGGCCTGCATTTATGCGGACCGTTGAGTCCCTCCCTAGGTCAACGGAGAGGTCATCACCATGTGTGGGTCAACACGGTCACACGTTGGCGACTTCATACGGTTTAAACTAAGAACTGAATTTGCATGAATTGGAGCTTCTCTAAGAAAGAAGTGATGGTATGTCAGTTATCTATTGCTATATAACAGATTTTCCCGAAACTCAGAGGCTTAAAAAAGCAAACATTCATCATCTCACAGTTTCCATGAGTCTGGAATTTGGGAGCCGCTTAGCTGGGCGGGTCTGGCTCATGGTCTCTCCTGAGGGTATAGTCAAGATGGCAGCTGGGGCTGTGGTCTCATCTGAAGGCTTGGCTGGGGTTGGAGGATCCCCTCCCAAGGTAGTTTGTTCACAGGGCTGTGGGTGGGAGGCTTCAGGTCCTTGCCAAATGAGTCTTTCCGCCGGGTTGCTTCAAGTGTCACCACAACATGGTGGCTGGTTTCTCTTGAAATGAAGGATTCAGGAAAAGAGTGAGAAGGAAGCTGCATTAACTTTTGTGACCTATCCTTGGAAATCATACTCTGCCGTTTCTGAAACATCCTATTGGTTGCACAGGTCAGTCCTGTTCAGCACGGGAGGGGGACATACAAGTATGTGAGCACCGGAAGACGAGGGTCTTTGGGGCCATCTTGGAGGCTGGCTATCACCACAGAACGTCAATGCAATGTAATGGCTTACTGGTCCCCTGCAACTTGATATTATTTGAAGGCCGAGTCTCTTTGTCACCTCTCTCCTCTGCCTCCATTTTACTAGACAGGAGTCTAGTTAGCCAAGAGCTCTTAAAAGTTCAGCTGGAGAATAGCAGGGGCAGACAGTGTTGGCAAAGCAAAGACGTCCTTTGCTGTCTGGCTTCCAGGATTTTGGTGCCCAAATCCCTATTTAAGGGAATCTCAAGTCTGGCAAGAGGAGCATGAGAATAGCATGTATTTTTGTGATTAATTTATCAGACACAATTAAACCTCCCGAGAAACTCTAGCTTATACATTTTTTTCCACCAGCAGTCCTATAAATTACCTACTAAGCACAGAAGAAGTTAGCGATAGCTGCTCATATGGATCCGGTGACTACCGCGCGTTGGGCCCTTGGCTGAGGGCGTTGCCTGGCTTGTCTCATTTGATTCTGATGATAACCCCGGACGGCAGGCATCGTGATTATCCGAGTTCCTAGAAAAAAGAGATTCAGAACAGTTGAAGCCTGTCTACACTCACGTGGCTATCGAGAGTTGGGACTGGAAAGCAAATGTGTGACTTTGGAGTCTGAACTGATAACAATGGTAAGGAACCAATTTGAACGAAGGGGCAGGGAGGCTCTGACAGGTGGCCCCCTAATATCCATCCTATGTTCTGATTCAGTGATGTCAGCCTCGGTTCCCACATGTCATCGCAGGCTGGGCTCTCTGGAGGCTGACTCTGAGATGGAGATTAGGACACAGGGAGTTTATTAGGGGTAGCTTGCACGCCTACATACAGACACAGATACAGTCCATTCGCACACACGGTCCCCCGGGCGCGGGCAACATCCACGCACGTGCATGCCTGTGCACAACACACGTCGGCCCCTTCCTACACCACGCGTAGCTGCAGGACCCGACACGCCTTCACGCATACACAAACGTAGACAGCGGAGTTGGTGTCCAGTCAGTGAGGAAAATCTCCTAAAGGTGGAATTATCTTTGAAAACCTATTACACGGACACCTCACGGGGAGATACACGGGGAATGAGACGAGGTTGCGGGCACAACAGAGGTTACACCTTAGCATCCTTTGCCCTCCCTGGGGGGTAAGATGCTCGTTGGGGAGGATGTTAGGCAGAGTTCTGCTTGCGTTATTAACGTCATCCCTCTCGGTCTCGCTCTCCCTCCCACGTTTCTCATCCTCTCAGTAGTTGAACGAGTGTCCAATAGACAGGTGATGTTTCTGCACTATCTCACATTACCTGAACACACACACACACACACACACACACACACACACTGCAGCAGGGGAGGAGAATTCCAGGAAAGGTGGAGAAGGAAGGATTTCTGCCTTTCCCCTCTGATGTCTCTTCATCTGAGCTACGGCTGTCCTCACCGCACGGGGCACCCAGTCCGCGAGCCGAGTTGTCGGTAAGAGGAGAGTGTAGAGAAAGACCACGAGGTCCGGGGAAGGCCTCTGTAGTAATTGCCAGGGGGCCTCTTACCCCGGAGCAGACACTGTGTAAGTCTGAAGGGGCCCTATCAGATCGAATAAGGCTGTCTCCTCCGCGTCACCCATGGTTGGAACGGTGCTTTCCTTTTGCTTTCTGGTCTTTTCCATAAGCAATGAGTTCTTTCTTGCCCGTTCCCGCTTCCCTGAGCCCTCTCACTTTGCCGGTTCAGCATCCCTTGTTTGGAACAGGTCACCTCCTGTCCCCCATACCCTAAGATCGCCCCTCTTCTCTCTCTGGAAGATCCCTCCTCACTGCGGGCGGCCCATCCGTGAGTTCACCCTTCATTTTTCATCAAGAGCTTCTTTCCGTCCCCAAGCCCCATTTCAACAGTCTGCTCCTGCTTTCCTACAGCCCATAATTCTTAGGCCAGGGGATTAACATGGTGATTTATCTGCAGAATTCCTTGAGTGAGGGATGCGGAGGGAGGAAAACCCAGAGAGACCCTTGTCCCTGAGTACTGAGTGGTTATTCTTTAGCGAATGATAAAGCAAACTCTAGGGGTCCGGGATGCAGGGGGGCGGGGGGAAGTGACTGTCTGGTTTGGGTTCAGTTAGGGGATAGTATCATTCTGGAAAGTTCTTAGATTTCCTCCCCATCCTCTATGCAACCCATGCATATAGTCTGGCCACCTTTTGTAGGCAATCTAATTCTCATGTACCCTGTGCTGCCCCACCTCGACCTTCTTTCAAGACCCCCTGACCCATATGGCAGCGAACAGGATTGGACAAAACACTTCTATTTATTTATTTATTTATTTATTTATTTATTTATTTAAAAAAATTTTTTTTAACGTTTATTTATTTTTGAGACAGAGAGAGACAGAGCATGAACGGGGGAGGGGCAGAGAGAGAGGGAGACACAGAATCGGAAGCAGGCTCCAGGCTCCGAGCCATCAGCCCAGAGCCCGACGCGGGGCTCGAACTCACGGACCGCGAGATCGTGCCCTGAGCTGAAGTCGGACGCTTAACCGACTGAGCCACCCAGGCGCCCGGACAAAGCATTTCTAAAGAAGCCATCTTCCTGTACCCCTATCAAGGAAGAGGTCAGGAAGAAAATAGGACGAGGGGATGGAAACCACATGATCAGAGTCTCGCCTCAGTCTGCTTTGGCCGTGATAGTTAACAATTTGAGATTAATACCCCTAAAGAGTTCCACACAGAGGACTCTATATATCACTACCGCAAGCTCCTTCTGTTGTAAATTCCCTTTCTACTAGTTGGGGAGCACTAATCCAACGACACTCGCTCTCTCCCGGGTGGCTCCGAAGCCCGTGGCATCTGGAAGCCAGCCAGCCTAAACCAGAGGCACGGTGTGCTGATGTAACATATAGAAGGGCTGAAGGCACTTTTCCCCCCGTTCTCTTTAGCTTCTGCTTGATTTTGGCAGGTCGAAGGTTCCAGAACATCAGGGAAGAGGGAAGTGACTTTTGGAAATGGTTCAGGTGCACAGGGAATGCCTGGAGGGAGATTGTGGCACCTGGATTGTGTGATCCCTAATCACAACTGAGACACAAGTTGGAGACCCCCCACCCGCCCTCCCCCCAAGAAAAGGAAATGTGGAATTGGCCGCAGGAGGACTGAGATCTTATCTGAGTAGCTTCTGGGACCTGAGTGGTGTAACTGCTGTTGATCTACGTAGAGGCCGGGGAAGCTGCGATAATGAAGGAATACAAATAAATATGTGAGAGTAGAGAAGGGGGCAAGGTGGTGATGGAGACAGCCCTCCCCCCGCCCCCGCCGCCCCATCCCCACCGTTTTTCCTTCATTTCCGCTGTTGGCCCAGAAAGGCTTCAGTGTGACGTTCTCAGCGGCAGCCCAGAGTTCACCAACAGAGTCCTTGGCCCAGAGTGGCAATCCCCCATGGTTTAACCCTCTCCACTTAAAGCACTCCCCCAATGCCTTTCATTGCCTCCGTTTCAAAGAGTGTCAACAACCCGCTGGAGATCAATACACATTAGTCCATCTGTTTTCACATCGAGACACACATTCAGCATATGTCTGGCAATTGATTAATTACTGCAAACGCTGCCATTTTGATTTCCAGTTGGAGTTCCCTTGCCTTATCTCCAGGCGCAATGTAAACTTGTAACCAACCGAGTTTTCCCTGACGGCTCCGGCCGAACATCGCTCCTCCCCCGCGTCAGCCCAACCCGGGAATAAGGTAGCGCGCTCCGGTCCCGAGGGATCAAACCAGCACTCTGTTCCCTGGTTCCCTGACTTGGTTCGTCCCTTTGGGCGCCACTGGCTACTCGACTTCTAGCCCAGTGCAAATCCATCGATTCCTAAGGCGTTCGAGGAACCGTATCCACTCTCCGGCCAGACGCCAGTGCAACTGGTTGACTTGGGAAGATGAGCTGGTGCATAATGAAATCAGGGAGAATTAATGCAGGTGTCGTCTCCCCGAAGCGTGAAGCTAGCGGTTGATGATCAGACTGCGGAGGGCACCAGCAGCTATGCTCGGGTGAACCATGCTGGATGTACAAAATATACTGGCATTACGTAACGGGGATCATCTCTCACTGCCCCAGCCATTAATTCCTGACACCAGTTCCTGACGGTAATTCTGACGTGGGGTCAGATGACCAGGGTTGGGATATTTCCATGGTTAAGTTTGTGGACGCAAAGTACAAATTACGGAAGGCTGACCAAAACCACGCCATGAAACCCTTAATTATCCGTGTCTGCCAAGAGGCATGTTAGCACGAATAATACAGAAACGAAATGTCATTTATCTTGGGTTTTGGATTATGTGCTAGGACTATTTCTTTTGTGCATCAGATTTTCCATATTCAGTATTCTTTTTATTACTATTAATTTTACGTAAAGTAACAGCATTGCAGAATTGTAAAACCAGAAGGCGGTCGAGGGGTTGATGAATCTCGTGGTTTTCGGACTGTGTACAGGGAAGATCTGGGATCCCAGAGAGGAGCCCTGGGCGGGAGGTGGAGGACAAGTGCATCCAGGTCTCCCATTGTACAGATAACAAAACCGAGTCCCAGGGAGGGGCCGAGAACTTCCAAGCTGGTTAGTACCAGAGCTAGAACTCTGATCTTCTGCTTCTTAGAGAAAACAAATATCTATGAGAAAGATGTAAGAAAATGACTAAAAAACTGTGCACTGGTCTCAAAAACTGACCGATATAACTTATATAGCTCCGAAAGGTTTGGTCCAAGAAAAGGTTCCAAAAGGTTTGGTCCAAGACTTTAAGATACCGTAAAGATTTCGGATATAGAATGTTTAATAGAAATTTTAGGAAGTTTAGTTTTCACCTACTGTACTTTATCAGGTTGACCTACAGACTGGGGTCATAAAAATGCAGAGGACAGGTGTACCAGCCAGACTGCTGGTCAGTGCAGTGTGTGTGTGTGTGTGTGTGCGTGTGTGTGCGCGTGTAACAGTGAAAGCCAAAAGGACTGAGACACACATTGAGAGACATAGAAACAGAATGTCACAGGATAGATAGATTAAGACAGAGATTTGTAATAGAAGTTTCAAAAGGGGGAAAAAGAAAGTCAGCCTCTCGGGGACTCTGAACTCCCCAGGATAAGAGCTCAGGGTCTGGAGCGAGAAGGATCTAGACTGTCACCCTGTTTCTTCGACTGCCTACCAGAACCTGATTTAGAGAGACACATGCTACCTTTTCAAAGTACACTTTCCTCTTCAGTAAAATGCACTCATACCAGTAACTTTCTCAGGGGCCTGCACTGAGAATTGCATGAGATAGTATATGTATAACGTGTTTAGTAGAATGTTCAGCACCTACTTCGTATTTAAGAAGTGGGAGTTAATCTTATTTTGGTTATTTCTACTTGGATTGCTAATATTGCCCAGTTATATGCCAGCTATGCAAAACTGAACATTTCCCATAAGGTGGAAATTTCTGTCTCTGCCCCTATTTTTCAGGCCCCTTTTTGTTTCCAGGATTCCTAGACTTTCTGTAAATGTCTCCAGATAGTCCGGGAATGATTTTCAAATACAGCTGTTTCTCAAAGATAGGGTGGCATTGCTGTTATTGCTTTGAATATTGAGAGAGGGAAAATGTGCCCCAAATTATTCAAGAATGAGAATGATAGCTCAGTTCCCAGATCTACGGTCTTCACCCACTGCAAAGAATAAAAAAAATTCTCTCGTCGTTTCAGATGCAGCTGATTAAAATTATTTTCACCAGGTTGCTCCTGGTAGTTAAGAAAGGATTTGGAGTCGGGGAGGGGACAGAAGAAAGGAGAAGGAAGCTGATATTTGCTTCCCTTCCATCAGACCCTGTGCATGATTTATCTCATTAACTCTTTAGAATATTCCTCTGATTCTCATCTCCATGTCAGAGACCCAAGACTTTAAGAGATGACAGTTTTCTTGCCTAACGCGGCACAAGCAGTAAGTGTCAGGGACGGGATGCCATGTTCTCTGTGGCGACTGAGACTCCAGTCTTCCCAGGAAGGAACATTAAGAGTACAGACCAACAAAGCACCCCAGCAGAGATAAAGCTCAAAAACGTACAAACCCCAAATGTACCCAGCCAAGGAGCACCCAAAAGACCAACAACTTCCTGTCTCCCTAATTTGGCTGGGAATCCTTTTCTTTGGGAATCACTCCCAATATTCCCCCCCCATTTTTCTTTTTCTCGCATGTAGCCTTTGGCATGGTTCCACACCAGCACGGGCCCCCGCAATACAAAGGATATGAGATTTCCCCCAAAAGCCAAATTCCTTGGGTGTTAAAGCTGCGTTTGCTTGAAAAGGCTGGTGGTGGCTTTGCCACAGGAGAATGAATACGAGCTTGCCCTCCGTGCTGGGAAGGCGCCTGTGGGATGGTGTCACCTGTCACTTGGAGACAAAGAAAGTCGTGTTCTGTCACTCTTTGAATGGCAACTCTGTTGGAGCTGCTGACCTTGTTTGTTCAAATCCTGCCTCTTGTCTGAGAGGGTGCAGGCGTTTTTTGTTTTGTTTTGTTTTGTGTTTGGCCCTTTTCGAGATTTCTTTGGTGAACACTTACCCTCACAACAGAGATTTGGGGCTTTAGGATACCTGCTTCTAGAAGCTTCCAGGATTTCATCTTTCTGCCTGTTGCTCCTGAGAAAATGGACTGAACACAATAGAGAGATTTATGACTCTACCCAGAAGCTTTCATAGAGTTAGGAGACTGAGGGAGAAGACATCTTTTTCTCTTACACCTGTACCAGAATTTTAGGGTGTGAAGAAACCAGACCTGTCTTTCCTTATCTGTTTACCTTCCATCAAGCCCACAGATAAATGAGAACTAGCTTTATTTTTATTTATTTATTTTTTTATTTTTATTTAAAAAAATTTTTTTTGTATTATTTATTTTTGAGACAGAGAGACAGAGCATGAACGGGGGAGGGTCAGAGAGAGGGAGACACAGAATCTGAAACAGGCTCCAGGCTCTGAGCGGTCAGCACAGAGCCTGACGCGGGGCTCGAACTCACGGACCGCGAGATCATGACCTGAGCCAAAGTCGGACGCCCAACCGACAGAGCCACCTAGGCTCCCCTAGCTTTATTTTTAAAGGAAGCAAACAGTTTAATTAGGAGAAACATGATAAAGTGAAAAAAATTAATGACTAACAAAAAGACCAATATTAACATGTGGAGAAATTTCTAGAAGAAAAATTCTAAGATTCTAGAATTTTTCCTAAATTCTAGGATTTCTCTAGAATCCTAGGAGAAAATTCTAGAATCTAGAATCCTAAGAGAAAAGTCCAGAATTCTAGGAGAAAATTCTAGAATCTAGAATTCTGGAAGAAATTTCTAGAATCCTCTTGGGTGACACCCTTCACGTGTAATCCGAAGCCATGTTGGGATCGCATACTACACGTATTTATTGACTACCTACTACACGTTTGGCACTGTGACAGGCTGTAGATGTACAAGCGCAAATGAGACAGATGTGGTTTCTCAGGAAGCTGATAAGCCATTGGGGAGGACAGACATCCAGACAGGATTTGATAAATATGAGTCCGATGAAGAAAGGTGTATAGTGGGAAGAGAACTTGTAAGAGGAGGTCTTAACTTTGGGAATGAGTGGAATGTCCTGTATGAAGTGATCTTGGGACCTCCCTGCACCGCATCTGCTGTCTCCATTCTGCTAGACCCACATTTATACGGTACGATATGAAAACTTAATTCTCCCTAACCCCAGAATTCTATGACCATGACACGGATGATGAGCCTCGTTAGCCCCAAGTGTCACATGAGCAAACATCAGTATCAAATATTCATATGCTGTTGGGAAAGCTGACTTCTTTTTATACCTTATTTTATAATTTGTGAAACCAGGAGGTTGAGCTAGGTAATCTCAAAGTTCATTTCTACTCTTGATAGTTCATGCTGATGCCTTAGACCTTAAAGCATTGCATGACATTAGGATATTCTAGTGGATTTCGATGTACGATACCAGCTAAGGCAACTGGGCGAATTTAGAAATATGACCTTATGTAGAGCTGCAGAGAAAACCCATAAACGGTTCCATCTCTGAGGTACCATCTTGTTTCGGAAGACTAAGGGAGTCTCCTACAATTGAAAGTGTGAAAATATTATGGGGGCAGTTGGCGAGACAGACGGGGCAACGTAAACGACCTGCCAGAGGAGGTACACAATGAATGCGCAGTGATTGATTTTGTGGATGATTCAGTGGATGGATGGATGGATGGATGGATGGGATGGATGAGGAAGTCTTCTTCTCTGAGCTGGGAAGTAGTTGACTCACAAGCGGACCTTAATAAGGGAATCCATCTCTACTAAGATCAAATGAATGCTGTAAGTGGTGTGCAAAGCTCCAGGTTGAAATCCTGCCCCCACCTGCCATGTATGCTTAACTTGCTATATGGACGTGACGGGCTTAAGTAACCTCTGTGACCTTCAAGTTATTCAATTTTTTATGAGGACGCATGAGATCCTGTGTCTAAGAGTTACAGCTCCTAGCGTGTGCTCAGTAAGAGTGTTGACTCTGATTAGAACAATGATTTCTTCACTCGATCCCATGGAAAGCAGTTGGCCAATTTGATTGTAAAGGTAACCAAAATTGGGGGTGACCAGTTGATTTTTTTGTAGGCAGCCTGCACTTTAGAGAGAAAAAAATTTTTTCTCACCTCACCCAGTGTCCTGGCGTTTCGTTTACTCCAATGTGCCCTTTGTCTGTCTTTAGAGCTTTTGCACATGCTGTTCCCTCCACCTGAGACACTTTTGCCTTACTTTGTTTACCTCGTGAGCTCTTACTTTTCTTCCCCAGGCCTTGGTTTAAATACCTCCATCTTTCAGGAGCCCGGGTGGCTTAGTCAGTTGGGCATCTGACTTCGGCTCAGGTCATGATCTCATGGTTTGCGAGTTTGAACTCTGCATCGGGCTCTGTGCTGATGGCTCGGAGCCTGGAGCCTGCTTCAGATTCTGTGTCTTGCTCTCTATCTTCCCCCTCCCCCCTCTCTCAAATAAATAAACATTAAAATTAAAAAAAAAATATCTCCATCTTTCTCTAGGGTTCCTCTCCTGCCCTTCTCCACCAAGCCCAGGTTACCTCCCTCATTGGGGTCTCCTGCACCCTATACTTATCCACCTCAGAACACTTAGTCTATCCTGTTGCAACTGTCTTTTCTGTGCCTCTCTTTCCCACCAGACCTCAAGACCTGGAAGGAGAGACTGGGTGTTCTTCGCTGTTAGATATCCAGCATCCGGCCCAGTTTGGGAACGGACCAGACTTTCAGCACAATTTGCTGGTGGAGTGAAGAATGCCTAGATAAACAGACAGTGAAAGAGTCTAGGGAAAGGATTACAAAATGGCGGCCACAGATGAGTCAGGAGGGAGACTGAGACGCCGGGACCTGCTAACTTTGTGCCCTCTCCAGTGGACGCTCCAGGGAGGGTCCTGTTTCAAGTCCTGGTACCATCAGATAATGAATGGCCCGATGGAGGCTCCCCATTAAAAGCAGAGAAAGCCCCCTGGCTGGCCCATAGGAGGCCTGCTTTTCCCTGAGACTCAGGCGTCCCTTCTTGCCTGGGGTCTTTCTTCCACTTTCCAGTCTGGGGCCCTGTCTGCTTTTGGAGTTCGGGAGGGGACTGTCTGCACCTTCTGCGGAGACAGCGAGGGAACATGACGTCTCACTCTGGCCCCAACCCCGAGCGTCATTGGTGTTGGCTGGGGATCAAAGCCGCTGTTCCATTTTTAACCTTCATCGGGCTCCACCTCACCCTGAACATGTGTTCCCGACATTTCATTGTGTGCCAGGGGATAAACAACCCCCATCCCCTGAGTCTAGGGAAGGATGCCTTCGGGGGAGAGCTCTGAACCCGGCTGAGGCAGATAAGTGTTTTTCCCACCCAGGGCCCCCCTTGAGCACTGTGGTTTTTCCTGAGCTTACATGACACCACCATAAGGGAGATGGATGGCTTTATTTTTGTGCAGAGCAAATCTGCAGATGGTGACCCCGACCAAAAAACAAAACAAAACAAAACAAAACAAAAAAACCCATGCGAAAAACAACAACAAAAAACCAGAACCTAGTGTGTGGGGGCGGAGAAGAGGGTGGGGGCCGGGGATTCTCTCTCAGGCTGTGCTGTCTGTCTCCTACCTTCCTTCTTCTCCCGAGTCGCCTTATAAATATCACCAGCGTCCCCCCGCCGCCATCGGGGGTTATTGGGGCTATTGACAGGAGACCGTTTTATTTTCAGATTCGCTGCGAATCCAGGTGCCTGTAAATCCATGCTTCTAGAATTCTCAAGCAATTAAACATAGGCTGAAGGAAGAGAGAGGGTGTCTGGTACAAAGTGGGAGCTCAGTACATATTCGTGGAAGGAAGGAAGGGAAACACAGATCCCCCAATGGTCCGCCACTGTTAATGTGTTGATGGACATCCGTCTATGTTGTTTGGGTGTGTTTAAGCAACATGTACAAATAGGGTCATACTATAGTCACACATAATATATTCATACTTCCTATATACGCATAATAAAAACGATACTATATACTATCACGGGCATACATAGTCCGTTCATGGTATTTTACAATCTGCTTTTTTTTCACCATGCCCTGGATGTCTTTCTGCGTCTACGAATGTAGAACAAATTTATCACAGTTTACGGCTGCCAAGTAGCCATTTGTGAAGCTATCCTATCTCTGACTTCACCAGTTCAAGAGAGCTGCTTTTGAAATCCCCACCTTAAAGGAGGCTCATACTTTATTTTTTCTCTTGTGACTCTCTCTCTCTCTCTCTCTCTCTCTCTCAGCTGTCTTCAGGCCACACGGAGTTGAGGTCAGAGTTTTCTGCTTTCTCGATCGCCAGCTCGTCGGCCACGGGAGGATGGACGTTACATTTGCAGGGATCTTATGGACTTCTCTGTTATGCTGCAGCTTGGACCAAACAGCCCTCTCTTCTTCGCCTCTATCGATCTAAATGTTTCCATATTTGTTTCCTTGTGGAGGCATTTACTGCATCAGACTTTTAAGAGATGGGGCCTGGAGATTTACAGAGCTCTTTGTGTGTTCCGATGTATAATCGGAGCTCAGAGACATGGAAAGACATGGAAAGAAGTGCCCTCTGATGTCCGAAAGGGCCACAGCATCGTTCTGCCTCTGACCTTGCAACACTGACTTACTGTGCATGAAACACAGCCTCCTCGTCAGCCAAACTGGGGAAGTTATCATCGAAGCAGCCTTCCTGGATTATTACGAGGACGGAAGTAAGTGCCTGGTACACAGGAGCCGCTTAAAAAATGTCAGCTTTTATTATTTTCTCAGAGGGGCTGGATGGAGCAGACGGTAGGCTCTGGAACTGGCCATTTCTGGGTTTGGATCTGAGCTCCAATGCTTCGCAGATGAGTGACTTAAATCCGAGTTTCTATGTGCTCGTCTGTGAGTTGGGGCTAAATACTTAGCAGAAATTTTGTCGTCGTACAGCTTACAGATGATGCGTACAAAGAGCCAGGTCGAGGGCACTCAAACGGCAGCCACTCTTCGCGTTTGCTAAACCCTGACCCTTTGTCTCCAAAGGGTTCTAGGAAAGCCCTGCCTTGTCTACTGTTCCTGCATCCGTGGCCCTGTTTTCAAGGCTTTCGTGCCCTAAGACGGGGCCCATTTGTATGTAGGAAATATGGGGACGAGAGTCAGAAACTTCACTCGAATCCCGCCTTTCCTATTTACTTCCCGAATGACCTTGGACAAGGCACACACTCTCTCACTTTTCTTGTTTCTTGCTCCTTGATGTCCTCTAAAATGAAAACAACTCTGAGTATATTCTTGGTACTTGGCAATTTACAAAGCCTCGTCCATGATCAATATTCAACCTGAACATCCCAGTCAATGGTCGGGGCTCCTAAACACGCATTTAATGCATCAACATTCCGTCAAATCCGGAGTCCTTTTGGAATATTTTTCTTTTTCATAAATTTTTTTTAATGTTTATTTTTTGAAGGAGAGAGCGACAGAGTGTGAGCGGGGGAGGGGCAGAGAGAGTGGGAGCAGGCTCCAGGCCCTGAGCTGTCAGCACAGAGCCCGGTGTGGGGCTTGAACCCATGAACAGCGAAATCATGACCCGGGCCGAAGTCAGACGCCCAACCGACCGAGCCACCCAGGCGCCCCATGGAATACTTTTATTTTTCTTAATTAGGAAGCAAGCTGTGGGCAGAGGGGCGGAAATGGATGTTACTACTCACTGAGCTAGTAAGCGTACTCAGTTAGCAATGCATCCAACGAGCCTCGTGGAATCCCTATAACGCGCTAGTCTTTGTATTATGATCTAAGGATAAAATAAGGCACTATCATTGCTCTCGCAGTCTCGTTGTCTGATGGGAGAGGTGTACACGGTGGGGAATGGTGTTCACAAGACGTTGTAAGGCAGGAAAGCCTCTGAATGCATCCTCTGTGAGAAGAGTTCACTAGATCGAAATGAAGTTGACGGGCTGAAGGGCCCAGGGGTCAGCACTTGGCAGATGGTACTGTGTTTAAAGGCCGAGAGGCAGGACCCATTATGGTGTTTTCAAGGTACTCCGAGTTGCCTAGAGAACGATACGCGTAGGAGGGCAGGAGACGAAGCCAAAGCAGTCCGTGGGACCCCCGAACAACCCACTTGGGAATCTGCCTGTTCAGAGGTCAAGGATGGTTTTTCCATGGAGGAATACGGTGGGCCAAATTGTGTTCCTGGATGACCAGACTTCGTGGTTTCTCTGTTTGAGCTCTCCAAAATATAGATCCCGAGGCAAGGATTTGGGTTGAAGTGGTCTAGTTGGGATGTGACCCCAGGAAGCACGGGGAGGGAGTGAGGAAGTGAGGCAGGGCGCGGGGAGAAAGCCAGTGAAGACAGGGTAAGCTATGGGGCAAGTGGGGTTCCATTCCCTCAGGCCTCTGGGCGACATTGTGGAAACATCAGTCTTCTTCCGCTGTGGCTGAGGAAGCTGGGGGATTTATCCATTGGATCCCCCCACCCCCCGTGGAAGGAGGCCCCTGGGGCATCCAGTCCCTGGTGCTCCCTGTATGTCCCTAGTGCTCCCAGCCAGAGAACCTCCTTGGACAGAGATGACGCGGTTGGGGTAGGAAGCCAGGCGCAGGGATCGTCACCGAAGTTTCAGGTGAGCTCTGGGGGGTACCGAGGGGAAGCGGGCAGGGCACTGACTAGAGCCGCGTGGAAGGCAGGGGTGGGGGGGCAAGGTGCCATACCAGAGGGAGACATGATAAAAACCCAAATTAGAGCCGTTGCAGCAGAGACGGAGGTCAGAGGGTCACTGATGCTACTGAGTAGCACCCCTAACGGTCCCAAAGGTGACAGCGGCCGTTTAGAGTCACTGAAGAGGAGGCGTAGTGATTCCCCAGCCTGCTGGCCTGCTCTAGAAGGGCACTTGCTGCATCGCCCCCCCCCCCCCCTTTCTCCACTCTCTCTGCCTCCCTGTTTCCTGGACGTCGAGTGTGCTGACTGCCCGCTGGCTCTTTTGCCCCGTCCTTCTGGAAAATACAGGCTGCGTGATGGTCAATTTTCTGTCAACGAGGCTGGGCCAGAGTGTTCAGTGATGGTGTGAAACGCTAACCTGGAGGTTGCTATGCAGATACATTGTAGATGGGATTGAGATCCATAATCAGTTGACTTTAAGTACGGGGAGATTATCCCAGGGGATCTGGCCAGGCCTGACTTAATCAGACCAAAGCTCTTAAGAACAGAGTTGAGATGTTTTATTTTTTTAAGAAACTAACTTAAAAAAATTTTTTTTTTAATGTTTTAATATTTTTATTTTTGAGAGAGAGAAAGAGCGTGAGCAGGGGAGAGGCAGAGAGAGAGAGGGAGACACAGAATCGGAAGCGGGCTCCAGGCTCTGAGTTGTCAGATGTGGGGCTCGAACTCACGAGTTGTGAGATCATGACCCGAGCCAAAGTCGGCCACTTAACGGACCGAGCCACCCAGGCGCCCCAAGTCTTTTCTAATGAAGAGACTCGCCCTGTGGCCAGCAGCTTCGGTTCATGCTGGAGAGTTCCAGCCTATCCTTCCTGCTGGCCTGCCCTTCCCTTCGGGATTTCAGAATTGCAAAGCCAGCACCCATAGCCTTGTAAGCCAGTTCCTTGCCACAAATCCCTTAATATGTATCTCTTCCTGGTTGTGTTTCTCTGGTCAAACCTTGATGGATCCAGTGGCCTTCTAGGAAGCGTGAAGGTTAATTTTGTATGTTGGTGTCGCTGGCCATGCTGTGCCCAGAGAGTTGATCAAACGTTATTGTGGATGTTTCTGTGAGGCTGTTCTGGGATGAGATTAACTTTTAAATCGGTGGACTGGGTAAAGCAGGTTGACCTCTTGAATGTAGGGGGAGGGGGGCCTCACCCAATCAGTTGAAGGCCTGAATAATAATAATAAAAAAAACCCATGTGGATGCACCCCCCCCAGTAAGAGAGAATTCTTCTTGGGGCGCCTGGGTAGTTCAGTCGGTTGAGCCTCGGACTTCGGCTGGGGTCACGATCTCAAGGTTGGTGAGTTCGAGCCCTGGCTGCTGTTAGCCTGTCAGCGCAGAGCCTGCTTCGGATCCTCTGTCCCAACCACCCCCCCCCCCCCCGCCCCTCCCCTGCTTGTGTGCTTTCTCTTTCTCTCTCTCAAATAAATAAATACATAAAAATAAAACATTAAAAAAAAAAAGAGAGAGAGAATTCTTTTTGCCTGACCGCTGCATCAGCTTTTTTTCCTGCCTTTGGACCCAAATTGAAACATGGGCTCTTCCTGGGGGTTGAGGCTGCCGATCCTGCGAGGAGAATGACACCCTTAGCCCTTCTGGTTCTTAGGTCTTTGGACTCAGACTACAACTAAACTCTGGCAGCTCTCCTGGGTCTCCCCCTTGCCAACTCACCCTGTAGCCCTGAGGATGGGTCAGCCTCCCCGGTTCTGTGAGCCGATTCCCTATAATACATCTCATTATTAATCTCTTTATCAATACATTCCATTGGTCCTGACTCTCTTGAGAAGGTGACTAAGGTAGAAAGTCAGTGTGCTTGGTATGCAAATCTCCCTGGCAAGGAAGGGGTCACATGACCCAAGCCTGGCCAATCAGAATTCTACCGTAGCCTAGCCCCTCTTTGGTTTTTTCAGTCTTGTCTACCGTTGCCATTGGTGCCCTCTGACTGGAGTCTGGCTTTGCCACGGAATCAGGACTTGGGTTTGGCCAACCTGGCGCTCCCTCCAAAACCTTGCGTCCTCCACTGCTCTTTAGATTCTGGAACTGCCTTTGTGTTGAGTGAGAGTGATCCCGTAGAGGGTCAGGACCGGCTTTCCTCTGCTTTTTCTGTCTTAGGGATTGGAAGTTCCCCGCTGGATGGACAGAGACACCGGTTGAACTTTGCTAGACGCCTACTGAGTATCTGTAGTGTCACGTTATTAACCAAGTGTCAGGGGAGGTCAACCAACAGACAAGAGAAAGGTCATGCTCTCACTCTAAGCTTTTAGCTGTTGTCCCTCAGCCGATCTGCGGGACCGCCAGCCTTGCTTGGAGTAATGCCTGTCACCAGATACCCTTCCCATCTCAGCGTTTCTGTATACAATCTGATTTCCTGCTGCGATCGGAACCTCCATTATGAAGGCCATGACAAAATCTGCCCCATCAAGAATATACACATAAACTCTCTGTCTCCTGAGTCGAGAAATCTAGACCATCAGGCATACTTATCCAAATAGCTCCGAAAGGTTGGAAACATTAATCCCGTTTGCTCCTAAATCCTGGGTAACTTCATGCACCAGGGGCGGGGCGGTGAGGGGGGGGCGGTGAGGGGAAGAGCCCTGGTCTTGCGGCTTTTTCGAGATTAAAGATTTTGGCAGAATTGAGTGGTGTCCAGCCATTATGGGTCCAGTGACCTTTTAATGGAGCTGCTGCACGGCCGATGCAGAGTTAAATACCAGAGCGGGGCCCAAATCAGCTGCAATCAGAGATACTCAAGTCAGTCCGCTAGTCACAAAAGAAAAAAAAAAAAAAAAAAAAGAGAGAAAAAAGGCTCCCAGCCAACTCAGTGTTGATGGTCTGTTAATAGTTTTAATGGCTGCTTCTATAAATATGCAAAAATCCCCACTTCTGTTTCCCAGTGTGGTCTTATCGATTTTCTGAACAGCTGCTTGGGCAAGAAAAAGGATAGGGGGTGGGGGCGCACCTCTGGAAAAAGTGGGGGAAGTGATGGCTAGAGGCCCAGCAGGATGCCACTGGATTTTCTGTGACAAAGCCAACCTGAGGGGTGGAAAAAATAAGGTAGAGTGTAGAGAAGCTTGGGTTGGAGTCCCATCCGCGCCTCCGGTTGGCCTTGGACAAATCAGTTTCTTTCCTCCAGCCTCAGTTTCCCCATCGGTTGCAACTCAGCTGGATCGGTGACCCCAGAAGGCTACCCTAGAGCCTTTTGTTAAAATCATGTTAGAATCACTTGTGGCAAAAGATGTCAAAATGCAGATTCCCAGGCCCATCCTTATTGCATTAGAGCCTCCAACTCCCCTGCCCCGGGCGGCGAATGTAGCTTTCAGAGTCTTCCCAAGGTGACTGTTAATCAAAGCCAGGTTTAGAAGTCACCAGGCTTGTTCAGCCCCTGGTCCCTTCCAGCTTTAGCGTTCTTGGAGGACGGCCTGGGGACAGATTTCTGGGTTTTCCTCTTTTCTGTGGGAAGAGAGACAGTTCTCTTGCGGGCTTCTTGGCTCTTTGTGTCTTAGTTACTCCTGCCAAGCGCTCCCAGCTTCACCCCCTTTCCACAGAAAACGTTATGGGCATCCTGACGGGAAATGAGAATAAAGAAACCCACCGTTGCTGGTTTCTAGACTGAACTGAGCCTCTGACTTTCACACAGTGGTTGTTTTGGGGCCTGTAGCAAAATGACCCGCGTCGGCTTTCTCGAACCGACCCGGCCACGTGGAAAATCTGCTGGACAATCTGTAGACCTCAGGTTGGTAGTTCAAAAAAGAACTAAATCAGAAACCCCAAGCCGCGTGTTACCGTTTATTGAGCACCTACTCCGGGCCAGGCACTTTACCTGAAAGGAATCAGCCTCTCCATCCTAGGAGATAGGTCCTATGATTACTGCCCGCGTTTTACATTCGAGGAAATCGAGGTGCCCGGAGGCTGAGTCATTTCCCCAAAGTTCTCTGGCCAGTAAGCGGAAGAGGTATGATTATAAACACAAGTGGTCTGCTTCCTGATGCCAGGCTCTCTGTCCCTATTGCTGCTGTGAGCAGCTGCAGTTTATTTAGTGTCCCCTGTGTGCTTGGAATCTGGCAAAATCCTTATCCTTACTGACGCTTCATGAAAACCGTGTAAAGTATATGTGTGTGTGTGTATATTTACATGTATGTATATGTGTATATAGGTATATATATACATATATATACCTATATACATTTCCATTTTAGGGATTAAAAAATGGAGGCTGAGAGCTTTTCTCCATTTAGCGGAGTTACACAGTAGCTAGACTCAAATATATGTGCTTGACAGGAGAGTCCCACACATAACATGAACTTCGCGCGCGCGCGCGCGTGCATAGCTGGACCACAAAACAACCCTTTTGTGTAGAAAAGGATGGATTGAGCATTGTCCAGAAACATCTAGAGGGTGCAGGCTCCGATCTTTAATTCCCTGTTTGTAAGAAGTGTCGTCCAGATAAAATGAACAGACCCGGGGATCACACGTTGTGCTGCCAGCCTCAGCCACCTTGCACGTCCAGCATCCTGTTATCTCCTGTTATCCCTCTGTCCCTTCTGGCACCTGCTCCCTTCACTAAAGGGAGCTGGGGACATTAGCAATGCCATATACATACACACACACACATATATATATATATATATATATATATATATATATACACACATACATATATATATATATATATATATATATATATATATTTTTTTTTTTTTTTTTTTTTTTTGAGTTACAGAAAGGATTGTTGAGACTGATCTCGGGGCCGTAACATGGAATCACAGAGTGACAGGTTGAGAGCGATTTTCACCAGACCCAGAAAGGACTGATTTCACGACGATTTTCACGATTCTGCTTCCCCACCACGTTTCACATAATGCCGAGATTTATAGTGTAACGGGAACTAGGTGGGATTTGATCACTCTGGGCTTCAGTTTACCCCTGACCAGCGCACATGCCTCGTTTCCTCAGCAAAGTCTGACATGGTGGGGGGGTGCGGAAGGGAGGGGAGTGTGCCGAGCTGAGGATGTGGACCTTTGTTCTCGGTGGGGGTGGGAACCACGGTTTCCCCCTCTGGGAACCTCAGTGTGTCCATCTATACAATGGGATGGTTGGGTTGGAAGGTTCCCAAACCCCTTTATAACTCGAATGTGTATTCAGGTCTCACCTTCGTTCTTCTCAACCCACAGTCACAGAGTGGCTATTCCATGCCAGGTTTTTCGTTTTGTTTTCTTTCTTTCTTTTTTTTTTTGCTAGGGGCCTGGGGACCCAGAAAAGCAACAGCAACAGCCAGCGCACCTGCTTTGTGGGGCAGACGTTGCGTCGCAGCTTCTCTGCCGCCACCCGGCTGGGTGACCCTGAGCTGGTTCTTTGTGCCATGAGGTTTGCAGAAAGACGTTTCTCCAAGTGTGACCAGATGACCTTTTGGCTCAGCAAAGCCCGGGGTGCTTGTTAACAACTTGGATCCCTGGATCCCAGCCCAGATCCGCTGAATCAGAATCTTTTGTGGGAAGGAGAGGGAGAAATGCATTGCAGCAAGGACCCCAAGGTGATTCTTAAACATACTGACATCAGATAATGTGTTAAAGTGCCTCACAGTTTGTGAGTGTGCTTGCTGACTTTTAGGGATCCGTGCTCTAGAAAACCCTGGACTTCAGCTACACTCGACTCCATTCAGCATTTTCTTTTTATTGCACCCGTAGGTTTCCCCTTTACTGAGAAATGTGTGTGTGTGTGTGTGTGTGTGTGTGTATGCATGTGTGTGTATGTACACACGCATATATACACATATCTATTAAACCTCTATTTATTGAAGACTTCCCTATTTAATCTTTACATGTCCCTAGGAGCTGAGTTCTATTAAAAGTGAGGCACGCGAGCTTCAGAGAGGTTAGAAGCTTGCTCACCATGTGCCGTGGGTGAGGGGTGGAGCCAGGGTGCAAACCCGGGTCCGTCCACCCCCAAGCCTCTTTCTTAACCTCCTGCTCTTTCTTAACCCTGGGGCAGCTGGAATGTACCTCCCTCAAGGGCACCATTCACGGGAAGACAGCATGAACAGTGCCCCCTGGAGTCTTGCCTTGAGGATGTCCTATAGCCACGCCCCCTCCTCTGCTTCTCTCTGGGCTGCAGCCTTCAGTCCTGGGCCATAATGCTCTTATTTTCTCCTCCCCTTCGTTCCTGCGCGGAACCGGAGTGCTTATGGGGACCCAAATGCGAGGGACCCCAACCTCCTTCCCACCCCTTACCCTCCCGATTTACTTCTGGTTCCACCTCTTTTGTGCCACGTATCTATGGCTCTGGGCACACAGTGCCCAGAACTCAGCGACTTAAGGTCCGTTTTATTTTTTAATGATTTTTCCGGTTAGGAATTTGGGCAGGGCTCAGCCAGGCGATTCTTCTGTTTCATGCGGCATTATCAGAGGTCACTTGGGCTGGTCTAGGGCAGGGGTCAGAAAGCTGTGGCCCGCAAGGCACACCCAGCCTGGCACCTGTTTTTGTAAATAAGGTTTTATGGGAACACGGCCATCCCCATTTTTGGGGCATACCGGTCTGTGGTTGTTTTCATGCTACAGCAACAGCGTTGATTAGTTGTGGCAGAGACCCTAGGAGCTGCAAGGCCACACACGCTTATTACCCGGCATGTTACAGAGAAAGTGTTCTGACCCCTTGTCTACGGGGTCCAGAATGGTTTTACTCACTTCTGGGGTGCCTTGGAGGGCCTGGCTCAGCTCGGACCATTACCAGACTGCCTACAAGAGGCATCTCTCTAGCACAGAAACCCCAGCATACTTGAACTTCTTTATGGCATCTGAAGGATCAAAGAAAGCAGGTAACAAGTGGCCTATGACCTAGCCTCAGAAGCTTGAGAGTGTTCTTAGTGCCCTACTACATTGGTCAAAAAGTTCACGAGACTTGGTACAGATTCCGAGGAAGGGAGTGAGATTTTATCTCTCAGTGGGAGGGGTAGCAAGAATTTTTGGCCATCCTTAATACACCACACCTCATTTCTGAAAACCTTTTGAAACTAGTCTCCCTTCTTGCCTTGGCCAGTGACGATCACAACTGAAGTCTTTCTTTGATGATTCAATATCTAGGAGATGCTTGGCTGGGGAGGGGGTGTCCTCCTTGATTCCGCCGTGAATACTTGCTGCCCTCCTACTGCGTGCTATGCACTTGGCTAGGGATTAAGGGTGCCACAGTGGATAGAAAAATGTGGCCTCTGTCTAGATGGGATGCACAGCCCAGTGAATGTAGATGCAAGTGTTACCGAAGACACTGGGAGTTAAGTCGAATGTGCTCTGAGCTCTCCTTTTGACTCAATTTCTTTCTTTCTTTCTTTCTTTCTTTCTTTCTTTCTTTCTTTCTTTCTTTCTTTCTTCTTTCATTTATTTATTAAATAAATAGTTTTCTTTATTTTTGAGAGGCAGAGAGAGAGAGAGACTGCGAGTAGGGGAGGGGCAGGGAGAGAGGGAGACACAGAATCTGAAGCAGGCTCCAGTCTCTGAGCTGGCAGCACAGAGCCCGATGCAGGGCCTGAGCGCACGGACCGTGAGATCATGACCTGAGCTGAAGTCGGACGCTCAACCGACTGAGCCACCCAGGCGTCCCTCAGTTTCTTTCTTTTTTAAAAAAAAAATTTCCAACAGGCACATGAAAAGATGCTCAACGTCGCTCCTCATCAGGGAAATACAAATCAAAACCACACTCAGATACCACCTCACGCCGGTCAGAGTGGCCAAAATGAACAAATCAGGAGACTATAGATGCTGGAGAGGATGTGGGGAAACGGGAACCCTCTTGCACTGTTGGTGGGAATGCAAACTGGTGCAGCCGCTCTGGAAAACAGGGTGGAGGGTCCTCAAAAAATTAAAAAGAGATCTACCTTATGACCCAGCAATAGCACTGCTAGGAATTTACCTAAGGGACACAGGAGTGCTGATGCATCGGGGCACTTGTACCCCAATGTTTACAGAAGCACTTTCGACAATAGCCAAATTATGGAAAGAGCCTAAATGTCCACCAACTGACAAATGGATAAAGAAATTGTGGTTTATATACACAATGGAATACTACATGGCAATGAGAAAGAATGAAATCTGGCCTTTTGTAGCAACGTGGATGGAAGTGGAGAGTGTTATGCTATGTGAAATAAGTCATACAGAGAAACACAGATACCATATGGTTTCACTCTTAAGTGGATCCTGAGAAACTTAACAGAAGACCATGGGGGAGGGGAAGGAAAAAAAAGAGAGGGAGGGAGCCAAACCATAAGAGACTCTTAACAACTGAGAACAATCTGAGGGTTGATGGGGGGTGGGAGGGAGGGGAGGGGGGGTGATGGGTATTGAGGAGGGCACCTGTTGGGATGAGCACTGGGTGTTGTATGGAAACCAATTTGACAATCAATTTCATATTTTAAAAAAGAGCTTGGAAAAAGATTTTTCTAATGTTTATTTTTGAGAGAGAGAGAGAGAGAGAGAGAGAGAGCAGGGGAGGGGCAGAGAGAGAGGGAGACACAGAATCCAAAGCAGGCTCCAGGCTCTGAGCTGTCAGCACAGATCTCAATGCGGGGCTTGAACTCACAGACCGTGAGATCATGACCTGAATCAAAGTTGGATGCTTAACCGACTGAGCCACCCAGGTGCCCCTTGACTAAATTTCTGAATCCAGCTTCATTTATTTTTTGGATCCATTCTTCCCCCCCAGAAGAAGAAGAAAGGAATTCTAGTTCATCGAAGGTTCCAAATAGTCAGAACTTTGGTTAGATGCTTTTTTGTTTTTCATAGTGTTCATGTGTAGATGATATTTCATCATTCATATACTTTACAATCTACCTTCATTTCATTGTTTTTTTGAATTCTGACAGATGGGTTTGACACGGTCTCCATTTGTATTCTTTTTTTTTAAAGCTTATTTATTGAGAGAGAGAGAGAGAGAGAGCGCACAGTGGAGGGGCAGAGAGAGAGGCAGACAGAGACTCCCAAGCAGACTCTGTGCTGTCAGCACAGAGCCTGATGTGGGGTTCGATCCCAAGAACCGTGAGATCATGACCTGAGCTGAAATCAAGAGTTGGGTGCTTAACATACTAAGCCACCCGGGCTCCATTTCTATTCTAAGTCCCACTGTGGTGATGATCACGTGCCTGCTCCCTACAGTCCATAAGTTGGAACCTGAAATGGTGGTTGAGTAAATGGTGTTGCACCCACGTGGCTGCAGGTGGAAATGCCTTCTGGGAACCTGGCATAAGAGGGATCGATAGATTCCAAAGCTCAGCTCCATACGTCTCATTAACACTTGATAACTGTTCGTTGTCACGGTCTCACGGGCAGGTTCTCCATGTATCTGTTAGTTTGGCCCCTGGGTATTTCTGACCGTCCTGACCTCGTGGCCCACTGGGAGCTGATGTTCCCAGGTCACATCCTGATGCCTCGGTGGCCAAGGTCTCAGGAAGAATGGAGGCTTTATTGGCCTTTTCCCACATCTATCACATTTCCATCAAATCTCTCCCCTCCTTGGACCTTTCAGCGTTGCCTATCAATGGCTTCATTGTAGTGGTAAGCTCTCATTATCTGAAAATTCCTTGCTGCTCACCTTTGTTTTTCCTGTAGCTGTGGAGGAGGATGTTTGTGTGTGTGTGTGTGTGTGTGTGTGTGTGTGTGTGTGTGTTAATGAATCTACTCGTATATCCATGAATGTGTTTTAGTGGAGTATGTTATACCCTGAGAGCTAGCACTTTTTACTGGGGTGTAACTGGTTGGAATCTTTTTCCTTTCAAACAACTTTATTGAGGCAACTGATACACAAAAAGCTGTACGTTTATAGTATATACGACTTGACGAAATGAGATCAGCATACACCTGTGAAATCATCCCTGTATATGTACCATAAGCCTACCCATCACTATAAAAGTCCCCTCCCCCTGCCTCATTCATTCATTCATTCATTCCTGATAGGATAATCATATCCGAACACAAGATTTACCTTCAGCAACCTTTGAAGTCTATGGTACAGCATTGTTGACTGTAGACAACGTGCTGTACGCGTCTCGGATTTATTCATGTTGCTTCACTGAAACTTTGTACCTTTGACCAACACCTCCCCGTTTCCCTCTCTACGGAGCCGTTGGTAACCACCACTCCACTCTCTGTTGCTGAGTTTGACTCTTCTAGATTCCTCATATATGCGATATCATATTGTATTTGTCTTCCTGCGTCTGGCTTACTTCGCTTGGCATAACGTCTTCCAGATTCATCCAGTCATGGCCAGTGGCAGGACGTCCCTCTTTTTTAAAGGCCGAATGACGTTCCATTGTGTGCGTATGCTACCTTTTCCTTATCCACTCACCCATCGGTGGACATTCAGATTGCTGCCCTATCTTGGCCACCTTGACTAGTGCTGCACTGAGTATGGGGGGGCAGATATCTCTTAGAGATCCTGTGAAATACCCGGATGTGGAATTTGGGGAGCGTCCGGTGGTTCTATTTTTCATTATTTGAGGAAGCCCCATGCCGTTTTCCACCCTGGCTACGCCAATTTCCATTCCCACCGACGGCGCACATCCTGGCTGGCATGCGTTATTTTTAGTTTTTGTTTTTTTTGAGAATAGCCCTTCTACCAGGTGCGAGGTGATAGCCCCTTGTGGTTTTGATTTGCATTTGCCTGATGATGAGTGATGTGGAGCGCCTTTTCCTGTGTCTCTTGGGCATTCATGTGTCGCCTTTGGAGACACGTCTAGTGAGGTGTTTATATATACTTGGGATAGTAGCCTTCATCAGATACATGGCTTGCGCGTACTTCCCTTCATTCCATAGGGATGAATGTTCATTTTGTTGATTGTTGCTTTTCCCGTGAAGAAGCGTTTCAGTTTGATGTAATGCCACTTGTATATTATTGCTATGTGTGCTTTTGGGGAATACTTCCCTTAGGAGGTGGCACTTGACTCGAGTCTTCTCACTGAATTCTCACACCAACTTTCTACGTTAGCCCCACGATGAGGATCTCGTTCTCCAGACCCCGACAGCATAGGCATCCTTTTCTGGTTCTGCCATTTACTCCATGATTCAGGACAGGTTGCTTCATTTCTTTTCCTTTTTTTAAAAAATGTTTATTTATTTTGAGAGAGACAGAGAAAGAGAACGTGAGGGAGGGGCAGAGAGAGGGGGAGAGAATCCTAAGCAGGCTCCGCACTGTCAGCGCAGAGCGTGATGCGGGGCTCAATCCCACGCACTCTGAGATCATGGCCTGAGCCCAGACGAAGAGTCAGATGCTGAACCAATGGAGCCACCCAGACGCTCCAAGTTGTTTCATGTCTGAGCCTTGATTTTCTGCAAAATGGGGATGAGAGCTCAAAGATTTGTCTTGAGAATTAAGTGAGCTAATGGCACATGGTAAACATTCAACACACATAAGCTATACTGATAATAATAATTTTTATTATTATTAATGTTTATTTATTTTTGAGACACACACACACACACACACACACACACACACACAGAGTGCAAGTGGGGGAGGGGCAGAGAGAGAGGGAGACACAGAATTGGAAGCAGGCTCCAGGCTCCGAGCTGTCAGCACAGAGCCCCATGCGGGGCTCGAACTCAAGAATCGCAAGATCATGACCTGGGCCGAAGTCGGACGCTTAATCGACTCAGGTGCCCCAGCTATAATTATTATTTACCACACACTTCCTAATTTGCAGAAAAGGCCACCGAGTCTCAGAAAGGTGAAGTAACTCGCTTAAGGTCACACAGCTAATGAGAGCGGAGCCAGGAGTTTAGCGTAGCTCGGTCTGATTTTACTCTGTGCTCTTACTCCGTGTTCCATGAATTCCTACCACCCAGTCATGCACACGTGGCCTCTGGTGATGGACAGAGCACGTCCCTGTAGGTGCCACGTCACCCCTGATTTATTTTATTTTCCTCTCATTGTATTTTCTGTCGGAGAAGCTTCTCTTTCCTCTAGATGACGTTTGTTCTCTTTGGTGGGTCTCCTAGATGGACCAAAACACACACAAGCAAACTAAACGGGGTCTGTATTTGCAACCGAGAAAACACTCCACGGATGTCCGCAACTTGGGAAGAGTACAAAACAGAGAAACAATTGCCCAAGACTTGGAAAATCAGTGCTTCCTTGGCTAATATTGCCCAAGACTTGGACAGGCCGTGCTTCCTGGAGAACCAGAGTGGCCCAGCATCGTTCCTGTCCACGAGAGTAGCCCCTCGTGAGAAGTTGCTGCTGTGCCTGGAAAGCCTCTTCAGAATCTCCACATTAGGTGGGTGGGAACTGGTAACATCCCTCCGATGATCCCAAAGTATGGGGAACATCACCCATCCTTACAGATGGTCTTTGCCGCACACCTGAATCTCAGCCAATAACCATCTCACTCTCCACTCTGGGTCACCTAAAGGGGGGTCCCCAAACTTTACTCCACGGTAGAGCACTACTCCCAAGAGGTGGTCCTTGACCAACAAGGTCCTGAGGTCAGAAATGACTAGAAACCCCACCTACTGCTCCTCTGACTTCGAGTTGCTCGCTCATCTGGAACTCAGGTGCCTTCTAATTCCCCGCTCTGTGAATCTTAGCACATCACTTGCGTTTGGGAGAACAGCGAGGGAGAGGAAGGCAGAAGAGAAACCCCCTTCCCTCTAAGAGAATTTCCTGGAAATAGCACACAGCCCTTCTGTCGAAACTTTATTGATCTAAACTTAGTCCCACGGCTTCTCTTGGCTGTAAGAAGCCGGAGAGAAGTGGCTTTTAGCTGGGACGTAACCCCCCTGTTAAAAGTGAGGGTGCTGATATTGAGGAAGAGGAGAGATGTCAGAACAGACATCTAGCGCCCCGTGGCCAGCCACAGTCCACTTCTTACCAAACACTGGACACAGGAATGACCGACACTTAACATATTTATTATTTACCAGGCACTGTGGTATACACTCTGCATCTCATTAGTCCTCAGATCAACCTGTTGAAATCAGTACTGCCATGTTACAGATGAGGAAACCAAGGCTAAGAGAGGTTAAGTGATTTTCCCAAGGATGCACAGCTAGAAAGTAGCACAGAAACAGTTGGATTCCACCTTGGTTTTGCAAAACAAGTGAACACAAAACACCATGCCGTTAACATATTAATCCATTTATAACCCAGCATCTAGGTTCTAGGCTCTTCCTCTGTCTTTACCTTATTTGCCTGAAGGACTGCTATTCACCTGTGAAGACCTATCACAAATGTCCCTTCTGTGAAATTTTCTTTAAAGCCGCCAACCTCTATGATGTGACACACCACCGTTCATTCATTTTTCCAACAATCGTTTGTTGACATCGCTCGTGTATTAATCCTGGCTCTAGGGGATACAAGAAAGGGCAAAAACACATGCCTGTCCTCTACATTTGTTAATCTCTTAGAACACTGAGAGTAACACTTCACCCAACAGAACTTTCTGGAGTGTTGGAAATGTTCTATGTCTGTGCCATCCAATATGGTAGCCCCCAGCCTGTGAAACTACCGAGCGCCTGAAGAGTGGCTAGTGAAAGAACTGAATTTTCAATTTTATTTAATGTTGATTAAATTCACACTAAAAACTGACAAAACCCGGCAACTGGAAGGTTTTGCGGTACGTTTGGAATGACTTTCGCTGGCGAAGCTACCCCTTTCACCTGTAAATTTATGAATTCCAAATAAAGATCAAGAACGTTGCAATGCAAAGTTAGCATTGAAATCAGGTGCACTGTTAGTTTTAAAATACACATACTTGTGAAGGCTTAAGGCTGAGGAAAGAATATAAAGTAGCTCATTATGTTTATGCTGATCACGTGATGAAATGATATTTTAAATACATTAGGTTAAATTAAAGATTTATTAAAATTAACTTCACCGATTTTTCCTTTTTTATTGTTTTATTTTTATCATTAAACATTTTTTTAATTTTATTTTTAATTTTTTTTTAAAATTTACATCCAAATTAGTTAGCATACAGTGCAACAATGATTTCAGGAGTAGCTTCCTTAGTGCCCCTTCCCCATGTAGCCCATCCCCCTCCCACAGCCCCTCCAGTAACCCTCAGTTTGTTCTCCATAGTTATGAGTCTCGTCAGTCTTGTCACCCTCCCTGTTTTTATATGATTTTTGCTTCCCTTCCCTTATGTTCATCTGTTTTGTCTCTTAAAGTCTTCATATGAGTGAAGTCATATGATTTTTGTCTTTCTCTGACTGACTAATTTCACTCAGCTTATTACCCTCCAGTTCCATCCACGCAGTTGCAAATGGCAAGATTTCATTCTTTTTGATTGCTGAGTAATACTCCTTTGTATATACATACCACATCTTCTTTATCCATTCATCCATCGATGGACATTCGGGCTCTTTCCATCCTGTGGCTCTTGTCGATAGTGCTGCTATAAACATGGGGTGCACATGCCCCTTCGAAACAGCACACCTGTATCCCTTGGATAAATACCTCGTAGTGCAATTGCTGGGTCGAAGGGTAGTTCTGTTTTTAGTTTTTTGAGGAGCCTCCATACTGTTTTCCAGAGTGGCTGCACCAGCTTGCATTCCCATCATTTAAAAAAATTTTAAGTTATTTTTTAAGTTTATTTCTTTTGAGAGTGACTGAGAGAGTGTAAGTGGAGGATGGGCAGAGAGAGAGAGAGGGAGACAGAGACTCCCAAGCAGCCTCTGCACTGACAGTGGGGTTCAAACCCATGAAACCGTGAGATCACGACCTGAGCTGAAACCAAGAGCGATGCTGAACTGACTGCTGTAACCGACTGAGCCACCCAGGCACCCCATGGGGCTACTGGAACTTTGAAAATGACAGATGTGGCCTGCCTCGGACACAGCTGGGCTAGACTGTCGTGAATTACCGCAGCATATGCACGAGCCCGTGTGGCCAAGTCTGACCAAAGACCATTTTATAGTCCATCCTTTCTGCTGATGAACAGATACCTCTTTGTACTCACCTCTGCTCTTCTACACCAGGCCCTCATTTCACAGCCAGTGGGAGAACGAAGGAAGATCTCTGCACAACCTGAATGAAGTGTTCTCCCCACTTCTGGGCTTCACCACTCCTTCCGGAAGCTTCCGTCTCACGTGGGAGGCTTCCCTAGCTGTTGCCCGCTTCGCCAGAGAGCCCGTAGTTTCTGACCTGAGATATTTTTCTTATGTTCCATCTCCAGCCAAGATCTCAGAGCTCACGTCCACCTGGAGATATGGAAGTCAAGGATCTTCCACTTGACTTCATTCATTCATTCATTCATCTGGCCAATAGTAATGGAATGCCTACTGAGTGCCCTGCACTGCTCTAGGGGGGTGTGGATGCAATGGTTCAGGAGCCCCTGACACTGTCCACATCCTAACCGGGCGAGGAAAAACCCAAATCACAAGAAACCTGTTGATCCTTTAATGAAGGATTTCCTTCCCTATGATCTTTCACTTGTTATTCTCCTGGAGAGAGAGAATTCATTCTCCTTTTGTTGTTTGCCCTTTCCCTCCGAGGCAAGGTTAGGGAGAGCCAAGATTTGTAAGATTTGTGATGAAGTCCTTGTTGTCACAGGGACAGGCTCTGGGATGTCGGGGGGTGGGGAGGTGGGAGGAAAGAACGCTGCAAGCCAGGCCCCAGAAATTAGCCAATCCACCCAACGCTCTTAACGACCTTCTCCGTCTCCAGTTCTTGACAGATAATCAAGATTAGTCAGCAGGAGAATTGACTGTGGTTCTTTAAAGTAGCATATAATTATAATGGTTAGTACTTAAGGGGTATCTTTTCTTTCACGCTCTTTCAGCACCATTATGAGCCCTAAGTCCATAATCTTGGCAGTTTTCACTACATTACTATTATTTTTTAAAATTAAATTGTATAATGACCTACTTGAACAACATTTAAAAAAATGTTAATGTTTGTTTATTTTTGAGAGAGAGGGAGAGACAGAGTGCCAGTGGGAGTGGGGCAGAGAGAGAGGGAGACACAGAATCCGAAGCAGAGTCCAGGCTCTGAGCTGTCAGCACAGAGCCCGACGCGGGGCTCCGAACCCACACACTGTGAGATCGTGACCTGAGCCGAAGTCGGACCTTAACTGACTGAGTCACCCAGGCACCCATTGAACAACAGTTTTAACGAGGCTTTTTATTAAAACAAAACAAAACAAAACAAAACCCTAATCTTCTACTCAATGTTCTTCTCTGTCCCCTCTGTTTCAGTTTGCTAAAACTTTATGACCCTACTGTGTGCTGCTTGAAGGCCCGGACATGTCACCGTGTCATGCTTATATAGTGCCATATAAATGCTTTTCTTTTTCTTTTTTTGCTTTGGTTTAAGAGATTAGGCTGTTCCATTCCCCTATCCATTCATTGCTCCATTCACAGTGTGTTGAGTTAGCCAAGGAATTTTTAGTTTTTGAGAGTAAGGTTTACCATAAATCATGCAAAGAAAAGATCATGTTTGGAGGCCACTGAAGGATGTGGAATGTAGCAAGGGCTGTGCCAGATGTCACAAGGTCTTGGAACCAGGATCTCCAAAACTCAGGACCCAAGATGACTTTGTCCATCTCTTCTGATTCACGTGGCTTCTCACCTCGGTTTCTCTCTCTCTGTATATCAACTTGTTCTCTTTTCTCTGACTCTTCTGTTTCCTTGCATAATGGCCAGACATGGCCCCAATACTGAAATCTCGAGAAGGAAACACTGATTGGTTTCATTGGGGTCATGTGCTCCCTTTTGGCCCAATCAGCTGTGGACATTGATAAAGGTGTGTCCGGCCCATAAATTCCTTAGGAAAAGGAGTCGATGGCTCAGCAACTTTGGGAAACAGTTCCGCAGGTTCTCAGAAAGTTAAACAAGGACTTGGCTTGTGACCCAGCAATTCCGCTCATGTATTTACCCAAGGAAAATGAAACGTGTATCCACATATAACTTGCACAAGAATGCTTGTAGCAGTCAATAAATGCAAGTGACTCAAATGTCCATCAGCTGGTGAACAGAAAAGCCACGTGGTTTTGCCAGGCAATGGAATGCTCTTGGGTAATATACAAAGACATGAAGCATGGATGTATGCTACAACCCAGGTGAACCTCAAAGACACTACGTTAAGTCAGAGAAGCTAGACGCAAAAGGCCATACGTTGCGTGAGTCCATTTACATGAATGTCCTGAAAAGGCAAATTTATAGAGACAGAGGGTAGACTCCTGGTGGCCTGGAGCTGGCAGTGGGAATAAGGAGTAACTACGAATAGAGATTCGGTTTCTTTTTGTGTGGAGGGCAGTTTCAAAATTAGATTGTGGTGATGGTTGCACAACACTGTAAATACGCTAAAAGTATTTAGTTGTTTACTTTCAGTGGGTAAATTTTACGATACGGAAATTATTTCTCAATAAACCACCTGGGGAGCCCCCTCCGTCTGCATCCCTGGTAGATGGGGTTCCCTCCAGTTGCGCCAAGCTGCAGGGTGAAATCCTGCCTCTGTGTCATTGTTTCTATCATTCCTTCCTCCTACCACACCCTCCCTGCCCACATTTGAATGATGGGCCTTTGTGCCACACCGCGTCGGTCATTAGCAACTTTCGGCATCAGGAATTTCTCTTTTCTATGAACTGCTTGCTCTTCAGGACCGCCGTTGCCTGGACTCATGCTACTTCTTTTTAAAATAGTGTCTCAGTCCCAAATACCTTCTGTTTCCCCCCTTTCCCCCCAGAACCCAATCTACCCTTCCCACCCTGTTCTCAGCCCCTGGAATCTGATATATATGGACAGCATCAATGGGCTCCCTTGCCCTCTGGCTTCTGTTGGGTTTAGCCAACGGGCTTCTGTTGGGTTTGGCCCCGGTTGGGGTCGGAGGGAAGGAATTGAATGAGGCTAGACTATTTAGCCCCTGGATCCAAAGTGGTAAGATGGCCTGTCCTGGATGTCGTGCTCTTCAGCCGAAGACCACTGTTCTTCTCAAGGGTTCCAGCTCCACACGATCTCCTCCGCCCCATCCAGCCCTCCCCTGAGACCTTCTAGGCACAGATGTGGTACCAACTCTTTGCAGCCCTGTGTTACTGTACTATTCTTTATGGTTCCCAACCATACAAGCCTTTGTAAATAGTCTCTTTGTAAGTAAATCTTCTTCACGTAGTCATATTTCAAGGGTGCCATTTCCTGTGGAGATTTTGACTGCCACAGCCTTCCTCTCCTTCTCTCCACCCCCTCCCTACTTTCCTTTTCTTCCTGGCTTCATATATTTATGTCTTTGTTGTCGGTTTCTCCCTACGAGTCAGAACAACTGCTTCTGGTTGCCACAAGAGAAAACCCCCGAAACTCGGTGCCTCGCTCCATAAACTTTTATTTCTCTTTCATGTCGCAGTCCTCTGTGTGTGGGAAGCCCTTCTCCATCTTCTTGCTCATCCACGGGAGCACGTGGCCCCCGAAAGCCGGCCATTTTGGCCCATGTTCCCATTGAGCAGAACCGAGTCATGTGACCCCAACCTAATCGCAAGGGTGGCTGGGAAACATGGAAGCGCACACGGAAGTCTGCTGAGCACCGTTGCCTCCGCCATCCTCCCCTATTAGAAGGTAAGCTCCCTGAGGGAAGGGACTTGGGCATCCTTGTCACCACTGTCTCCCAGCAGCTGCCACGTGTTGAACACCTGCGAGGCTCGGATGCATGAATAAATGAAGACGGGCATGAATGACGCCTTCCTCTCTGAAATTTTCATCCAATTCTCAGCAAGATGCTCTGATGTAAAGTTCATCGTGAGGGCTAGAACCCTATCTCGCTAATGGCGTTTTCAGTCTTATTCGGATAGGGACTAATCTTGACGTGCTTTGGATTCACACTTTAACCCACCCCCAATCCCTTGCGGATGTCCTTCTCTTTGACCCTGTATTTGGGATAATGACTCCTGTATTTCCCATAGTTCCCCAGAAGAAGCACTGATCACAAGACCCTAATTTATTCTGTGTGGTTTCTGTTCTTTCATTATTTTAATGATGTTACAAATACTTCTTTATTTAATGCCCTTACCATGTGCCAGGAATTAGATTCCTTGTTTCTCTGCCATGCTTTCTCTTCCTAGTTCCCTTCTTCAATCTTCTGAAACTTTTAGGGCCTCGAGGCAATGACCCCCGATGACCCTAACATCCATAGATAATGGCTTCTAAGTACATCTGAGAAACTCCCGCAAGTTAACTTTTTCTGGGATGGTTTGTGAGGAGTCTGTGAAACTACGGCTTTGTGGCCAAAAATCCAGTTTCTTGGTCCCGGACTCTGTCTCTAGATTTGGCCTTGGTCCCAAGAGGATTTGGGGATAGAGTGTGGACGCCTCCATAAGGGCTCAATACCCCGAGTGGAGACATAGCTCAAACCACAGATCCTAGGCCCTCATTTTGCATGCTGTGTTCAGAGAGAGTTCTATACGAGGTCAAAAAGTGTTCTATCAGAAAGGTATTCCTGGTGAAAGAAATTTGGGAAAAACTGCTTGGTCCACCTCCCTTTTGGAAACTCACAACTTAAAGCAAAGGCTCTGAAAAGGCCTGGAAATAAACAAAGCAAAAATCAAGCAAACCTATTCGCTTTTGTTTGGCCTAGTTTATCCCACACGTATTCCACCATGGATCCCATTTTCATGCAATGTGTGTTAACATCTTGTGGACTTACAATCCTTCTGAGCAGTTTTGGAAACTCTGTCTCTACCTCTGTGATTTCCGGTTCTTAGGTCCATCCTGCAACCTTTTCCATATGTCAGAATTAAGGCTCCGAGATGTAAAGTAGCTTTTGTACGGTAACTTAAGCTCGTGAGTAGCACAGCTAGAACCTGAGCCCCTGCCCAGTGGGTTGAAAGCCCATATATTTTTGCCTCTGTCCTGTACTCTCCCCCCTGCATGGTGAGCTGCCTGGGATCCATGTTAATTATTCGATAAAAATAATTTGTAATTAATCGTCGATCGCCTGTCAGTGAATACTATTCTGAAGAACTCGAAGACAGTTTCTTCGCAGCTCCGACGGTCTGCTTTGCATTATCAATTTGTTAAGAAACTCTCTTTTTGGTCGAGCTGTGCAAAAGGAAACTTCCATCCAGACTGTCTGAATTATCCCCAAATTCTGAACTGATGGCATCCAAATGAATAAGACTTTACAGAACTGCACTTGGAGAGTTGATTGGATTTGTCAGTTTTCCTGTGGATATAAAGCCCTGGGTGGCTTGACTGCGAGTATGCTAGAACATAAATAATCACCAGATTTTCAGGTGAATTCCACAGCGTCCACAGGAAAAAGAAAACTCAGGCTATTCGTTTGGGAATCTACAGGCTATCTGAGAAAACCCTGCACATAATCCCAAAGTATGAGCTCAACGATGAGCGTGTTTGAAACAAAACAAAACAAAACAAAACAAAACAAACCAGATTGATCTCTTTCTTTTCTTTTTTTGTTTCTTTTCTTTTTTTGAAGCCAAAGTACTTTGCAGCAACCAGTGTTAAGATTTAACAGCCAAGAAGGTCAAGGTGATGAACTTCCAAGTGTTCTTGGACACCAGGCAACTAGTCAACTCCCCAAACCCCCAAATGCGAGAGAGGGTCAGAAAGCAAGGAAAACATGTTTTCATAACTAAAAAGATTACATCTTGGATCGGTCCATTTATTTATTTATTTCCCGCAAAGGGGTTTCTAGAATGTCACGTCTCTTGGCTTCCTGATGGCTTCTTCCTATGTTTCAAGGAGGGTGAGCTATGGGGCAAGGCCTCGCAACACTAGACTTGGACTTCTCTCGTTTATGTTTTCCAGAGGCTCCGTGCTCTGATGTGATGAAAGATCTGACCTGGGAATTTCAAGTTCATGAGTGGGGCGGGGAGGGGAAGGGGGGGGGCCCGGAGGCTTCCCAACCCCAGCTTCCGTCTGCCCCCATTGGCTGGACTCCAGCGACGTTCATTCTTGAAGGGTTAGGTCAGCGCTGCAGTTCTCTAGTGGATCCATGTTCCCTTACAAAGAAACGGCTTGTGCTTCTTTCTGGAACTTGAGGTGTGCGAGGCGTTTATAGTTCATCCTCTGCAGAGCTCGCAGTGGGCGTCAGCACCTGCTCTTGCATTCGGTGGGCACTAACTGAGCATCTACTCGTGCCAGGCACTGCCGAGCACTGAGGGTGTCAGGAACAGACGACATCATCTCTATCCTCTTGAGAATTCCCGTATTGTTTTGAATTATGTGACACCCGCTTCTGCCGTAGGTCACTTGGCCTCAGAGGCAAGGATTGTATTAGGAGTCATCTCTTCCAGTCTGCTCACTTGATAGGTGGGACGACAAAGGTCCAGACACGAGGAAGGGGCTCGCTCAAGGTCACCCAGTGGATTAGTTACAAAACCTAGAGAAGGATCCAGTTTTCTGGCTTTCCAGCCCAAAGCTCTTTCCCTTGTACTCCGATGCCTCCCCAGTTCATTCAATTGGGCTTTGCTGAGCTCTCTCTCACTAGGCACCATGAGCCGTGTTCGGCGCCCCATGAATCCCAAAGTTGTCACTCAAGAAACTGAAGATCCACGCTGGAGGTGATGGATCCTTGAGCCATTAGTTGGGAAACGCGGAGAAAGGTTAGACGTGGGAATCCGATAGTCTTGGATTTAAATCCTCGCCTTCCATTCACTCATCCTGTTCTTTTGGGCAAGTAGTTTGAGCTTTTATGAGGCTCAGTTTTCGCATCTTTGAAACAGGAGTGTTGATAGTAACTCCCGCCTATGAGTGTTGGGCGAAGAAGCAGTCCTATATGGAAAATGTTTTGCAAAGTTCCTGGCACAAAACAGGGAACCCTGCATGGTTGTCATGAATCATAAGTACTGTGATAAATGCTATAGATGGTTATACGTAGTGTTCTGGAAATACATAGGAAGGAACAGCTAATTATGTCCCCAGGCTGGGATAAGAGAAAGGGACTCTTTTTTTTTTTTTTTTCTATTGGATTTTTCTGCCTGATTGATGTGCGGGGAGGGTGTATATTTTACTGCTGAAGTCTCTGTGTAGACATTTCTACGCTGAGAAGTTCATTTTCCTGTAAGAAGCAACAAAGCTAAAAACGGACGTTGAGTGCACAACAGGACCCTTCCGTTGCTGACTAGCCAGATAACAGGCTTTTTTAATGGCTCTGTCCACTTGCTCTAAGTACGTGGACAGCCCATGTCCAGAGGATGATCTAAGACATAGAAGTTCTTAAAAAGGTTTATGAATCATCAGAGATCAAATGGGTTGAGTCATCCAGCATTATATACTTTTTTTGTGTGTTGGAATTGCTTTGAAAACGGGTAATGCTATCAAGGTCATTCTCTGGTGTTGCTCAAGCAGTTGGTATTGACAAACATTTCCCAAAGCCTGCTTTGTGGAACACTAGACCCGTGACGTGTTCGGGAACTTTGGGCACAACCCGGGCATACCCGGATTGTCCCAGGGTATCTGAGAGCGAATGCACCGTATGATCCATGAGGAAAGAATCCAATTTGTGTTTTTAAACCCAGGGGAATTGTCTTTAATCCCCAGATTATGAGGTCTGTGAGTACAGGAATTATACCTCCCTTTTTCTCTATTGTAACCCAGCAACTAGCACAATTTGGGATGTAGCACAAATGGGATGTAGTGTCCACTTAATACATATTTATTAAAAATAAGTACATGTTTCCCAAACTTGCCTGACCACTGAAGCCCCCTTTTTGTCCACGGTATATGGAACAGCATCTTGCTGAAGGAAAGGAAAGTTTACTTCAAACCCAAATAGCAAAATTGGCTCCACGAAGATGTCTTAGGGTGGAATTGGTGGGAGGGTTGTATTGGTGGAGCTCTGGACCCCCAACCCTTATCTCAACCCACGCATCCTTGCCGTCACGGTAACCGCTTTGTACCTTAGGATTTCTTCTGAATTAAGAGTTAAGTGTTTATCATACACTTGAAATACACTATTCCAGAAGGAATTGGATTCCTGGGGGATGTTCATATAACCGAAGGGAACGATCAAGGTTGGGCTTGACAGATTTAGCTAGATGTGTTTTAAGAAAAAGTGTGCCTCTAAAACTCATTTGATTATAGATTCACTCATTTGTCTGTATTTATTGAATGTGTCTAGGGCCAGACACTCTTCTAGATCTTGAAGATACAGGGAAGTCTGGTAGATAAGGTCTCTGACCTCAAGGAGCTGGCAGTTGGCGGGACAGGGGGATACTGGTTAGGAAACCAGGGGGCAGTCACGTGACAAGCATGCTTTCCCAAAGACACACACGATGCGAGGGTGGTATAATGGTGAGATCAGAGTGAGGGCGCTCACAGGAGGTTAGCGGTGTGTATAGAAAGACCTGTACCGGAAGGAGCCACTAGAGTTCAGACCCAGACGACATCTGAAGACCAAAAAGGAGGGCATCCGCAAGCGCAAAGACATTGAGGCAGGAACAAAATTGGCGCACTCAGAGAAGGTGAAGCAAAGCAGGGTGGCCAGAGGACAGCAAGCTAGGGGGCGAAATGAAATCGAAGATATTCACAGCACCTTACCAGTGCCAAGCACGGCACCGTGGATACCTGGTGAGTGTGCACATTTATATAACGAATTAATTGCACTCTTCCATCCCCGTTCTCCATAATCTTTGGTTCCCTTGTTTGTTCATGTGTTAGAAGATAAAGCTATTTTTTTTTTTTTAAGAGCTAGATACCGTTTTTGCTCTTCTGGTGAGTCTGACCATATCCGATGTGATATCAGGTGATAAATTTTGCCGGTTAACTTCCTCGCGAGGCGTCTATTACAGAAGGAAGAGGCCCATGAAGGACCCGTGACGTGGCCAACCTCGCGCAGGGCACTTCTCAGAAACCAGGGGTGGGGACCCACCTTCTCACCTTGCGATTGAGCTCCTGGCTGGAAGGATTAACTGATCCACTTAACTCCATTTACTTTGACATGCTCACACTTGAACTTTCCCCAGTATGACGTGCTCAGTTCCCCAAATGTGGGATTTTAAGTGAAACCCTGACATTTAGCTCTAGGGCTCAACAGCAGTACTTAAATCCCCCAATTAGAAGCAGAAATGGAGATGAAATGGTCCCAAGGAATCTGGAGACACAACAGTTTCAAAAGGCAGCAACAGGCCGGGGCAGAGAGAGAGAGAGAAGCTTTCGATCTCACACCAGGAATGTGGAGCTAAATGAGAGCCATTGGAAGGCTCTGGGGGTTGTAAAATGGAATTCTCTCTTGTACAGTACGCAAGAGTTATTAAGTGTGTATACGAGACTCCTGTTTTACTTCACGTACATGATTATTTTATACTGGCGAGTTTGGAAAGAGTTATAGGCTGAGAACTGGCCAAGACACAAGATGAGCAGTGGGGAGCGGGGTGAGAGCTGCAGGGTTGCTGTTGGGGGCTCGGGCTACTTGGGGAAAGCCAACGCGAGGTCCATCGTGGATCGGGGGGGTTGGGGAGAAGTGGAGTGCGGCACCGGGCTTTGTATAGGCTCATCTCCAAAAAGGCATCCCGGGCTTGGTCTTCGTGGGACAGTGCCAGGTGTGAGAATTGGGAGAACAGAATCTGGACCCAAGCCCAGCCAACTGGGTTTGGCCCACCAAGGTCTAGAGACCAGGAATATAAAGAATTTGGATTGGACTTGCTTGGCTTTAAGACACGAGAGGGACCATGAGCCGTTCTCAACACACTCGGTGACTTCCAAAGTGAGAAATACATTATGTTTCTGAACGACGTCCAGGAGGCAGAGAGCTGGGGAGAGAGAGCTGCTTTGGGAGAGGCCCAATTACCAACAGCTTGGGCTGGTTGCATCTTTCGCGGGTTACATTCCTTTTTAAAGGAGGCAGGGCTCTGGCATCAGAACAATTTGGATCCCTAGTTTTGCTTCTAAATTCCGTGACCTTGAGAATGTTAATTAATCTCTCTGGCCTCAGTTTTGCCGATTGTAAAATGGGGGTTAGAACGTCGACTGGGGCACCTGGCCTGGGTGGCTCAGTCGCTTGAGCGTCCGACTCCTGATTTTGGCTCAGGTCATGATCCCGGGGACGTGGGATCAAGCCCCGTGTCGGGCTCCTCGCTGGGCATTGGAGCCTGCTTAGGATTCTCTCTCTCTCTCTGCCCCTCTCCCCTGCTCTCTTTCTCTCTCTAAAATAAAAACAAACAAAAAATCCCCCACATCTACTTATACTGAAGCTATAATATGGCAGAGGATACACAAAGTTGAGCCATCACTCAATAATAATGATTTATGTTAATAGTAATGTGAACGAAGGACAATCGATTGCGCTGGGTGGGAGGCCTGACTGGCAGTGTGTATGAAATCTCTTGTTTGTTGAGCAGGGCTCTCTTCCTCTCTGTTCTTTGTGCCCTAGGCTCACTGTGGCGCAGCTACAAAAGCCTTACAAAACCTTGTTGAGTTGACAACGTGGTTTTTATAGCTTGGAAAGAGGCTGTCTTCCTGGGGACCTGCCTCCCACTCCTGGGTGACTTAGGTGCTGTGGTCTTCAGACTGGCTGAACGCCAATCATATCGGGCCCAAAGCTTGCTAAGATACGCTTCCATTTAAGATATACTTGTAGCCCTAATCCTTCGAAGTGACAACTTTCCTCAAGGGAAAAAAAAAATCATTTATAACTATGTGTTCCGGAGACACGGAATCCACCTCTTGACGGAGCTTAAACGAGATAGACGTTTATTTCTCTCTCACGCAAGGTGGTTTCCACTTCGTAAGGGCCGTGCAGAGACACAGACACCTTCTGTCTTGCCCCTCGTCCCACGACCCAAGATGGTACGTGACCACCTGCATATTCTAGGCGGAGGAAAGAAGACAAGAAGGCGGAGGCATGACCCTTCCTTTTAAGGGCATAACCGTTGGTCAGATTGGAGTCGTGGGACGGGTCCGACTGCAAGGGAAAGTGGGTAACGAATGTAGTCTTTGTTCTCTGTCCATGTGCCTTGCTAACCATCAGGGATTCTTAAGAGGAAAGGGGCAATAGATTTTGCCAGGCAATTGGCCATCCAGGCCTTAGTTTCCTTCTTGACCAAGCTGGGTTGTAAAGTAGGTATAATACTGTAATAATTCCAACTTCACAGGGCCGTCGGGCGCTGGGGCGATACATGCAGAATACCTATTCCAGAATCTGTGGCTCGTAGCCAACCTTTGGCCCCCTCCTCTCCCTCCTTATCTCATTGTGCTCTACCTAGACGGTAGCAGGTCCTGGAATGTTTCTTGTCCTTAGCTTGCTACATGCCTGTTCCTCCCAGACTGTGAGGTCTTAAGAATAGGGACCATGCTCAAAGAAACACTTGGCATTTTGAGTAGATTGCATTGTGTCTGGAACAGACTAGGTTCTTGGTAATGTTTGCTCTAATAAATACATACACACACGCATAAATGGAAAACCACTGTCGATGAAGCCAGACATGACCATGAAGGGTACATGTATGCTGGCCCAAGAAGGCACCCTGCATTCCGGATTCTGCACTAAAGTTTCTTACATGGGTTAACTTATTCATTCATCATTAGCAGATACCGTCGTTACTTTGCTTTTCAGGCAAGGTCTTCTCAGGTTTTCCAGTCACCTCTACAAGGGTCCCTTGGAACAAGGTCCAGCATTTTATGCGACATACTTTGTAAACTACCAATTTCATTTCCCTCCTTCCAGTACAGGGGGAAAACCAAGGCCAACGCTGGAAGGGATCTGTTCGAGTTTAGATCGGAAGTGTAGAAAGTGTCCCAGTGCCCAGTTTAAGACTATATGCCACGAATCTCCAAGAAAGCCATCAGACACATTCAACCAGGTCACCCAAACTCAAGAGTAGGAGGTCACAGTTCAGTTACTGTGAATTACAGCTTCAGATAACTAAAGAGAACACATTGATTATTTAAGACTGTTGTGGTTAGGCAAAAATATATGTGGCCAGTATTTGGAGTCAGAACTTTTGTTGCGATCTGTGCTTTGAAAGGCAGACATGTTTATTTATCCTAAGAGCTTGCAAAGTGCCAGCTCCCCAGCAGCGAATAATTCAATGACTCAGATGCAAACCCCAAACTCCAAACTGGCTCAGGAGAGGTGGCGATTATGGAAAATCCTGCTTCATCTAGCCCACGGAACTGACCACCCGGGAGCTGGCAAACAGACCTCAAAGCAGGAAAGAAATAGAAGTGTCCAAAGAAGAAATGGAAAACACAACCTAGAAACAAACCGAGCCTTGAGCAAGACCATGAGTGAGCTGAGTCGGGGGTAATATTCCAGGGTGGTTTCTCAAGGCTGCTGGGCCCCGGCGTTCTCTGTGGGGATGCATTGTGAAGACAAACATGTCTATTGTAAAGGACTTCAGAGAATTTGTATCCCAGGAACGTTGGGCGATTGTCTTAAATCTGCGATTGCAAAGCCCATGTCCACTTTGGCCGGGTGGGGAATGTAGGTGAATAAGTGAGCCGGGCGTAAGATGATCAAATGCAGCTGGTCATAAGGCCCAGGGTTGATGGGGAGCTGTGGGGAGCGTGGCAGCCACAGCAAGCTTGCCTCAATTAGAGAGAGCAGCTGCCCGCCCCTAGCCAATTGTTGCCGCATGGAAATGTGGGTCCAGTGTTGATAGATCCTGCACCTTGTCAAAAGAATCTCAAAACCTTAGATTTTCATGAGCAATCTGCTTTTTAAAAGATTGTCAGCTAATGCACAATTCAAAAGCCATCTGGAAGCTCTCTCCTCCTGTGCATCCACATGACTGCCAATGGTGGCCGTGGACCGTCTGTTGTGACTCCCTATTTAAGACCCTTGGAATAGACAGAGGACCTCTAATTCTACCCCTGCATTCTATACCGGTGACAAATGGACCTTGGGATTCATCTTAAGTCCCACGACCGTGGCAGTGGCAGGGCTGGGTTCTGCTTTTCTTTCCCTTGCGGTGCAGATTCTGGACCTGTCCGTCTTCCAGAATGGAACAACTGTAGGCACTGACTAAACACAAGCTAAATCTCCTGCCTTTCATGGAGAAAAGCAAATCCCACCCTAGTTCTTAACGATAGTGATGCTGGTGATGACAATGATAATAAATACCCGGTAGAATGCTCTGGGTGGCAAGTAACAGGAAACCCTGATTCAGGTTGACTTAATACATGAAATTCTCATCTGTCGTACCTGGAAGTTCAGAGGAACGATGGGTGCTGGGTTCAGTGTGATCAATGACATTATCAAGAGTCTGGGTCCTTTCTGTTTTTCTGCTTTGCGGGCCTCATTTTGCTTCATCCCCAGACTCCCTCCCTCCCGCCCTTCCATCCTTCCCTTCTCTTCCTCCTCCTTCTTCCTTCCTTCCTTCCTTCCTTCCTTCCTTCCTTCCTTCCTTTCTTCTTCTTCTCCTCCTCCTCCTCCTCCTCCTCCTCCTCCTCCCCCCCTTCTTCTTCTCCCCCTTCTTCTTCTTCTCCTTCTTCTCTCTCTCTCTCTCTCTCTCTCTCTCAATAAGGCTGCCAATACCAAGTGACTCTGTATGCTTTATGGTTCTATCTGGAAAAAGAGAACAAAAAAAAATCTTAAAACTTCTCCCTCAGACATGGACTATAGATCTTCTCTTCCATCTAGTTGAGCCAACTGTCCATTCCTGGACCGATACCAGTAGACAAGGAGAGCTGTGTGCTGACTGGATGAACGGTGCAGTCTCCTTTAGGAACTGCGATGGGACCAGTGGGAGAAGGGTTGGTATGTCTGTGGTTACCTTCCTCTTCAGCTAGACACCTTGGCTCTTCTCAGAGACCAGTGAGCCAACTTATGAATCTTCAGAATAGCCTCGTGGTGGGCTGGACCCTGGGCTTTCCCACAAATATCCCGGAGGCCTGGCTCTCTGTTTTTCTAGCAAACCTACTTTAAGGCAGAATTTCTCAACCTTTCATAGTACCAGAAGCCCCAAGGAACCTGATAAAAAATGAACATTCCGGTTCCCCATCCCAGAGAAGTCTGGTTCAGGAGGTCAGAGAATCTTTATCTTTCACAAGCTTTCCAGACAATTTTGATTTGGGTGGTCAGGTATCATACTTTAAGAGATGCCTCCCTAGACTATGAAAACTGGATGTCCCGCAACTCACGAGTATAGAAGGAGTAGCCATCAGGGAAATGCTTAGGCTTGTGAAATTTCTTTCTTGTGATTCCCTTTGAATTCTTGGAATAAGAACACTTCATCGGAGTTTGCCTGCGTGGTTTTTCTGGAGTGCATTGAAGGAACCTTTGGAAAAGAGTGAGGAAGTGCTGGAAGGAAGATGAGAGGAATGTCCTCTGTCCCTTCAGCTTCTACCCGTGTCCGGAATCATCCTCGGTGCATGGGTCGCAAGATATTGGAAGCCGGGATGTCTTGATTGTAATTCATCCGTGGAACCCTATTTGTGGATGTTAGCCACTGCGTGAATTAGGTCGTCCTGTGAGTAAATAGAGCTGAATCCCCAGTGACAAAATGCTTTTATTTCCATTCTCACTTCATTGTTCTGATAGCTGGAGGGAGTTTGGGGCTAGTATGTAACGCCTCTGCACAACCTGCTATCTCCCTTTTTGACGAAGAGACAGCAGAGCTTGGGCTCAGGGGCTTGAAATGTAATATCAGCATAATTCTATTAACTTTAATATAATTAAAAGCATTGAGCTATCATTTAATTACACTGCTTTGCTTCCATCAAGTGTCTGATAGGATAGATGCTAGATTAGGCAGACCTAAAAAAAAAAAAAAAATCCCAGTGGCCTAAAACAACACAGCCTTATGTGATATTTAGACTACTGAACCAATCGCTCAGGGCCCTGGGCGGACAGAGTGGCCACTGTCTCAAACATTGTCAGTTTTCCTGGTACAGCAAGAGAAGTCTGAACGTTCTCCTACTGGCTGTGAAATACCGTGGCCTGAATATGACACCCGGGGCTTCTGCTCACAGCCCATTGGCCAGAACTAGTCACGTGGCCCCACTCAATGCCAAGGGCTCATGTGACTAGGGTGATAGACACGGAAACATTTGATCAAGAGCACAGACGCCTACCGCCCAGTGTGGTTGTTTGGTCTGTCTTTCGGCCACTTTTCTTCCACTATTGTTTTCTTTCGGATTCTCAGGGCGGGCACCTTGCCTGGGGCTGCCTTAACATAGATGTTCATGCAGGACTGTAAGGGGACAGCCCAGGCCTTGCTTCTGGGTTCAGTCCCTTCCGGTCTATGTAACTTTGGTCAAGTCACTTCACCCCATTGGTCCTCAGTTTCCTCATGTAAAGCGGGATAATAATCATAACAACACCGACTTCAGCCGTTCGTTGAGAGATTGGAAGTG
Organism: Panthera leo; assembly: GCF_018350215.1. Classification (NCBI taxonomy): domain Eukaryota; kingdom Metazoa; phylum Chordata; class Mammalia; order Carnivora; family Felidae; genus Panthera; species Panthera leo. The sequence goes on from NC_056690.1 coordinate 11,976,514, forward strand.
TTAATATATGGAAAACACAACATTGTGGCCCATAGCACGTGCTCAGTAAATGCTCATTATGGCTTGACGTGCCCTGCATCCAATTAGTTCCGTAAACCATTACAATGAAGTGTGACGGGGCTGTCGTATAGGGGTGCACAGGGTGCAGGGGTGCCTAGCACTGGGAAGGGATCCAGTTTCGGGCTCTGTGAGACACTGTTCTCCCTAAAGAAGCAGGGATTTAGGAGGAAGCATAGTTAGCCAGGTGAATAGCGTGGCAATGTATGTTCTAGGCAGAGGGAGCGGCCAAGGTGTGGACAGCTCCTTTCCCCAGATGCTCTGATGCTTTTCTTTTGATGCCTTGTGAGCGATGCTGGGTTCTTGGCTCTTGCAGAAGTCCTGATTCTCAAGAAGGGTCCTCGGCTTCCAGACCAGTCTATGCCTTTCCCGTTGGATGTTAATTTCCCGTGGCCCAAGACCAGTTCGCTGAGATCTTGGAACTACTCTCTCAGGGTAGCCGGGGCTTGACTGCCACCCATGGTGTACTGGGCTTTTCTTAGAGGATTTTTGGAAACATGGGGACTAGAGACATTAGGGATTGGATTACTCTAGCGAGTGAGGGATTTTCAGAGCCTAGAAAGCTGGGGTGTTTGTGTGCCTATCGTGGCCAGAGTTAAGGAGAAGCTAACTGAGGAAGATGCTAGAAGGCTGTACCCACAGGCAGTTCTTATAAAAGGCAAAAAATGGCCAAGTTCTGGTTAAGAACTAAGTCATGGCCTCGCTCATTTCATGCCTTTACCTTCCCCTGTCACTTTGGCTTGGATTTGTTCACGAGGAACCCTCCACTAGGCGTGTGGCTTTAAGAAAATTGCCTTGAACCCTGGTCTTGGCTGCCACAGCCGCCCCACTGAAACTCTGATGGGGCCGGTGGGTGGCATCATTTGGCTGGCAGCCCGGCCGGAATGTCATTCGCTGAACAACACTGACCTTCTGGGAGGAACGTCCACTTGACCGCCAGGCAAGAGCAAAGGACACTGTGGCGAGGCACATTGGAAGTTTCCTGCTCTCCAGGAATCACGAATCAAACAAGCATGAGGCGGACCAATTAACGAAAGCAACAATCAAGGCAGCGGGATTTGCCATCATGACTTGAATCCCTGCTGTGCGTCCGTCACTGCCACAGGGCCTGGCTGTAGATGATGTCACCCAATTCCCACAACAACCTGGAAAGGGAAGCATGATTTCAAGGATCCTCTGCTCTATCTGATTTGACACAGCTCGTTTGAGGGAATAGCCATGGCCAAATGCAAAAATCACGGTTTGGGTTACTAAGAAACATGCATCGTATGTGCCCCAGACCTCCACCCTGTCCCTGGCTGTGTCACTCGTCTCCTCCCCCAAGAAACAGTTTAAGGAGTTAATATTTTTACCGTTTTGACCTTGTCCCCCGAAAGGAAATGTCCTGTACGTTAGCACCGATGTCCCCATTTTGAGATGACTGAGCTGAGGCTGAGAGATGTCAAGTCACACAGAGTTCCCAAGAGGCAGAGCTGAGATCGTTTTCTTAATGTCATCCTTTTGTTTTGACATCATCTCAGACATGCCCAGAAGTTGGGAAGGATCCCTTTCTTACCCCTTCCCCAGTGGACCCAAATGTTAATGTTTTTTCGCATTCCTTTTTCTTTCCCCTTCCTTTTTTTTTCCTCCCTTCTGAACCATTTGAGATTCAGTTGCACATTGAATGCTCCCTTTTACCTCTAGGTATTTTTGTGTTTATTTCCTGAACACGAGAACAGTCTCTTCTGTAATCCCAGTGCCGCTGTTCAAATCAGGTAACGGATATTGATACAGATACGGTATCATTATCTAGTCTACAGACTTTGTATTTCACCAATTGACAAATCGCCCCAATAATGTCCTTCGCAGCAACTGATAAGAAAGAAGAAAGAGCAGAGAGAGGCGGGGGGTGGGGGGGGGGTGGGGAGAAGAAAAGAACAAAGGCAAAAAGAAGGAAAAGAAAAAAATTCTTGAACCACTCGATGTATTTATGTGTCGTTGCCTCTGGAGTCTCTCTGTTAATCTGGAAGAGTTTCCTTAGTCTTTCTTTGTGTTTTGTGGCAGAAACAGCTTTGAAAAAGGACAGGCCAGTTATTTCATAGAAGGTCCATGGGTTTGGATTTGTGGTGTGAGATCTATGTTATGTGCTTTTGGCAGGAACACCATAGAAGTGTTGCCGTGTACTTCCCAGCACATCATGTGGGAGGCACATGACAAAGACTTGTCCTAGGATTGGTGATGTTGGCTTTGGTCATTTGGTTAAGGTGGTGTCTATGATTTCCTCTGGGATCAGGAAGTATTTTGGAGCGAAATCGTTTGAAACCCTGTGAAGATCAGAGCGGGGACTTTCCACCCAGTAAGTCTGACTCCAGAACCGACAATTATCTGTTACGCTTACCATCTCCCTATACAGCTGGCATTTAGTCAGGATTTACCAGGCACTGTGCGAAGCAAATTCAATGCATTCTTCCTTTCTTTTTTTTTTTTTTTTACGTTTATTTATTTTTGAGACAGAGAGAGAGAGAGAGACAGAGCATGAACGGGGGAGGGTCAGAGAGAGAGAGGGAGACACAGAATATGAAACAGGCTCCAGGCTCTGAACTGTCAGCCCAGAGCCCGACGCGGGGCTCAACCTCATGGACCGCGAGATCACGACCTGAGCCGAAGTCGGACGCTTCACCGACTCAGCCACCCAGGCGCCCCAATGCATTCATTCTTTTTAAAGTTTGTTGATTTACGTTGAGAGAGAGAGAGAAGGAGAGAGGGAGAGCAAGCATGAGCACGGGAGGGGCAGAGAGAGAGGGAGAGACAGAATCCCAAGAGCCCAACTTGGGGCTCAAACTCACAGGCCATGAGATCATGACCTGATCTCAAGAGCTGGACGCTTAACTGACAGAGCCGCCCAGGGGGCCCCGTGCATTCTTTCTTTTAACTCAGAATAATTTTCAGCGTGATAGGGACCCCATCTATCACACTCAGTCTTCATCGGCATTATACGCTGTACTCAGGATCCAGAAGACTTCATCAGCTCTCGCTAAAATAGACCCCAGTTTTATCCGCTGGCCAGAGAATCCAAACTGGGAGCTCAAATGGCACTCACAGATTCCCAAGGAGCAGATGTCCCCAGAAGTCTTATCCAAACAAAACCCGGGCCAGAGATGTGAACTAATAGGGGAAAATCCATGTGCGTGCGATGCCGAAAGTGTCTGGATGTACCAAAGGAATGGCTTTTTATGAGATTTAATATTCCCCTCACTGGAGACACATTGCTATCAAATAATAAACAGCAGAGTCTACGGTGTTGATCTTTAAAGTAAACCCTATCCCTATTAGCTTATCTACCCAAGTATTAAAACTAATAAAATAATAAACTTTATGACATAGACACTTAGCTCAATTCCATTCTGCCCCCACTTCTAACTACAATTTTCTCCTTCTATGACTGTTGGTTGTTTCAGCCATTTCCTGCTTATCATTAAACTATCTGGAACATTTTCATGTGTTTGGATGACAGTTTTCAGTTGCCCTGGGATATTTTTATCTTTCTTTCTCTCTCTTTCTCACTATCCCCTCCCCTCTGTTCTCTGACTCTGTCTCTTTCTGTTTTGCTTTAAATTGAACCTTATTGTCTCTCTTTCCTTCGCCCCATGTTTGACTTCTGCAGCCCGTCAATCCCAGCAGGCAAGAACGTCTCCTTATCAGGTTCAGGATCACCTGCATCTTGGGGGCCCTTGTGAGCTTACTAAAGGGAAAGGAGAAAGAGTAACTGAGGAGGAGCATGGGAGACTCAATATTCATTCAGGCAACATTTGGTCTGAGGTCTCTGAAGGCCTGGCAACGTCATGTTATAAGGTTGAGGCAGGTCAGGGAGGAGAGGAGAGGAGAGGAGAGGAGGGGAGAGGAGGGGAGAGGAGGGGAGAGGAGGGGAGAGGAGGGGAGAGGAGGGGAGAGGAAGGAAGAAAAAGAAAAGAAGAAAAAAGAAAGAAAGAAAGAAAGAGAAAGAGAAAGAAAGAAAGAGAAAGAAAGAAAGAAAAAGAGAAAGAAAGAGAGAAAGAAAGAAAAAGAAAGAGAAAGAAAGAAAGAAAAAGAGAAAGAAAGAAAGAAAGAAAGAAAGAAAGAAAGAAAAAGAAAAAGAAGGGGGAGGAGAGGGGAAGGAAGGGAAGAGAAGGAAAGGGGAGGGTGGGGAAGGGGAGGGGAGGAAAGGGGAGGGGAGGGAAGGGAAGGGCAACAATGTACAGAAGGGTTGCTTCTTACATGGGTGGTTAACTCCATGAAGAGCGAGGGCGTAAGTCACGCGTGCGGAGAAGAAAATATCCTTGACTCTCCCTTAGGATGTAGCTTTGTTGGAGACCGGTGTCTCATCTCTCCATAACCAGATCCAGATTTGCTTCCACCATTAGGTGGCTTTCTGTTATTGAGAACCAGCAAAAGTAGCTGGCTGTGTTTAAGAGGCATGTTGCATGGAAACACGTATCGAAGGCCCAGAAAGACACCAGCATGGGAGCTGCTCACACACTAGGGCAGCACTGGAGCTGGGCCTGAGTAAATGAGGACTGATGTTTTGGCCTCAGTCTTTAGAGCATCTCCAAGAGACAGGTAGATGTGGACGCCAGAGACCCATCTCGTGGCCCAGGCATCTTGTGTTCCATCTCCAGCCATCCATACGAGCAGCGTTCTGCCAGTGGCCACAAAAGCATAGTATCGGGTAACAATCGACTGACTGAATGGTAATTTGACTCACTGCCAACAACCCACAGGTCTTACACCTTCCCCCTTCTTTTTAACTTTGTGGATTTGTGTATGTCTGCGTCTGGATGAGGTGAGAAATATGTTATTCAGGCAAGAAGAAAGTCGTGCTCAGGAAGATTTTTAATTTAGCTTGAGTACTTCCGTGCTCTGAAAATGACTTTTCTCCACACCCTGCCCCCACCCGAGCGTAAAGGAAATATATATTCGTTCCAGAAAATATGGAAAAAACACTACCGGTCAGGGGACTTGATTGTTAAGAAACATAAACTCGCTATGACTGCCTTAAGCAAAACTTAATTTATTCGATGCAAAGTCTGGATCTCTCAGAATTGGCAGGAGGTTTTGCAAATTAGGTTTAGAAAGTGGGAATGAATCGTGGAAGCTGTAGGAGGTGGGAAGGGCAGGGACAACAGCTACAGTGTCATGGTAGGAAGGCTCAGGATAGCATACCAATGCTATCTGCCTTTTTTTTTAAATTTTTTTTTAATGTTTATTTCTGAGACAGGGAGAGACAGAGCATGAGTGGGGGAGGGGCAGAGAGAAAGGGAGACAAAGAATCCGAAGCAGGCTCCAGGCTCTGAGCTGTCAGCACAGAGCGCGACGCGGGGCTCGAACTCCCAAACCGTGAGATCATGACCTAAGCCGAAGTCGGTTGCTCAACGGACTGAGCCATCCAGGTGCCCCTCTCCCTTTTTTTTTAATTACATCATTCAGTAAGTGTTAGGGGCTGGACTGTGCACCCTAAAGATTATGTGTTTAAGCCCAAATTCCCAATACCTTAGAATATGATTGTATTTGGAGATAGGCCCTTTAAAGAGGTAATTTAGTCAAAATGAGGTCACTAGGGTGGGCCCTAGTCCAAGCTGACTTGGTGTCCTTTTAAGAAGAGGAGATTTGGACACACAAAGAGACACCAGGAATACACACACACACACACACACACACACACACACACACACAGAAAAAGCCACATGAGAACATAGCAATATGGCATCCATCTCCAAGCTGAAGAGAGAAAAAACAACCCTGAGGGCACCTTGATCTTGGACTTCCAGCCTCCGCAAGGGTGAGAAAATAAGTTTCTGTTGTTTAAGCTCCCCAGTCTGTGGTATCTTGTTTATGTAATCCCTAGCAAACCAATAAACTAAGGAAGCGAAGTTTTGGGAGAGGACGTCCTATTGACTGGACCGAGATCACAGGACTGTTTCCCAGTTGTATCTCTTGACTTCTGCCGTGGAAGGTAGACCCCTGGAACTGCCTGGCCACTAATGCACAACAAGGCAAAGATCAGCCTTCAAAATAAGATCTGGACATGTGGCAGCCGGCCTTCTTGATGATCCCCAGTGAGGAACGATCCTCCCTTCTGGCATTCACACCTGTGATAGGTCCCTCCTCTGTTGAATCAGATCTAGTTTGTGTGACGAACAGATTATGCCAGAGGAAACCATGTAGAGTTAGGTTATGACAGGTGTTATGCATCTTCCTTGACCCCCCCGCCCCCCAGCTTGCTGGCTCTGGTGGAGGTAGTGGCCATGTATTGAGAACACTCAGGCAGCAGGTGGAGAGGCCCCCGTGGGGAGAAACTGAGGCCTCCTGCCAACAGCCAGCGTCACATTGCCAGTCATGTGAGTGCCCCACTTGGGAGGCACATCCTCCAGCCCCAGTCTAGCCTTCGGATGAGACCACAGCCCCAGCCAGTCAAAACTGCAACCTCACGAGAGACTCTGAGCCAGAACCACCCAATGAGCTGCTCCCAAATGATCGACCCACAAAAACCATGAGGCAAAGTAAATGTTTATTATTGCTTTCAGGAGCTGGGTTTTGGAATGAGTTGTGACACAGTGCTTGGTAACTAAAACAGCATCCCACCCACCTGGCTGTTGCGGGTTCATTTGCAATGCCTGGGAGTTATGTCTTTCCTCAGCAAGTAGGGCTTGATGCAAATATTGGACTGGTTCATGGGCACAAGGGCCCTTCTCCTTTTTTCAAAGAGGGACTGACTCCATGTTGCAGTTTCTCTTCCAGAACTCCGTACAGGCTCAAGCTGGGCCAAGACTGCATTTGAATTTTTTATTTTTAACATTTTTATTTATTTTTGAGAGACAGAGAGAGACAGAGCGTGAGCAGAGGAGGGGCAGAGAGAGAGGGGGAGACACAGAATCTGAAGCAGGCTCCAGGCTCTGAGCCGTCAGCACAGAGCCTGTTGCGGGGCTCGAACCCATCAACTGTGAGATCATGACCTGAGCTGAAGTCGGACGCTTAACCCCAGGTGCCTCCCTACACTGCATTTGAAAGCAGCCCATCTTTGCTGTGTTTCTTCCTTCCTACGTTGCTTCTGTCCCTCATGTCACCTGCACAAGACTTCTGATGTCAGGTTCCGCTTCTAGGGAAACTGACCTCGGATGGACTGCATCCAGGAAGGAACAATGGATGCCAAGCAGTCAGAAACATGATATGACTAATACAGTCCATCCCTTCACTGGCCCGGCTTGTAATTTTTCCATACACCCACTTTTTAAGTGGATGTATGTTTCCATACACCCGCACATCCACACCTCCTTATACAAACAGACACAAATTTACCTTCTCCCTGAAGGGAGATAATTTGTCTGTCACTGGCTGCATGTGCCAGGAGTGTGTGCTTCCCGGATCACCGTATACTCTTCTGTTCTTTTGTGACTGGCTTTCGATATGTTGCAGCCTAGGAAATGGTCATTTTAATCACTGCCATATGCCATAGAAGGGAAAGGGAGACGAAAGAGAAGTGGAGTTCTTTAAAATACATAAATACATATCTCACGCCTGAAAATATAACCGGCTTCTGTAACTACTCGTAATGTTGTGGATAATCTTTCTGACTCCTGTGCTTCCGGGTCTATCCTCCCTGCTTGAGGTTATTCCCCCAGCAAGGTGGCCCAAACCCTTATTTCTCAGGGGGTTTAGTCCTCGGTGTCCTTGCACGTAAGGATTTGCCGTGGCTTTGCATGAGCTTGGACCCCTGGGTGTGGCCACGTGGGCGTGGCCACGTGGGCATGTCCTGTACTCGAGACATCCCTTAAGTTCTATACGTACTCATGTGGCTCACGGTGGGAAGCAGAATTTCTATTTGCCTTTCGTAGGGTCATCACTGCCAGCCTGCCGGCACTAATAAGGGAGCCTCACCTCCCAACTCGGTGGGATCATAATTGAGTTCTTTCTTAGAAAAGTCACAGGTTAAGACTGAGACGCAGAGTTGTTAAAAATCAGCCTGAGAAATGGTGCCCGAGGAGGGGGGCGGTGCGGTGTGGTGGAGTGGTCCATGGCTCGAATTCCAGATCTATACTTCTATTCTTTCAACATATGAAAGGTCATTTCTTGAGTCCCTTCTAGGTGGGAGGCAACGTCTTCGTTACCGCCAACAGGGTAGCATTTATACGCCTAGTCCTACATTTTCCTTAGTCATAGAAGTCATAGAAGTTATTTCACTTCTCTGGGCCTCACTTTCCTGACCTGCAAAATGGGCTGTTAATACCTACCAGGGGAGGGAAATCACTTTGTTTTGTCACCAGGAAAATGGGGACACTAATACTTGGTTTTGCTGGGAGAATCGAATCAGACTAATGTATAGAGATCCATTCATGCAACAAAGAGTTACTGAATATCTAACCATGTACCAGCGATGACGGTAAGCTCCGGGAACACATCAAATGCATTTCCTGCCCCCTTGGACCCTACACTGAATGAAATTAGATGTCAAGCAAAAAACAACCACTGTGATTAGGGTTTCTAATAAATAGGCAATCAACCATGGGTACTGCTAGAATTCTTCCTTCGTCATTGCCCTGTTGGCCCTCGGGACCCACTTAAAGACCACCAGGCTTCGGAGAGCCTAGAATACCTACCCTGTTTCGTTCGCTGAGGCCTGAGAAGGAAAGTGACACGTCAGTTCTGGAGCAGCAGGGACAGGTAAGAGTTAAAAGTGAAAAGTTCCTCGAGGAACAACCACCAATGTGTTTGCTGCCATGTTGGCTGAGCCTTGTCACTTCGCCATGACTTTAGGTTTATGGAAAAAAAATAAGCCCGACAGGGAGGAGGAGAGGAAGTCATTTTTCCTACAGCACAGCTGAAAATCCCATCGCTCCATGGAATTTTTTTTTTTTTTTCTCCTTTAAAGTGCACAGTTTTTGGATGGATTTTGCTCCTCTGTCAGCTTCCTTTAGACATTTTATTGTAAGGTGTATTTATGGACTTTGAAACCCACTATACATGGCCAAGCACTAATTCTGGGGTTCTCTGGCTCAAGCTGAGTGTGCCTAGCATAGTGGCCGGTGTGCACAACGTGTCATATCTACTCGACAAATGTTTGCCGGATGAACCGTTGCCTGGAGACTCCAGGTCAGTCATAACTTTCTGGAAGTTGTGTCCTGTTGACTTCATCTTGCTTGCAGGAGAAAAAGGTGTCAGTCTGTTTTTCTGCATCCGGGAGTCTGGTTTTGATCTGTCAGGGTAGAAACCCATCAGGACTCTGAGGCAATTCATGTTTGAGGAGCACCTATTAGATGTAAGTCATTGCCTTGGTGTTTCGAATGTCAGATCCTCGAGATATTCAAGAAACAAGGAGGTGAAGGCATCACGTCCCTTCCCCCCCTCCCCTGAGAAGAAGTTATGAATTTGTTCAGCTTCGACCCTTAATTCATTTCCACGGGGATCATGCTTTCTGGTCGCTGCAAGTCTCTTGTATCCGCTGAGATGTGTCTGTCTTCTTGTTGGCTGATGGTTTTGCCATTAGTCTGATGAATAGACTCAGCCTAACATTCTTCAACTCCGGGGTAGGAAGAGATTCTCGGAGCCACCCTGCTGACCCTGTCATGTTACAACACAGAAAGCTTCCAGTGGGGGCTTTCTCGAGGAGGCAGATCAAGCAGGGAAAGGCTTTCCTTTTCTCTGGCCAGCTCCTTTTGGACGGAGGGAGGACAAACTTTGCATTGTAGTCTGAAGACTGTCCAAGAATGCAAGTTTCTGGTTTACTGCCATGGTTAGAATTGCTTGGCTAGGAGGACATCGTAAGTAACCAGCGCTTTGCCTGTGTGTCCCGCCTGTTGTAAACCCCAAGCCAGCCGGAGGTATATTTATTGAGTAAACAGTTACTGAATCGGTGGGAAAAATGAATGAAGAGAAAAGAATGCTTGAGGGTGGGCACATAGCAGATGCTCTATAAATACTGAGGCATGAAGCAAGAAAGGAATGAGTAAATAAAGCAAATGAAGACACGAATGAGGGTGATTTCCAGGAGGAAATAGCAGTAAATGGCCGAGTTTGAACGTGCGAGACAGTTGTGGGGCGGCTTGTCGTGGCCAATGGCGCCCTTGACTTCCCGCAATTCACAGGGATGGTTGCTCTGTCCCTGCCATTGTCCCCTGTGAGTCATCCTTTCGGACCAGGTGTCTGGACCAAGAGCGGCATCTAGGCCAAGGGGACAAATCACAGCGTCTTCTCCGGGAGGACGGGCCTGGGGCTGAGCCAGAGTCTCAGAGGCCGTGTTGTGAAGATGCTCCCGGGGTGACCGTGGGCGATCTCGCTTTCCCCTTCACCAGGGCGGTAAGGAAGAAGGACAAGGTGGCCTGGCAAGAGGCGCAAGGGTAAAAGACAGAGGGGAGGGAGGCAGGGAAAGAGGAAGAGAAACGGAGGGGGAGAAAAGAAATGGGGGAGGAACGCCCGGATTCTGGAGATTCTTCTGGTTCCTGCAGAACTTCTAGCCCCCGTGGTTCCTCCCAGAGCCCGGAACCTGTATCCTTTCCCCAGCATTTTCCCGGAAGCAGCGCCAACTCCTTGAGGCCGGCACCCTCCCCCTTCCCCAACCACCAAACAACCTTACTGCTCATGCCCAGGGAGAAGACGCTCCTGGCCTCCTGGTCGGTGCGCGGGGGGGCCACAGCCGGACCCCTCTGCAGCTCTCTTCTTTTCCTCGCTTCCCTTCCCATTTCTTCATCCCTTGGGATTTAAAGATGGGGGTGGGGGGTGGGGGGAGGAGCGGAAGAGGGAAGACAAACAATATGGGACACCTCTGCCCTCGTCCCTTCAAGCTGGTTGGGGGTGGGGGGGGAGCTGTCGTGGGATGTGGTGTCCATTCAGGGCTGAGGTTTGTCATCCCTGCTTTTAGCCCGGGGTCTCAGTTGCTGTGTCCTGGCGTCTGGCCGCTCACGGGGACCGAAGGGTGTCCGGGACAAGCTGCTGGGTAGCAGAGGGGCCTGACCTCAGCCTTGCAGTGAGCTCACCGGGCGTTTCCTTCCCAGGGGGCCGGGTCCCGGGGGGTCGGGCAGAACGCACCCACGGCTGAGTTTCAGGGCAACCCGGCCGGAGTCCCCTAGCAGGCCTGCGTGTCGTGGGGCCGCCACAAGGGATCACGGGAAAGATGTGGTTCTTGTCTTCCCTCTTCTCCCCGGCGAGGGAGGCTGGTGGTTTTGGCTGCCTGGGTGGAAAAACAAATACCCTTCCGCAAATAAGTTCTTCTCACAGCCTTGAATTAGTGTTGGCAGAAAAACACCTCCGAGTGGGGATTCCACAGAGGCGCAAGCCAACCACACCTTTGAAGAGGGATGACCTCCGAGGGGTGGGCTGGACGGGTTGGGCGGAGCGGGGTGGGGGCCGAGGGGGCTGTAGGTGCCCCTGAGTGGCAATGTCGTCGACGCCGAGAGCTGGGGAGGCACGGAGGGACGGGGCGCCCGGGCCCCTTTCTCCGGATCGGGCCGAATGCGTTCATTTCCCCCAGTTTCCTCGGTGTTGGCAGAGGGATCTGCGACTCCCAAGCAGCCAGCGAATTCATGGCTGTCTGGGAAAAGCACCACTGCAACAAAAAACGAGGAGAAAGGAACTTGCTTTGCAAATGAACTCGCAGACCCTGGAGACTGCACATAAGGGAAAGTTTAAAACCACGGCACTTTGATGGAATCTCTCTCTTCAGCCTGAAACACACCTCTTTCTTTTTTTTTTTTTTTCCCAGCATCCCTGAAAACCGGTCCATTTTCAGCATCACTTCCACCCTTTGGCATCCTGACCCCCTTGGCCGGCCGTTTCCTCCCCTTGCCCTCTCCGATGCACCGGGCCTGCCAGTCTGAAGGCTGGGGCATGATATCTCTGTGCCATGCGTAAACACCCCTCGCCATTAAGAGCTCCATCTAATGAGAAACAGAACCACGGAGGGGAAGCTTCAAAGTGGTTAACGGAAGGAAGTGCCTGGAACGAAATCCGACTTGATGTCCCAATTAATACGTCCCCTAATTCTATTTCCTGCCCTTGTGGGCTTGCGGCTGCCTCCCTGTAATTTCTGTGGGCGACGGAGGCTTGGCTGATGGGGAGGAAGGAACCTGGAAATGGGGCGGCTTCACAGATGGCTTCATATGCAGGCAATGGGCATATTAGGACAAATTAGGGAATTAAGGAGGAGGAAAAAAAAGAGACAACGACAGTCAGAGGAAATGTCATCCCAAGTAATAGTATTAATGGAGACGGGGGCTCTGCTGGAGAGGGTGGCTGGAGAAATTGAGAGCTAAGAACAGCTGAGCAGTCTTTTCGTCCAGCCTGGGAGTGGGGAGCTGTTCCCGGCGTCCTTCCCCCCTGCCCTCCCGGACCTTGGGGTGGAAGCAGCCGTGTGGGTCTGCTCAGGAGGATGAAGGACAGGTGTCCAGACCTCAGCCAAAAGCCTGTTGAGTTTAGGTGAAGACTTTGGGTGCAACTAAAGTGACCTGGGAAGATGGGAGCCCGGGAAGAGTCCAGTTAGAATGCATGGGGGGCTCTGGGAGGGGTGTAAGCTCTTGGACATGATCGGCCCAAGTGGGTCCACTGTTGGGTCATTCTTGGCAGGTAAGCACATCGACCACCACAAGGCAGATGCTTGCAGAGGGCAAGGCACATCATCACTGATGCCCGGGACCAAGAGTCTATCAGAGGCATTGGGAACCCTGAGAGACATGGGGACCAGAAGAGCCTCAGCCAGTCCGCTGGGGCCAATTTGGGCAAAATCCCTGGATTGGCTTCCCTGACTCCAGTCTCTGCAGCACTCTGGTCTGTCCTCAGCCCACCTCGCGTGGACCCACCTAGCGATACTTCTAACATACAGAATCTGTCTCATCACCCCTTTCCTTAAATGTCTGCTGGGCGTCCCAGTGCCTGTGTGTGATCGAGTCTGGCCACAGCAACACGGCATTCGTGGCCTGTGAAACCCCCGGTGAGCTTCCCCTGTGACCTTGCCACCCTTCACTCTCCTTCTAGACCTCCACCCTGCCCCACCGTTGCCCCAGCCTGCCAAGCTCTTGTCTCTTATGTGGCTTTGCACATGCAGTGCCTTCCTCCAGCCTTGCCCCTCTCCCTCTTCTTTGCTCCTGTGTAGCCATCAAATCCAAGTTAAAAAAATTTTTCTTTAGTCTATTTTTATCTATTTTGAGAGACAGATATAGAGCCAGTGGGGGAAGGGCAGAGAGAGAAAGAGGGAGACGGGATCCCAAGCAGGCTCTGAACTATCAGTGTCGAGCCCGGTGTGGGGCCCGAAGCCACGGACTGTGAGATCATGACCCGAGCTGCAATCAAGAGTCAGACAGACAGACAGACACTTCACCAACTTAGCCACCCAGGTGCCCCCATTAAGTCCATGTCTAAATGGCTTCCCCTTGCTGAAGCCTTTCCAGCCTGTGAGTTACCTTCTCTGTGTTCCTGGGGGGACTGTCTTTGGGCTCCATGGCGTTGTAATAATTTGCTTTTGTGTCTGGCTTTCCTCGGAGAATGTCTCTCCAGAGAGACCCAGAGGACAGGACCAATGGTACACGTTTCTCTACATTCACAGTGTCCGACATAACATAGGAGCTCAGTAAATGGGGAGGCAGGAAGGGAGAGAAGCAAGAGGGTGTAGACAGAACAGGAGACATGTAGAGCTGTGCTACCCGTGACATAGGGATATTATCGGTATGGAATACAGATGTCCGAGTGGACATGGAATGAACCTGAGTTCACATGGACCAGACTGCTCGATGCACCTGGTGATTAAGAGCCTATGCTGGAGGCCTGGGTTCAAATCCTTTTGCAATCTCTCAGTCATGGGGGAGGTCACACCCCCTCTCAGAGCCTCTGTTCCATCGTCAGTGACGTGGGGAAAAGGTGGTCTTGAGGGTCAAACAAGGGAAAGCACTTAAAACGCTCTGCCCCGCGCCTGGTGTGTAGTAAGCAACGGACAAAATCTAATATCCGTGGAAGAGTCGAGCCTGGCAACTCCGTCATTCTTTTAGACTGTCTGTGGTTCTCTCTCCTTCTCCTCTTACTGGTCTCTATCTGCACAGGCCCTGCCCCATAGTCTGAACCGTTCACTCTTTTCACCACCGGGATAGACAAGCCAGGGTGTGGCCCCAGCGTTCATGCCAATTCATTCATTCAGCTCCCGGCATCTTGGTTACTGGGGGACAACGTCACTGCTGTGGCTTGGTTCCTGCAGGTCTGGAATCCGATGCCTGGTGCTTCTGTTCTTTTACTGTGGTTTGTCAGCCCGTGGGAGACATGACAAAGCTGCTGAGGTCACACCGGGGGGGTCTTTTTCATCAAGATAAATCTCTACCCAGTCCACATTCCTTTCACGAAGTCCCTAGGATCTGGTGTTCTTGCCTGGAGCTGAAGCCATTAATCCCTGGTCAAATAGTACCTATGTAAATATTGGTGTAATGGCCACATCAGTCTGGGTTGTCGTTTCTCCTTAGGAAATCACTGAAGATAAGGAGAATGGCTCGAGGTCCATGCAGGATGGTGTTAGGGCTTGCCAAGGCTTTATCCAAGTCATTCTCTAATGGGCTGAACAGGGTGCCGGTGGCCTTGAGAACTTGCTTAAGACAAGACCGTTCCATCTGAATCATCCGTGGAGGTGATGTGGCCCCATGAGTTTCACTCTTGACAAACTTGGAGCAGGGCCCCAAGTTCTCCTCTTGATATTTCGGGACATCTGCCAATTTTTCCTTCCTTCTCCTTCTTTTTCTTCGTCTTCTTCTCCTCCTTCTCCTTCTCCTTCTTCCTCCTTCTCCTTCTCCTTCTCCTTCTCCTTCTCCTTCTCCTTCTCCTTCTCCTTCTCCTTCTTTGAACCATTTCATATCCAGGATTTATTTTGGGTCCTTCCTTGGGGTTTGAGAAGAGAGTGTCATCATCTCCATTCCACTGATGAAGAAAAGAGGCACAAAGATTAAGGCCACGTGTCAAGGATGCATGATGTGCTACGGAGGTTCCTTTCAGAAGTGAAAGTCCTGTCCCCCCCTGCCCCCCTCCCCCAGATTCTAGGAGTGTTGCCAGTTAAACGTCTTTAGCTCCCAGCCCTGTGTGGGTATGGCACTGAGCTGAAGACATCCACCTTGCTTATGATTACATCCCCTTCCAGGGACAGCCTGCACATTAAGACTGGCAGTATGGGGGAATGAAGGCCTGGCTCCTCGACCCCAGGAGAAGGGTCATCACGTCTTTAGACCATCCTGTCTTCAAGCTTAAGTCAGCCGAAGCCTCTGTTGAGACCGTCACAACTGGATGTTTCCCTTTACCCAACCCCCATTGCTTTCCTTCTTTTCCATCCCCAGTAAATGTGTTCATTAAACCTTACTCCCACCTCCATTTCCTAGGGAACCTGCCACACCAAGGTCACACAGGGTGAAAGGGGAGAAGGTGAGGCTGGAATCTAACGTGCTTGGCCAATTTCTGTGTACTTAGTAGGTACTAGGTCCTGAGCCAAGAGCTGGGGATGATGTGATGAACAAGGTTCACAGGATCCGTGCCCTCATGGGACCATGTCTGGAAAGACAGCAGACATTGAATTTACAGTTTTACAGGGGTGACGGGTTTTAAGAATGAGAGGTACCAGACGCTAGGGAAGTAACAAGAGCAGCACACCAATCTGGGGAATCATGCAGGACTTCCTAGAGACAGTCATGGCTGAGTTATGAGGACAAAGACAAGTTATCTAGACAAAGAACAATTTGCTCGGGGAGCTAGATATTGAAGGGGGCATGGCATCATGGTGGAACTCACAGGACTGTGAGCATGAATGGATCCTGGAGGTGGGGGTGGGGCAGTGGCTTGGACCACTTGGGTAACCAAGAAGGCTCTGGACCCTCTTTGTGGTACATAGCTTCCAAAGGTGCCCGCGTGTAGGACTTCACCTCTAAACACACCTACTGCTCCATCCAAACTTTGAATCTGGGCTGGGCTGGTGGCTTGCCTTGGCCAACAAGAACACAGCAGAAGTGATGTTCTGCCAGCTCTGGGCTTAGGCCTGGAGAGGCTGGCAGTTTCAGGGTTCCCTCTGAAAACCCATCATTGGGCTGAAAAGAAGCTCACACTATTACGGAATGATGAGATGCCGTGTGGAGAATGAGAGGCTGCATGGAGAAGCCTTGGGGAACCAGATGTCGGAAAACATCTTCCTGAACCTTCCAGAATAGCCCGAACACCAGCCGAATGCAGTGCGTGAACCCAGCCGATACCTTGTGGGGCTGAAGAGCTGTTCAGTTGTGCCTTACTTGGATTCTTGACCCACGGAATTATGAGAAATAACAAATCATTTGGGTTTTTTTTTTCAGTCTTTCAGTTTTGAATTAGTTTGTTACACAGCAATAGCTGACTGAAACATTTTTTCCCAGGGCGGGGGGCAGTATCCTAGATACACATATATCCCCCAAAGCGCACACTGAACATCAATAATGTGCTAGGCTTTGTGCTATGGGTTTTCACAGCTTGTTTCATTTAAACCTCAACAGAAACCCAGTGAGGTTATCAGCATTTATGTCCATTTCACAGATGAGGATAGTGGAGACTCGGGACGAACAGGGCTTGCCCACCAGGCACAAGTTAGAAAAATGGTGGAACATGGACTTGAACTCGGGCAGTGTGGCCCTGACACCCACTCTCCATCACTATATGGATTGCTCTTGCACTGGGTCATTAAGATCTGCACTTCCATCTGTTGATGGCCAGTGGCAAGGAGCCAAGACGTGTTGTCCAGAGAGTAATCCCTGCATCTTAGACACTTCCGTGACCACCCAGTGCCTCTCTGGTGGCCTGGCTCCTCAGGCAATAGAGCTAGTCACACAGAAGTCAGGATAGGGGCAGACGGACCCCACACTGCAGCTAGGAGACCTGGCTGTTAGCCTCAGTTCTTGCCCAAGTGACATGGGGTCATGACTCCCCTCTCTTGTATGTCTGTTTCTCCATCTGTAGAAGGAGAACAGAGCTTTCCAGCCATTTCCAGATTTGTTATGTTGGCAAATGACCACATCTATTATCCACTTGCTTTGTAAATCATCTCACATTTGTCACTGAAAAATGCTTGTCCGGGCTATAAAATTTGTTAACCAGAGGATTTCATGTGCTGGTTATAGATCTTTTGAAAACACTTGAGAACAAGTATATACTTTTAAAAAACTCGCCTCCATTGCCACCTAGAATTATGCCCCGTGCTGCTGGGATGTGGGTGCTACTTTGGAGACCTGGGGTTGGTGGTCCACATGGTCATTTGTTCTCGGCAAGGACTGAGGCCTGAGCAAATGAGTGGGTTTCAGGCTTGGGTCCCACTAGACTGGCTAACTGTCACCATGTGAACAAAGGTGCTCTCCAGGCCTTCTGTGCCTCATCTGGCCCCACCTTCTGTGGGTGGGGTGGTCAGCGGGGATTTCTCCTGCCATCGCAACACCTCATTATGGAACAGGAGACTTCACATTAGGGTGCAAGTCTGGGCTTGGGAGAAAGACCTTCGGCAGGGAGGCAGAAACAAGTTGACAAGAGAGAGTTCAGCCCCTCCAACTGGTCTGTAGGAAATTTCTCTTAATCTTTACTTCTAGACAATTTCTAGATTTCCTTCTTTGAGTGTCTCTGGTCTAAGGCTTGGCTCCCAGAGATGGAGAAGGTCAAGCTTGAGATTGGTCTACTGTTAATGGAGTACCATAGTTGGAGAACAAGGCTGCTGGGAGGGTTGTGTGGCATTCCCTCCATCTCTGGCTGAGGTCCTGGCATGTCTCAGAGCCAGCTGAATGGAGGAGAAAGAACATTGGATCGAGAGAGAATAAGAATGCCTAATAATTAATAATAACCACCCCCACCACCATCACGACCATCATCACAGGTAACATTCACTAAGTGCCCATACTCTTGACTTAACTCATCTGACTGCTCCCCACCACAGCTCCGTAGGAGGTAGATCTACTCTTCTCTCCGTTCTATCGATGAGGAAACTAAGATTAAAGAGAGTACGTCACTTGTTCAAGATTTCACCCATTGTAAGGGACAGAGAGGAGATGCTCAAATCCCTTCCTCTCTCTGGACGTTTGGTGGTCCATTCTGTAAAATGAGGGCATTGGGCCAGATTGTTGGCAGTTTAGGGATTCTGGTTTTCAATCTCAGACTCATCCTTCCAGGGAGCCCAGTCAGAAAGCCTGATACATAAGAGAGAGGTAGGTGGGATTGCTGGGTTGTTGATGCAGAGTGGAAGGGAGGGAGCTCAAAGTCGTGCTAACAGAGCCAACCCTTGCTTTGCTGAGACTCCCCCCGGGGAAACTTCCAGGATCCTGTGGACTTTGTCTGCAAACCAGGGCAACAGGAGCTTCTCCCAGGCTGCTTTCTGGCTTTGTTGGTATCTATTTCTGAGCGTCCGTTCTCTGGAAACCTCAGAGCCCTGCGGACGGTTTAAGGTATGGTCCTTAGTGCTGCTGGTGGGGTTGGCAAATGTCCTTGATTGCAGACTTCTTCCAGCATTCCTTCCTTCAACATCTGGGGCCCCTGTCTGTGTGCCTACACTGATGTTGAGTAGAAAGAACAGAAGGAGAAGGGATGCTTTGGCCGCTTTCTAAGATGCTGTATCTTTTGGGGAGAAGGGAGTGGGGAGACGGAGACAAGGTCACCGGCAGTTACAACGCTGAGGGATAGGGGTTTTAGCGGGAATGGGCACGGAGCTCTGAGGGATGGGGCTTTTAATTCAGACCCGGAGGTTCCGGAAGGCTTTTTGACGGGACAAGATGGGCCATAGAAGGAGCAAAGTGGAGTGGGGGGGGGGGCGGGGGGTCAAGAATGGCCATTCAGGCCAAGGGAGACCCTTGTGGAAGGCTGCAGAAGAGAGGCATCGAGGGCCATGCTCTGTATGATGTGACTGGGACGTGAGCAGGGCAGCTCTTTTTTTATGACCCCCTCCCAGCTCAGTCCCCCCCAATCCCCCGCCACCTGCAAAGCTTTATCTACCCTACCTGGGGCACAGTGAGAAGCAGAGGGGTGAAAGGTAGTAGTTTGGCAATTCCTTGGCTCTTGGTTGAATACGTTGCAAGAACCCACGAGTGATTACCGTTTCCAACAGGCTTGGCTCTTGGCCTCTTAATAAAAACAAGAAGCAGGAAACCGCCACCCGTATTCACTGCAACCTGGACATTTTCAGAGGGAGAAAATATGAAGAAGTGGCGAGGCGGGGGGAGAGTCAGGGCAGCATGGTACATTCCGCTGCTACGGAATTGCTCTGTCTCATTGCCTTGGTGGGGGGGAAGCTGGCCCAAACCTCTCAAACCTGTACCACCCGCTTCTCTCTCCATGTGTCCAGTCCTCAGGCTGTGTCTGCGACTCACCCTTTACGAGGTGGGTCGCCTGCATCCCCCACCCCCCTCTGGTGACACACCATGAATGAAAACTAGGTCTCAAAGGGCGGGATGGAAAGCCAGAAAGGCAAGGGGTACACAAGAAAGTGATTACCCAAAGCGTGCCTCGTAAAAACTCAGCCATGAAATTTGAGTCCAGAGTCCTGCTTGCAAGGCTCCTGTGGGTCCGACCTGGCGTCCACACGGGCCTGGACACGTCATGAATGTGGGCAGTGAAAGCCCATGCCTGGGTGCCGGAGGGAGCCAGCTTGCCCCAAACTCTATTTTCTCTGATATCCCTATCACCACACCAGCTTTCTTTTTGTTAGGGTTTGCTTAGAATATCTTTTCTCTTGGGGCTCCTGGGTGGCTCAGTTGGTTAAGCATCTGACTTCGGCTCAGGTCCGGATCTTGTGGTTCGTGGGTTTGGGCCCCTGTGTCGGGCTCTGTGCTGACAGGTCAGAGCCTGGAGCCTGCTTGGGATTCTGTGTCCCTTCCCCAGCTTGTGCTCTGTCTTTGTCTCTCTCAAAAAATAAATAAACATTAAAAAACATTTTTTTAAAGAGTATTTTGTTTCTAGGCTTTAATGTTCTACTGTTGGGTTCACATATGTATGCCTTGGGAAAAAAAGCACACAGCTGGTTTTTTTAAAAAAAAATAATCCATTCCCAAGGTCCCTGTCTTTTAACTGAAGAGTTTAGTCCCATTATGATTAATGTGATTACAGATTAGTAATCTAATGGATTTATCTCTATTACCTGATTGGAAGATTTCTATTTACTGGGGTGCCTGGGTGGCTCAGTTGGTTAAGCATGCGACCTCACCTCAGGTCATGATGTCGCGGTTCATGGGTTTGAGCCCCGCGTCGGGCTCTGTGCTGACAGCTCAGAGCCTGGAGCCTGCTTTGGATTCCATGTCTCCCTCTCTCTGCCCCTCTCCTGCTCGTGCTCTCTCTCTCTCAAAGAATAAATAAACATTTAAAAAAATAAAAAAAAAAGATTTCTACTTTACCATATTTTAGTATATATATTTTTCTTTTTGCCTCTGCTTCTGTCTTTCTTTATCTCTCTCGGATTATATAGGATTTTCTTGACCTTCTCTGTACCCATCTTTTTGCCTCTCCTTGTTTAGAAGCTGTATGTTTTGTTCCTATTTTTGAAATGTGTATATTAAATTCTTCCTATGCATATGACTAACCACTGTAATCAATCTAATAATCCATCTGGCCTCCTCTTGAACAAAATGAAGCTTTCAGAACATGTAACCTCCAACGCGTTCTCCTTTCGGCATTCATATTGCTTTCGTGTAAGCCAGACTAGAGTCCCAACGCTACCCCCGCCCCCCCTCTTTCTCTTTCTCTCTCTGTTACCTTGTCAGTAAGTTCGTCTCCCCGATTCTCGGATTCTTCAACCGTAAAAAGGTGGGAGTCGAGTCATAAATCTTCCTGGAGCATCGTTGGATGGCCGGAAACCACCTAGGGGCGGTGGACACGTTCCGCCTGTATGTTGATCCCCACATCTAGAAGTTGGGGAAGGCTGAGAATTGTTGCAGTGGCCTTGAAGGGCGTTGGGTCCCTTCCCTTCGTTATTTGGCCATCTTTGGATGTGCTCTTCGGTTGAAAATCGGTGCGTGCTGGACCTAACCGTGCGTCAGGGAGGTGTCGTCTGCTGGGCTGACGGGAACCTCACTCCCCACCTGCGTGGAGATATGCCACCTCCTGTCTGCCTCCACTCTTCTCTCTCTGCTTCTTTGTCCCCATCCGTTTCTTCAGTCTCCAACCCTGTCTCCAGGGGTGTCTCTCCCACGTCCTGGTTCCTCCTGCTTGTAATGGCTAGAGTTTCTGCCTGACCCCCTCTTTCTCGGGGTCTCCGTGTCCTCCCTTCTGCCCTTCTCTGGCATCTTCCTGCCCGTCCCTGTGTTCGCCTCTCCGCCCTAGACTTCTCACTGCCCCCCACCCCCCTCCTCCATTTCTCCAGGCCATACTGTCACCTGTGTTCCTGCCTCACCGCCCAGCCTGCACATGAGGCCGGGCCCCCGCCTGGGGTCTCTGGGCTCCAGGAAGCCGGCCACAGACTGTACAGGCCGCGCCATAACTCAGGAACTCTGCCAGCAATCATTTCATTAGGCAGGAATGGTGTTCCCATTTACCAGATAGCGGGTCCACTCCTTCCCCACCAGGGCCCCCTCCCCGCCACAAAGCCCCGCAGAGCTTCCTGCCCCGCTCGGCCACACAAGGCCTCATTCTAATCCTCTGACTTGTCTGTTTAGTGTCTTTGCAGAGGGGAAAGGAGCAGAAAAGTAGCTTGTCTTTTATTTTTATTTGCCCTCCTTTTTTCCTTCCTCCAGATATCCCCCTGGGGCACCGGCGTAGAACAGAGCAACAAATATTTACTAATTCCATTAACAGAAGAGTTTTTTTTTTTTTTCCTTTCCAACAGAATATCTGAGGCCCCAAGTTCATGGTGAGCCTCCTCCCCCGCGTGGCCCCCTCCCCCCTCCCCCTCCACACGCCCAGGACTTATATATAGTTCACTCAGTGCCATTTCCCCAATTTTTTCTGAAGTTCAAGACAAGTTGAAGGGTCAAAAAGGCAAAGGGTGTTTTAGAAGTTTAGCAGACAGCTTTTGGTACAAGAAAGAAAAGGGGAGCGGGAGAGAGGGAGAGAAGGCAAAGAGGCAGGAATCTGGCTCACATTAAGCTGGAAAGTTCCAACCATTGATTCGGTCTGGAATTATAGTTCTCCGCCCCCCCCCCCACCCCTTTTAAATCACAAAACATGGTTTATTCGTTTTTGTCTTTTTTTTTAAATAGCAACCAAAAGTTACACTTTGGTTCACCAACATGGAAACCCATCCTTCTTCTTTTTTTTTTTTTTTCCCCTTCACGTCTTTCAGGTAGGACGGAGAGAAAGGGGGAAGGGAGGATGATAGAATTCCAAGGCAGTGAGTCCTGCTGTCTTTACCCCAGGCCCGCCTGCCGGGGAAAACCAAGGACACGTCCTCGTTGAGGAAAGAGTCTGTCTGAAGTGGCGATTTCAGGGGAGAGGAGAAAAGTCTCGTGAGGTCGTGCTGACAGATGTCCCTCTGGGAACGGCTGCAGTGGTTGTGTTAGTGCCCCAGGGCTGCTGCTACCAGTCCCCACAAACCGGGTGGCCAGAGATGACAGAGATGTATTCCTGCGTGGTTCTGGGGGCCCCAAGTCTAAGATCAAGGCGTCGGCAGCGCCGCACTCCCCACAGAGGCTCTTTGGGGGGAATCGCCTCTCCCAGCTTCTGGTGGCCCCAGGCGTCCTTGGCTTGTGGCTAGGAATTCCAGTCTGTCTCTGTCTTCACATGGCCTCCTGGCGTGTTATTTGGACGCTGGTCATGGGGTTTTGGGTGATCTCCTTCTGGGATGCTTACGCCTGCAAAGATCCTACTTCAGATTTACATAAGGTCACATTCGCAGGCACGGGAGTTAGAACTTGGACACCTCTTTTCGGGGGGACACCGTTAAACCCACCACAGTGATCACAGCCTGCGTCTCAACCGTGTGGCATAGGAACGTCTACCTGGACCGGCAGGGCGGGGGGGAACGCCGTGCTGTGTTCGTGCACTTCCCTCTCGGTCCTGCCCAGCACAAGGGCAAGACCCCAGCTGGTGCTAGGGTGTCTTTGTCACCTTCGTGTTACTTGCTGAGCCTTGTCATTGTTCTCGTTTTTAATACTTATTTATTTTTGAGAAGGGGGCAGGCGGAGAGAGAGAGAGAGGAAGATAGAGAATCCCAAGCAGGCTCTGGGCTGTCAGCGCAGAGCCCGACGTGGGGCTCGAACTCACGAACCGTGAGATCGTGACCTGAGCTGGAATCAAGAGTTGGACGCTTAGCAAACTGAGCCTCGTCTTTCTGAGGAAGAAGGAGGGCGGCCCTCAGGCTCAGAACCTTTAATAAGCACCTACACCCAGTGTTTGCTGCATGTCTGACCCATGGGACCGTCTATTTATGAATATAGATACTTGCCTTTTCTTTATGGACATAAAACTTGCTTTTGGATTGAACTGCAATTTGAGCCAACAGTAGGAGGCTGAGTTGGGGAAAACGTCACGTAAAGAAATAATACAAGAGATAACCAGACACGGGGTGCTGCACAGGTGAGGGGAGACTGGGAAATGCTGGTGCGGTGACTGGCTTCCTGCTGTTCAGGGGAGCCCAGCGCACAGAAGGTTTACCAGGAAGAGGGCGGGTCATAGAGGTTCTAGAGTCCTGGGGTTTGTTGATTTCTCCTTGAGCACCAGATGCCATTCACAATAGTTGGGTGCGTTTTTGTTTGGAGAGAAAACCCAGACGGACCCCAGAGTTAAAGAGAAGAGTTAACGAATCAAGCACCCCTGCCACTCGGCTTCTATTTTATAGATGAAGACATGAAGCCCCAGAAAGGAACAAAAAAAAGGGTTGTCCAAGGTCACCCTGGCGTCTGGACTCCCCATATGTTGAGCGGCCACTATTTATGGGCCAGCTGCGAACACGGATTCTTTGGTACATGAGTTATTGTGTTAAGTCCTCATGGCGGCACTGTGAAATTGCTGGAATCTTACAGGGGAGGAAACTGAGGCTCAGGGAGGTTAGGAGCTTGTCCAAATGACGGAGCTGATGAGGGAGGAGCTGGGATTCCCGCCCACATCTGGCCGACTCTCCATCTGGTGTTTTTACCAGAATAGCCCGCTGCCTTCCCCCTACTTGCAAATGTCCACGTGCCGTCACCTACACACACACATACACACACACACACACACACACACACACACACACACAGCATTTATTTGGGTGAGAACATGCTGGGCCTTGGCTGTTTCTGCAGCCTCTACCCTCACACACCTCATCCAACTGACATTTCCCTGCTGGATCGGCTTGCAAAGCCTTGCAGGTGACAATGTGTTTCTGGCTCCCTCTGAAGGGAATGAGTGTGAGGGAGACGTTCCTCCTTGGGGAAAGAAAGAAAGGGGCTGTGTGCCGGGAGGGACCTTGAGCTCATGGGTGCCAGGTCATCTCTGTCTATTCTGGAGGTTCCTGGATACTGGAAGACCATTGGATGAGGCCAACTATTTGGCTTTTTGTCCCCCGCTACCCAAACGACCAGATGTCGGATGCCATCAAAGACTCTGACATCAAGACCCCAGGAGTGACCTCCCTCGGCTTCATTAGCTGTTGGGTGTCTCCGTTGCTAGATTCCTGGAGGGTTCCTTTTAAAAAACGTTGTCAACTATGAATTCCTTATCCCCATCAACTGGGCGCCCACACGGCACACTTTTCATACAATTTCTTCGAGTTTGCATAGTCTCCAAAGCTCGTTTCGGAGTTTCAGTTTAAGATTCCCCCCCCCCCCCCCCCCCCCATCCACCAATCTGAAGAGGAACATCCCAGGATATTTCCATGAGTGATTCCCTCAGCTCGCAGACGGGGAAACTGAGACCCACGACCCAAGAGCGGCAGGACTCAGAAGCCCCAGGGATGGTTAGGGCCAGAGCTGGGGTTTGGATGTTGTGCCTTTTCCGCTGTTTCTGCCTCTCTCTCAAAGCACCTCACCTTGCATCACTTGTGAACAGACCTAAGCAATCCTGGGAGAACAGCTCATGGGAACCCAAGGCGCAGGGACTAAAGTATCCTCAGGTTCGAATCCCAGCTCAACCACGTATAGGCCATGAAGCCGTGGGTAACTTACTTACCTTCTCGGAGCCGCAGTCTTCTCATCAGTAAAATGGGAAGAATACACAGCACACATTCAGTGAGTAGTTGGTGCCATTACCATCATTATTTTGATTCGTAGCAGGTACCGAGGGAAAGCCTCTTGCTGTGGTATAGACACTGACAACAGGGACCACCCCACCCTCGCTTTGAGCCAGAAGACGTTCTACCCCGGGCTCGAATCCATTTTGGTGCTGGGATAGTAGAACTGAGAGGTGGTTAGAGGAGAAGGGGCTGGATCTTCCGATTTTTAGGCAAGGAAACGAACTCTTGGAGAAATTCAGCGATTTTTCCTGAAGGTCCCAGAGCTACTTAGAGCCAAGGCCGGGTCTGCATCCCCACTGACCTCCCACTGCTTGGGGCACATCCCCCTGGGGATATGATTCTGTAGTGCGGACACTGGCCGCCTCTGCTAATTCCCAGGCCTTTTTCCTAGTCGCTAAGATGCCGATTTTGGTCTTTTGCCGGAAGCAGGCCTTCCCAAGACCCCTAAGTGCAATGCCGTTGTTGAACAACTGAGGACCGCTTCATGGCTGACAGAAGCTTCACGTGGCCACTCATTCATTCACTCACCAAATGCTCACCCACCTCAAGCCTTTAGCGGTGGATACAGACGCTCGTACCCTCCCAGCCCTTGAGGGGCGTGGACAGCATTCTTCTAGCCTGCTCAGACCTACTCCAAAAGAGAGGTCCGCACAGCTATTCTCAGAGAAGAGCTAGGAGCCTGGAGCCATCAGGGAAATAAATGCCGGTGCAAGGGGAACCCAGGAATCTTTCGGGCATGAGAGCTTTCCATGAGCTGAAAGTTTACCACCCTAAGCAACTTTATAATTATTATCTCATGCTGGCCTCGCGACCCATCGACGTGGTGTTGTGGGTCATCCCTTTTTTCCAGGTAAGCAGCAAAGGGCAGCGAGGTAAGACCACCACATGGTCAGAGACTTTCACTGGTGAGCTGGAGAACAGGCTTGTCCCCAGACTAAGGGCCTCCAGATCTCAAGCTCTTCTCTTCTGCTTCATCCATGTCATTTCTTCCCATTGGGCACATGAAAGATGGGACCGGGGAAGACTCATGTCCACGGTGGATTTCCACAATATCTGGAGGAAACCCAGATTCTGGGGTTACAGCCACTTTAAATTACTGTATGAATGCCCTTATGTGTCTGGGGCTTGGGAAGAAGGGGGCAAGAGAAACGCTAAGCATGCTTTCATTTATTCTGAGCAAATCGTGTCGTTTCCAGCTGTGGCCGATGCCGAGGATGACCTCTGTAGCGTGCATTTCCCTGGTTTTGCTCTCAGATCCTTGAATTAACCAACCCACAGTGGGACGTGCAACGTGAGAAAGAAATCTCTCGGTGATAGTTTAGGCCACAGAGAGTTGGAGGCAGACAGAATGGGAGAGGAAGCATAAGCCGTGGGAGCCCTGACCCTCACCTCTCTGTCCCCAAACTCCACCTCCTGGCCTCCTCAGAACTTTATCCTGGGTTTTTAGGGTGGAGCCTGATGTGGAGGGTTGAGTTCCTCAGGGAGAGAGGGGAACCTTGTGTTCCTTCCGTGGCACACTTAATTAAAGGCATCCACTGCAGAGGTCCTGGGGCAACCAATCATGTAGCTCTTTGAATTCTCATCTGAGAGATCCCCTGAGAGAGATTTGCCAGGGTCACTCCCTAGATCAGAGGTTTCTAGATGCAACAGCCACAGGTACCCAGAGCCCATCCTCCTACTGACCCCGGCGTTGGGTTGAGTCTGGGGCAACTGGCCTGACCCCCTCCCCCTCCCCCTATGACGTGATCTCCTTTTGGACCCCGTTGCACTTTTTTTTTGCCACTTGACCTTGCTAGAGACCACCCCAGCCTGTGAGAACATACTCTTCTTATCTTTGCAACCTAGTAGGGGAAGAAAGCGCATCTATGTCAGGTTGTAAGATGCACACAGAGGGGTCTTGGGGGGCTCAGTCGGTAGAGCATCCCGCTCTTGATTTCAGCTCAGGTCATGAGCTCACAGTTCGTGAGATCGAGCCCCGAGTTGGGCTCTGCGTTGACAGCTCGGAGCCTGCTTGGGATTCTCTCTCTCCCTCTCTCTCTGCCCCTCCCCTGCTCATGTGCACGTGCTCTCTCTCGCTCTCTCTCAAAATAAATAAACCTTAGAAAACATTAAAAAAAAAGATGCATATAGAAAATTGAGTGAGAACTGGCTTATGCTTAAGGAAGCTCATTGATAAGTGCGCCTGGAAGCCAGAAGCAGGTGGCTTCAGACCTGAGTCCACCCACACAGTCTGGTTTTACTTTTCTGAGCTGCTTCCGTTGGGCCATCCTCCTTGATTTTTCTCGGCCATCGTACAGCGGTGGCCCCAGGTCTGTTGACTGCCCATGATCTCACTCAGAGGAATAAGAGAGTAGGCTGCTTCTGGGCACTCTGCTAGAAGATCAAAGAACTTTCATAGGGACGCTCCCCTCTCCACGCTCCGGCCAACCTTCTCTTGCATCTCGATGTACGGAAGAGATCGAGTGACCATTCCTGCGGCCATCACTCAGGGTACAATCAAGTTACTCTTAGATTTACTGGGTCGAGCACTGGAGCTGGGAATAGTGTTGCCTTGCCTGGAGGAACCCAGGCTGTGTGGAGGAGGGATGTGACACACGGATGACAGTGAGATTCTATTAGGAAGAAGGGCGGAGAGGCGGATGCTGGCGAGGCCACCAAAGGTGGTTGTCCCAAAGCCTTTCTGCTTCCGTCCCCGGGAGTCTTCTTATCCCAGCATGACTGTATGGATGTGAATGGAAGGGGCAGCTTGGTAGCAATGTCCTCAAACCCAACACAGACCTAACACAGACGGTCATTTTAGGAGACGTACCTCTGACTCTGTCCACCAGCAGTATCCACCCAGGATCTGGTCACGGCGGGACCATTTCGTTCTTGTCTTTTCTCAACCACAGCTTTATGTTTTCTTATGTGATCAAGGTCAATTTGATGAACACCTTGCTTGTGCCCGTTGAGTCTTACCGGGGAAGCAGATGTGAAGAGGGATCGAGAAATGCAAGAGAGTCGTTAGGGGTGGTTAACCCCCCGGGAAAGACAAAGGGGGAAAGAATCAGGATCGGGTAGGAAGAGCCTCAGACCCCAATAAAGATCGGAGAAAGTCCCAGCATCCGCCGTGCGGAGGGCCAGAGCAAAGGCGGTCCACGAGAGGGGTCCTGGGCTCGGCAGAAGTGTCACACCCTCAGTGTTCGGCTGGAGCATCCCAGGAAGCACGTGACTTTGACTGCAAAGCTGAGATAGGTCCCCGAGGTGCTGCAGCGGGGGGCTGTCTACCAACTACACTTCTGACAGCTGAACGGTAAATTCTTGAAGAGAGACCTGAGCGTCACATCTTGGTGGCTATGTCGTCCTTCTGCACCTGCAGCGGACTAGGCCACTAGGTCCTGGGAGGGGGAAGGGAAGACAATACCTGGCCCCTTCCTCATGCCATCTGCGTGGCCTAGTGTTGTCGCTGCTCGATTTGCGAACAAAATCGGGTCTAACGTGTCCCTCTGCAGATAAAAAGTCCTCGGAAATAGCCGTTAATTCCCACTACAACCCCTGTAAAGTCCGCAGCATTCTTGTTAATGGAGAAGTCAGTTCAAGCAATAAGCGGGGAACACATAATACGGGTTATAATTCCGTGCCACAGTTAGCTGTAAAATCTGTTATTATAGTAATAATTTGTTAAAAAAAAAAACCCAACCCTGCAAGACCTTGTTAGCAGCTGCAGCCCCAAATGCTTACCATTGAATCGGCCATTTGCAAGCTCTGCAAATGTCTGAATATCGTAAACACCATTTGATATTTGCTCGAGAGTACTTATTTTCGGGTTCGACAATATATCGCGGCGCAAACACTCGGTATATGAAAATGCGTCAGATGGATCTCTCTATCGAATGGCGCCCGGAACAAAAAGCCGTGACGGTGATGATGTTTGGCATTTCGGCTCTCTATTGCTGCTTAATAAGCCCCCCCCAAGCCCGGTGTCTGAAGTTATGAACCATTGTATTATGACCATGGGTTCCGTGGGTCAGGAAATGGATAGCATAGAGCTCTGATCTCTGACCATATTTCAGCGGGGAGATTCTCTTTTTTTTTTTTAACTTTTTTTTTTTTTACGTTTATTTATTTATTTATTTTTGAGAGACAGAGAGAGACAGAGCGCAAGCGGGGGATGGGCAGAGAGAGAAGGAGGCACAGAATCTGAAGCAGGCTCCAGGCTCCGAGCTGTCAGCACAGAGCCCCATGCGGGGCTCGAGCTCACAAGCCGCAAGAGCATGACCTGAGCCGAAGTTGGTCGTTCAACTGACTGAGCCACCCAGGCGCCCCGCAGCAGGGAGATTCTTAAAGGCTGGGGGCTTGAAGCATTTGGAGGCTCCTCCAATCACGTGACTGATACCAGAGCTTGGCTGGGACTCCCCACCAGACAGATGGCTTACGCACAGCCTCACGTAGCTTGGGCTACCTCACAGCATGGTGGCCTCGGGACAGACCTATTCTTTTCGTTCCAGTGATCTAGCGAACAAGGCAGAGACTGCATGGTCTTTTATGACCTAGCCTTGGAAGGCAGAGGGCATCATTTCTGCATTCACTTTTGCCGGAAGAAGTCAAGCCCACCCAGATTCAAGGGGGTGGGGCACAGAGCCCACCCCTTGATGGGAGAAGTGGCAAAAACATGTGGCTCATTTAATGAACTATCACAGTTGACAATGATCGTTATCAGTAGCTATGTGCCAGGCTTTGTGCTAAGCTATTGTACGTGTATTTTTCACAATAACCTTACAAATTGGATGTTCCAATCTTTTTTTTTTTAAAGTTGTTTATTTTGAGAGCGAGAGAAAGAGAGGGAGAGAGGGAGCAGGGGAGGGGGAGAGAGAGAGAGGGAGAGAGAGAGAAAGCGAGAGAGAGTCCCAAGCAGGCTTCCCACCCAGCTCGGAGCCTGACGTGGAGGTCGATCTCACGGTTGTAAAATCATGACCTGAGCTGAAACCAAGAGTCAGATGCTTGACTAACTGAGCCACCCGGGCGCCCCTCAATCTTTGTTTTATAGAGAAGTTAAATGACTTGCCCAGAGTCCCACAACTAGAAAGAGAGGAATCCGCGATGAGTGCCCAGATCTGTCAAAAGCTGTAAGTGTTCCCGCTAGTCATAATTTCGTGCCCGAACGTCACCTCATCCCTAACCCCTGTGCCTGGACTCTATGGGGAGATAAGGCAATTGAGAGATGTTTAAAGGTGAATTAAAGCTATCTCCTTGCTTGTAATTTTGTTAGACGATGATTTCACTATCATTTCTCATTCGTATCCAAATTCCGGAGTTGCAAACTACAGTCAGGGGCCAAGTCAGAAGGTCCCATTGCTCCCTCGTGGGCGGTGCTGCCCCATCTTCTGTGCTCAGCTCCTGAAGACGAACGGTAGTGCGGTTAAGGGGGCTCCCACTGGGTGAGAAAAGGGGCCGGCAGGCGAGGATACGAGCTTCAGCCCCCAGGGCGTTCTCCTTGTGTCCACCTGCACGGGGTGGGCTGTGTGTCCTTGCGGTGGGCAGGACCCGGCAGACTGTGAAGTCCTGGGGGGCAGGGGGTCCCATCCAGAGAAGATGATGATGTCATCGAGAAAAGAGCCAATGCCCTGGTCTTGACAGGGGGTGTGAGTGAGTCCAGCAATGAGTAGAGACAGACGGGAGACAGGCAGACAGACAGAAGGAGGCGGGAATATCCCTCAGTCCAATCAGCCCGTCTCATCAACTGTCCACACCCTGGGAGGACCCAGGCATTTCACCGGGAAGTGTGAGATGTTCGTCACGCGTGGCGGCCACGGGCCCAGAGTTTGAGGTGACTTTGGACAGCACCTCTTGCTTGGTCCATTTCCTACCATCGTGGGGCCTCCCGAGACCCTGGCCAAACACCCCTGCCCCCTCCCCACCCCGTTACCATACTCTCCCATCCTGGGCATCCTCCTGTTACCTGCCTGGCACACAGTAGGTGATCAGCTGGTGTTGAAAAAAGGTCACTTTGCACTCTGTCCATTCCCAAGTGGGTTCTCTGTCACACGTCTTTCTCCTTCCTTCCATCTTTGGTCCACAATGTCATGCTTGCCTTGGGTCCTGTCCTCACTCTCCAGCTGCCCCCTAACCCTTCTCATTCCCAGAGAGAGATGCTTCAAGACTGACTTAAAGTCTTCTTTTCCTCCGTGAAGGCTTCCTGTAGCTAATCTCCCAAGCCTGGGTTACAAGCTCCTCCCACTTAACCCTCTATTTAAGTGGCCCCTGTCCCCTCCGCCCAGCTCCCCATGGTAATGAACTCATGTGCAGGGTTCAGTTTCACACTCCAGGATTCAGACGTGCCCAGAATTTAATACATAAAATACGGCTTTCTTCATTTTCTTGAACTGATTTCATTTTGCCCTCGAGTCTCCCTTTCCATTAATGGCAGAAAAAAAAATTAAATTTGCCAATTAGAGGTAATGATGTCTTTAGTAACTATTCAGCCAACTCAGAATTCAAACTCTCTTTTCCCCATATGTCTCCGCTCTCCTGCCTCATTTCTAGGGTGGCGTCTGGGTGTGGGGACAGCAGATGTGCCCTCACAGTGACAGGGGGACCCCCTTTCCTTGTTCTTCATTCTTCCCCGCTGTGCGGTGGCTGGCCTCGCCTGTCCCCGGGATGCCACGCTGCCATGGGTCCTTGGCTCTTGTCATTACCGCTTCTGATCCCAGGCTCTTTCTGGTTGCCTAGCTTCTTAGCGCTTCCCTCGGGAACACACGGAAACTTCTAGATTCCTTAGATGCCATGCTCAGGCCATGGTTTGGTTTGGGTAACCAAACGCCCCCCTCTAAAGCCATCTAACCAGCACTGGCCTTCTCTGAGTGAGTGGAGCCCCCATCCTAGTGAATTAGGGTCATCTAATCCCAGATGTGGTTAGATTCCCCCAAACCCATGTAGATGTTTCTACCTCCCCTGACCTCTACAGTGTGCAGAGTACTGCTGGGGGAAGGGGGTGATCAAAGTCTCTTCTGTGACGGATCACTGAATGAACTTTCTCTTTCCCTCTTCTTTTTTTTTTATTTTTAATTTTTTTTAAAGGTTTATTTATGTTTGAGAAAGAAACAGAGTGGGAGCAGGGGAGGGGCAGACCGAGAGAGAGACACAGAATCCGAAGCAAGCTCCAGGCTCTGAGCCATCAGCACAGAGCCCGATGCGGGGCTCGAACCCGTGAACCGCGGGAGATCGATCGTGACCCGAGTTGAAGCTGGAGGCTTAACCGACTGAGCCGCCCAGGAGCCCCTCTCTTTCCCTCTTCTTAAGGACTCTTGGATCCTTTTCTCTTCCGCTCTTCGAGTGCTTTATTCTAGGCGACAGCCACCTGCCCACACTCTGGGGCGGTCATGCTGTGACTTTGACAGAACAGGTGTAGCAGAATTTTAAAGAGAGAGAGAGGAGGCGGGGGTGGGGGGGGATGGGGGTGGGAGGGGGTAGGAAACATACATCAGTACAGAGTTAATACACACACGTTTTCCTTATTATGCCGACTGCTCTCTGTCTCTCCTCCACCGTGACTCCTTGGGAACAGGGACTCTGTCTGACCCACTCCCAAAGCCCCAGGGCCTTGACTGGATCTTGACGCAAAGGAATGCTAAAGGAAGGTTTCTTGAATGCAACCTTGATTTCTCCGAGGTTGCCCTTGACTTGGGACTCCTCAGCGCCAAGCATGGGATGCTCGTACTGACCGCTGGCTTCATGTTTCACTGGGGAAAACGGAGGGGATAGAATGCTCAGGATAGGCGCTAGATTTGGAGCGTTCGGTACGTATCAGTGAAGCGATCTGTAAACTTCCTGCTACCCTGTTGCTTCGCCTTGATACACTTCCTGCAGAGGCAGAAACCGAAGTCCGGAGAGGTTAAATCTCTTCTCCGGATCTGCCATACCAGTAAGACAAGGGGCGAGGATTTGAACCCAGCAACCTGTGGCCGCAAAGCTGGGGGTCTTCCGACCAGGCCATGTGAGAACTAAGATACCCGCATGCAAACCTTCGTTCTGAACCGAAGGTCTGAGATGTGCTTGCAATCCACCCTAACCCCTGAAGACCCACATCTCCAGGAGGGCGGGCCCGGGAACTGCAGGTTAGAGTTTGCAACTCGTTGGTGCCAGGTCTCTGTTATATGGGACACACCATATGGAGCCTAGAATCCATCATAACCTTTGGCAGGCAGCCTGGCCTGGAAATCACCCCAGAAGGCGCTACATTTTGATCAGGGAGCTTGCAGCTGAGTTTCAAGGTCATCGCTGGAATTTTTCATTTAATTTTACTTTCAGTAAACCCCTCGTTCTTCAGCCGGTCTTTCCGATTTCCTTGGTGTTCTGGGCTACCCCGGTTGGGTACATGGCACATATTCGGGCAGATACGGGGACGTTCGGAGAGGCTAGCACACCTCCTCGGGCCAAGCAAGGGACGGGGCCTCCAGAAAAAAAAAAAACAACCCTGAGGAAAGTTAAGCACATAAACAGCTGTGGCCTCGTCTCTAAGTCCTAAGGTTGCAGTGGGGGGAAGAAGTGGGGTAGAGAGAGGCCCAGAGGGCTCTCAAACACGGGCACTGCCTCTTTCCTTAAAGTGCGGTACCTGGAAGGCCGGGCAGATGCCCGCGGGATGGAGAGTCCGGCCGGCGAGGCCAGTGTGCCACGGGGCCCCAGCAGGATGCTCTGGCCTGTGAGAGCTCTCAGGGTTTGATTTTCTAAGTGATTCACCAGATCCCCGTCACGCTGGGGCCGAATTCTTGAAAGCGAAGCCACATTTGAATTCTCCAAAGTAAAGCCACGTTTTAGTCTTTGGCTGTAAGGGGCTTGGAATCCAGCCACCCTGGGACTTGAGAGAACAGTGTCCATTTTTGAGGTTTGAGGAATCCTAGAATTCTGGGCCCCGCCTGAGAGAGAAACTGATTTCGGTCTGATTTAATCCCCACTCCCACCCTCCATCACCCGGGTCCGGGCTTATGTAACAGCATAGCCCACGGTACGTTGTTATTTACGTGAACTGTGTCGTGAATCCGCAAAGCGTCAGGCTCTTGCTTCGTGGGGGGAAAACTTCCAGATCACATGAATGCCCCAGGAGAAATGGCGTGCGTGTGTTTCTCTTCCTCCCCTCCCACGCCCCGGGATGGCAGTCCTCCTGTGGTTATGTCTATACAACTGGTTGAGAGCGGGGAGAGGGAGAGAAAAAAGAAGCCACATGTAAAATTCAGGGTTTTGTTATTTTCTTTTGCCTGTACAATACCACACAGATCGTGCGGTTGACTTATTTTTAACTGGGTGTTTGTGTGAATGAACCTAACTGGTCAGTTGCTTGGGCAATATGGAGATCAGAAGCATGCTGATCAAAGGCACCAAAAGCAACCACTAATTTGACCAAAAAAAAAAAAAAAAAGAAAGAAAGAAAGAAAGAAAGAAAGAAAGAAAAGCCACCATCGTTAGACAAAGACATGTCAGTTTGGACTGTGCATAGACGTGGCCTGCCTTGATGTTTGCTGACTGGCATAGAGCGCTACCAAAATGAATAATACCACTGACCATTGAACTAGCCGACCCCGTCCTTTCAATCTACTAGTGTAGCTTGTCTGAACCAGTTTTCAACAGATCCTGGAGCAAAGGGCACTCGTGTTGGTGGGGTGTGGCCGTGGAGTAATGGCTGGAAGAACGATTATGACTGTTGACTTCGATGATCAATCACGTAGCGCAAAGCAGGAATCCAGTCACTTGTTAACCAATTTATTACACAGTGGCCGGTCCAATTAGTTGTAGGATTTGTTATGCCTCATTTCTGTGGACTTGGGTAGCCTTCTTCCCCCCTCTCTTCATACCTCCGTTGAGATCTGGGTTGAATGTGTGTTAAATATGTCATGGGCAGAATTGCATCCCCGCAAAAGATATGTGGGAATTCCCAATCCGGGGTAGCTCAGAACGTGGCCTTATTTGCAGATGTAATTGATTAAGACAAGGTCATACTGGAGTAGGTGGGCCTTAATCCCAGACGATCGGTGTCCTTGGAAGAAAAGGACAAGAGACGTGGAGACAGAAAAGCCACATGGCGACAGAGGCAGGAAGCAGAGTGACGGAGGGACAAGCCAAGGAATGCCAAGACTTAGCGACCACCACCAGAAGTGAAGAGAAAGGTATCAAACAGCCTCTCCCCTACGGGAGGCAGGATGGTCCTGAGGGCACCTCCCCTTTAGGCTTCTAGCTTCCAGAACTGTGAGGCCATAAATTTCTCTTGTTGTAAGCTACACAGTTTTTGATACTTTTTATGGCAGTCTTAGGAAACGAACGCAACGTGTCCGTGAAGTGAGGAAAAACGTCAAGGGAATAGAATACTCAGAATCATAAAACTGTAAAATATTAGAGGTAGAAGAGGCTGTGTGATTCATCTGAGTCATGTTTTTTTGACATGGGTTCTGCACTGCTCTCATTCCCCCAAGAAGCATGCACAACATATTCTGCAGTCAAACAAATCTGGAAAATGTTGCATACCACCCTCTTAGCAAACAAAAAGTGACTTCCGTGCCTTAAAGGCACTGACAAGTCCTGCAGCCAGGAAACCTCTTTCACCGTGAACAAGGCAGCATTTTCCAAATATCTCTGGCGTTGGAACGCTTTTAGATCCAATAGGCCTGTCTGCTTGCCATGAAGCTAGGCTTTCATGGATAATTCTTTCCGTCACCTGTGATGGCTAGTTTTACACATCAGACTGACTGGGCTAAGAGATGCCCAGGTGGCTGACAGGGCATGACTTCTGCACGTGTCTGTGAGGGTGTTGACAAGGCAGACGGTTGTCCCCAGTGGGGGTGGGCACCATCCAACCTGCGGAGGGCCCCAAAAGAACAAAAGGGCAGAAGAAAGGTGAATTTACTGTCTCTCTGCCTCAGCCAAGACACCCATTTTCTACTGTTCTTGGACATTGGCCCTCCTGGTTCTTGGGCTTTCAGACCGAATGATACCACGGGCTTTCCTGGTTCTTCAGCTCAACAGAGGGCAGACTTCTTAGCTTCTTAACTTCTATAACTGCATGAGCTGATTCCTGTAATAAATAAGTAAATATAGATACATCCTACTGGCTCTGTTTCTCTGGAGGACCCTGACTAATCCTGACAATAAAGAACTTGAGAACTAGGGAGATAATAGTAATAATCATAAAACGGTGCCCAGACTCCTCCAGTGGCAAAGCCTGGCCTCCACTTGTCCTGTGGTAAGGATTGTAGTCATGGACCACGGGCCTCCCAGCTGAATGGAGAAAGCCCTCCTCAACCAGCCAGCTCTCCCCTTAGTTGACTTTGTGACCTGAGGAAGAGTCCTGACTCTTGGCCGCTCTCCAGTTTCCTCAGTTGGAAAGTCAGAAGCCTGAATCAGTCACAATTCTATGGCCCCCCGCCCCCCCCCCCCCCCCAATTCACAAGTTGAAACCCTAACCCCCATTGTGATGGTATTGGGAGTTGGGACCTTTGGAATTCAAGTAGGTTTAAATGAGGTCGTGAGGGTGGGGCCTCCGTGGTGGGATTTGTGTCCTTCTAAAGAGAGGAAGGGCTACAGTGTTCTCTCTCCCTCTCTTGCTGCCGTGTGGGGACGCAGTGAGAAGGCGGCCGTCTGCAAAAGCCAGGAGGCGGGCTGTCACCAGGACCCAGCCATGCTGGCACCCCGATCCCAGGCCTCCAGCCTCCAGAACTGTGAGAAACAAACTTCAGTTGTTTAAGCCGCCCGTCTCTGGTATTTTGTTACGGCGGCCCCAGCAGACCAGGACAGATCTCTTCCAGTATGAAGATTATATGACTATTGATCCTGCCTGTATGTGGCTAAAAGAGGTAATTTATCCTTGGATGGAAATCTCTATCTGCAGGGCCAAATTATTATTTTGGCCAATGATGTATTACACTTCCCTTGTCCATTTCTCATCTTGGCCCTGTCAGCGAATTCAGTGCTGATGAGTTAATGTATATGAAAGTGCTTTGTAAACGGCAAGGCATTGCTCACATCAAAGGACTTATTTTTATGCCATTTAGAGTTGAGGGCGTTACAGCCGGGCTGAAAGCAAAGTGAGCCTGGTACGCAGTGTGGGCGGTGAGACCCCGGGTGTGAGGTATTGGTGTGAATGAAGGCACGACGTGTGTGCTGCACGTGTGTTTTAGTGTCCGTGCGAGTGAACATGTAAGAAACAGCCGAGGAAGATGTTTCGAGCCATGCGATCTCCAGCAGGTGCTCGAAGCCCCTACCGGACTCTGAAATGTAACATCTGTGTGGTGTTGGGTAACTTCTCCTCTCTTGGACTTGATTTCTCCTTCTGGAAAGTGGGTGTACTATTCACTCTTACTTCGTGGGGTTGATGAGACGATCCAGGGAGGTGACACACACGAAGACCAGATCGGCATGCGCTAGCCACACGTATAGACGCACGTCTATTTTATGTGCATTTCCTGTACGAAGCATGTGCAACTGTCATGTGCCTTTGTTGCGTCCTCCGTCTGTATTTTACGAATTGTTTTGTT
The DNA here is from genome assembly GCF_018350215.1 of Panthera leo. Taxonomy (NCBI): domain Eukaryota; kingdom Metazoa; phylum Chordata; class Mammalia; order Carnivora; family Felidae; genus Panthera; species Panthera leo. The sequence goes on from NC_056690.1 coordinate 12,014,161, forward strand.
CCCTGTGGTTTGGCTTGTGTTCCCCAAGTAAACCATCAGAAACAAGGAATACAAGATGACACATTGGAACCATAGCATGGGGCGACCTGGGCTTTGGAAGACACTGGAAGGGTTTGGTTGCCCTTCCCAGCCCGAATCCTCCTCTCCAACATCTTGTAATCGTACATTGGAGACAAACACTGGGAGCTTTGAAGCATTACCCACAAAGGCCTGGATTGCACATTTCAGCCAATGACCCGAAAGAGTGGCCTCGCTTTGAGGAGGGTCAAACCTCGTCTGTGGTAGGGGGAAATTAAAGATGTGAGGGCCGGTTGCATTTCAGACCACTCTAACTTCTCTGTCTCGGGCTCTGTCCTTGGCACGCTACGGGGGAGTTTGCTCGAGGAGGGAAACATTTGAGTCCATTATTTTAAAAGCAGCAGAAAATAGACTCTGGGAAAAGAAAAAAAAAACAGCTGTGCACTGGCCACAGGAACTTAATGGGCCATTTTGATCTCAGCCTCCTGCCTGGCGGAGGGTGTCAGGAACCCTGCTCTCAGCTTGCAAAAGAAAAAAAAAAATATCATAATGAAGTGTTCGAGTCATGGAGAGTTAATGGAATTGGGGGCTGGAGTTATAACAAAAGGGCCTTAAAAGGGGGGTGGGGTAGAATTTATTAACAGCAACCTATGCAGCAGGGAACCTGCAATATTTATGAGAAAAGAAAATGGGACCTTTCACATGATCCAAGGTTTCTGCTCCCCGCAAGATCGAGCTACACTCATTGGAGAGACCCAGGGGCCTCCCCTTTCTCGGCTAACACCAGCCCCTCTTATTAGGGAGGAGTGTGGGTTCTCATGGATCCGAGGCACCTGCTCTGCCTCCCCCACCCCCGCCCCCCATGGAGAAGTTTCTGTTTATGATAAGGAGGGTGGGGTCTTTGTCAGTGGAACACGATTCCAGTAACTTCCAGTGCTTGGGGTATGTCTCTCGCGATCTGGTGTATCAGTCAGAGCTCTGTTGGGTGTGAGGTGCAGAAACACAGTTCATGCTGGCCTAAGACTGAAGGAAAAATAGGACGTGGGGCTTATTATCCTTATCCTAGGACGCCAAGGTTGGGGAATGGAAAAATGAGGCAGGGGAGAGAAAGAAGTTAATGAGGGGCACTCATCAAGCCGGTTGTAGTGTGGGCCTGTAGAGTTTACCCATTTGCCAGGAGCTCCACAGATTGCCAGGAGCTCCAAACTTTCATCCAGTTCAGTAACCCCAGTGGAAAAGAACACCTCCCCTCCTCGCCAGAACCATTTCAGTAGATGACCTGGAATGCATTCTCATTGACTCAGCTTGGTTAGCTCATTGTAGGATATCTACCAATTAATTTAATCAATCTGGGCCTCCTGAGTCTTTTCCGGTATAAGGACGCTGCAATGCAACACCGTCTTCAACCGGAACCATGTGGTTCGGAGCGACCCCCATTCTGTCTTGCTCAAGGGAGTTTTATTTTCAGGGCACATCTGTGCGAGCCTTACTTCAAGGGTGATCCTCTGACTGGTTCAGTTCTTCCTGTGCATGCCCTTCCTCAGTGACTCCTCCCTTCCTTTTCTTGGCTTCCCCTCCCGAGTAGATGGCCTTCCAAGTTGACCTCGTGGGGCTATTGCGTCAAGACTGTTTGGATTTCGAGTGACAGAAAATCCAATTAAACTTGTGTTGATAGACTTATACCAGCGCATATCCACTTATCTATGCATACACTTCCACATATGTGTTCATGTAACTAAAAAAAACCCAGGGACTGGCTGTGGAATTGTCGTGGCTTGCTTCCAAATGTTGCACGCGATCACCCATCCGTCCACTTGGCCTTCCATTGGTTTCTCCGTCCTCAGAAAGCACAGCTCCTCACGGTGCCAAGAGCCCCTGGACCTCCCTCCCCACATTGTCTCACTGCCTTTCGGAGAGAAAAGGGTTTGTGCAGCCAAAAGAGCAAATGTCTGTTGGAGTGGATGCTATAGCATCCAATCTCACTTGCTCTGATTGGTCTAACTGACCACTCCTGAACCAATCACTGGTCTTGGAAGAACCCAATGTTCTGATTGGCTAACCCTGGATCACCTCTTCCCTCCTGATTCTAAAGGGAGCTTCATTCGATCTGAGTCCCATAGACTAAAAATAGGGAAGGATTATTGTGGGAGATAGGAAGACCTCTGTTCTCCTCACTTCTCTGCAATATTATGTGCATTTTCGCTCTTTTCTAATACATACAGTCATCCCTAAGCCAGTGTCTAAAACACATTCACATCACTAAATGCACTGTCTCTGGGCAACTCCCCTGGGATATACTACCTAACATGTTACATCACAGGGATTCCCCCATCCGTCCCACCTTTGACTTCCACGTCAGCCTGTGAGATCCTTGAGGATATACATGCCCTTATCATTTTTCATACCTTCTGCACCTATCAGAGGCTGGCTTACATTATATAGGCAGGAAACAACAAAAGTAGAGTGGAAGAAAGAAAGAAAAGGAAGGAAGGAAGGAAGGAAGGAAGGAAGGAAGGAAGAAGGGAAGAGGGAAGGAAGGAAGAAGGGAAGAGGGAAGGAAGGAAAGAAGGAAGGAAGAAGGAAGGAAGGAAGAAGGAAAGAGGAAGGAAGAAGGAAAGAAGAAGGAAGGAAGAAGGAAGCAAGGAAGGAAGGAAGGAAAGAGGGAAGGAAGAATTGAAGGAAGGCAGGATGGATTTGGATTGGAAGTCCCAAATTCCCTGCTAAGCTAGAATTTTTGACATTTCAATGTTGCACTTCCAAAATAGCATGTCCCAGACTGAATTGACCCTCTTATTCTCCAAACCATACCCAACACATCACATTGTCACGGCTTTGCTCTCTTTGACCTCAGGACATCCTACCAGAGGTTGAATCTGGTGGCCGTTGACTTCATGTCAAATTCTGAAATCATGTAAAAAGTTTTATGCGTGTGTCCCCATGGACTGACTTGACGTGTTGGGTCCCTAGGACGTATCAGACTGACCTAGGGATCCAAAATCCCAAACTATTGAGAACCAATTACTGAGGCCCTAAAATGGAAATGATTTAGTTGCAAGGAATCCAGCATTTGATAGAACACAATATAGGCGTTTTTCCTTTTTCTCAGCAGATACCAAAAGTAAGGGTCAAATCTCAAGGTACAATTTTTTTTTTTTTATTAATTGCTTTATCACAGGGCTTAGTCACATTTATCGGGGCAAGGGAGAAACGATGATCCTTCCTCCTACCCTCAGCTTCCTCTTTTCTTAACTCGACCCCTTCCAGGCCCGAGTGATCAGTCATAACAACTCATTATATCTGCTTAAGAGTTTCCAGCTATTAACCCCTTTTTCTCTAAGTTGTTCAGCTTTGTCGGCCCACAAAATTCCATGTTGGGGGTAACGATTCATCCAAGTAAGAATCCCCTTGGCTTCCAAATGCCCTTCTAGTTATTGGCTCTCTGAGATCTGATTTCCTACGAGATCCATCAGGAAAGTGACCAGCCGCAAGAAAAAGAAAACCCAATATGTGGCTCGAAGACATATTTCATGTTTTCCTGGCCTCACAAGAGGTTAGACCGTAGACGGTGGTTGTGGATGCTGGTTCAGCTGCTTGGTGATGCCCTTGTAAGCGAGGCTCCACATATCTTCCTTTGCTTTACAGGTTGACTTTTTATCCCCATGTTTGTGGCCTCAGCTTGCAAGATAGATGCTGAAGTGCTGGGCATGTGCTTAACCCGGAGGAAAAGAAGCAAGTGGAAGAAGGGCTGTGTCAGTTCTGGGATCTCTTTTTTTCGTGTTTATTTATTTATGTGGGGTGGGGGGTGCGGGGCAGAGAAACAGAGGGAGGGAGAGAGAGAATCTCAAGCAGGCTCCACGCTTAGTGCGGACCCTGACACAGGGCTCGATCCCATGACAGTGGATCAAGACCTGATCTTATCAGTCCTTATCGACCTCTGTCTTATTGGTCCTTGCCCGGTCATCTTTCAGCCTCTGCTAGCGGCAAGGAAGGCCGTGGAAGTGGAGGATGAGCTGGTCGCATTTGGTTTTAGCTTTATTTTTTTTTTAACTTTTATTTATTTTTGAGAGACAGAGAGGGACAGAGTATGAATGGGGGAGGGGCAGACAGAGGGGGAGACACAAAATCCAAAGCAGGCTCCAGGTTCTGAGCCATCAGCACAGAGCCTGATGCGGGGCTCAAACCCATGAACTGTGAGATCATGATCTGAGGCAAAGTTGGATGCTTAACTGCCTGAGCCACCCAGGTGCCCCGGTTTTACCTTTAATCCGTCGGGCATGGGGTCCAACTGTGTCCTGTCAGGTCCTCTGAAATATGAAAGCCTGTCATTGAATGTCGCTCAAACCCCTTCTAGTGACCTGGGAGACCTACAAGATCTGGCCCCTGTTTGTTCTGTTGCTGTTTGTTCATTCCGTCCCGTTACTCTGGCCCCACTGACCCTCTGGCCCCACCTCAGCCCCTTGGCCCTGGCTGTTCCCTCTCTCTGCCACCTGCAAGGCTCTTCTCCTCGATTCCCACAGGGCCGCGTCACCTCCTTCATGTCTTTGTCTAAACGTTACCGGTCAATGGGACCAACTCATAATGCCCTTCCCAGTCCTGATCGGTCTTACTGGTGAATCCATTTCCTGGAGGTGTTGTAACAAAGTACCACAAGTAGGGGGCTGAAAATAGCAGAAACTCACTGTCTCACAATTCTGGAGACCAGGAGTGCAGAATTAAGGTGTTGGTAGAGTTGTTTCCTTCTGGAAGTTGTGAGAAGTACTTTTCCTTGCCTCTCCTTCGGCTTCCGGTGTTGCTGGCCATCCTTGGCATTCCTGGGCCTCGCAATCTCTGCCTCGCCTTCACACGGCCCTCTCCTTGTGTCTCTGGGTGTTTCTGTCCAGATTCCCTCATGTAAGGACACCAGTCATTGGATTAGGGCCAATCCTAACCCAGTATGACCTCTTTCTAACTTGATGACACCTGCAAAGACCCCATTTCCTATCAGCTCACATTCTGAGATTCTGGGTGGGCGTGAATTTGGGGAGCATCATGTCAAAGTCAGTGCACCCTGTTTCCTTTTTATTTTTTCTACAGCCATTATATGCCTTCTAACTTTCTATAGCTCTACTAAAATGTTGCTCGTTGTCTGTCTCTCCCCACGAACAAGGACAGAGGACAGCTCGTCTTCAGTGAGGTACCCTCCGACCGAGTGGGTGCTTGTCAAATATGTACTGAGCGAATAAGTCGCCACTCTGAACAAAATCAGGATTCTGGTAGCAAGGACAAAGGGCAGAAGGGATAAGTGAGTAGGTGACGCTCAGTGTCCACCATTTTTCTTCCAGGTCTCTCACTTTCCTATGGGAGCCCCGTCTCAATAGCTGTTACGTGTGTCTGTTAGGGGTTGATTTGTCTCCTCAACATTTGTTATGTTGAAGCCCTAACCCCAGCACCTCGGAATGGGACCTTGTTTGCAGATAGAGTCTTTACAGTGGTAATTAGGTTGAAATGAGGTCGTTAGAGTGGGCCCTAATCCAATATGACGGGCGTCCTTTCTCCTTAAAAAAGAAAATTTGGACACAAATGTGCTCACAGGGAGAATGCCACGTGAACATATAGGCAGAGGTCTGAGTGATACTTCTATGAGCCTGGGAACACCAAAGGTTGCCAGTAAACCACCAGAAGCTAGGGAGAGAGAATCGACCAGATTCTCCCTCAGCCCTCAGAAGGCACGAATCCCCACTGTCCCCTCGATCGCGGACAGGACAACAACTGTCTGTCGTTTAAGCCACTCAGTTTGTGGTAATTTGTTATGGCGGCCCCAGGAGACCGACCCAGTATCCGTGCAAACTGTCCTCACCGTTGAGGCAGACCAAGGGAATTCTTGCTCTCATAAGCCCTGAACTAACTCACATACCAAAAAAGGGCTTGGAGGTGGGAGAGAGGATGGGGCCACAGACCCCAACTTCCCAAGCATCTCCATGCATCATGAGAAGCAGACGTTGGCTTTTCCCTCGCGCCCACATCCAGGGGGCCCTTATCTTACGTTCCCCGCCCCCACAGAAAGTGAGGCTCAGGAATTCATATGTTTGTTGTTGCTTGTGTTACTGAATATCCATGAAATGCAAAATGGCACCGTGACCTAATGAGGTATTAACCCTGCCTCATTACTACACATCAACCGTGAAAGCAGGCCCCTCTTGGCCAGGACTATTTCAAGGAGATTTAGGAAATATTTGAGCCTCCGGAAGAATGGCTGGAAGTCAGGGACTCTTCAAATGGACCTTTCTGTGAGCTCCAGGCATTAGCCTGCCCTCTGTGAAAAACTTGATGTGCCTTATCGCGATAATTCCAGCAGCGACCCTCCCTGGTAGGCATTATTAGTCTCATTTTAGGAAACAGAGGGTCAGGGAAGTTAAAAACCTTGGAGGCGTCTGCAGCCGCCTTGTTCACACGACATCAAATGCCACGTTTGTCCCCCGACACTAGCTCCGACCCCTGTTCTGTGTGCACCTTAGTCGTTATCAGTCTTGAGGGTGAAAGGTCAGGGGGCCTGGTGCCCTAATCCAGCCCTCGCTCTGGTTTTGATCGCCCTGTGTGTCCACCAAGCCCAGTTGCTGGGAGGTCACCGTCCCCCACTACCTGGGGGACTCCAGAGTCCAGGAGCTGTGTGGGCTGCGCCTGTAAAGCAGTTTGATGATGTGTTAAGTGTCACTGTTTAATGAGCTGCAGGACCGAACACTCAGGGTAGGGGCGAGGGAGGCCGACGCGGCCCCCAGACGCGGGCTCCTGCCCAAGTTCAATCGTAAACGTCACCGCCAAGGGCGGGTCTGGAGTCCCCGCGCCCAGGACCCCGACTTCCGCTGCCCCCTTGGCCTCTGCCTAATCCTCGCTCCACTCCAAAGCGCGCCCCGACTTCCTCCCCAGCCCTCCTGCCCCGCGGCCAGTCCTCGGGGCTGTCATCATGGGAGGTCTTTGCTTACCACAGGACAAAGCAATTACAGCCAGACGGGGTGAATTAAACCAGAAAGAATGAGTTTCCTCCAGCGCCAGAGACAAATTTGGGGCCTTGCTTGGGAGGAGAAACCGGTAGGACCGTGGTGAGGACAGAGACTGACGCGGTGACATCAGGGAGCAGGGTTGAGAGAGATGTGGGACACAGAAAGTGCATGGTCTTCCCTGGGCTGTCTCCACACCGGTGGTCAAGTGGACAGCAGGAGTGAAGGGAGAGTGGCAAAGCCGTCCATCCTTCCACCCACCCACCCATCCATCCCTCCACCCCCACCCATCCATCCTTCCACCCACCCATCCACCCACCCGTCCGTCCATCCATCCATCTGTCTGTCCGTCCATCATCCATCCTTCCACCCACCCACCCATCCATCCATCCACCTCCACCCATCCATCCTTCCACCCACCCATCCACCCACCCATCCGTCCATCCATCCATCCGTCTGTCCGTCCATCATCCATCCTTCCACCCACCCACCCATCCATCCATCCACCCCCACCCATCCATCCTTCCACCCACCCATCCACCCACCCATCCGTCCATCCATCCATCCATTTGTCCGTCCATCCATCCATCCATCCTTCCACCCACCCACCCATCCATCCATCCACCCCCACCCATCCATCCTTCCACCCACCCATCCATCCACCCATCCGTCCATCCATCCATCCGTCTGTCTGTCCATCCATCCATCCTTCCACCCACCCACCCATCCATCCATCCACCCCCACCCATCCATCCTTCCACCCACCCATCCGTCCATCCATCTGTCTGTCTGTCCGTCCATCCATCCATCCTTCCACCCATCCATCCATCTACCCATCTGTCCATCCATCGTCCATCCATCCATCCATCCATCCATTTATGCCAAACATTGACCTAGGAGTTTGGAATCCAAGTGCAAACTGGAGACTAGTGAACACGGATTAGGAGCCAGGGATTTGGAATAGAGTGCTTATGGCTGGTTCCATCCTTCATTAGTGGGGTAGCCCTGGGCACCCCTAACCTCCTGAGTCTCTGTTTCTGTAAAATGGGGACAAAAAGGCATTCGTTGTGTCAGGGCTTTGGAAGAGAATTATATGGTACAATTTATACAAAATCAAGGGGCACCTGGGTGGCTCATCAGTCCATTGAGCCTCCGACTTTGGCTCAGGTCATGGTCTCATGGCTCAGCTCGTGAGTTGGAGCCCCGCATCGGGCTCTGCGCTGACAGCTCGGAGCCTGGAGCCTGCTTCGGATTCTGTGTCTCCCTCTCTCTGCCCACCTCCTCTTGTCTTCTGTCTGTCTGTCTGTCTCTCTCAAACTAAATAAAAGTTAAGAAAATAAAAAAAAAAGAGCATTGCTTTGCACATAGACATTTGAGAAAATAAATTCATCACATAGAGGGTCTTGTATGTGTGTCTGTTGAGTGAATGACTGATGTTTTTCTCTGTGTTTTACGTACGTTAACTTGTTTAGTTCTCGAAAATAGGTGAGGAAGTCATTCCTGCCATCTTCCTTTCTTTCAAAATAGAAACTGAAGTACCCAAGTGACCCCCCCCCCCCAAACTCACACAGCTGTGAAATAGCAGAGGTGACATGTGAGGCCACGGAATTTAGCTCTAGAAATAATGTATCCATGGACTCAAGTCCACTGCCTGCTGATAATGCTGGAACAAGAAAGGAAGAGAGAAAGGAATTATGCTTCATGTGTTTAAATTAAAAAACTTCTTTATGTTTATTTATTTTTGAGAGAGAGAGAGAGAGAGTGCAAGCAGGGGAGGGGCAGAGAGAGAGAGAGAGAGAGAGAGAGAGACAGGATCCAAAGCAGACTCCAGGCTCCGAGCTGTCAGCCCAGAGCCCAACACGGGGCTCGAACTCACGAACCGTGAGATCATGACCTGAGCTGAAGTCGGACACTTAACTGAGTGAGCCATCCAGGTGCCTCGCTTTATCGGTTTAAGAGCTAGGGGTTGGAGCAGAAGGTCCTTGGAGATCTCTTGAAAGAATTCTATTCAGGGACTCTCTCTGCCCCTGGCTGGGTACGGACACACACACACAAGCACACAAACACACGCTTGTGTGTGCATGCTGTGGCCTCTGCTGACCTCCAGCTGCTACCCTCTGCACGCCCTGCAGCAGTGGCTGTTTCCTGGGAAGGGGTGGATGGAGTTGCTGTGTGGACGTCTAGAGCAAAGCCTGCTGACCCCTGTAACCGCCCTCCTCCTCCCTGCTTCCCCCCTTCCTTCCCTCCCTCCAGGGCCCGGTGCAAACACGGCATCCAATTTGTTACCTACACAGGAAGGTCAGGGCCCTGTTGGCCCCTGCACTTTTCTCAGCGTGGGTCACTTGGCTGTGGCTTGCTTGTTTTTCTCTCTGTTCTTTGAAAGCATACTTGGGATCTGGGGAGGGCACTGGCACCAGCCGGTAACTTCTGACTGTTAAGAGATTCATTGGAGAGAATGCTTTTCTGGAATCCTGAATGGGGGTCAGAGTCTTCTAGGCGGAGGCTGGGTGGATGGATTCTAGATGGAGAACTTGGGGTCCTCTGTAGACCGTGAGCTAGACAGATTGTACCTTGGAGGCTAATTAGGGTTCACGGACAAAGCACTAGGTGATATTATGTGCATACGTGCATGTATGGCTACACGTGTGGACACGTGTGCTCATGTGGGCATTTTTCTGGCCAGAGAATTCATAGACGTCTTTAGGATTTCAAATGGATTGGAGTCCCCATAGGGTTGAAAACCTGGCTTGAAGTCAAGGGGAGTTCAAGGGAGAGGTTCTGAAGTGTCTTGGGAAACCAAGGCACCAAGGAAAAATGCTGTGGATTCACAGAGTCTACGTTCCACGTTATTTGGTTCAGGGGCCCAGTTCAAACATCTGCCGTGACCAAAGGTGAATATAAATGAAGAAGTCCCAGCCAAGTGGAAGGAAAATCTCAGTGCCCAGAAGCCAATATGGCGCCAGTGAGACTATAGTAAAACCGGATGGAAAAGAACAATTCATGTGCCCGGTGAGGAGCTCCTAACCATTGCATCTATTGTTGCTATAGTGGGATGTTGTCCCAATTCTGCTGAATCTTCCAGATTATTTGAGCAAAATCACAAATCCTGACTTCTACCTGGAATATCCCAAATTTAAAATTTTAAATATTTTGTAAATTTAAAATAGAATACTGTGAAAGTCGAACAAAAGAAATGTATAGGCCTGATCTAACCTGTGAGCTTCTCTTTTTTGACATCTGGCATTTTGTCTTCATCATTTTCTGTCAGGGAGAGAATTGAAAACCAGAAAAGGGAGGTGGTCTGTCCCTTCAAGATCATGTAAAATAAATGCGTGATGGAATCGGTTCTTAAAAGTCTTACCTGCTAGGTCATAACCCTTGCTTCTCCTACTCTTAACAGACTGCTTAGGGAATAGCTCCTTCTATAATGGGCAGTCACCTTCTTCAAGGGAGACCGGCAGTTATTCAAGCCTCGATAATAGACATAGTTACTTTCAGTGTATCCATTGTGGGATTTGTGGGTGATTTATTGCATTTCTTATTCTCTCATTTAGGGAAAAGGCCTTTTTGCCTCACACCTCGATTCTGGGTTTAGCCATGTAACTTGCTTTGGCCAAGGGGAACTTAGCAGCTGTGATACAAGCCAAAACCTAAGAAAGACTGAGTGACTTCTGCTTGTTTTTCTCACTCTTGGACCCTTGCCTTGACCCTGTGTACTAACATGCGCTGGCCTGCTGGAAGCATGTGAAGAACACAGGGAGGAGAGCCCAGTCGTCCCCCTGGAGACCATTCTAGACAAGCCAGTCTCCAGCAAACCCCTATCTGACTGTATTCACAAAAGCAAGGCCAGCCTAAATCACCCAAACTCAGTTCAGGTAAATGAAACCATCCAGCCTTCTCGTAGACTCGGGAGAAATGAATATCTGGTTGTCATCTTAAGCCACTGAGTTTTGGGGGTTTATGTTACACAGCAGTAGCTAACCAATACAAGGAGAGGTTGTGAGGATTATTCACTTCATGAATTCATGGTGGGGAATATTGAGTACGTTCTTTCTCTCCCTCAATCTTTGATTTCAATCTCCTGCCTTTACTTAGTAAAACTCAGAGAGGGAACACTCATTTGAGCACGGTCATATTATCTTCTGTGTGCCAGGTACTACACTGGCTATTCTCCCCTGTTAGGTTTGTTCATTGCCCTAAGAAATTTATATAACATAGCCATCCAGGTACTCTGGCTTCTTATAAAGAGCTCTGAACCCATACAGACCCGGTTTGGAATTCTAGTCCCACTACTATTTAGATTTGTGATCTCATACAAGTGACTAACCTCAGTCTCCTTACTTAAAATTGGAATAATAGTTACTATCATGTTATGCAGAATGAATCAGGCAATGGATCTGATTACGAATTCATTTGGTTGCAAGTAACAGAAAATTTGGCAGTTGTGTAAGTCATAAAGACATGTAACAATGTCACACAAGAATGAATCTGGATCGACATCTCCTGGGACTGGTTTAAGGCAGAACATTATCAGGGTAGCATCCTTGCGATGCTCTTGGACTTTACCTCATGGCAGTAAAGTATTTGCTGCAGCTCCAGAAATCATGGAGGTACAAGATGGGGGAAATTTTAGACTTTTCAGGGAAGTCAAGTCTTCCTGGAATTTACCAGCAGCCTTCCCTTTCATTTTATTGATGGCTGTATGACTCTTATGAGTAGAATCTGCAAGGGAGCCTAAGAAAAGAAGTATTTGTAATTGGCATCCTCTAGAATTGGAGGCATGAGCAGGAGATGACACTGGGAATGGATGTTGTGTTGGCCAAACGATGATGTTCTCCTCGTTTTCAAAGGATGCCTCGTATAGAATGGGTGAACTGGTTAGGAATAGAATGGTTAGGAACTGTTTATTCTTCCCCATCATGCATTTCTTTAACTTGGGACCTGATCATAGCCTTAAAGGAGAGCAATGGGATTTTTTTTTCTACTCTGTGTTTTAAGGTACGTTAGATTTCAGAATATTTTCTCAGCTATAGAAGAACAAGGCTGGGACATCTATTGAGCTCACAACTTCTCCCCATGGCCATGTTTATCCTTCATGCATCCCTTCCCATGATCCCAACCTTGGGGACTCTGTGCCTCCCTCACTGCAACCCTGTGAGCCGAGGGGAGCGACCCATGCTACTGCTTCCCCACTCTTGCCCGGCTCTTCATGGCCATTCATTGGATTGGGTCTGCACCTTTGGTTATGAATCCTTGGGGAACACGGTGAAATGCAGATTTCTGGGCCAGACTTTCAGATCAGTCTGGCACGTTGGGGGGAGCTGGAAAACATGTATATTTAGCTCACACCCCAGATGGTCTTTGGAACACACTTTGAGAAATGTTGCCTTAAGGTCTAAGGTCTAAGCTGCACACTTTGCAGCTAAAAGTGCGCTAGCCGAGTGCAATTTCTTGTTGCATGGGGAAAGTCAGTCTGCGGTAAGAGAGCCAATGCAGATTGCAGAGAGAAGCAGAAATCAAGAAATAAAGGGAGAGAGAATGGGTCCTTAGACCCACCCGTCTCTGAGGCCAGTTCCATCCCACCTCTTCTGGAGGTTTTGGTAACACAAACCAGAATATTCTTTATTCTTTTATAAATCTTGAGCTCCTATAACTTTAGTTTCTTCCTCTGCTACGTCTTTTGCAACTCCCCCCAACGCTTCTTGTATCGATGGGATGTGATGTCCTGAGAGGAACAGTGACTTCTCCAAAGTCATAAAGCTAATGTAAGGCCACACTTAAAGCCACAGCCCTCATTCTCTGGCTCCAAGGCCACTTTTGTTTTGTCCTTTGCATTCTTAGGGTACCCTGTAGATATGGAGAACTTACTGGTATATGGGCAAGCATAATTGGCTTATATATAATGTAAATCTTTCTGAAAAGATGAACCATAATATTCCATAAGTAGACCGTATTTAATAATACCAAGTGAATGAGGCTGATCACTACCAACATCCAAATCAGTGGCTAACACTTAATATAGCAAGAGTTGGGGCACCTGGGTGGCTCAGTCGGTTAAGCGTCCCACTTCAGCTCAGGTCATGATCTCGTGGTTTGTGCGTTTGAGCCCCAGGTCAGGCTCTGTGCTGACAGCAGCCTGGAGCCTGCTTCAGATTCTCTCTCTCTCTCTCTCTCTCTCTCTCTCTCTGCCCCTTCACCACTCATGCTCTGTCTCTTTCTCAAAAATAAATACATGGTAAAAAAAAAAATAGCAAGGGTTTATTCCTCTTGAATAGACAAGAGTTATTGGTACATGTACAATGCATGTTTGCCTGGGTAGTGGGCGGGGGGTTGGGGGAGGGTCTGCTCCTTGAAGTCATTCAGAGATCTAGGCTGATGTAGGGTTTATCTTGACATGTTCTTCCATGGTCACCATAGTAGTGGAACATGAACATGGGGAATCACTTATCCTGGCCCTTGAAGCTCCCGCCTCAAAGTGACCCACATCCCTTCTGCTCATATTCCATTGGCTGAAGCAAGTCACACGGCCATGTCCCACTTCAAAAGGGGCAGAGAAGTACAATTATTCCAGGTACCTGGAAAGTAGAGAATGAGAAATATTTGGTGACTAGCTCTGTTAGCAACTGCACCAAAGGACTTCAGCAATTTAAGAAAATCTTTGAGGGGCGCCTGGGTGGCTCAGTCGGCTAAGCGTCCAACTTCGGCTCAGGTCATGATCTCACGGCTTGTGAGTTCAAGCCCCGCGTTGGGCTCTGTGCTGACAGCTCACAGTCTGGAGCCTGCTTTGGATTCTGTGTCTCCCTCTCTCTCTCCCCCTCCCCCACTTATGCTCTGTGTCTTTGCTCTCTCTTTCTCTCTCTCAAAACTAAACATTAAAAAACGAAAATCTTTGCATAAAAATATAAGCTAGAATATATTGATAGACTAATGTTGACTAGGCACTTTGCTTACATGATCGTACTTAATAGGCACCCTGAAAATTGGGTATGGTTATTTCCATTTCAGAGAGGCAAAAACCAAAATTGGAAAGATCCTACAAATGCCAAAAGTCATCAGCCAGCAAGTGATGGTTTTAATTTCGAACCTGGCTCTTTCCAACGTCCATAGTCTTAGTCACCATTAAAAAAATGTTCTTCAGCACTTTTAGAGGCACCATATATTTTCAAAATACCAGAAGGGGTAAAGCAGTATTAAGAAAGACACAAAGATGACTCTTAGGGAGTTCATTGTCTGGCCATTAAAATATTCATGATTTGTCTTCCATTGGATGAGAATTTCCAAATCAGCCTTTCCGTAAAGTGAAGAATCAGCAACAAAACCAGTGAGCCAGTATTAACACTATAAATGATTTAGCGTTCTCAAGGATCAAGTGTGATGTGCAGAAGCTTATCAACTTCTCTGGTGAGAGCCCGGTATAATCTGGCTGGTGTCTATATCAGTCTTCACCGAGGGTGTTCTTTATAATTTTAAAAGCCATTTTTATAGTTTACATTATCGTCCAGCAAATATTCACTCCCCCCTCCCTCCCTGCTTCTCCTACTGTTGACAGAGAATATTTTCTCCAAGCCGGGGAGTTTGGGCTTCGTCATGTGACATGCTTTGGTGAAGGCAGTTCTGGGGGCATGATGTAAGCAGAGTCCTTAAATATGCCTTCACGCTCTGGCTTGACTCTTGAGCTCTTTTACGTTACTGTGAGAAAAGCATCACTCAGGTAGTCAATGCCCCTTCCTTTATCCTGGACCCCAGAATAAACATGGAGCAGGCATGGAGTCACGCAGGCAAACCAAGCCTGTGTCAGCTGAACCACAGCTGATTGCAGATCCATACATGTAAAAAATAAATCCCTATTGCTGTAAACGACTAGACTGAAATGGTTTGTTATGCAGCATCACTATGGCAATAGCTGACTAATACACTTTTTATCTTACATGCTGGTAAGAGGTGAACGTTGGCCACTGGGACATTTAAAGGATCATTTTTAAGCCTATTCAATCAGATAGGTGGGGTACATCTTCAGAGACTTCAAGGTGGTGGGATGATGAACTCTTGTTATGGAAGGGCATAGGACTGGGAATTAGAACATTTGAGTCCTAATCGGGGCTCTAACTTACACAGGCTATTTGAAGGCTGATAGGTCAAGTCTCTTTGGACTTTCGTTTTATTTTATATAAAGGGGCTGTTCTAGATCAGGATGATAAGAAATGAATCCTATTATAGATCAGAATGACAAGACTAAGTGGTCCCCTGAGATTCATTAGTAATGGTGGTCTTGAGGACTGCCACAAATTTGGAGAATGGGTCCTGGTCCCAAAGGAAAGTTCTGTGATTGATTATTGATTCCTGCCATGGGCACACATTTGTGGGTTTTTTTTTTTTTTTGGTTTGGTTTTGTTTTTGCCCATACCTTGCCCACTGTATACATCTGGGACTTTAGGAGTCTAAGAAGCCAATCTATTGTCCTTGTGCTCTGACAAAGATTGAGTCAGAGAGAAACCTGATCTTCTGTGAAAGAACAGGGAAGAAAAGGAGAGACCAGAGTTCACAGACTCTGTGAGGTTAGGGTGACTATTTTGTAAAATTCCTTGCATTTCCTTAGCAGAGCTTCTGGGGAGAGTTGCAGCTGTGATGGCGAACTTGGCGGGCCACTTGGTGCGCACATCCCTTTGCCCACCAAATGGCGGGGAATCTAAGCTGACAAAATCCAGGGCTTTAAGAATTAAAGCTGATAAGGGGTATTCGTAGGAGTTGAGGGGAGCTGGCAGCTTTGGTCCCTGTAAGAGCAGGTGCAAGTCCTCATAATGGGGTGACGGGTACCATTTGGTCAGTGAAACAAAATTGCCAAACCTGTGGCCAATCCAAGTTGAGTAAGAATCAAAATGAAGGCAACCAGACCTTCATTTGTCTGTGCATTGTTCACTGGGAAATCTAATTGGCTGCCTTCAGGGACTAGTTTTGAAAGTTTCTGCCTCACCCTTTTAAAAAATATGCTTACACCTGCCATCAGAGCTCTTTCTACAGCCTTTGGGTTAATCACCGAGCTTCGTATTTTGAAGCAGCTTAGAGAACATGGATTCAAAGATTAGCCTGCCCACCGGGCGGCTGTTAAAAAAGCAAGGGCATCTTCCTGGAAGGGTGGAAAAAGATCAGCCGGAAGTTTGCTGTAAGCCGGAAATGCTTATTGGCTCCGCTCCCTCAAAGCCCAGTTTAGCTGCCTGCTTGTTCACTGTCTTTGATGGGCTGGCCACCCTGATGACTGCCAGATCAGTGCCCTGTCGCTAGGCAGGCAGTGCAGTCCGCCTTGTTTTCTCGTATAGGTCCAAACCTATCACGCATGGGTCTGAGGAATCATCTACTGATGGAATGAACACCTGCCATCGCAAATGTGCACACAGACTTGTGCCTATCAGGGAATAAATAGCTTTAAGCAAAAGGCAGAAATTAAAAGCCCATTATGCAAACTTAGTGACCAAGGTTTGGCTCTCAACTTGATAAACATAAATGAAAGTTTTCCAAGTATTCACTGTGGGTCAGACACTGTTCTAAGCCCACTAGATGGTCTCCCTCCTTTGGTGCTCACGTCAAAGCCCGTGAGTTAAGAACTATTGTTGTCCGCCCCTTGGCATCCATATCTGCCAACATACTGAAACACAGAGAAGTTACATAGCATATCAAGGTCACATAGCTCATAAGGGCCATGGCCGGGATCTGAACCCAGAAAATCAGGCCCTAAATCTCACTCGTAGGCACTCTCTTGCTTAGAGTGGTAGTTCCCTCCAATCACTTGGAGGGCTGGTTAGAACACAGATTGCTGGACCCCACCTCTAGAGCTTCTGATTTAGCCCATCAGAAATGGTTCCCAGAAATTTGCATTTCTTATAAATTCCTTAAGTGATATTGATGCTGCTGCCTCAGGGATTCATACTTTGGGAACCATTGATTTAGGGTAATGCTAAATGGCCTTGTCCTTAATGCTAAATGTCCTTAAGTTTGTATTTTGCTCATACGACAGAGGTAAAGGTTCCTTGTCATTGGGTAGTTTGTCTTCAACTAGTGATTCAGGAATTCAGATCCCCCCCCCCCCCCCCATCTTGTGGCCGTGCCTCTCTTTAGGCTCAGCTGAAGCAAATCCATAGCAAGGAAAAAATTCTTAAAAGGTTTGGTCTGGAAGTGACACACATCATGTCTGCCCAGGTTTCATTGGCAAGAACTAGTCACATGACTGCACCACTGGGAAGAGGTTGCTGGGAAATGTAGTCTTTTTCCAGGGAGTGGCTTCCTGACCACAACTTTATATTATGGTAGAGGGAGTATGAATTCCGGTGGATAGCTAGAAGGCTCTGCCAGAGGTAACATGGCGTCCTGCCTCCATCTCTAAATGTACCAGCTCCAGCCATTGGGAGTTCAGATGATTGCTTTTCCAGCTCAGAAAAGTGATTTGCTTTTCTCACTTGGACCTAACAATAGGCTGAATATTTCTCACTTGTGCTTTGGCTACCAGAATGTGACAAAGACGGGGCTTAGATGAACGCCTAACGTAGACACTCATGGAAATCTGAA
The DNA here is from genome assembly GCF_018350215.1 of Panthera leo. NCBI lineage: Eukaryota > Metazoa > Chordata > Mammalia > Carnivora > Felidae > Panthera > Panthera leo. The sequence goes on from NC_056690.1 coordinate 12,031,710, forward strand.
CAGTGTGTACTTTTTTCTGGAGAGAGGGTCTATAGACGTGAGATTTTTTAAAAGAGGTGATGGAGGCTTAAGAAAAGTTGAGAACCACGACTCTATGAGAATGTGCATTTTTCTCCTTTCCACTCAGTCCCTCATCGCTGTCTACTATGTCCCTCTTTTCATTTTCTAACAAATACCAATAACTGATACTGTGTTTTATTTGGTTCCTGTCTGTGCCACGGGTTGAATATCAGCTGCATTGTCTGTCCTCTTCATTGATGTATCCTCAGTATCCAGAGCAATATCTGGCTCGTTGTAAACGTGCAGTAACCAATAATGAGCATATTAGTGAATAAGAGATAAGGAATGTGGATTAAAACGTTCTAGTGCTATGCTTTGGGTTACGTGTGCCCAAGATCCCCCCCCCCATTTTATTGAGGTATATTTGACATGAAACTTGTGTAAGTTTAAGATGCACGGTGTGTTGATATGATACGTTTGTATATTGCAAGATGATTACTACCATAGCCCTGGCTAACACCTCCATTCCTGTCACATAATCACCATTTCATTTTTGTGGGGAGAACATTTTAGGATCTACTTTCTTAGCAACTTTGAAGTATATGATGCAGTATTATTGGCTATAATTACCATGCCATACATTAGAGCTTGTTATTCTTATAACTGGAAGTTTCTACCTTTTGACAAGTGTCTCCCCATTGACTCCACCCCAGCCCCTGGTAGCGGCCATTGTACTCTCTGTTTCTCTGAGTTTGGCTTTTTAAATTTTTTTTTCAACATTTATTCATTTTTGAGAGACAGAGAGAGACAGAGCATGAGAAGAGAAGTGGCAGAGAGAGAGAGAGAGAGAGAGAGAGAGAGAATCCAAAGCAGGCTCTGGGCTCTGAGCTGTCGGAAAAGAACTTGACGTGGGGCTCAAACTCACAAACCGTGAGATCACGACCTGAGCAGAAGTTGGACACTTAAGCGACAGAGCCACCCAAGTGCCCCTGAGTTTGGCTTTTTAGATTCCATACATAAATGATATCAAACAGTATTTGTCTTTCTTTATGTGACTTATTTCCTATAGTGTAATGCGCTCAAGTTTCATCCAGGCTGTAGCACGTGGCATGGGTGTGTGTGTCCATGTGTGTTCGCTCACACACCATATACATACACACAGACAAGAATAAAATGGACCAAAATAACAATGGTTATCTCTAAGGGATGGTACCAATCAGGCATTCAACATAATCAAGTATCTTGTGACACATATAAATAATTCCGCTGTATAATTTTATTAATGTCTGGACGTAGACACACATAAATAATTCTGATTACATGGCACAATTATAAATGCAGATTTTGGAAGGCTGAAATTGATCAACATTATCTGCATTGACAATAAGCCCATAATGCAGCATAATGGATTTTTAAAATGCAGCATAAATCTGCTTAAAACAATATCCAGGCAGCCCAACATCAAGACACGTTAAAAACGGCCACCACTTTCTGGACTGTGACTTCCACGCCAGCACCTTGCAGACACAGCAAATGCAGGAAATTACACAGTGGATGCCTTGCCGCGGTACAGAAGATAGGTCCAGCATCTTGCTAAAGTAACGCTTCTATCCACGTTGAGTGACTGGGATGATTTTTCTGTCTTTAAAGCAAGAAAGAAGATGGAAATGTTCAGCCGGATGCTTTCTCCCAAAATGTAGAATTTTTCTTGGAAAAGCTACAAAAGGCATGAATTAAAGGAAGTCCCCTTTTAAGGAAAGGCAGACAGATACAGCTGCTGATGGGATAGACAGATGTGGGGTACATCAATTAGCCAGAGCTGTTCATTCTAACCAATCTAAGGCTTTGTCCCTATGGAAAGCGGGGCCGATTTCTGAGACTAAGGCAAATTAACTGAATGGATTAATCTCTAAACTGAAGACTCAAGAAATAATGAAGTAAAGAAGGAGGGTTCAGGGTGTATTATCATGTAGCTTTCCACCCTGCTACTCTTTTAGAAAGCCAAGTGGAATCTTACTGAGTTATTCACACCACTGTTGTCCTGCTCTCAGCATCTGAAAATTGATACAAAACAAAGATAGATACAGAAACCATAAAGTAACTTCAGATCCCCTATTCATGCCTATAATTGAATGCCACACAATTATTGTGCCCGAGGCCAAGGTGGGGGACACCCAAATTATGCTCAATGTGCTATTCAGTTTTATAATTCTCAGGTGTCTCAGTTGGTTAAGTGTCTAACTCTTGATCTTGGCTCAGGTCGTGATCTCACAGTTGTGAGATCGAGCCCCATGTTGGGCTCTGTGCTGACAGTGCAGAGCCTGCTTGGGATTCTCTCTCTTCCTCTCTCTCGCCCCTCCCTCCCCTCAAAATAAATAAATAAACTTTAAAACTCTCAAGATATCACTAGAAGTGGGACCCAGAAGAATAATTCAAGAATAGACAAAACAAAGACAGATGAAAAATGTCAGCAGAACTAAAGGCAGCTGGCAGATTCCATACTGATGTATTAAGCACATTCATTTCGATTTACGACAATTAATTGGGAAGACTCCTTAAAGTTAACCAAGTCCAGAATGTAACCTAGTAAGTACCTGTCAAGGAGTACTGCCGTTAAAATATTTGACTCTGCAGTGTTTGGGCAAGTTAGGAACAGGCGTGGATCTTTGGTAAAGATTTTCTGAATTGAGTGAATGAATGAAAGGACATCTGAAGGAATAAACACGGTTGATAAAGCCAGATCTCCTTAGTGAAGGATCCAGATACATGATAACCAATTATGTGGAAATGATCAAACAATAGCACACACAACACACATTTAATGAGGTCTCAGTGCGTGCCAAGTTTGCTCTAGGTAGTTCACACGAGCTAACTTACTTCATTCCCATCTAATAAATCGATGAAATACACCCAGTTATGATCGCATCCCCACTTGTTGTGGGAGCAAGTGACACACAGAAGGATGAGGTAGATTTCTTAAAGTCATGAAGTTAAGTGTGGCGGTCGGAATTCAAAATCCTGCCGATGGTTGCCACAGCCCCCCATTTTATTCACTCTTCTCTGCTTCCTCTCGCTGTTTCAGTTAATTCTTATAATGACTGTAGGAAGTAGGATTTGACAGAACAGAAAGCTAAGGCACAGAGAAGTGATAAAGGTAGGGTTTGGATCTAGATCGAAACCAAATGTAACGTCTCTCTTCACACCAGAAGGCATCATCCCTTAAGGAACTTTTGGCTCATCTAAAATTGTCACTCTACAAGAATTTTATGCAAGAGATCTCTGTCGTTCCTGATGTTTCTTGAATTCCTCACACTGGAAATCCACAGCACACCTGAATTCATCTAGAACCATGGACAGCACCCAGGGTTTGGGAACGTCTTCTCAGGTTTTCAGGAGTAGGGTGGTGCAGGTTCTTTCCTTCTTGAATCAAACCAGCAATCATGTATCAATCAGGCTTTATTGGTGAGAAAACAGGTTGGTTCATCTGGAGGTTTATTTGGAAGTAGCTGCTTTACATCACTAGCCACGGAGTCTTTGATGTTGACTTGGTTTGTCAACCTCATCGCCAGACATCATCTAGCAAATCATCAAATTGTTTCCAGAGAGCTGGGTATTTTTTAGCTTGCTGGAACCACACTGAAGGCGAAGCCAAGGATATAATTTTGGTCTCCCAAATCATTTTTTCATTGATACCCTCGGTCCTCTACCAGGAGTAATCTTAGCCTAGGAAACCTGTTTCAAGTTACACAAATGCCTGGCAGAAATAATGCCATTTAACCAATCTCTTACATCTTCACATTCATTCATGAAAGAGAGATAAGTCAATATGAACCCATATTTTTCATATGGGTAAGGGAGAAACAGAAGTACTCAGAGAAAACACACATATTCTACTTTATCATGTGACCTAGGAACAGCCCTAAGTAAGCTCTTTGGATTCCTGCTCCTACAAAATAACTTGACATTTATTAATTTATTAATTTAATTGATTATTTACTGGGCTTTAATGAGATGTTTCTGACACACAGCCCCCTTCGCTTCTTTACTCTTACTATATTGTAAATGTTCTTAATATTAACTATTTTCTGACTTACTGTTATATGTTCTTCTTCCTATTTTTGAGTGTGAGCTCTTTGGTGACAGGGACTATGTATGTTTTCTCATCCTTCATGCTTGTTTCAGTTTATAGCATATGCAAGACAATACAAAAATGTTTTACGTTCTACTGGATGAATCACATTTTTAGTGATTGTGCCTGGCATTCTTTTCTTTACTGATACATTCATCTGTGTGCCTTTCTATCTGCTTGCTCATCAATTAATCGAAGTATGCATTTGGCTATCCATCCATCTATTCATCCATTCATCTATCTGTCCAGGCATCCATCCATCCATCCACCCACCCATTCACTCACTCATCCATCCATCCATCCATCCATCCATCCATCCATCCATATACCCATTCTTCCCCTGATCTCATCCCACTAGCAATTCAGACAAAGCAATCAGGCAAATTCACCAGAAGAGCTGACAATTGATAAGGCCTTCCCATTCATTCTTTCTTTTATCCTGTACTAATTTGCTTTCATCCAACATCTTTCTCCTGTGCTATCCCGCTTCTCTTCTTTTTCTCTCAGGAGAGTTACAGAAACGAAAATGAGATGGCTCCTGGGGGCTGGAGAGGGGAGTAAATTGCTTGGTGACAGCTTGGGTCCAGGGACAGATGAAAACCTTAGCCTTAAGCAAAGTTCAGGGAAGCCCAAGGAGCGAGCTGATGGACAGTCTGACTTGTCGAGGGTGAAATCAATTAAAGTACATCAAATCCAGAATTCATGCTTTCTCAGAGTGACAAATCTATGCTGGAAACTGAGAAAGACGAAGGGAGAAAAATGTCTTTGACCTCTCGGAGACCGGCTGTTCCTTCTGTCAGGGGAGCCAGGCTTGGAGTGAGATGCGTTCATGATGAATTATAACAGCCAGCCAGCCACCTTAAAAAAGGACGGGGTGAAAAGGTTACCAAAGAGATCCAAAATGTGAGGAATTCAACCAAACACCAAGATAAATCAACTCGGGGCCAGGAGTGTTTGTGCCATGCCTGTTCAAAGTGCCATGGATAAGCTCACTTAGCCCCACACTTTCAGGCTTGATATGCACCAACATTTACAACCACATGCACGCTGTTTACCAAGTCATGGGAAGGCAATCAGAAGGGAAGAGCCCCGAAGACTGTTCAGTTTGGCATCAGAAGTCTGGAGGCATACCATCTCTGGGCGATGCTGTCCAATAGAACTTTCTGCCATGCTGGAAATGTTCTGTGGTGCCATCCAATATGGTAGACATTAGTCAAAGTGACTCCTGGGCACTTGAAATGTTTTACATTTAAAGAGCCAAATGTGGCTAGGGGCTGTCACATTAGAGAGTAAAGTTCCAGGGCAAATGATGTTTTTGTCTGTGACGGTACCATCACAGAAGCAGGGATGGGTTTAATGTCGGATTGCAATGCCTACTGGTCAAGCTGTTCTGAAAATTGAAAGCATACCATGGTTTGTGCACTTCGTAGAGCAATGACAATATCATTTATCCCTGTATATCAGGCATCTGCCATAGCACCTGACACATAATAGGTGTCTATCCATGTTGAATAACTGATTAAACAAATAACAATAGCCAACTTATTGAACACTTGTTATGTGTCAGATATTGTGCCGAAACTTTGTGTGCATTCTCTCCTTGAATCTGCCTAGTAAGGCCATTGGGTAGGCACTAGCAGAAATAATTATAGTAAACATAGCTTACAACATGGCAAGCTCTCCCCAGAAAGGTTTTCTTGTATTAACACACTTGTTACACCGATTCAACAAGATAGATACTATTATTATCCAATTTGCTTTGGATGAAGAAACTGAGGTGCCAGGAAACCCAAGCAATGCATATTATTATGATTGTGATTAAAAAACAAGTAGGTGCTGGAAAACACCCTGTGTGACTGGTGATGTGCCGGTGATGTGTGTGTGTTCCTGTCTGTCTGTTTAGCCCAAGATGTTCTGGTGAAATTAATGTCCTGTTGGGTGCCCCAGATACATACTCAGCTGTTCTAGCCCAGGCCTGGCTAACACCATGATTTTGAGAGGTGAGAGGCCAGTGAGCATGACTTTTTCTTACCCTAAATGTGCCTGGCCCTGTACCCCAGAGCCCATCATAAAGACCCCCAGAGAGGGAGAGGTCAGGAGTCAGGTGTACATGGCTTATAGCCGGGGTGCAGATTGGGGTTTCATGTCAACACTGCCTGGTCTGTCTCTCTCGTTCCCTCACTGTTTTTGACCAGTTGTCCCAGTTTCTGGGTCTTAATGAGATGAATTTCCCAGATAACTATAATTTGCATTCTTTAGCATCCACATTTACATTATTATTTCCAAATTTGAGCCATTCTGCCTGGAAAACCATCTTCTAAGCTTTAATACTTATGTGTATAAAAACAAGATATGGAACTAGACTTAATCTTTGCTCTTTTTTCCCCCGAGTATATATTTATCCTTGAAAATTATGCACATATAAAACAAGCAGCAAACAAATGTATATTTATAGATGCTTGTGAAATTCACATAGCATAAAATTAGCCATTTGCAAGTTAAAAATTCGGTGGCATTAGTGCCTTTGTGTTTAGTGTTGTGCAGCCACGATCTCCACCTAGTTCCAAAACATTTCCATCATCCCTAAAGAACATTCTCTGCTTTGTAAGCAGTCACCTCCTAGTCTCCCTACCCTTGAGTCCCTGGCAACCACTAATCTGCTTCTTGTCTCTATGGATTTACCTGGTCTGGATATTTCCTAGAAATGGAATCATGCAATTTGTGATAATTTGTGTCTGGCTTCTCTCACCTAACGTGATATTTTTGAGTTCCTCCACATTGTGGCGAGTGCTGGTACTTCATTCCTTTTTATAGCTGAGTAGTATTCCAGTATACAGATATACTATCTTCATTTGTCCATTTGTCAGTGGATGAACAATTGGGTTGTTTCTGTGTTTTGGCTAATATAAAATAGTACCACTACGTATATTTGGGTAGAAGAATTTGATTGGCGAGGATGTGGGACAAAAGGAACTTTTGTGCACTGTTGGTGGGAATGCAAATTGGTGGAACCACCATGGGGAACAGTATGGAGATTCCTCAAAAAATTAAAAATCGAACTACCATACGATACAGCCATTCCACCTCTGGGTATTTATCTGAAAAAACAAAAACAAAAACAAAAACACTAACTTGGAGAGAAATCTTCCCATGTTCACTGCAGCATTATTCATAATAGCCAATATATGGAAACAAACTAATGTCTACTGACAGATGAATGGATAAAGAAAATGTGATAAATATATATACTTATATAGATTATATAATATATACAATATATGATATTACATAATAACATATATAACATTATGTAATAGCAAATATATATAATACAATATATTAGAATTTAAATATTATATATGTAACTTATCCATAAGAAGAATGAAATATTGCCATTTGCAACAAAGTGGACTGATCTTGAGGGCATTATGCTAAGTGAAATAAGTCAGACAGAGAAAGACAAAAACTATATGATCTCACATGTGCAATCTCAAGAAAAACAATCTCACAGATATAGAGGACAGACTGCTGTTTGCCAGAGATGGGTGGTAGAGAGCGGGCAAAATGGGTGAAGGAGGTCCAAAGACACAAAGTTCTAGCTACAAAATAAATAAGTCATGGGAGGTAATGCACAGCATGGGCACTATAGTTGATGATGCTATACTGTGTATTTGAAAGTTACTAAAACAATTTGAGTATCTGTTTTCCATTCTTTTAGTATATACTTATGCATGGAATTTCTGGGTCATAGAGTAATTTTTGAGGAAGCACTACTCTTTTTTCCACAATGACTGTACCACTTTATATCCCTGATAGCAATGTCTAAGGGTTCCAATTTCTCCACGTTCGTTCTAAGACTTGTTTCCTTTCCTCCATGCCTCTTTCTCTTTCTTTTTTACTTTCTTTCTTTCAATTATAACCATCCTAGTGGGCATGAAATGGTATCTTATTGTGATTTTGATTTACATGTTCCTAACAACTAATGATATTGAGTTTCTTTTCATGTACTTATTGGCTATTTGTGTATTTTATTTACAGCAATGTCTATTCAAGTTCTTTGCACATTTTAGAAAGACTTAAGAGGTCTTTGTATACCCTGAATGCTAGACTCTTATCATATATATGATATGTGAATATTCTTCTCCATTCTGCGGGTTACTTTTTCACTTTCTTGGTAACACTCTTTGATGCACTGGAGTTTTAAATTTTGATAGAGTCCAATTTTCCTATTTTTCTTCTTGTTACTCAGGTTTTTGCCATCATATATAAGAATCCATTGCCAAATCTAATGTGATGAAGATTTATCACGATGTTGTATTCTAAGAGTTTTATGGCTTTAGCTCCATATTTGGATTATCTATCCATTTTTGAGTTAATTTTTACATATGGTGTGAGGTAGGGATCTAACTTCGGTCTTTTCCATGTAAACATCCAGTTGTCCCAGCCTCATTTATTGAAGAGATACTTCTGTCCCCACTTGATGTTCATGACACTCTTGCTGAAAATTATTTGGCCACTGATGTATGGTTAATCTTTTTTATTCTTAAGTTCCTCCATTACTGCTTTCTTTTGTGTTTAGTTGATATTTTGTAGTTAATCATTTTTTGACTTCCCTCTCATTTCTTTTCCTGTATTAAAAAATATTTTTGTAATGTTTACCATGGGGAGTACAATTAACATCCTGAATTTCTAACAGTCTAGCTTGAATTTGTATCAACTTTGCTTCAATAGCATACAAAAATCTGTGGTCCTATACAACTTTACCCCCTTTGTGTTATTGTTGTCACAATATATTGTCTTTATACATTGTGAGCCATTAATATCAACTTATAATTATTGTTTTATGCATTTGTCTTTGAAATAGTATAGGAAATAGAAACAGAAGTCACAAACCAAAAAAGGCAATAATACTGGCTTTTATGTATACTTATGTAGCTACTTTTACTGGAATTCTTTATTTCTTTGTATGGCTGTGAGTTACTGCTTAGTGTTTTCTCGTGTCAGCCTGAAAGGACTCCCTTCAGCATTTTTTGTTGGATAGGTTGACTAGTGATCAACTCTCTCAACTTAAGTTTATCTTGAAATGTCTTAACTTCTCCTTTGGTTTTGAAGGGTAGTTTTGCTGGATATAGAATTCTTGGCATCCCATTGCTTCCTGGTCTCCTTGAGAAATTGAGAAACCTCACTGAAGCTCTCTTGTAGTCATTGTTCTCCTGTGCTTGTCAAGATTCTCTCTGCCTTTGGCCTTTGGTAGTTCATTGTGATGTGTCTAGGTGTGGATCTCTTTGTATTTCTTTTTCTTACTATTCATTAAGTTTCTTGGATGTGTAGTTTCTTTAATCAAATTTTGGAAGATTTCGACCATATTTTTTCCTCCTCAAATATTCTTCTTACCCTTTTCTTTCTTTCCTTCTCCTTTTGGAATTCCTGTGATGCACGTGTTAGTACACTTGATGGTATTCCACAGGTCTCTTACACCCTGTTCATTTTTCTTCATTCTTTTTTACCCCCTGCGCCCCAGATCAGAAAATTTCAATTGACTCATTTTCAAATTCACTGATTCTTTCTTCTGACCGCTCAGATCTGCTATTGAAACCCTGTAGTAAAGTTTTCATTTCATTATTTTACTTTTCAACTCTAGAATTTCTTTTGGGCTCCTGTTCATAATTTCTGTCTCCTTATTGATATTCTGCATTTGTTGAGACACCCTTCCCTTGGTTTTCTTTAGTTCTCTGCCCATGATTTCCTGTAGTTGTTTAACCCTATTTAAGACAGTTGATTTAAAATTTTTTGTCTCGTTTGACAGAGTCCTTTGTCTGTGTTTCTTCAGGGATATTTTTTGTTACTTTATTTTGTGCATATTCCATATGTTATTTCTTGCATGATTAGAATTTTTGTTGAAAATTATACATTTTGAATATTATGATGTGGTAACTCTAGAAATCATGTTCTTCTACCTCCTCTACATTTATTTGTGTTGCTGGATTTGGGCCATAGCAGTTTATTTACCTAGTGATTTTCCTGAACTATTTTTATAAATCCTATAGTCTTTGTCATGTTTGGTCTCTGAAGTCTCTGTTCCTCTAACTTGTGTTCAGGTAGTGCTTTGACAGGAACTTCTTTAAACGCTAGGACCCCCACTCAAAAGAGAAAGAAATAGAGAAAAGGAAGGAAGGAGAAATGTAAAGGAAAGCAAAACAGAAAATTCTCAGTCTTTGCAGATGGGCTGTATGCCGGGGCACACTTTCACGTGTAGCTAGGCTATTTACAACTTTGTCTTAGCCTTCATTCCTGTGTGTACGAAGCCTAGATATCTACTAGAGGAAAAAGTCTGTAATCTTCTCAGGTCTTTTCTGAGGATCCATCCTTCCATGTGCCATGCCCTCGGCATGTGCATGGCTTTTTAAATTCCCAAGTCTATGTGGTGACTCTTGAATGCCCTAATCTCCCAAGGAAACTCTCTTTCTAGTTTGTCTTACCAGGCTCTCAGGACATTTACTGTTTGTGTTAACTGTAATCTTTGGGTCCAGATGGCAGTGAGTTATTCATTTGCCTTATGTTTTGAAGGAGGACCTTCTGTGTGGCCACTCATCTGCGTTGTGTGGGTTCTGAGTTAGCCAACACAAAGGCTGCAACATCTCGTGTTATTCCTTCAGTAACCTCCAGACAGGTTAGAACAGACAAATACAATTCTTTAAGAATAAGGTCTATCCTTACTATGGTTTGAATTGCGTCCCCTGCTTTCAAAATCACATGTTGAAGTTCTAACCACCAATGTGATGGTGTTTGTTGGTGTGGTTTGGGCGAGGTGTTTTGGTTTAGATGTATTCATGGGGATGGATCCCTTATGATGGGATTAGTGTCCTTACAAAAAGAGGAAGAGACCAAAGCCACCCCCTCCCCCCCCACCACGACTCCACCATGTAAGAAGATGGCATCTGCAAGCCAGAAGGGGCTCTCATGAGAGCCCGACCATGATGAAACCCTGATCTTGCTCCCCCAGCCCCAAGAACTATGAGGAATAAATTTCTGTTGGTTAAGCCACCCAGTCTGTGGTGTTTTGTGGTGGCCGCCCAAGCCAACTAAGACAATTCTGCATCCTCCAGAACCAGGGACCAGGGCCCCTCACTGGGAATGCAGCTCTTTTCAAGACCACCCCCAAGCAGAGGAAGAGGGTGGGACAGGGTAAGTCAAGAGTCACAAAGCTTTCCTACCAGTTTTAAGTTGCCTTCTCTTCTCTCTTGGTCGTTGTAAACCTCTGACCATTTTCCAGAGTTGAGGAAAAGTTGATTCTGCCCATTTTTGCTTGTTTTTCAATGTGTCTATGGAGTGACAGGTGCCTGGGGCTACCTGCTTCATCATTTTCAGTGACATCACTCCAAGACTTGGTACATACTGTCCCCCGAGAGGCCCTGCTGGACCTCGGTCACTGTGTGGTATTGATATAAACTCAAGGATGTCCACAGTCCAGATACGTAAGGCTGCTTGCTGTCCACGCAGTGGCCTTGCATAGGTAAGCTTTGTATGTCTTTGTGAGTGACTTTTGAAGCTCACTATCTTTTTTCTTTGTTAACAGCCATCATTTACAGAAGTACGTATAGGCTGTCTCTGAAAAGCCTGTGTTCTCCCACCAGCATGACCAACTGTTGGGATTCACCAGAGCTGTGGGGTTTCATGAGACGCAGGATTTTCAGTGCTAAAATCGGATAGCCTTGAGCTAACCAGGATGGTTGGTCATTCTACCTCCCATCCTTGAAATGTCTCATACAGCCTCAACACATTTACACACAGCCCCCCTACACTGTTACAATATGTTCCTTTTGATATAAGTAGTTCCTCTAGCTGATCGCATTCTTGGAGAAGCAGAATATAGTTAGGCTCGGGGTGAGTGTGAATGAACGCCTTCGATGCACGGTCTTGATGGCCGCTCTTTTGACCGCACAAAGGTAGGTTTGCCAACCCCAGGCTCTTGGGTGGGTTTCAGATATTTGTGTGGGTTGGCCGTGTGACCCTTCAACATTACTCGAATGAAAAGTATATAATAATGCAAGTAATGATCTGCATATATCTTTCATTGAAATACCAAAACTCAGTTATTTCACTTGAATTCTCTTATTCGAAATCAACCTGGGGGCTGGGGGCGCCAGGGTGGCTGGGTCAGTTAAGCGCCCGACTCTTGATTTCAGCCCAGGTCATCATCTCACGGTTCGTGAGTTCGAGCCCCACATCGGGCTCTGAGCTAATGGTGTGGAGCCTGCTTGGGATTCTCTCTCTCTGCCCCTCCCCTGCTCACTAGCTCTCTCAAAATAAATAAATACACGTTTTAAAAAGTCAAAAGCCAATGTGGTTTTCTTGCATGTATTCACTAATTCCCATCCTCTCACTCCAATGTTAAGGACTCTAGAACATTCTAGGTTAATGAATTGCGACTCTAGAAAATTGGCTTTCAGTGGAGAGGGTGGGCATTTTGGACCCTCACAGCTGGGGAGAGGGCAGCCCTGGCCTCTAGGGGTAGAGGCCAAGGATGCTGCTGGGCATCCAGCATTGGACAACCCCTACCAGAAAGGATCACCTGGCTCAAGGGTCAACGGTGCCCAGATCGAGAGGTCCTGCTTTTGAAGCATAAATTGGAACCTGTGATTCAAGTGAAGTCAGCGAGGCAGTTAGAACAGACTTTTAAATGCGTCTGTGGAAATGTTTTCCCTTATTATTATTATTTTTTTATTTAGTTTAATAAGAGGCAACCTCTCTACCCAAATATGCTCTGGCTTGCAATAAAAGCTACATTTTTGTACCTTGGAAACTCAAGTCCCAGATTCAGTGAAACCCAAACCACTTGCCACTTCTGCTTCTCTCTCTTGGCAGAAGGTTTTGGTGCAAGAGAAGAGCAGGAGGCATACACCGTATGTTTTTCATTCATTTATGCTGAAGTCGTCGAAACGTTCCTTCTTTTATGAGCCATTTGATGTCCAAAAAACCTTTTGAGTTGCATTTATAACCCTTTAAAAAGCTCATTCCTCTTCGAAACAGGAAGCCACTTTGTGAATAGAGTAAACACAGCCAAAAGCGTGGAAGATGGGAGAAGAGAGACACCCCCCCCCCCATTTTAGGAGCCTTTCGTGGGGTGAAAGCTTCGCCCACCCCTCAGGGGACCTCCTCGTGACCGTGGTGGGGGGAGGAAGTGGCAGGACCAGACGGGACATCAGTGGCCTATGATGATGGAGCGGCTCTGTACTGGGCGCACCTGAGATCGGTCATCCTTTGTGTGTGTCTATCACGGGACCGTGGAAAGGATGCTTTGCCAGTTCTGGACCCATCTCTGCCTCCTCAAGGGACTCACAGTCTGGTAATGAGCCTTTTCCACCGACCTCAAATATGAATTCAGAACCCCTTTCAACAGAGTCCCCCAAAGTGGCCCCTCCCAATAATTTAGCGCTGGTCCGCCCAGAACAAAGCAGACCACAGGTCAACCACGGCCCAGGTAATAACAGGAGGTACAGTAACAAGTCCTCTAGAGAAGAAGGCTTAGCCAGGACCCAACTGTAGAGGCAGGTGCAGTTTAAAAAGAAAATAAAATATAGGGGTGCCTGGGTGGCTCAGCCGGTTGGGCGTCCGACTTCCACTCAGGTCATGATCTCACGGTTCGTGGGTTCGAGCCCCGCGTCGGGCCCTGGGCTGATGGCTCCGAGCCTGGAGCCCGCTTCGGATGCTGGGTCTCCCCCTGTCTCTGCCCCTCTCCTGCTCATGCTCTGTCTCTATCTGTCTCTCAATAATAAATAAACATTAAAAAATTTTTTAAAAATTTTAAATAAAAGCAGTTTTTATGTACACAAAGTCTTAGAATAAAACAAAAGATGGGAATAATTTCCATTTGCATAATACGTAATGTAGTCCTGACAGTGTCCTAAGTTGTCACAACGGCCTATAAAGCAAGTATTTATTAACATTATATGTAGTAACATCTTTTTAAAAAATTTTTTAATGTTTATTTATTTTTGAGACAGAGAGAGACAGAGCATGAATGGGGGAGGGTCAGAGAGAGGGAGACACAGAATCGGAAACAGGCTCCAGGCTCTGAGCTATCAGCACAGAGCCCGACGCTGGGCTCGAACTCATGGATCGTGAGATCATGACCTGAGCCAAAGTCGGACGCTTAACCGACTGAGCCACCCCGGGCCCCTATACATTTTAACATCTTTGCCTTATTGAGACGCAGACAGGGAGATGCTGGAAGGTTCTCTTACTTAAGGACACAGGGCCAAAGACAGAGTTGGGATTTGAACCACGGCCCTCTGGTACCAGGCTTACCCTCGACACCAGCTTTCTTGCTTTGGCCTCACTTAACCCTGGGACGGAAACTGGGGAAGTCTCACTCTTCTCCTTTCTTGGTGCACCAATGGAGACTCTGGCTGTGACATGACTTTGTTTGGGGTCGTGTTGAGAAAACATTATGGATCCTGGGGCTCACAGCTAAATAGGAAAAGTAATCACAGTGTTCTGTAACTTATGATGTTAATCTCCCATTGATCGTTGGCTCTGGGACAGAGACTGTGCCTGAGGGCTGCTGCCTCCTCCCCAAGTTTTAAGAGGCCCAGGGGAGCCGGGAAGGAAAGACACTTCAACTCGTTGGAAAGTTGAACAAGATGTATGTTCCCAGGGAGATTTCAGCAGATGGTCTGTGACATTTGTTCATTCGTTCAGGAGGGCAGTTATTGAAAGTCCTCTGGATGTCTGGTCGGGTCAAGACACTTGGGTGAATGTGGGGCTGGTGGGTGGGGCTGGCGGGTGGCGGTGGCGGGGGGACAGGCTGGGAACTTACAAAGCGTACGTCACGTGACAGGGAACAAAGCAGATTGGAAGGGCACCAGCTTGGAAATGATCCTCAACTCCAGTTGAAGGCTGGCTGTGCCACTCTTTAGCTGTGTGACCCTGGGCACATGACTCCACCTCTCTGAGACTAATTTCCCCTCCATGTAAACCAGGGCGAGCAGTAGATATCTACTCAACTCATGGGGCGGTTGTGCGGGCTTACTTGAGATGCAAGATGCCTATCAGATTGCCTGGCACGTGATGGGCACCTCAGAAAGGAAAGTTGAAACCATTTAGTTGTGCAGCAGATGTTTACTGAGCACCTACTGCGTACCAAGCATAGTTCTTAGCACCGGATAGTGCTATCAATCGTTATTACTGTCTCATAGTGAACTGCAGACCCAACTTCCTGGGGTTTCACTGAGGTGTCCTGAGATTTACGTTGGCTCTCAACCCAGGAGGCGAGGTGTCGAGGACTCATGAATTCTCCAGAGATGGAGAAAGGAGGTTTCCAACGGAGAAAGGAGGTGAGGCACATTTCACCTTGTGTCTGGGGCCGTTCGGATCCCTTCTTCCTCACGGTTTTCCCTCCTTAGATGATTTTTGACCGGAGTATTAATGACGTGGCGGTGGATGGCGTCGGGAGGGGGCACAGCTGGAGGGAGGGGCTCTTCCGATCCACCGCTAGCCCTCACACCACCTTTCCAACCTTCCACGGCTGTCCCTGGGGCCACCATGATGCAGTGCATTCTTACCTTGAACCTGGACCAACTCCCTCTGGCCCAATGACAGGGATGATGATGTCGATGTCGTGCTAGATGACGGCGATGGTGACTTTGGTGAATTACCAGAGGCTGGGCGTCCCTCAACGCGGTTTTGCGTACCTTCTCTCCGACCCTTGCGGTGACTCTGCAGAGGAGGCCTTACGCTGCAGGAATCGGAGGCAAACAAACGCCAAACCCCCAATTTTGCCGGTGAAATTATAATACCGAGTCCACAGCGTTCGTCCGCGCGCCTGGTATTTGCCAGATTCCCTTCACATGTATCACCTCGTGTAAGCCCACCGCCCTATGGGGTGGGTACACTTGTTTTTTACAGACTCCGAAAGGGAGGCACAAGGGTTAGGACACTTGGCCCCACACTCAGAGAGCTGGTTGGCTGTGGATCAGAGATGTATACCTAAGCAGTGTGACCAGGGAGCCTGCACTGGTCTCAGGCTTATTTAAAAATACGTGTATGGGGGCGCCTGGGTGGCTCAGTCGGTTGAGCGTCCGACTTCGGCTCAGGTCATTATCTTGCAGTTGACGAGTTTGAGCCCCGCGTGGGGCTCTGTGCTGATGGCTCGGAGCCTGGAGCCCGCTTCGGATTCTGTGTCTCCCTCTCTCTCTGACCCTCCCCCGTTCATGCTCTGTCTGTCTCTGTCTCAAAAATAAACAAACATTAAAAAAAATAAAAAATAAATAAAAATACGTGTACGGAAGTCTTAATTTTTCATGGAGGTATAATGTGTGCTAATGAGCTGAGTGAACGCCTATGCCTACGCAACCCCCACCGCTAGATAAGCCTGAGCTACTAACCCCCTCGGCCATGCTGATCTAATCCCCCGTTTGATGTCAGAATTACCTGATGTCACTTCACCTTCCAGATTTATCTTCTGCACGCATTCACTGTGTTACTACTAATTGCCAGCCCATGTGGTATCTATTATGGTCTACGCCCTGTTCTAAGTGCCTCACGTATATGAGCTCGTGTTGAAACCAGCCTGTGAGGCTGGCGCTATTCCCGTGGTTCCCGTTTTGCACACAGGACGATGGGGGCCCAGGGAAGTTAAGTGACCTATCTCATGTTACACAGCTTGGGAGTCACGGAGCCACTAATTCAAGCTGGACGTCTGGTTCTAGAACCCTCCACGCGCTCGGTTTCTTGAATGCACCCAGAATCCCTACAGAGAAAGGGCACTGATCAATCTCAGTTCACAGGTAAGGAAGTGAAGATTCCGCAAGGTTAACGTAAATGGCCCAAATATCTCTACGAGGAAGCCACAAAGTGAGGACTGCACTGACTTCCGAAGACACGTCTTTTTTCGCTGTCCTGACAGGTGCCTGAAACTTCTCTGCTTTAGATAAGAATCACCGACATACCTGTTCATCCCCTTCCAGGAATACCAAGTTTATGAAGAGCAGAAGCTCTCTCTTAGTGGTCTTTTGTCATCTGTGGCCCCCAGTCCCGGACCCCACGCTCGAGTGGAGCCCTGTGAGAGGAGGGAAGTTTCTGGAAGAAACGTGCTTGCTGTCAGAAATGCCGGAGTCCCAGGCCCCCGCCTTGATGAGGCTCTGACCAAATAAATGTTTGTCTCTCCAACTCACCTCTGCAACCCCCGCTCCCCACCGCCCCCAAGCTCCTGGGTCCAGGAGCTTTACCTAGGGGGATAGTAAATCTTGACTTTCCCATTTTCCTGCAGCTCGAAAGGATATGAATTCCGTAAATCTTGGCCTGAGTGACCATCGGGATGCATGAAATATGACAGGAAGAGGCCAGGGAGGCAGAGTTTACGCAGAGCGCAGCATCCAGGGCCGGGGATGGGCAGGCCGGGGGGCCCCTAGGGACGCCTTGGGCTACAGAGAGACGCCTCCACGGTCTGGGCTGTAACAGACGGTCAGGGTCCCCGTCGTGCCGAGGTTCTAAGAGCACTGCCGCTGCGTGGGGCAGAAGTGACACGCCGCGCAAAATCCATGCGGTCCCTGTCCTGGTCTTCACTCTTGGCCGCTGCCTCCAAGGATGCGGGGTGGCAAGGGTGCCCCATCCGTTAGGGCTGACAGGGCAGCAGGAAAGACCTAGCTGTGATGAGAGGAAGAACTTCCTGCAAGGAAAGTTTATTAAGCCCTGCCGTGAGTTATTGACAGAGGCGGGGCAAGTGACTTCCTGACTTCCAGACCAAGATGGATAGTTCTCGGTCTGCAAGAGTCTGGCCCAGCCGTCTGCTGCGCGGGCCCTTGACCCCTTTCGGGGGGACTGCGTCAGCTGCGTCTGCATTTGAGGGCATTGGAGAATGCTCGGCGATGATAAAATTCCTCTTTGAAGGCAGGTTTAGTGTTTTTCTTCTTCTCCCTCCTCCTCCCCCTCCTCCTCCCCTCCTCTCCGTCTCCAGAATGGAATTACTATCTGTTCCTTCCAAATTTTTAAAAATCCAAATAATCTGCAAATCCCATTCCCCTTTCGACTGCTAACGGTCGGGGTACATCTTCATGGATGTTTTGAGCGTGCATTCACCCACACGCTCATGCGAACACATCTCTGTTTAACCACACGGACGGGCACATACTGCACTCATTGGCTTCGGGTTTGCTCTCCTCCCGTGCAAACATCGTGGGCGTCTTTCCACGGCGGTACGCACATTTCATTCCGTTTGTAAGACAGTAACTTCATATTCCATAATATGGCTATGTCATAATTCACGTAATCAGTCCTCAGTGGCTACGTCATAATTCACGTAATCAGTCCTCAGTGGCTTTACTTCCAAGCTGGTTTTCCAAGTTTTTTTTTCAATGCAGAAACGCTGTACTAAACCGTCAGTGTTTTCGTCCTTCTGCACGTGTAGGGGCGTGTCTTCCAATGGATTTCTTTTTTAACTTTTTTTTTTTTTGAGAGACAGAGCGTGGGCAGGGGAGGGTCAGAGAGAGAGAGGGAGACACAGACTCCGAAGCAGGCTCCAGGCTCCGAGCTGTCAGCGCAGAGCCCGACGCGGGGCTCGAACTCACGGACCGTGAGATCATGATCTGAGCCGAAGTTGGATGCTTAACCGACTGAGCCACCCAGGCGCCCCATAGAACAGATTTCTAAGTGAAACTATAAGACATAGAAGCTAAAAGACCTTTGGGTATTGCCCAGTGGGATGCAACTGCTTTCTGTGAAGGTTTAAAGCACTTGTCCCCAATTTCGTGGGAGGCGTGCGGAAAACGGCTCACCCTTCGCCAACAATGCTTATGAGCCCCTTGTAATGTTTGTCAGTGGGCCATCCGGTTTCAGATGATTTCTCGTATTTCTTCTAAGATTGAGCTCTCTTCGTATCTTACTGATTATTCATTTCTTTTGCCCATTGCTTTCTTTCTTTCAGCCCTTTGTCTTTGTAAGGAGACTCGCAAGCCATTTTTAAGCCTTTTGTCCTCTTGACCACCTTACAAGGTGCCACTATGTATCTGCTTTTATTTTTCTTTGTGTCTCTTCTGTTAGCCACTCGTTCCGCTTTGCAAATGTATGAAAATATGTTTTGTTGTAATATGTTCACAAAAGTAATTTGTGCCCATTCTGGGAAAATGTAGAACATAAAAAAGGAACGAAAGGGACCAAACACACAATAGGAATATATTTAACACTTTAAAAAATTTTTTTACTGTTTTTATTTTTGAGAGAGAGAGAGAGAGAGAGAGAGCTGGAGAGGGGTAGAGAGAGGGGGAGATGCAGAATCCGAAGCAGGCTCCAGGCTCTGAGCCGTCAGCACAGAGCCCGACGTGGGGCTTGAACCCACAAACCTGAGCTGAAGTTGAACCCACAAACCTGAGCTGAGCTGAACCCACAAACCCATCCGACCGAGCCACCCAGACGCCCCTATATTTAACACTTTTGAACTGTACTCTTAAAAATGGTGAAGACGGTAAGTTCTATGTTACATGTATTTTATCACAATTAAAAAAAACAAAAACAAAAACGGGGGCCCCTGGGTGGCTCAGTCGGTTAACCATCTGCCTTCGGCTCAGGTCGTGGTCTCAAAGTTTGTGAGTTCACGCTCTGCATCGGGCTCTCTGCTGTCAGTGAGGAGTCTGCTTTGGACCCTGTCTCCCTCCCTCTGCCCTCTCCACCCTGCCCTTTCAAAAAATAAAGGTTAAAAAAAAAAAAAAAGAACAAAAGAAGAAAAAAAGCACAGTTTCATCTGCCAGAGAAAGCAGCTCTTTCCCCTAGGGATGGTTTTCTCCACATTAATACACCGAGTTTACTAATTTCTAACCTGCTGCATTACTGAATATGTCATGATCAATTTTTAGCATAAAAAACTCACGATTGTTGACGGCTCCCTGGTATTGCGTGGTAACAATAAACTCAACAGTAACAGTGTATCACTGAGGGTTTACTATGTGCCAGGCACTGAGTTTGGCTCTCTCTTCATGTATAATCTCATTTAATCCTTATAACAACCCTATGAGGTGGTTACTATTACGCCACTTTTTCCAGAAAAGGAAACTGAGGCTTATGGAAGTAAAGCCACTTGTCCAAAGCCTTAGAGCTGGTTAGAGATGAGAGCTGTACTTGAACACAGTACCCGGAAGCCTCACTGTGTTCTTCATATTGTCCTAAGGGCCAGGGGCTCTGGGGTACTAAGCAACCTTCTGTTGCTCAGGGCCTTTCTTTAGGCTGCTTTCAGTGCCCCATCCAACCTGCCAAGTGTGAATCGTCCTTCATTCCATTCCTTCTTAACACCATCCCATCCATTCCGTATTTCGGGGCCACCCTCCTTCCCCTACTTTCCCCAACATTCATAAACCCCATGAGGGGCAGCACAATGGGGGTGAGTCTAGACTCTGAACCAAGATTCCCCAGGTCTGTGGCCTGGGTTCACCCCCTCTCCGGCCGGGGTGCCTGAAGCTGAATATCTAAACTCTTCTGTCTTTTAATGTTCCCACCTGCGTACTGGAGTTAATTCAACCAGTCTCTATTTCCAGGTTGTGTGCAAATACACACACGTGCACACATACACATTCATACGTACGTAGGCGTCCATACATGCATATTTAATGTGTTAGTTTCCTATTGCTGTTGTAATCAATCACCATAAACTTAGTGGCTTCAAATGATAGAAAGTTCTGGAGGCCGGAAGTCCAAAATGAATCATTTGGGGCTAAAATCAAAGCGTCGGCAGGGCTGGCTCCTTCTAGAAGCTCCAGGGGAGAAGTCGTTCCTTGCTTCTCCCAGCTTCAGGTGGCTGCTGGCATTCCCTGGCTTGTGGCCCCATCCATCCAACCTCCGCTCGTGTCTTTTCACCACTTCCTCCTCTTCTGATGTCACATCTCCCTCTCCCTCCTCCTTATGAAAACACTTGGGGTTGCATTCGGGGCCCCACCC
The DNA here is from genome assembly GCF_018350215.1 of Panthera leo. Classification (NCBI taxonomy): domain Eukaryota; kingdom Metazoa; phylum Chordata; class Mammalia; order Carnivora; family Felidae; genus Panthera; species Panthera leo. The sequence continues at coordinate 12,052,762 of NC_056690.1, forward strand.
ATATAATCCACCCAGGATAATCTCTTTCTCGCAAAATCCTTGATTTAATCACACCGGCCAAGGGGCGCCTGGGTGGCTCGGTCGGTTAAGCGTCCGACTTCGGCTCAGGTCATGATCTCGCGGTCCGTGAGTTCGAGCCCCGCGTCGGGCCCTGTGCTGACAGTTCAGAGCCTGGAGCCTGTTTCAGATTCTGTGTCTCCCTCTCTCTGACCCTCCCCCGTTCATGCTCTGTCTCTCTCTGTCTTAAAAAAAAATTTTTTTAATCACACCGGCAAAGGCCTTTTTGGCATATTGGGTAAAATTCACAGGCTCCAGAGATTAGGAAATGGATATGTTTGGGGTCCTTCATTCAGCCTCAACATACACTTTTTGTTTTAAGTAAGCAGTTGCTATTATTGGGAAGGCAGACACCATTTCTGATTCTTCTAATTCAGTATCTAGATAGGAAAGACTCAGTGCACTTCTATTATTAGGCTGCAGTCAAAAGAGTTTTTGAAAATACAGACTACCAGGGGTGCCTGGGGGGCTCGGTCAGTTGAGCGTTCGACGTCAGCTCAGGTCATGATCTCACGGTTCGTGAGCTCCAGCCCCACATTGGGCTCACTGCATCAGTGCAAAGTCTGCTCTGGGTCCTCTGCCCCCCCTCTCTCTGCCCCTTCCCCACTTGTGGGCTCTCTTTCAAAAATAAATAAAACATTTAAAAAAGAAAAAGAAAATACGGACTACCAAATTCTGTAGAGGTCTTTCTTTTTTTTTCTTTTTTTTTTTTTTTAATTTTCAACGTTTTTTATTTATTTTTGGGACAGAGAGAGACAGAGCATGAACGGGGGAGGGGCAGAGAGAGAGGGAGACACAGAATCAGAAGCAGGCTCCAGGCTCCGAGCCATCAGCCCAGAGCCCGACGCGGGGCTCAAACTCACGGACCGTGAGACTGTGACCTGGCTGAAGTCGGACGCTTAACCGACTGCGCCACCCAGGCGCCCCTGTAGAGGTCTTTCAAAATAAGTCCTTAGAGGACTAAAAGATATAGAGTTGGTCATTCGTAAAAATTGATGACGATACTTTCTAAAAACTCAGGGGACTGTGGTCGTCCTCCCTTTCTCTTTGCTGACTTTCGCCTTCCTCTGCCCCACGGCCTCTCTGGCCTCTTCTCTGGGTCTCTCGGGCTACCTGGTACCTTATCTCAGGGCAAAAATGAAAGCCGTGGTTTCCTGGTTCAAGTTCTTCCTTTTCTATTTGGATCGTACCACCAACCATTACTAAAATTCTAGCATTTCCTCCTTTCCTTCTTCCAAAATAAAGGGAGTGTCTCTTCTCCAGTATACAGTGACTCCCTTTACTTCCACATCTGGGAACATCACCCCTCTCGACTTCTGTAGGGCCTTTGAGGCATTATTTACACCAGATTTTCTCAAATTGTGTTTTGCAAAATACTAGTTGCCTAAACATGTCAAAGGAGGCTCTGAGGGGGTAAATGCTATCTCTCTCTCTGTCTCTCTCTCTATCCATCCATCCACCTGCCCTTCCTTCCTTCCTTCCTTCCTTCCTTCCTTCCTTCCTTCCTTCCATCTATCCACCCATCTACCTGCCCATCCATACATCCATCCATTCATCCCTCCTTCCTTCCATCTATCCATCCATCCACTTGCCCATCCATCCATCCATCTATCCATCCATCTGTCTGTCCATCCATCCATCTATCAATCCACCTATCTATCTATCCACCCACCTGCCCATCCATCCATCCATCCATCCACCCATCTGCCCATCCATCCATCTATCCATCCATCCATCTATCTATCCATCCATCCATCCACCTGCCCATCCATCCACCTGCCCATCCATCCATCCATCCATCTCTCCATCCACCTTTCTATCATCTTCTATGATCACATATATGGCAGCTTACCTGTTTCCCCCTCTCATATACACCCTTACCTGTATCCTTCACCTGGGTCACCTGGGAAATCTACAAGAGTGCATTCACATATTAAAGGCCCTGAGAAGAACTGCCTTAAAAATACAACGAAGCAAAGAGTGTTTATTTTTGTTTTATCCAACATTTCCCAAACTGAATTGTAGATACGCCCTCTTTCTCATGTACTTCCCCTCACAGAACACTTTCCGAAACCGTGCCCCTTGGGTCCCCTGCCGGGAAGTGCTGAGTTGTACACTTTCTGACTAGAATTCCAAACAAGGCCATTGCCTGTTTCCTACACCACCTCGCCAAGCTCTTGGAGCTTCAGGTGTGACCACAAACTGAGCACATATTATGTGCCAGCCACGTTATGCTTGTGATTACCCTAGATGGGGCAACCCCATGCAATCCCCATCTTACGGATGACAAAGAACAGGCTTGGAGATTAAGTCATCGGTCTTGGTTAAATTCACATTGAGTGGCAGTTGGGTTTGAACCAAGGCTTCTGTGGATCCAGAGTCCATGATCCACACCCCTCCATTTTCCCCCCTAGAAGCATACAAGCCAAAGACTATGCTTTTATCTTTCTCTAAGGAGAGCTAATGTCCCAGTTAATTTCTTCAGAGAATGCCAGTTTCCGAAAATCCTACCTGCCTTAGTTCATGAAGAGCCATAAGCGTGTTTTAAATCCAGAGGGAAAGACCAACAACAACCCCTCTCCTTTGGTGGCACATTTATAAACAGACGCAAGGCAGGAAATAGGTACCCCCCACCCCTGCCCCAGGGTGTCTGCAGACAGAACAAAGAACAGGGTTCTGTGCTCCGGGCCGTTGTGCACAGCCTGTAACGTGATTGCTGCCTGATGGTGCGAAATGGATTCAAGGCCCAGGTCCATCTGGTTTGTGTATCGTGAACGAGCTGTTAAAGTGTCAGGACTTAACTTCTCTGGATTTGAGGAAGTCTCATGAGGTTTTATTGAGCAGTTAAGATGGGTGTAAACCTCACGGGTGGGACCCGCTTCTCCCCTGTGATCTTAGAGACATGCATGGTTCACAGGTTGGAGAAGCACAGGTTAAAAATAAGAGGATGGACCCCCCCCCCCGAATCCACCTCCCCCCCCCCTCCAATTAAAGCACTGGGGACTTGGGATCCAGACTCCAGGGATTATGCACAGTCATGAGCAATTCATTCTCTCTAAGCCCCAGGACCTCCTCTGGGACGTGGGGACAATTATCTTGCCCAACTCACAGAGCTGCTTGGATATGAAAGATAACGAGGGCTGTCGAGGAGTCTGCTAATGGGAGGGCCAATCACAGGCCCAAAGAAGTCCTAGCTTCTTTGATTTTCTTTTCCAGAAGGAGCCAGAAAGAGCTACAGGGACCTTGCGTCCTGTTTCCGCGTCCCCTCTCTCCTGGTCACAACTAGGCAGCATTTCTATTCGTCGAACTAAAAAGTCGTCGGGAGCGACTTGCTCTGGGTTGTGCGGTGATGGCTGCTTCCGAAGGCCCAGCAGCCTTGGAAACAATCGAAGATCGCGGCCCCAGGCTGAGTGAGGGGCAACAGGAGGCGTGGTGGTTTTAAAACACGTTCGTAAATTCCCTGAGACGCTTCTCAGCAAGAGTTGGGGTCTCATCCTCCTCTCCCTGCACACGGCCAGGCCTCGTGGTGCGCGGGCGACCAACAGGATAGGGCAGCAGGGATGCTCTGGGACTTTTGAAGCCAGGCTAGGAAGGCACTCCAGCTTCTCCCTGGCTCCCTTGTTTGGAGCGCTTGCCCTTGGTCTTCTGGGACTTGAAGCCTGTCTTCTAAGGACTCCGTGACTCATCCCAAAAACGGGTCTTCCTTGTGTGGCTGGGCTTGAAGGACAGGTGTCTGTAGACAGACGGTCCCATCGCTACATCCCGACCATGTCCTTTCTCCCCGTGTCCTGGTGTGAATTTCCAGGCAAGAGCTCTCGTTGGTTCTGTTTGGGTCACGGATCCATTCGTGACAACCAATCACTGTGACCCAAGGGATGAACCCCTGTGATTGGCCAGTTACCTGTCCTGCCTTTGGACCTGGACTTGGGGAATGTCAGGATTCAGATAGGATGAACAAAACCACTTGGCACGGAGAAGAGATGGTCCCCCTAAAACGTAGGTGCTTTTTGCTTAGAAGGGGGAAAGAGAGATACTAAGCAATGAAAAAAAAAGCAGGTATCTATGTCCAAACATTCCACACATACAATTCTGTTTGTTTCCCGGACTCTGCTCGAAGTTTCCTGTATCAGAGAGCTACGTCCCCAGGCCTCGCATCAGTAGGCGCTTAAGAAAACCCCAGTGCTATTTCTACCATGTCAATCTAGGATTGCCACGAGACTTGTAAGAACAGGTGAGGATTTCACCGGTGACGTTGGCATTGCTGTTGCACTCGTCGGTGTAGGAACCACTTACTGGGTGCAAGACTTTAGCTTTTGACCTGTTTTGTCACCTGTCAAATGGGGTCAGTGGTGAAACTTACCTCAAGGGGTACGGAAAGGATCCAGAGGGAATGTGTGCGGATGTGCTAGAATGCTTTTTTGGTTTTTTAAAATCAAGTGTGTACTATCGTCCCTGAGAGGTTCTCTGGGCACAAGTTTCCACCCTTTTCCTGGAACTCAGTTAACAGACTAGCTTTTGGCGATAAAAGCCATCCGTTAGGCTTGCTGAAAATCGCTTCGTTTTTTTCCCCCAACCTTCACGCCTGTCAAATGGGAATAATAATTCTGTTTCTTGCCCCAGGCCCTTGGTCAAGGTGGATGCCTCCTGGACGGAGAGCGCTGACTGGGGTCGCTGTGGCCTCTCCCTGTAGTGATGAATCAATAGCTTGTAAGCGTGGCTCTTTGGCTTGGCATCTGCCGGCTGCCTGGGAGACAGGGTTTGAGGGGGAAGGACGGGTGCATACTGTGCTTTTTAATTTCCTCCGGCTCTCCAAAGCACCAGGAACTCAGCGTACACGGTGAAGCAAGCGGGTCGCTCGGGGGATGGAGGAAATTACAGAGGGGGCATTGCCAGGTTCAAGGGTCTGCATGATATCGTCGGCGACCTCTGGCTCTAGCCTAGGAGGCTCACATTTTGCCCTAATTTTTTTTTTAAATTTATTTTTTGGGGGGAGTGAGATCTTGGCTTCAATCATGACTCTGTCACTTAGGAGCAGAGAAGCCCTTCAGCAAGTTGCTTTACTCGTCCGAGCCTCAGTGTTCTCATCTGCTAAATGGGAGTAATCATCTCCACTCCACCTGCATCCATGAGAACAGACAGCCCCAAGGACAGCTCCCGCCCCTCCTCCGTCAGATGTCTGCAGGCAGGATGCTCGCAAGCCTTCCAGCCAGCTCTGTTCCTTAACCTTCTCTAATGTAGGGAGGATGGAGCCTTGGATCCCACAGGCAGTGGTCCTTGGCCCCCAGGGGCTGTTAGCGGGGACAGGCCAAGCGAGTCATCACTCAAATGGATAATTCTAGACGTGATGGCTGCTGACATGGTTATCTGGTCTTTTTCTTGCTGGATACCTTTCCCCCTTTCTTCAGCCCAAAGCACCTCACCTTCTTCAGGGGACCTGCCCCTTTCTCCACACTGCGGAGTTCTTCAAGGCTTGCTGATCATGCCCCTGGCCTTACCTTCAGGGTCCCAAGGGGAGGGTCATGTGACCCGTGCTGGCCAATCATAGCTGTTCCTCCCTCTGGCTGCAGCGGTTGGCTCCAGGGTGGGCACATGACCCAAACAGAGCCAATTGGGAGTTCCCTCCTGGGAATTTATAGGGGCGAAAGGAAATGGAAAGGATAGAGGTGTGGACGGAGCTGTGTGGCCGCACACATACCCTCCTCAACTGCAGCCACGTGCAGAAGCATTTCTCAGGAGGAGAAAAAATAGAGTCAACCTGTAAGGAGGCAGAAGGATCCAGCTTTGAGCAGGGGCGGGGTAGGGAGGGGAGACACAGAGAGAGAAGAGACAGAGGGAATGAATGGGATGCCAAGTCCCAGACATCTGTGAGTCGCCTCCTCTCTGGGACGTGGGTGTCCCGGGAGCTAACAAAGCATCTTTCTTGGCTGGGATGGCTTAACTTCAGTTTCTGTTACTTACAGAATCAAAGGGTTCAGACCCCAGCAAGTTCTTTGCAGGAAACGCACACAATGCTATGGAGAGAGGCTGTAACAGGAAGAACTGGTAACCTCCAAGGGGGGTTGAAGGGTCTCCTGAGGAGGTGAAACCTGGCTCAAATGAGCAAGACGAGTAGGGATCGGCCAGGCCAAGGGTAGAGTCAGGGGAGGATAAGAGCATTTTCCAGGTGGAGGCTGGGACACCTGCTTAGGGCCTTAGTCGGGAGAGAGGCTGATTATCCACAGCCGTTAAGCAAGGCTCGTATGTACGTATACAAAGTCCTACCACCTATATGGATAGATACGGATAGAGAGAGATGGTTGGACTTTACAGAAGGTCATTCTAGCCCGAAACCGGAAACAGCCTCAAACTTGGTCTCCAACCTGCCGGTTTCGAAACATGTATCACTCACGTGTTGCCCTAGGAAATTTCTAACTCTGTCTCCCCTGCCACCAGCCATGTCCTCAGGGCCCCTTCTTTCCTGAGCTTTCTCTCTTCTCGCCTGTTCCAACGGTCCTTGGTATCGTCCCTCCTAGCTCTGGTCTGCCTGCCCCAAGGAAAACCACTGGTGAAGAGCCGTCGTCTCTCTCCCGCCAGCCAGCCCTTGCATTCTGGCCCCCCGGTCCTCAACCAAAGGGCCATTCCCCTCTCTCACACACGCATGAGGCGTCCCTTTGCCTCAGTTTACTGATCTGTAACATGCAGACAACAATGGCACCTAAGCTGATCAGCTTATATGCTGTAAAGTGGTTCAAACAGTGACTGGATAGCAAGCACTCCTCAGGTGTTAGTTGTGAGTGTTTTGGTATTTTGTACTTCCCAAACATGGCCACCACAGTACCTCCCGTCCCATGTGTTTGTCTTATAATGCAGCTTTGATGCTGCCCCCACCCCCATTGCGTGTAGACATGACATCTCCTTGAACTTGAGCGAACGCTTGCGATGGCTTTAACCAATAGGGTGGAAGACGCGGTGCTTTGTGACATCTGAGGCCAGTTTAGGAAAATGCCACGCGCTTCCTCCTTGTCGCCTGGGTGGCTCACTCATGCAGCCCGGCCGCCATACTGTGGGGAAGCCCACACAAGCCCGCGCGGGGAGGCCACGTGGACATGCTTTTCGTCCGTGTCCCGGCCAACTGCCTAGTTGCTGTCCCAGCCAACAGCCAACATCAACTGCCAGACGGGCAACGGAGAGACCCTCGGATGATTCTAGCCCCTGGCCATTGGATCACCTCCAGTTGTCAAGAGCGTCAGATAGTCCAGCTGAGGCCCCAGATGTCGCGGGAGAGACAAGCTGTTCCCACTCCGCCCTGTCCAAATCCCTGACCCGCAGAATGAGTGAACGTTAACTACGGTGGTGGTTTTGTGCCACCAAGTCTTGGTGTGGTTTGTTGTACATCCATACCAACCGGAACAATTATTATTATTATTATTAGCCATTTGTATTGCTTACCCTGAGACAAATTGCCAAACAGTGTCGCTCCCCAAAAAACCAGAATGAGCTCTAGTTGAATTTTATCGTCAGACCAGCTCTTGCAAGAGAAGGTGGCCAGCCTTGCTTCTGCCCTCAAGAGTTCCCCGCCTCAGCTCAGCCTCCAGGGAGAGGCGGCAGGCAGGAGGCAAGGAGAGTCTGCATGACTCTGCTTGGAGGTTTCGAGATTTCCGGCTGTTGTGTCACCTTCGTGGAAAGGCTGGAACGGCATCTCTGGCGCCCTCTCTGTGCGTGCCTCTTGCTGTCCCTGTCACCTGTGGCCAGGTGGCCAGCCGGCCCTGCCCTCTGCTCCCTGCCTGTCTCCTGTCTCTCTGGTCCTTCCCCGGGTTCCTGTCCTGAATCTCCTTGGTGGGAGTGGCCATGGATGGTGACTGCCCAGCACAGGACTGAGAAACCCAAATCTGCTGCTCTGAGCTGGTGACTGGTCTTTTTAAAACCCTCCGAAGCCCCCCCCCCCCCCCCGATTGCCCCGAGGACCCCTCCTCAGGATCGCCCGGTCCTGGGGGTCCTGCTTACCCATCTGCCCTCGTTTTGTGCCTTAAGGCTTCATGTCCTCAAGATTCCAGCTGCACTGACTGCCTTTCAGTACCTTGAATACCATATGCTCTCAAACACTGGGCCTTTGCACATGCTGTTCCCTCGGCCTGGATTGCCTTTCCCTCCCTGAGTTCATTGCCACACCTCCTTCCGATCGCAGTGCAAGGATCCCGGCTGCAGGGCCTGAGGGGGCCTCATCCTTCCCTTCTCATCATGCCTTCGATTGCGCACTGAACCCCGGATCGATGCCTGTTTGCACCGTTAGGTTCTAAGCCCCATGAGGGCAGGACCGTTGCTCCGTTCCTTCCCTTCGTCTCCCAGTAAATATGCACAGCGCTCGGCATAGTGGAGGCGCTCGGTAAATGCGGAATAAATGAATGGACAAGCAAGCATCACCCTTTCTGGGGCTTGAGCTTCCCGTCAGATTTTTAAAAGGAAGCGGTGGAACCCTTCCAGAAAAGACAGAACAAAACGCCGTTGCAAGCACTCCTTCCGTATCTCGGGAGCCTGGCCTACAGTCAGGACCCTGAGCTGGCCGTTGTTGTGGTTGTTATATTATGAGAGGCTCTGCCCTGCCAGCCTGGTCTGCCTCCGTTCACCTGCCTCGTCTAAGTGCCTGCACACAGGTGGCCTTGTCCTCATTACAGCCTCGCAGACCGCGAGATCGTGGCCTGAGCCGAAGTCAGGCGCTTCACCACCGGAGCCACCCAGGCGCCCCTACTGCGCCTGGGTTGAAATCCCAGCTCCGTCACTCCCTCGCTGTGGGAAGTTTCCTCGCCTAATGGCAGTCGTAAGGATTTGAGGCGTTCCACGTTCATAGGCAAAGATGTGTCACAATATATGTTCACTCTCACTTCTGTCATGATGAAGATGAGTAAACACGACCCCGGCCCTTCAGGGATAGACAAATCTAAGGGGCGGGGGGTGGGGGGTGGGAGGCAGAGCAACATAGAGTAAACCGTGGCACCGCCCGACCACGAGAGGACTTGAGGCCATGTCTTCAAGGAATACTGTGGAGTGGATGGCTTCTTGTTGCCTTTGGACTGCAGGGAACGCTTTAGGGAAAGGCACACTTGATTTGGATCTCGAAGGATGAATAGGAAGTTTGCCAGGTAGAGAAGAGGAGAAAGGAATACCAAGTAGGTGGAAGAGGATGAGCAAAGCCACAGAGATGGGAAGGGTCACAGCACAGTCTAAGTTGATACAGAGGTTTTGGAGATGTGGCTGCGAAGACGGGAGGGTGTCCAGTGACGCCCAGCCTTGAATGTCTTGAGAGAAAGCCAGTGCCCTGCCATAGTTTCCTAACGTTGCAGAAGATCTTCGCTGCTCCAGCCTTCTTCCACGTTGGTGGATCTTTCATTCTCTTTCCCTGTTTGTTGTCTTCAAGCAATGGTTCATCCTTACCTTTCTCAGATGAGGTTCCTCAGGAACAGACTCTGAGATGAAATTTGAGTTCAGGTAATGTGTCCGGGAAGTGCTCCCAGGAGAGCAGAGAAAACAGGGCAAGGGGAAGAAGGCAAGAGGATGCGAAGTCCAGCAGAAGAGGCTCCCGATCCCCTGAGGGAGCTCTGAGTGGAAGCTCCGTCTCAGAGTTTGTCCCTACCTGAGGCAAGGACCTTCCCATTCCTGCACTAGATAGACAGGGATGGGCTGAGGGCTTTGCAAGATCTCCCAGACACTGCTCTCTCCTCCCTGTAGACACAGGGGTTCCAAGGACACGAGGACCAGTCTCGCTAGGAAGGTTGGAAGGGCAGTCTTTAGAAACAGAATTGCTAGACACTGGGAGAAGGGCATGCAAAACCTGTAACCAGATTGGGGACACTGCCAGTGCTTTACCACTGACAACCAAGAGCTTGATGTTCTCCTGCGTTTGGCATGACAGGTACATAACACTCCAGACCTTCTGACTGAAGGTCATATTATCACCCTCTCCTAGCCCAAGTCTACCAAGGTGAGCAAAACAAAGTGAAAAGCTCTTAAAGGTGGGGCGCCCGGGTGGCTCAGTCGGTTGAGCGACCGACTTCGACTCAGGTCACGATCTCACGGTCCGTGAGTTCGAGCCCCGCATCGGGCTCTGTGCGGATGGCTCGGAGCCTGGAGCCTGCTTCGGATCCTGTGTCTCCCTCTCTCTCTGCCCCTCCCCCGCTCGTGCTCTGTCTCTCTCTGTCTCAGAAATAAATAAACATTAAAAAATTAAATAAAAAAAAAAAAAAGAAAAGAGCTCTTAAAAGAGCAGTCAAGCCCAGCAACAAACTGGCCCCAACCCCACATCTTAGTTTGATGTTCCTTTGAAGCTTCTACTAGATTCCTTGTTACATCCCAGATCCCTTCCCAGGATGCTCCTTCTGCTGTCTAATGAACCCTGGTCCCCCAGTCTTCAATTCTGTCTTCAGAGTTAACTTTTTTCTTCCAGCTCTTCAGTTGACACTGTAGGCTCAATGGATGTGTTTGGTGTGGGTTCATGAGAGCACGATTTAAAAACTTTCTTATTGTTTGTCATGAAGCAGAGATTTGGTACCTAAGGAAGAAAACAGGAAAGCTTGGTAGCACATCAGAGCATGCCCTACTGCTTTGTCCACACCAGATATTGTTATTCCTATGGGTAAGTGAGGGAACTGAGGCACAGGCAGCTGAAATAAATAACCCAGGATCTCTTAGTCAGGGCTAGAGTTCGAATCTACTTTGTTCTTGTTACTCTCAGAACTTGCTAACCATGGAGGCAAATTCAGAGATGGGTAGTAGGGAAATCACGATATCGGGTGCTCTTGGCATCTAATTCATCACCCAGACACCTCCATACACCCCTTAGTGTTTTTCCTTAAGGGTCCCTTCTATAGATCTATCATCGGATGTTTTCATATTTGGTTGAGGTAAAGAAAAGACCAAAAATGAGGATTGTGTAACATAATGGTTAAAGAGGAGTCCCGCAGCCTGGCCAACCTGGGTTTGAATCCCGGCTCCGCTTTCTTTGCTGGGTGACTTGGGTTGCCCAGCCTCTTGGAGCATCTGCTTTTTCAACTTCTCCAAAGGTGCTAACGGTGTCATAGATTGTCAGGAGGGTTATATGAGGTGATGTCTTAAAGTGTTTGCTCGATAGATGATGGAGATGAGGAGCTGATGATGACCTCAGTGCTAATGGTGTTGATGTTGATGATGATGTTGGCGATGGTGGTGATCGTGGTGATGGCCATGATGGAGACAGACACCTTGGACTTGGCAACATTTATCTTCAGTCCCCATCTCTGGTTGTTGGAATTACTGGTACCTATGATGAAGCATCCTTTTTGGCACGGTCATGCTTGGGGGGACATGGGAGGAACTTCACTGGGACACACAGATAAGGCTGCAGACCACGCACGAGAAGAACACGCTTGGGAATCAGAGGATCTGCTTCTCTCATTTGTACAACCAGCACCAATTCCTGGGTGTCCCTGGAAAGTCAACCCTCATCCCTTGTCTGAGTCTGTACTTTCTTCCTTCTAAGTTGACTGGGCTGGACAAGATGGAGGGAACTCAGTTCAGTGAATCCTGCTGGTGGTAGCCTTTAGCGGAACTTACCGCAGAACCCGTAACTTGGCTCATTTGAGTCACCCTTTCAAGAACTTTCGATGTTTTGAATCTTTCCCTCTTACCTTTTGTGCTCAGAACTGTACCCAGCACATGGACGGAGGCCATTAAATACACATTTTCCAAAATAAAGAATACCAATGGCCAGCAATGAATTAGAACTTACTTTAAGGGCTCTGTCACAGGAGCGATTCCCCGGGAGGAGGACCCCGAGGTGGAGGTTAACAAGCAGATGTCTATGAGGACACTTTCAGAATCACTGCCTGGGCAACTGAAATGACAGTGCTCTAGTGACCAGAAAGATCAAACAACAAGCAGCGTTGGGCAAAGGGAGAAGCTGGGTTGACACAGTCTGAGCAAAGGCCTCGGTCAACCCCGCAGGGAGCCCTAAAGCCGCGATGACCCTTTGGAGTCTCTGTCACCGCGGCCAGGGACAAGCTGTCTTGGGAAGGCGGGGCGCCCTGGGGTGAGCTGGCTCTTTTCACAGCTGAGGCGACCCCAAAGAGACTGACAGCTGAGGTCTACCAGATGACAGCATGCCTGGCAGCTGAGACAGTTAGACCTTTCCTTCCTGAGAGGGGAGCTGGGCAACACGTCATAGCACCCGGTACAGATTCATCTTATTTCCATTAAAAATGAGGAAACTGAGGCACAGAGAGGTGATCCACATTGCTCACGTTTTCAGAATTCATAAGGAAAAGCTCTAGGATTCAAGTCCAAAGTCTATGGGGCTCCAAACCAACTTTGTTCTTGCTATGCTCAGAACTTGCCGGGAGACATACTTTGGGGGGCATCTCTACTCCCTTTGTTGGGAGATGGGGACAGCAGGGTAGGTTGCTCAGAGAGCCACAGAGGAGGGAGGAAAGAGGCGAGGAAACTCGTTGGTCCAGAGGACACATTTTAGTGAATGACAGTTGTTTCTGCAATAAACTAATTCACTGGCTGGGAAAGATTATTCCCCTCGAGGAACGGTAATATCATCATTTACTTCCTCCTCAAGAAAAGTCATCCTTTGTTCCCTTTGAAGAGTAAATTCAGAGTGAGTGGTGGCTAAGAGCACTGGCTCTCGGACCCAAAAGACCTGGTTTGGGTTTCCGCTTTCTAGCTGTGTGATGATGGGTTGCTTTCATTTCTTCATCAGGAAATTGAGAGTAAAAACAGCATTTACCTATGGCCATTGTCGGGAATAAGCGACATAAAGTCTCTAAAGTGCCTGGCACATATTAAATGTTAAATAAAGTTAATTAGCTCTGGATTCCACGGCTTCACATTCTGTACCTGGACCTGTTCTTACGTATCTTTGGGGTGCCGTCTCCCAAAGATTGCTCCCCAAACTGGGACTCTCTATGGGGAAAACAGAGCCGTCGTTGCTTTCAGAGATTCGTAGATGTTTTGATTTCAGCCGTATCTGCAGAGAGAGGTGACATTGTTCTAGAGCCCCGAAAGACCAGACAGCAAACCTGTTGTTATTCCGCGTGCATTTTCAAGAGGAGAGCATTAGGGAGGCTCTTGGCATTCAGTCCATCAGTGTCCCGTCACCGACCAATGTGGCCGTTTCGTGAGTCTCCTCTGGCATGCGGTGCCTGACGATTAGCTCAAGACCCCGATCCCTGGAGGCATAGACACCTCCAGAGAAGGGTTTCAGATACCAGTTGTCTAACTGTCACACCTACAGTGAACTCGCTTTCTTTCCTTCCAATGCCACCGACGCTCATTGAGGACCTGCCGTGTGTGGGAAGGAGGAGAAGAGCATCTAGAAAGTATCAATCGGATAAGCAAAGGAGAGGAACGGGGGCCGTGCTTCCTGCACAGGCAGGGAGCCCTCTTTCCCTAACTGTGTGATCTAAGCACCTTCCTGAGGGTTTCCAAACTTCAGCTCCCTCACCTATAAAATGAGAAGAAAACACCTACTTTGGAAAACATCCAAGATTTCAATGAGATGATATATGTGATGCTGAACGTGATGTTCAGCTCGGGGTAGCTGCTCACTGGTATTTCTGCCTTCTCTACAATCACCTTAAAAAATTTTTTTTAAATGTTTATTTATTTTTGAAAGAGAGAGAGAGACAGCGTGAGCAGGGGAGGGGAGAGAGAGAGGGAGACACAGAATCCAAAGCAGGCTCCAGGCTCTGAGCCATCAGCACAGAGCCCGACGCAGGGCTCGAACTCACGGACTGCCAGATCGTGACCGAGCCGAAGTCGGGCGCTTAACCCACGGAGCCACTCAGGCACCCTCTATAATCACCTTTTAACATAACAGCGTGGCTCCACAGAGCATCACCCAAGACCGGGGTCTCTGTGCAGGAACGTCTGCATAATTTGAAAGGCTGGTGCGAGAGGAAAATGCATCGTCCTTGTTCTTAAAATAAAACCCAGCCCGGATACCTGCAAAGGCTACATTCAAATGCAGAGAGAGGAAGGGGCGCCTGGGGGGCTTAGTTGGTTGAGCCTCCGCCTCTTGATTTCGGCTCAGGATCCCCAGGCCACGGGATCCAGACCAACGTGGGGCTCTGTGCTAACTAAGCATGGAGGCTGCTTGAGTCTCTCTCCCTCTCCCTCTGCCTCTCCCCTGCTTGCACACTCTCTGTCTCTAAAACAAAAATAAAAATAAAAAATAAAATAAGTAACATAAAATAAAATAAAAGCAGAGAGAAGAAACGGTGGGCTTGGGGTCGTATGAAGTGGATGTCCTCGGCCATCTCTCCCTTGCTCGTTGTCCCCTCGGACCTCGAGTGCAAAACACAAAGATAAAGCTGTTAAGAATTTTGAGCGCTCAGAGGAGGGAGGTGAGGCAGAAGGAGGTGACAGGATCTGCCCGGAGTCACTGAGCGGTCGGGCCAGGATTTGAGGGCGACTCCCCGTATCCGGCTTGGGCACAGACACTCCCCACCCCCCACAGGCCTGCCCGCACCTGTACACGGCCAGTCCCCACCAGCCCCTCTCGCCCAGCTCTGAACTTCTCAAACACAATAAGCCGGAAAAGCAATACACCTGGTGAGTTCCAAAAATAAAATGGAGGCCTTGTGGATACGTCTATGATTGGCACAACGTATTGGCTGGTTCCATTGTCAATTAATGCAGAGAGGAATCATTAAATCAGATCAGATTCATTTTCAGCATGTTCGGCTGTGCTCCGCTCGCGTCTTCGTGCCGTTGTGAGGGCTGTATGGGGGGCTGGGGCGGGGGAGGGCAGAGGGTACAGGTACCGCGATGTAATTTTTCAAGTAACACGGTTCAAATAAAAATACATTCGTTTGAATGAGATTGCCCTGAAACAGTGTTTGCATTGATGGTCTGGGGGTAATTCTATTAAGCCGAAGCATATTTTTCATCAGGAGGCAGGAAAACAGGGTGACGGAGGGAGGGAGGGAGGCAAGAACTGAAAGCAGAATGTAATGTTTTAGAGCCGCAAAAAATGGAATGGTTTAACCCATTTTATCTGGGGTTTCTCCGCTGAAGTTGCCAAGCCTTCTAGAGCCGTGGGGGTTCGGAGGGCTCCTCCCTGTCTCACATGTGACTGGGCTGTGGGCTCCAGCCGGGCAGGCGGCCCCAGCTGGGCGTACGCGCCAGGTCTCTGCCCTGGCAGGTGAGCGGGAAATCATACACGCCTTCAGAATTTACTTCTCCGTTGCTCCCGGAGAGAAAGGCGGCTTGAGGAAGCACTTCGTGTGGGTGTCCATGTATGTGCACACACACGCGTGCATGCACACACGTGCACACACGGATGCGCATGAACACGCTCAGGCACGCGCACACAAGCCACACGGGCGTGCGGGTGTGCACGCAAACGCGTTTGCACAAGGCACACAAGCGCACGTGTGCCTACGTGTTGCACGCGTGCACAATATACACGCATGAACACGCATGCATGCACACAGAATGCACACAGATACATGCATGCACAACTGAACGTATAGAGTGTGCACGTATATAGATACATGAATGCATACATATATGCATTTATATCACTTTTGGATGAGCTTAAAGGTATATGTATACACATGTACATATACAATGTGCATACATGTTTACATATGCATGGAATCCATCCATCCATCCATCCATCCATCCATCCAGAAAATCATCTTAGGATGAGACTGTGTATATATGCACCCATATACCCACGCATATATACAACATACATACACACACCACATGCACGTACGTATACAACAAACGCGTAACATGAATATACACACATGCTTCCTTCGGTTGAGACCGTGTGTACACACACACATAAACATACAACACACATAGACATTGGATGCAACATACATATACATGCATGTGTATCCATATATATTATATAAATACCTTCAGATGAGATTGTGTGTATACACACACGTTCGTCCTCACATATACCTTTGTCAGCGTCCGAACAAGTCTGCCAAATAAATCCAACGGTCACTTGTGACGTGCTTGCCATTTACGGGAGCCTGTGCTAAGTGCCACACACTAGGTCCCCACTCTAACCTGCAGGGTACATGTAAGGTATTCTGATCTCCATTTGACAGACGAGGCAACAGACTCACAGAGGGGAAGGGATTCGCCCAAAACTACAAGGGGTGAGTGATAGACCAGGGATAGATCCTAAAAGTCGGGTTCCTCATCTGTTTTGTGTTTCTGAGTCGGTTGACAAATCCCCAGGAGGTCTCTGATGAAATCACAATTTGCCTATTTTCTCAGCTTCCTTGTCTGTTCAGTGGGAGAAATGGTCCCTGCCCTCGGCCTAATCGGGGAGGAGTGGGGGAGTGAGGGAGGCAGTTAGAGACCTGGAACAATCCCCTGATGCCCCCTCCCCCCACCAGAGAAAAGCAGTGCCCTTTCTCTTTGCTTCCCTTCCTTCCCTGTGCCTTCTCCCCTCCTCTCTTCTTAGAAGGACGCTCCGTATTGGGTTTAGGCCCCACCCAGGGAACCCAGCATGATCTCATCTTGTGAACCTTGACTTAATTACATCTGCGGAGACCTTTTTTTTTTTCTCAATAAGGTCACATTCCCAGGTCCTGGGTGGACACGTACCATTCAAGCCACGAGGCTCACAGAGACTCGTTTACTCTCTTTCAGTTTCTAATCCTTCTTTCCTCGCCGCGCTGTCCCCTTCTGACATATTATTATGTATCTGGTCTATTTATTTTTCTTAGTGAACCTTTATCTCCCCCTGCAAAAATAGAAGCTCCCGGAGGGCAAGGAAGTTTGTCTGTTTTGCTGACTGATGCGTCTCAGATCTTCTAACAGTGCTGGCACACAGTAGACCTTTCATAAATATTATTATTCCTTCTGTTATTATTATTATTATTATTATTATTATTCTCTGCTATTATTCCCTCTGTATGCATCTGACCCCTCGACTGCTCAACGGTGCCAGGAAGGGTGGCAAAGCCACGGCCTCTGTCTTCCTCCTCACGGCACCTGTCGGACCACCTGTGGTCTGGCGCGCAGGAGGCATCCGATTAAAACGTGTTAAAGAATTATCTTTATGGAGACCTAACTCTGTATCAGACCTTAGCCTCAGTGCTTTATGTGCGGCGAATCACTTAACCCTTACAATGCGACGGGAGAGGCAGCATCCATGTGGCCATTTTACAGAGGAAGAAACTGAGGCTCGGAGAGGGGAAGTAACTCATCCAGGTCTGTGGAAAAGGCCGTAAGTGTAGATCCTGAATAAATCGCTGTAACACCGTTGCTTTAGTACCTCCACGAGTTTTAATGTCTAAGTCTTTAAAAAAGACGACATACACGCACGTACATCAACGCGGGCAGCCCGTGTGTGCGCACACGCGCAGTTACCTTCGGATGAGACCATTTGCGCATACAAATGCACGTACATACACCTGTGGACGCGTGGAAGCGGTATTTGGCCAGGGGGAGGGACAAATGGCTTCATTACTCCACTGGAGGTCAACACCCAGTCGATCATCCAACTCTTGGTCTCGGCTCAGGTCACGATCTCGCTGTTTGTGGGTTCGAGCCCCGGGCTGGGCTCCACGCTGTCAGTACAGAGCCTTCCTGGGATTCTCTGACCCCACCCCCTTCTCTCTCTTTCTCGAAATAAACAAACGCGCTTAAAAAAATAAGAAGTCAACGCCCATCTGTCTGGTGGACAGTCTGGAGCACGTGCCACACTTAGTTCCAAACATGTCACCGTTGTTTTTCCCGGTCCGGTCCAATAAGGGCTTTTCTCTGGTCGCCCACCTAACGCGGCGGGGTGTGATTCAGGTTCCCACGGCGGGGCTGTAGGGACGCCGTGACATCTGGAGTAGGAACTGGAGGCTCTTGAAGCCACATGTGACATTTGAAATCAGAGGCGTCGTCGGGGTATGTCAAGAAATAGTCCTGAAAGGGGCGCCTGGGTGGCTCGGTCGGTTGAGCGTCCGACTTCGGCTCAGGCCGTGATCTCATGGTTTGTGAGTTTCAGCCCCGGGACCAGCTCTGTGCCAACAGCTCGGAGCCCGGAGCCTGCTTCGGATTCTGTGTCTCCTTCTCTCTCTGCCCCTCCCCAACTTGTGCTCTGTCTCTCTATGTCTCTCAAAATAATAATAATAATAATAAATGTAAAAAAACAAACAAAAAAAAAAAAAAAAAAAGAAAGAAAGAAATAGTCTTGAGAGGGGACCAGACAGAAAAACGGAAAAGGCTGAGCGTTGGAACAGCCTTTGTGGAGGGAAGAGAAGGTGAACTTCATTCATCACTCACTAGTGAAAGTCCGCAAGACGAAGGCTATGTTGGAAATCTCTTTATTGGATGGCTTAGAGACAGCCGCTCAATGTCACGTCCCATGTACTTCCCTTAAGGCAGTTGCGGAGAGGTTTAGAAAAAATAGGTGCGGGAGAGAGAGAGGTAAGATCAAAACTCCCGAAATCCCTGCTGTGTCCCAGCCTCGGAGAGCGCCTAGCAATCGTGGTGATTTTTAGCTCTGTCTGCGCAGCAGCAGCATCCAAGGAGATTTAAAACCATACAGGACACCCAGGACCCAGACCCAGAGATTCTGAATCCATTGTTCTCGGCTCGGCTCGCTGCGACAAAGGTATGTTCCAGAAGTGTCTCAGATGATTCTATTATGAGGCCGGAGTTAAGGATCAACAGACTAACCAGGTCGACCTTTGCTGCAACTCTCCAAGGTCGACACTATCTGCACCTGCCTTTTAGGGATGATGAAACCAAGGCTCAGAATGACCAAGAAACCAGGCCAAGGCCACACACGGTGGGGCTGGGATGCATGCCCGGGGGCGTCCCGCTCCAAATTTGGTGCTTTTTCTAGTGCCAAAGTGACCAAAGGGAGCTGGGCCCCTGGACACCTTCAGCCTCGCTTGCTATGGCCCCCAGTCACGTAGGCCTGGTCATGATCGATGCCATCAGAGTCCAAGTGGCTCTTCCCAAACACTCCTCCCCAGAGGACTGAGCCGTGGGGACGCTACCTTGCACAAGTCAGACTGGACTCCTGAAAACTGAAATAACGACGGAGGCAGGGCTGGATCAAGAGGAGGAGAGTTCCCCTGTGTCTGGATTTCAGCCTGGTCTCTTTTCTGACCCCAGGGTTTGCCGGGACCTTTTCCAATATCCCCTTGCGCTGTATTTCCAGACAACAAGGAAGCACACGGGTTCCTTCAGGGCGTTTCAGGCTCCCAAGGGGGGGGGGGGGAAGGGGCAATTTGGCCTTCTGTCTCTTTATTGCCTTAATTAGCTGTTTGGTGACCCGGCAGTCTCTTTGATGTACATCCAACATCGGCCTGTGAAATATGGGGAAATGTCAGCCTGTCGAACAAGGGTCAGCCAGACTGTCGATACTGTCGTCCGTCAGGCTGAGCCAGGCCGGGTGCTGACCTGCAGAGAGATGATTGAGCCACCTGTCCCCTCCCCCTGGCCACAGTGTTGGTGGCGTGTGGAACGTAGCCGGTGGCTGGAGGTAAGGTGACAGTGTCGAGGCCACGGGTCGGCCGACTTCAAACCGGGGGCCCAGGGCCGCAAACAGCAGGGAGAAAACAGAGGAAGCACAGTCCAAGTTAAACAAACTACAGAAAATCCAGAGGAAGACAAAAAGTCAACAAGTCAGGATAAGAGGAGGATCTTTGGGACACCCAGTGGGTGGTAAGGTTAACCCTGTCTGCACTGTTGGCTTCTGGGAACACCGAAATGTTCTCTGAATCACTGCAGTGATATGCAACACACAGAGAGAAACCCAAACCATTCGGTTTTGGAGAACGAAAACATCAGTCTACGCAAGTAATATGACTTGGAAATACATCAAAGGGGTTGTGGATGCACTAATAAAGGCATCCTTATGACAGTAAAGGAGGTGAGTCATTCATTTCCCACGTATTAATTGAGCAGCTGTTATGTGCCGTGGGTTATTAGAGTTGCTGGAGACATTGCAGCAAACAAAGCAGGGACACATCCTTGCTCTCATGGAACTTTCACAATAACGAAAACAGATTTTAAAAGAATAACGATGAAATTGTGTCACGGGCTAAAACGTGCCATAAGGAAACCTAAAAGATAGACTTCAGGGGTTGGGAAGCGGTTTGTCACTTTAAATAGGGCTATAAAGAGAAGTCGTCTCTGAGAAGGCGACATTTGAATACGGTTCCAAAAGAGGTTAAGAGAGCAAGAGACAGAGTAACACAAATACCTGTGGGAAGGGTGTTCTGGGCAGAGGGACAGCACGTGCAAAGGTCCTGAGGTGGGAGTACCCATGGAACATCCGAGGAATTACACGGAGGCTATTGAAAATGGAATGAACCGAAATGCAGGACAAGGTCTGTCAGAGATGACGTTAGAGAAACAACGCAAGCTAGGCTTTACGGAGCCACGCGGACCACGGAACAGCTTGTACCTTCCATTCTGAGGGAGACGGAGGGTGGTGGGAGGGTCTCGGCCGGGGGACTGATATGCTGTGATCCCTGGGAGGATATGGGAGACCAGTTAGGAGGTTTCTAGGTGGGTTTCTCTGAAATGACATGGCTTGAAGTCCGTGTCTGTGTCTGTAATTACATTTGTATCTATACTTCTTTTTATATGCAAACACTATATACCTATATACGCAAGTGGATGGAGGGATGAAGGGATGGACGGGTGGATGGATGGCTGGGTGGATGGATGGATGGATGGATGGACAGATAGCTAGCTAGCTAGATGATAGATAGTGGTTTCATATAGATAAGTATCTATATAATGTTATAAATATATATTTACATATAAATATACACATACACACACGCACCCACCATATATATGATGTACCCAAATGTATATACACACATATATGGTATATTTATTTGGCTAATTGGAAAGAAGAGAAACAAAAGTTCCAACGTGTGAGGAGTTGGGAAAAAAGAGTCTTCAGGGAAGCATTTGGGCGGGCAAGGGAAGCGGAGACTGGGCCGGAGACACCCTTGGGCAGCACCTTAAGGAGTTTGGACCTGATCTGTGAGCCAAGGGGAGCCACGGTAGGTGTGAGAGCGAACCAGCGTGAGTAGCCTGCTTTCAGAAGGATCCCTGACTGCAGAGCAGAAGAGATTTGTAGGGACCACAGCAATGGCTTTGGGAGTCGTGCAGGTGGAGGCCCAGTAGCCTGGTCTAGACTAAGGTGGTGGTGAGGACAAAAACAGGTACGCAGCGTGGAGCTGGTAAGACGACGGTGGGCTGAAGTTACCCTGGTGGGAGTTTATGATGTAGTCACATGTCCTCTTTGCAATGCCAGACCCCTCCAGCCCCTTCCCACCCTCTTCCGGACCCCCCTCTCCGCTCACATGCTCCTCTCCGCCTAGGAAGGCCTTCCCTGTGCCCCGTCTCCTTTTGTCTTCCTCTCTCCACTTGCTCCCCTTTCAAGACGGCTTCCATTTCCTCCTCCACGAAGCTTTACTTGACACCTTGATACGGGTTTCCTCCCTGATGTCACTTAGTCTGCTTAGATCCCACTTGTACGCTGTAGCAATTTTTCTCAGGGCTGCCACACAAGGTTGTGCAGGTTGGGCACTGTGCAAACAGTCTGACCAGAGTGGCAAACAGGGGCTGAAAGCTATCAATATGCCAAACCTTGACTTCCCAGATGGGGCACCTTTTCATAGAAAGCATGGTGAAGGCTAGCCCTGAGGGCCACCCTGAATCTTAATTCTCCATCCACTTGTCAACCTCTCTCATTAGACTTGGATCATTTCTCCATTGTTAGCACTTAGTACAGTCTCTGAGTGTTTACTGAATGAATAAATCGGTGTATAGACGGATGGATAGAAGAAAAGGTGCTATTCTTCCCGCAGGATAAGCAACTCATCACAGAAAAATAATCAAATGGCTCATTACAATCCTCTTGGAGCATCGTGTCAAGATAACCACCATTCTGGGGCACCTGGGTGGCTCCGTCGGTGAAGCCTCTGACTCTTGATTTCAGCTTAGGTTCTCATGGTTTGTGAGATTGAGCCCCTCCTCGGGATTCTCTGCTTGGGATGCTCTCTCTCCCTGTCTCTCTGTCCCTCCCCCACTCGTGCACACAAGCTCTCTCTCTCGAAAAACGAACTTTTTATTATTTTTTTTAAAAAGATATCACCATTCCTCCAAACCGGGGGAGGACAATTTTTTTCCCAAAAGGCCGAAGAGTACTCAGCTCTAATGTTGTGTATAAAGGCAGAGTGGTCGACCATGAGTCAATGAAGGGGCGTGGCTGTGTTCCAATAAAACTTTATTGGCAGAAACAGGCAGCAGCTAGTTTGTCTACCCCTGGTCTAGATGTCTGTCTCGCCAAGAAATTCTCCCCTCGATTTGCTTCTTCCCAACAGTGCCCTTTCACCTTGTAATGATAGATGATGATGATGGTGATGGTGATGATGTGATGAAAATGGTCATTGCTAACATTTAGTCTATGTCTGCCCCGGATCAGGCACTGGCCTCAGCCTCTTGTGCGTAGAATCTCAATTAGCTCCCACAGCCACCCCACAAGGTGCTGACGCTATCCTATGCCATAGCACGGTGAAAAACGGAGGCACAAAGAGATAAGACAGCCCGGGGCACATAATTTTAATGGGCAAAGCAGGCGGTCTGGTCTGAGCACTGAGTCTGGGGCACGAACAACTCGACTCCACGTGTCGGAATAACCATGTTAGTAGTAAGAACAATAATAACAACCTCGGCTGCAGGCTCTCTCTGTGCCGAGCACCCAAACACACGCGAAGGGCTTTGCGACGACCTCTCTGAATTTTCTCAACCACAAGGCAAGGTTAGCACCTCGCTGTGACAGCTACCCAGGGTGACACAGTCACAAGGTTGGAATCGTCCGTACCACCTGCCCCAGGCCCCAGTTGCTCGGAACCTTCCAGAAAATGGACCGTTTGACTCGATGGCCTTGTTCCCCCGACGCCTCGCTCCATCCCGAGTTTTTCCTTCCTGCGGGGGGCTGTGCCTTTGGACTCTCTGGGGGCCTTTTATCTTATCGGACCCTTTCCCCTGCTCACTTTGCTAGCTGTCACGTTTGTTATTCTAGGATAAACTTTCGGCCGATGTAGCACATACTTTGGGGTCAATGCCCTGTGTTATCCCCAGGATAGTTCAAATATTTGTGGCCTTGTCAACCTCCATCCCGCTGGACATGTGCGGTGGCGGAGTGGGAGGGGTGTTCCATGCCTGGAGACCAGTGTGGGCCAGCGCGTGGCAGGAGACCCTGCCTGGGAGGCCACTGAGGGCAGGCGGCAAACACATCGTTTCTTGGCCCCGGGTTGGATGCGTGCAAACGTGAAGAAGAGAGAGAGAGAGGCGAGCATCGGCCGACCCTCTCCTCTATGCCCGGTGCTTTCACACACGTTGAAATAAGTGATCTTCCAAATCCACCTGAAGGAAGGCATTCTTCATGACCATTTCATTGACAAGAACACTGAGGCCAAGAGAGCTTAGTGGCCACCACCAAAGGGATTCTTAATACTGTGCGTGCGTGTCTACACCGTATGCCGAGGCCTAGGAACCCCTTCTCAGAGTAGTGCTTCAGGATTCATAAAACAAAACTACATAGGATTAGGGGCGCCCGGGTGGCTCAGTCAGTCGAGCATCTGACTTCGGGTCGAGTCATGATCTCACGGTTCGTGAGCTGGAGCCCCGCGTCGGGCTCTGTGCGGTCAGTGCAGAGCCCGCTTCAGATCCTCTGTCTCCCTCTTTGAGCCCCTCCCCCACTTGTGCTTGAAACGAGTCATAACAACCACGATGGCGGAGGTGTCCTGGGACTAAGGAGTTCGAAATTCTCTGTGACACCAGTGAGGTTGTAGGCCAGGATCTGTGATCTGTACTGGTGACAAGGTCGTGGGGACGCACGGTCCATCCTGCCATGCGTCTGTTGCCTGCCTTCGTCATGGAAAGAAATTTCACTTTGATGTTCGTGATAACGAAGATGTGATATATTTTCTTCCCGATCAAGGTCACAGATGCCCTGAGTTGTATCCACGGAGCCCTCGGGGGTCTGGGGCCCCAGAGCGAGACCCTCCGAGCTGGGAGAAGCACGGCGGGGGCTGGGCCGGGCTCCAGAGATGCACACTTGCCACTGTGAGGTCCCCCCCCCCCCCCTCACATCCTGTCCTCTGGCTTTGTCCCCAAGTGAACCAGTTAGCCTGACTGCTGGCTGGGAGGGCAGGGCGGCCTTTGAAGCCATGCCTCTCTTTGATGTGCACATTCCGTCAAGGCCCTTCCTCCAGTTGGGCAAATCTCCGTTGCCCCCTGCAAACCCTCCCTTCGTGAACATCCCCCCCCCCCCACCCCCCGTCCCCGAAACAGTCCAAAGACCTCTCTCACACGGTTTCTGTTAGTTTTATTGTTTTTGTTTTTCCGACCGAGTAAACCGGCGGCCTGGGGGGGGGCCTGGACTTTCAGACAGAACTTTAGACTTTGGAGAACGACGTCGTTTTCAGAGAAGTCTTCATTCCAGGCCGGGCTTAAGAAACAGAGTGGCTTCGCTTAAGGAAACCATACACACGATTCAAATACAGCGGCACAATGACCGAGCCACGAGGGCTCTCAGACGTACACAGGGTTGGATTGAAACTCCTTGCTCTGTGGCTCTGGGGAAGTCACATACACTTGCTGAACAGAGAAGAGAGAGAAACCGAGGCAGGCTCAGAAGGGGCACCGACTGGGTACCTGGCACTGTCTTAGGCATTTACAGGTGTTTTCTCGAACCTTCCCAACAGCCCCCAAACAGCCCTACTTTCTCCCAATGAGAAACCTAAGGTCAGAGAAGTGATATGGCTTTTCCCAGGTCACACAGCATGAATGGCGGAACCCAGGCCTCGCTGGGCCTTAACGCTCCGCGGAAGCAAAGCCCCAGAGATCGCTCTGGGAGGCAGGGGACTGTCCCTTCCAGGGCAGGACTCCAAATGGTCCCACTCCCAGTGGGCTGACGGTGGCAGCTTCTCCTCCAGGATAAGAGTCAACATGGGCTGGGCATCTGGGTGGCTCAGCCCATTAAGCAGCCGACTCCTGATTTCGGCTCAGGTCATGATCTCACGGTTCGTGGGTTCGAGCCCCACGTCCGGCTCTGTGCTGACAGTGCGGAGCCTGCTTGGGATTCTCTCTCTCTCTCTCTCTCTCTCTCTCTCTCAAAATAAAGAAATAAACTTAAAAACAAGTTTGTTTTTTTTTTTAAAGTCAACATCGGCTACTCGCAAAGATGACACGAGGGAAGGGCTCCAGGATCTTCGAACAGGCTGAAGAAGGAGGGGCAGTGGGGGCCTAACCCATTGGAAGAGGCAGCTTTCTGCCGACCCAGCAGATGCTCCAGGGCTGGCTGGGCTGCAGGGATGACACAGGGTTGTGGCTTATGTCCACGCCGATGCGGAGGCTGCAAGACGAGACAGCCGTTGCCCGGGATGTGCTCGGACAGCTACCCGCATCACAGGAGCGTGACCGTATCTTCAGCACCACCTTCCTGTTGCCAAGACTCTGTGAACTTGAACTCCCGGGACCCCCGCATCACGCTTCTGTGGCCTCCCGGGACCAGGCTTGGGGCCCGACATCCCACGCAAGGAGATGAGCTTTGCCTGTCCCCTGGCCTCTCTTGCAACCCGGAGCTCACATCTGCAGCCCATCTGGAGGGGCTGGGGAGCACAGTCCAGTGTCAAGGGGAAGGAAGCCTCTCTGTGGGTATTTCAGGCCTGGCCTGGACAGCCTGACCCGCCTCCTGGGCCAAGATCAGTGGAGAAACTCAGCCCAGAGGGCCGCTTGACAGAGAGGCTTCTGGCCTTGACTTTCAGATTCCTGAGTCATCTCTCCTTGGGCCCATCCTCGGCCTGACTTCCTTGCAGGGGCCTTTGATGAACAGATGAGATAATGGATCTGCTTTGAAAAAGATAAAATGCTGAACAAAAGGTTGTGCTGGCCACAGCAATGGGTGTGATGGGCGGGCTAAACCTTGAACTTCCTTCCTGTCCCAGGGCGAAGACGGCTTCCAACCTCCACACATCCGGGGCAGCCAGCTTGCCCGGTGACCCCGCCTCTTCCCACCCCCATTAGAGCGAGTCGCATCCACGAACCGGCGGAATCATCAAAAAGGGATGATCGGTTTGGCCGGCGTTTGAATTTGCCCATTTTACAGATGAGGAGACCGAGGCAAGGAGGACTTAAAGAACGGGCTCAAGATCGGACAGCTACGTGGTACCGGCCCAGGCTTTGGACCCAGGCTTACTCATTCGAAACCCTGACCGGACACCAGGCATTTAGTTAAAACGTCTTCAGCTGGAACAAAATACAACAGAACCATGGCAACAACAAACATGCGATTTTGCAAAAAAAGTCCGTGTCGGAGTGTAGAAAAGATGACGCCCCCCCACCCCCCACCCCCCACCCCCCACCCCTCCCTGCAGCTGGGGCTTTTGGCGTGAGTTGTACCAAGCAGACGTCCCACCGCAGGAGGAGGAGAGATTGTAGGATCGCCCACGTGGAAGGAACGCCAACGACTATGTAGGGCCAGCACCCCCTCCACCGCAGCTACGCCAAGGGGCTGTCCGGCCGATGCTTGGACGCTCACGGACATCCTGCAAAGTGGCTTACGCCATTCCCAGACAGCTTACCTTTGGACAAACTGACAGGACCTGTTAGCACAGAAAAAGTTCTCTTCCTGGAGGAGCGTCTGGAAATGCGTGAAAGAGGGATGGGGGTCTCACACGGTAACAGCAAAACGTCTGAACCAACCTACGTGTCTCCGAACAGGGCAATACGTGCATAAAACGTAGTACAATTAACCCTTGAACAACGTGGGGGTCGGGGGGGACTGCCTCCTGGTGCAGCTGACAATCTGCACGTAACTGTGGATCCCTGGAAACGTAACCACTGATAGCCGACTGTTGACTGGAAGCCCTACAGATCACATAAGTAGGTGGCATTGTATCACATGTTGTATATGCGTTACGTAATATACGCCACATTTTTACAATGAAGCAAGCTGCAGGAAAGAAAACATCGTTGAGCCAATCCTAAGGAACCTGGCTGTGCTTCTTGAAGAAAATCTCACTCAAGGGGACCCGCACACCACATACCCCGGTTGTTCGAGGCTCAACTGTATCATCCTTCAACGGAATATTATATAGTCGTGAAAAAGAATATGCTAAGTCTAGCTGCCCAGTCTCTCCGTAACCCCACCCACCCACACGTACTGTCGTGAATTCAGAATGCGTATCCTCGTTTTCGTATGAGTTTCACAGACTGTACATGAATTCTGCAAAACATACGGGGTCTCTCGGGGGGTTTCAGGTTCTTAAATGGGCTACGGATCACTTCGTGATCCAAATTTTCTCTCTCTGCCACGGTTTTGAAAGATCCCCCTGTTGACACACAGACCTCTGTTTCATCTACTTTGATTGCGATCTTTTTGAAAAATTTTTCTTTCATTTATTCATTTTTGAGAGAGAGAGACAGAGTGTGAGCAGGGGAGGGGCAGAGAGAGAGGAAGACACAGGCTCGAGGCTCTGAGCTGTCAGCACAGAGCCTGACGTGGGGCTTGGACTCATGAACCACAAGATCGTGACCTGAGCTGAAGTAGGATGCTTAACTGACTGAGCCACCCAATTTGTGGGTGTCCCGATTGTGCTCTTAAAACATGTGCGTGCACAGAATTACCTGTGTCCAGTCCCCTGTTGGTGGGCATCTAAGTCGATGCCGATAAAGATTCTATAGTGGACATACTTGGGTATGTCTCCTTGGCCACACGTGTGAGGCTTTCTCCAGGGATGATGCCTTCGTTCCCCACGAAGTGACCTGTATGTCTTTCTCCTAATAAGCAAGGGCGTCCAGAGTGGAATCCAGTCTTCCAACTGTGGCCTCATTAGACTAGAACCTGCTATGTGCCCCTTTCCTAGGCATAGAGAACACAAGGCAAACATTCCGCCCACCCCCACCCCTGCCTCATCAGGGTTTATGATCTCATGCAGGAGAATGACAGTAAGAGAATATTCCAGGCTGTTAAGTAAACATAAGCGTGCAGTGTTTTGTGATGAAGAACGGGGGCAATGAGAGCAAGGACGGGGGGACCTGGCCTAGCCTGGTTCAGGGAAGGCTTCCTGGAGGAAGTGACGATTAACTGTGTTCCAAAGGTTGGGTGAGTAGAGAAGCATTTCAGCAGAGGAGACCTAGAAATGCAAGAGAATGAGTATGGTCCTACCTCAGGACTTTTGCACATGCTTTTCCCTCTGGCTGGAATGTTTCCCATCCAGTTTCTTGGTTGAGATCTTTGGAGATTGGCAGCTCCCCCTCATTTATGATCCGTGTGGTCCTGTCTGCCTCCTCACATCACCAGGTCCTATTATCTGACCGCCGAATGCTGTGTTGGTTCCAGCAAGGAAGAGCAGAGGGTGGGAGGTGGCTCTGGCTTGGCCTCCAGCCCCGGCCAACAGAACCCCTGTTAAGGCATAGACTCTGGAGCCACACTGCTTGGGTTCAAATCCCAGGTCTTCTACCTTCCAGCTTCGTGACCTCAGGAAAGTGAATTCCCATTCCGAGCAGGCTGTAAAAAAAGGATGAAAATACTCTCTAACCCTGAGAGTTATAGCAAGGACTCAATGAGGAAATGCATGTAACACAGTTAGCTTAGGGCCCCGAACACAGTGAGCACTCAATCGATGGTGGCAAAAATAATAACAGTGATAACAGTAATGACGTGGGCTGCTGCTTAAAGGAGTAAAAGGAAGTGGGCACTCTCCCTGGGAATGAGGAAGGAGAACTTCCCATGAGACAGCTCCAGACTGTCCCCAGAGACAAGGTGGGCAATTCCTGATGACTGATGACCTTGAGGCCCAGCCACCTTGCCTGGAAGCCTTTCGCCTTGAACCCAAGGGTGTCTCTCCAGCCGGACTGTGGGCGTAGAGCTAAGTAAATACTTCATCATCGATCAGCCCCCACGGTCCAGATGTTTCCCCAGAGGCTCAGATGGGGGTGAGTGGGAGGTCCCGTCCAGGTCTCGTTAGCTGTGCCTGCAGAAAAGGTATAAGAGGAGGTGGGGTGGGATACATCTCAGCCCTGCGCCTTGGGACCCCTGGCCTCTGATGTCACGATTGGACACCTCGTAACTCCTGACTGATGCAGGCGGGGAGACCTCATATGGTAGGTCCTTGGGACCTCTGAATCAGTAAGAACAAAAGTGTATCGTTGATACACTTTTAATAAATACCATGCACTGGGGCGCCTGGGTGGCTCAGTCGGTTAAGCATCCGACTTCGGCTCAGGTCATGATCCCGCGGTTCACGAGTTCGAGCCCCGCGTCGGGCTCTGTGCCGACGGCTCAGAGCCTGGAGCCTGCTTCGGATTCTGTGTCTCCCCCTCTCTCTGCCCCTCCCCTGCTCTCTCTCTCTCTCTCTCTCTCAAAAATAAATAAACATTAAAAAAAGTAAATAATAATAATAAATACCTGGCACCATACTAATCATATATCATCTTGCCAAAAACTTGCTACGGCTCTGCGGTGTGGGTCCTACTTTACCTCCATTTTCTAGAGTGGGGAAACTGAGGTTCAGAGAGGTGAAGTCATTTCCCCAAGGCCTGTTTGGTCAGCTGCAAACGCAGGCTCTTATCACTTAGGTACTTAGAACAATCCTTTTCCCCTCTACTGCGTGTCTCTTAGCAGCTGGGATCTTGGGACAGGGACCTCAACCCCCGTGTGCCTTAGTTTCTAGAGACACTACCTCCTACTGTCGCAGAAAGGATCAAAACCGGTTAGTGGGTGCCCAAGGCTCGTGTCAGTATCTGCCTTGCCTCAACGATGCTGTGGGGGATTATCTGAATGATGAATGTATTTCTTCTTCGGTGTTTGTTGGTCATTTTATTTCTTTATTTTGTGAATGGTCCCTTCATGGAGTTCCCTCACTAGATTGGCATTTTGATAAGGTGTGTTTTTTTTTTTGTTTTTGTTTTTGAAGACTGGAGAAACTTTGTGACAAAGGACATATTGGTACTCAGCACCAGGCGCCCACCCCACGAGTATGGGATGGGGATTGATCACAGGGGCTACGTCAGGCTTTGAACCCCCGCAGCCTTCAAGGACCAGGGGGTGGCTTCCACACTGGGAGACAGCAGACAGACTCCAGGGGAACAGGGAATCAGGAGTTCACATGAGAATTAGAGATTCCCCTCTTAGTGGACCACCCGGACTCGTCGAAAAGAGCCAAGGTCTTCGAGAAGATCTGTCTCCCTTCTATTACTGAAGAGGTCTGAACTCCCAAGGGGCCTCTGCCGGGGTGGGGGTGGGGGGGCTGACTTCCTGCCTGGGACCTTTCCAAACCTTCCTCTTGAACCCTGGCCGACCAGCTCTCCTTCCCCGCTCTCCGTTCCCTCCATGCCCCCCTGCTGTGGGCCCTGCCCCGGATCCTGGCAACATCCTGTTCTTCCCTTGAACGAAACTCCCCCTCCAGCTTCCCAGCGCGATAGGAATCTTAAAGAAATGCTTCCTGTCTCTTGACCACCTTATCGCCCATTCCTCCCGAATGGCTGACGTTCAAGAAACACACAGGCAGCCCTGCACTCCCTTCTAATTTTAAACCTGCCCTCTGAAGCTCTCTCCTCTTCCTTCTTAAGGTTCCGGGAAAGGCCAGGGGGGTGTCAGAGGTCTCCGGTGACCCGCTGAGTCAGCAGAGACTGAAGGTCTCCTCCAGTTCCCAGGGAAGGAGTCTGGAGCTGGGAGATCCTGGGTGAGGCCACTCACGGGCCCGGCCCCGGCAAGCCTGATGTTCTAGGGGCAGCAGATGCTTACGTAGGGTATCTTTCCTGAACTCATAAACGAGGTTAGGAATAAAGGCCAAGTAGGGGTATCCGAGAGGCTCCATTGGGTAGGGATGGGACTCTTGATTTCAGCTTAGGTCATCGTTTCGTGGCTGGTGGGTTTGAGCCCCGCTGACGGCACGGAGCCTGCTTGGGATTTCGCTCTCTTCCCCTCTCTCTTCCCCTGCCCACCTCCTCTCTGTCTCTCAAAATAATCATCATAATCATAATAATAAAAGAATGAACGGGGTAGAGATACTCAAACACGTGTATCACGTAAGGAGCCAGGAAAAACTCGGGCACGGACATACCGAATGGTCCTTTGACTCGTGCAATACTGTGTGGCCCAGGCCCCAACATCCAGGCATTCACGTTTGCTGGCAGAATCTGACCACTCTTGGTCCTTGGGAGGCTGACTTCCGGCCACGTCACGTGACCCAGTCAGGCCCCCGCCAGTGAGAGCGCGGCCGGCCAGCGATTGGCTGCGGAGGAAGACGTGACACAAGTCGGCCCGTTTGGGACCAACGGAAAGCGGAGGCTGAGGCTGACTTTTCTGAACTTGGGGCAGAGTCGCCCTTTCAGGCTCCGGCCGCTGACGTCCCTGTCGGGCTGGAGCCTACGGGAGGGGCAGCGGAGCCGGGATCCAGAAAGGACAAGCAGAAGGCCTGACCTCACCTGATTCCTCGAGTCTCTCTCTGAAGCCAGTATTTATTTATTTATTTATTTAAAATTTTTTTAAAAAAATTTTTAATGTTTATTTTTGAGAGAGAGAGAGAGAGACAGAGCATGCACAGGGGAGGGGCAGAGAGGCAGAGAGAGACGGAGACACAGAATCCAAAGCGGGCTCCAGGCTCCGAGCCGTCAGCCCAGAGCCCGACGCGGGGCTGGAACTCACGGACCGGGAGATCGTGACCTGAGCCGAAGTTGAATGCTCAACCGACTGAGCCACCCAGGCGCCCCACACATTTTATTTTATTTTTTATTTTTTTATTTTCACTTATTTTTTCCAACATTTTTATTTATTTATTTATTTATTTATTTATTTTTGGGACAGAGAGAGACAGAGCATGAACGGGGGAGGGGCAGAGAGAGAGGGAGACACAGAATCGGAAGCAGGCTCCAGGCTCTGAGCCATCAACCCAGAGCCCGACGCGGGGCTCGAACTCACGGACCGCGAGATCGTGACCTGGCCGAAGTCGGACGCTTAACCGACTGCGCCACCCAGGCGCCCCTATTTTCACTTATTTTTGAGACAGAGACAGAGCATGAGCAGGGGAGGGCCAGAGAGAGAGAGGGAGACACAGAATCCGAAGCAGGCTCCAGGCTCTGAGCTGTCAGCACAGAACCCGACACGGGGCTTGAACTCACGGACTGCCAGATCATGACCTGAGCTGAAGTCAGATGCTTACCCGGCTGGGCCACCCGGGCGCCCCCGAAGCCAGTTTTCCTCTTGGAATTTTCAGTCACCTGAGCCAATAAAATCCCATTGTCTTTAGTTTTCTGTTGCCTGTAACCACAGACAATGGTCACCTCCCTCCCCCCCCTCCCCCCCTGCACACCCGCACACAAGCATACACAGCAAGGTGGGGAGAAAAAAGAAAAACGTGTACTGAGCCTGTATCACATGCCAGCTTTCCGAGCGAAAGATCATTAGTCCCATTTGACGGATCAAAACCCCGAAGGTCAGAGAGGTTAAGAGGCCTACCTAAAGTCACACAGCCAGGAGGTTGTAGAGACCAGATTTCAATCCAGGTGTGCCTACATCAAAGTTCTCACTTTTTTGCGGAACGCTGAGCTGTCTTTAAAAGAAGATGAAGGAGGGGCACCTGGGTGGCTCAGTCGGTTGAGCGGCCGACTTCAGCCTTGACTCAGGTCACGATCTCGCGGTCCGTGAGTTTGAGCCCCGCGTCGGGCTCTGTGCTGACAGCTCAGAGCCTGGAGCCTGTTTCGGATTCTGTGTCTCCCTTTCTCTGACCCTCCCCCGTTCATGCTCTGTCTCTCTCTGTCTCAAAAATAAATAAACATTAAAAAAAAATTAAAAAAAAAATAAAAGAAGATGAAGGAGGTCTTCTAGCCGAGACTGTGGGAAGTGAGTTTGGCCACCGTAATTAATTGCAAGCCTTCTGTGTACCGCGTCCCGCGAGAGATGCCCCTTCAGGCCCTTCTTGCCCTTTCCTGATCTTGCCATAGTTCTGTGAAACAGTAGAATCTCTTCTTTCTCTTCCTTCTCAGGAGTTTTCGCTCGCTTCTCTTCCTCGGCTCGCCTCCAGCCCGGGGATGTCCGGCGGTTCACCCTTCGTCGACTCCTCGGCTCTTAACGTGCCTCTTCCCTAAGCCTCAGGCCCATAAACACCTACGTGCGTCTCCTCACATCTGCTCCTGGATGTCCCCCAGGCACCTTGAGCTCGGGACGTCCAAAATGAAGCTTATCCCCTGCCCCCAAACCTGCACTTGCCCCTCTGTTTTCCAGCTCCTCTGTGGCACGATCGGCCATCCACTCAATCAAACTAGAAAAATCTCGGAGTCCTGTCCAACCTCGTCTCGTCCTGCACGCGCCCCACCTGATCCATCATGCAGTCCCGTGACTTTTACTTCCCACATAATCCCCGAGCTCGCCCTTGCACTCCATTCCGGTGAGCGCTGTGAGCACCAGCACATGGGGGGAGAAATGATGGCGTGCCTCCTGCTTTCGGAAACCAGACCTGGGCAGCACCTTGTGGGCACCAGGATCTAACACAGAGCTGGATATTGTTGTCCGTGCTGCTATCTTCTCGTGCTGCTGATATCTCATAATCGACACGACTACAGGCTCGTGGAGTTTACCCTCATGAGATACAAACTCTTTCTTGACCAGACCATGGTGTGTGTGTGTGTGTGTGTGTGTGTGTGTGTGTGTGTATCTATACACGTATGTCTGTGTGCATATGTGTTTGTGGGTTTCCTTCCTTTTTTATTTTATTTTTTTTTGGAGAGAGAGAGAGAGCTCTAGTGGTAGAGGGAGAGAGAGAATCCCAAGCGGGCTCCACACCGAGCATGGAGCCCGATGTGGGGCTCAGTCTTACGATCTTGAGATCACGACCCAAGCGGAAATCAAGTCAGACGCCTAATGACTGAGCAAGCCAGGCGCCCCTGTGGGTTTCCTTCTTGATACTTATTCCTATCCCCCTCCATTTACAGAATCCACAAGATATGGAGAATCCCACAGGATGTTTCTCTCTGCAAACCCCCAAACTTGTCTTTCACTGGGTCATGGTTAGTGTCATTTCCATAGCCTAGCACTCATGTGCTACGAGACGAGTTACCTCTGCTGAAAGTCGAACGCAACATCGAGATTTACCGGAAGGACCATGGCAAGGCTTAAATAAGGATCTGCCTGCAAAGCACTTAACCCGTACCTGGCACACAGAAGCATCTAGTACCTCCTAGGACTGTGGTAATCATTATTACCATTCTTATAAGGAAGAGGCTCTTTTTGTTATTCTCATGTTCTTTCTGGGTCATGTCCTTAAAATTTCACTTCTTGATAAATGATTACAGACAGCTCAGACAGAGCAGTTCCCTTTTCATCCTGAAAATGAGCACCACCTCCTTAATTAGCAGCCGCTGGGAATATCACAGCGTTGTTCTCTCACTGTTTATATTAACAGCTTTCATTCATCACACATAAGATAATAGACATCGCATCGCACCACACCACGTGCGGAGAAAAAAAACACTCGAGTTAATTTGGTCTGAGTAGATGTCTGCACCCTCCGAGGAAATGCTCAGAACGGAAACTAGTTAAGCCTCTCTTTCTTTATACCGTCTGGAAGTTGAGCAGCGGCTCCCTGAAAAGGGTCTAAGAGATGGGCACTCACTTTAATTGTGTTCCCGTCGTGGAACAGTGACTTAGCCAGCGTTAATGCTTGTGCCTGCTTCACCAGCTTGGAAACTGAGGCTCAGAGGGACCAAGCCAGCTGTCCGAGGGGACAGAACTGGTCACTCCCCATACAAAGCAGTCGGCGCCATGGGTGAATGGTTGTTTGTGGGGATTAAGTAAAATAACACAGGCAAAGTGCTTACAGCAGAAGCGATCCCGGAGGACGCATTGTGTATGTGCTGGTCATCGTGCCCTGGAAATGAAAAAAAAAACCAAACAATTGTGGATGTTTTGCCTCGTCCTTTTTTAACAGCTGTCTGGGATTCTGAGTCGGGGGCCAGCATGCTATGGGTTACTGGCTAAATCCAGTTCCCAGCCTGTTTTTGTAAATAAAGTTTTATTGGCACACGACCACACCCATTCGTTTGCACATCGTCTGTGGCTGCTTTCACAATAGAAGGGTAGAACCTAGCCATTGTGGTTGCAACAGAAAAGCTAGATGTCCTCCAAAGCCTAAGATATTGACTCCACGGCCCTTGACAAATATTTTGCTGACTTTTATTCCTCTGTTCTAAACAATAGACATTCAGATTGAGTCCTTTTTTTTTTTTTTTTTTTTTGCAATTACCTCCGTATCCATGCATATTTGTACATTCATGCCAACGTAGCCGTAGGATCTATTCTTAGGTGTTGCCTTGCTGAGACAGGTAAAAAGCAGGAGGTTTCTGAGAACAGAGGGTAGTAGCTTTTAAAGTGTTGGGGTCCCCCGCAGAATTGGCACCTGACCTTTGTTGTTTGGGAAGGAGAAGTAGCTGTGAGTCAGGTTTGGGGCTTTCAGAGTTCCTCACTCATAGCTGCAACGACTCGAACCCCAAATCAGAGCAACTCAGCATCCCTGGACCACATTCGCGTCACAGTTTTATGCAACAGTGCGGCGACAGACATTTTGCATGTGTCTGCCTTGGGCCGGGTAACAGCGATACAAAATCTCCCAGAACTTAATTTTTAGTGCAGTGGATTCTGAACGGGTTTGAGTCTTGATGTTCTTTGGCGACTCGGGAAAGCTACGGAATACCTGTCCCTTAAGCTGCCCATTCACGTAAA
Source organism: Panthera leo (assembly GCF_018350215.1). Classification (NCBI taxonomy): domain Eukaryota; kingdom Metazoa; phylum Chordata; class Mammalia; order Carnivora; family Felidae; genus Panthera; species Panthera leo. The sequence continues at coordinate 12,088,562 of NC_056690.1, forward strand.
ATTTTGCAGAGTTTCAAAGGATTGACAGTTTTCCCCAAAGCCCTTCCATTGACTGTCATCTGTAAGCTCTTGGGTCAAGAATCACTTCTCTAAGGGAGAGACTGAGCCATAAAGAGCCAAATAGTATAAAGTGTCACAAATGTGTGTTTGAGGTACACACAACCTACAGTGGGTGTGTAAGAAGTGAGAAAGTCAACATTGCTTTGTGGAAGAGCATGGAGTTGGGGAGGTCAGGGAAGGGTCCTCATAGGAAATGGGTCTTGAAGGATGTGTAGGGGTTCCCTGGGCTGTCTAGAAATAAGGGAGGCAATTTCATCCAGGAAAAATCAATTGGGGTAGGAGGAGCTCTGAGAAGGTCTTAATGTTGATGCCTGAAAGTCTGGACTGTTTCCGGTTTGTCAACTGACTCCGGAAGGCAAGGGCAAATGTCTTAGCCTCAGTCCTCCCTCCCATCCGCCCTGGTCCCCCATGCCCTCGTCACACGAGGAGCAGAGCAGAGCTCACTCCCTTTTAAAAGTTGTCTGGAATCCAGAAATAAAAGGCTACACATGAATAAAATATCATCACCAACGCTAAAGAGGTCCAGTTCTCTGGTTTCGCTTTTCATGTCTGAAGTTTATCTCCACAGTCCCCCCCCCCCCCAACCCCGCGCGGCCTGCGTGGTCAGAGTTACAGTAGCAACTTGTCTGTCTTTTTCTTTTCATTCCCTTCTTGAGAGTTAGTAGTCATGTCAAGAAAGCGCTAAGAAGGCTTCCTGGTCATTCCGCTTCTCTGAAGTGCATGGTGCCCACGCGTGCACACACGCGCGTGTGTGCATGTGTGTGTACACGTGCACGTCTCCTAAAAGCCAAAACACTCTGGGTGGTTGAATTTTGGAGGACGAATACATTGCCCTAACACATTGGAAAGCACAGAACGGGCTCTAAAGGCGTGACTCGTGGGATAAAGAGTTCGGGCCGACGCTTAGGTTCAAATCCTACCTCATCCACTGAGCTGGTTTCCTAGAACTTCCATAACAAATGACCAGAAACTGGGGCGCCTGATACGACAGAAATTCCCTTACAGTTCAGGGCTGCAGACGTCTGAAATCAAGTGTTGGCAGGGTTAGCTCCTTCCAGAGGGGTTAGCTCCTTCCATGCCCCTCTCCTAGTTTCGGACGGTTGCTGGCGACCTTTGACATTCCTTGACCTACAAACACATCACTCCCAATTTCTCCCAATTTCATCTTTCCATGGTGTTCCCCTCTGTGTCTGTGCCTCCAATCTCCCTTCCCCTTATAAGGACGCTAGTCATTGGATTTAGGACCTTCCTAAGTCGAGGATAATCCCCCCTTGAAATATTTAATCACATCTGCAAAGATCCTGTTTTTAAATAAGTTTGCATTTGCAGGCTCTGGGTGGACATGTCTTTTGGGGGCCACCATTCAGCCCGCGATAGCCGCATACTCCCCGAGTGCCCCTGGATGTGTTCCTTCCCCACTGCTGAGCCTTAGAGGTGCTCTCCTCTGGAAGTCGGGGCTGCTGGTAGAACTTCACTCGACGGTGTAAGATAATGCGCGTAAAACCCACCGCGCCAAGCCCAGCACCCTCGAGGCGCACACACAAAGGGCGGTGCTGTGATTCATAGTAACGAGTGATATCAGCGTTGCTGTCTCTCAACCAGGAGCTCTGACACGCAGAGGGTGGGGCAGCGCGACCTCAAACATCTGGATGACAAGATCGTGGTGCTTTCCGGCTCCGGCTGTTTGACATCCCGTAGACCCCAGAAGCAGATGACGGAATGTCAACATGAGGGACTACCCTCTTCCTTTTCCCCCAGACGCGGTTTGGCAGGTCGACTGAGCCTCCGTCTCATGGACACCTGCCACCGAAGACACACGCTGTGTTTTTTCGAAGTCAGTTACCGATGATTCCCATTGACTAGGCGGCTGCCTTGAGATGGTGTGAAATATACGCAGAGTCTAGAGGCCCCTCTAAAGGGACTGGCCGGGAATGTCATGCACCCGGGGGTCACGCAGAACTACGGGTTTGAATCTCAGTAGTGCTACTTGGGAGCTGAGAGCCTCTGAGCAAATCTTTACACCCCTTTGGCCCCTCGCTTTCCTCTTCCTTAGCCTGGAACCAATTATGCCTCTTGCAAGGTTATTCTTACCATTAGCTGAAATGATATATATTATATATTACATATCACGTATTAAATACTACATATCATATATTATATATTACATATTATATGGTATATATTATATATTACATATTATATGTATATATTATGTTGTATAAACAACATATAATATAAAGTATATATTATTATAATACATAAAAGTATATCTATGGTTTCTATATGCTGCAAGCACTCAGTAAGGTTGGCATCATTATTATAATCACTATTCATAGTAAATTACGCAGCATATTGGTTCAGATGATTTGTATGGAAAGTTGGTGAATTCTGTCGCACCCCCGTAGCAGACCGTTTTGCTAGGCAGTTGACTTGACAGTCCCCAGGCACTTGTGGCTAGAAAATACAGATTCAAGCCCTGCTTCCCCTCTCCCGGCTATGTGACTTCCCCTCTCTGAGTTTCAGTGACTGCCTCTATAAAATGGAGGTGATAAAACCCTCTCTTTTTTATGAAACAAGCCTCCTCTGGGGCTTAACGGAAGCCTCTGTTCGTCCTCGTCCAGTCAACAAGTATGTACTGAGCCCTTACTAAGGTGCAGGCCTCGGACAAGGATGGGAGCCGTGGTGAGCACAAGACGAGATTCGTTCTTGCTCTCAGGGCGCTTGTAGTTCGGAGAGTGTATTGTAAGCGAGGAGGGAATCTATCAGTGTGACGGCCTCTTCTTCTGATTCAGCCTTATTATGCTTTTTCCTCTGATAGATGAATGCAGGTGGGAGTGCATCCTACGAGGCGTTTTCAAATTTGGCCTGACTTGGGGCAGGGCTCGTGTCCTACTGGATGTGAGGGCATGCAGCTGGCGGATGCTTCCGCAGCCCCGGCCTCCTTGCCTGCCCCTCCCCCACCCAACCAGCAGCATTCCTGGTTTCGGGGTGGGGGGGCATTTTCCAGAGTCTGGAAAACCGCTGCGAACCCAGAGCTTCTGCTTTGTAGGCATCTGGGCTTCCGGGTTTCAAAAACTCCAAGCCCTCTGAATTGCACGCTTAAAAATGCTTAAAATAGCAAATTCCGTGTTATATGTATTGTATCAGAATAAAAAGAACGTTGAAAAAAAAATTCGAAGCCCTGACGTACTCTGGGCAAAAAATTTCATCCAGAAACAAGACTGGAAGGCATGGGGGGAGGGGGGTGATCTGTGGACGAGCTGGCATGCCTTGCCTCAGAGCTGGGCAGTAGAAAGAGGCTCCAGAGCTTTCCGTGACGGCCGTGTCCCTGCTGTGGGCTCGCAGGATGGAAATCCAGCCTCCAGAAGAGCTTAGAGAACAGAAGGAAGAGAAAGCCTGTGCCTCCCCCAGGCAGGCAAGGCATCTGGAGTGAAAAATCGGAGATGCTCGTCGTCCGCTGTCCAGCATCCGCTTGCAAGGCTCTGAGAACATCGCCTCCTCGAGTATTAGGCCCTGGGCACTTCTCTCAGAAAACCCTTTTCATCGTGGTAAAATACGTATAACATAAAATCAACCATTGTAACCATTTTTGACTGTACAAATCGGTGACATCAATTACGCTGACGATGTTGTGCAACCATCGTTTCCCGTCTCCCAACTTTGCCATCACCGGAAACAGACGCTCTGCAAACATGTGGCAGTCATTCCTGATTCTCCCCCTCGCCTTGCCCCTGGTAACCTCTTACCTACTTGGCGTCTGCATGAGTTCACCCGCTCTAGATATTTCAAGTAAGTGGAAGCATGCAAAGATCTGTCTTTTTGTGCGCTAGCTTGACGTTCTCGAAGTTCACACGTGTTGTAGCATGTACCGAAATTCCATTCCTTTTTATGGCCGGATTCCATGGTGTGCACAGGCCACCTTTCCTCTATCCATTCATCTGTCGATGGACATTTAGGTGGTTACCACCTTTTGACTCTTGGGAATGATGCTGTTGTGAACACGGGTGCATAAATAGCTACGTGAGGCTCTATTTTTCAATTTGGGGGCGATCGTGGGGGCCGGAATGGTTGGGTCATCTGGTATTTTCCATATTTCGCTTTTTGAGGATCTGCCACGCTGTTTTCCATGCAAGCTGTGCCATTTTATATGCCCATTTTTTGTCATTTATATGTCATTTATGTGTCATTTTTCTTTCTTTTAATTGCAGCCGACCTAGTGAATGTGAAGTCGTATCTCATTGTGGTTTTGATTTGCATTTCCCTAATGACTAATTACGATGACTAATTACATTCCTTAATGACTAATTATAAAGCACTTACTAGCCATTTATATATTTTCTTTGGAGAAATGTCCCTTTAGGTTCTTTGCCCGTTTTTAAACTGGGCTGTTTATCTTTTTGTTACATTTTAGGAGTTCTTTATATATTCTAGATCTTAAGCCCCTGTCAGATATCTTACTTGCAAATATTTTCTCCTATTTTACAGATTATCTTTTCATTTCCTTGATGATGTCTTCTCGTGCCCAAATGTTTTAAGTTTTGGTAAGGTCTAATTTGCTTAGTTTTTTCTTTGTGGTTCGTGCTTTTGATGTTATGTCTAAAAATCTGTTGCCAAATCTAAGGTCATGCATGATTTTCCACTACGTGTTTTTTTTTAATGTTAATTTAACCCTAACGTTTCGTGCTTTTGATGTTATGTCTAAAAATCTATCCCCAAATCTAAGGTCATGATTTTCCACTACTTTTTTTTTTTAATGTTAATTTGTTTGTTTGGAGAGAGAGCGTGCACCAGCGGGGGAGGGACAGAGAGAGAGGGAGAGAGCATCTCAAGCAGACCCCACGCTGTCAGTGCAGAGCCCGATGTGAAGCTCAATCCCGTGAACCCTGGGATCACGACCTGAGTGGAAGCCAAGAGTTGGATGCTTAACACACTGAGCCACCCGGGTGTTCCAATCCTGCCCACCCCCCACTCGCTGCTATGTTTTCTTCTAAGAGTTGGTGTCATTTCAGCTCTTACATTTGAGACACGGATCCATCTGTTTTGGTGCCACACTCTTGAGAAGGCACTCACACTCAGGGTCGTGCAAGTGAGAGTTGGTATCTGACAGCGAGTTGCGTCTTCAATTGTCCACCCTCGGTGCCTCCCATCCCTTCCCTGGGGGAGCCCGTGGCGGTGGCAACCCTCCCACACCTCACCTGAACCAGGCACAGTGAGGGAGGTCAAGAGCAGGCTAGCCAGACTACCTTGGCAGATGGGTCTCGGATGATAAACACACGAAGGAGGCACCAGAGCCCCATCCTGCGTGGCCCCAAGAGTGGCGTGGAAGCACCCAAGGAAGGTGACAAGGTCCAGACAAACTCTGACAATGAGACAATGCAGGAGACACCCAGGCACTGGGATAACTCAGCGCTTGCTGGGAGGGTGGAATGGCCATGGCCTCAGAGCCTGTAGATCTTAGCCATGACTTCATAATTTCAGAGAATGTGGGGGTGATCAGGTTCCAGACAGACTAAGCCAACCCTGGATTGACCGTCATTAGCCTCAGTTAACAGAAGGGAAACTTCTGCGACCCAGTGGGATCGAAGCTCTACCTAGGAATTACGTTCTGCCATAGAAGAGGCAGGAAAGATCCATGGCAGGGCGACGCTGACACCATCCCTGAATAGAATGCGTGGAAGTGATACATTTTACCTCAATTTCCCACGTTCTATGTCACTCATTTTCCCCAGGAAGGGAAGACTGCTTTCCAGCCTATATTTCCACTTTGGGGCAACCGTGTGCAAGCAAAACTTTTACGAAGAGGCAGAAATCTCTTTTGGTGGTGGTTTTCACTTGGGGAAGGGGGTGATTTTTGTCCCCGGGGTGAGGGGACACTCGACAGTGTGTGCACTGAGGAGGAGATTCTACTGGCATCTAGCAGGTAGAGACCGGGGACGCTGTTGGACACCCTCCTGTGCACAGAGCCCCGCCCCGCCACGATGACAGAGTCCATCCCCGAATGTCAGTCCTGCTCAGGTGGAGGACCCCGGGGTCCAGTGGCATCTGTCATGCTCTCTGCACAGGCAGAAGGCAGCACGTCTTCACGCTTCTCATCGTCACGTCTCAGGGAGAACGTAGGGCTGGGGGGTGTCAGCTCAGGTGTCTCTGACTGGCTAGGAGCCTTCGGCAGACCCTTCCACCACCAGGAGACTTTCATTCTGCATAGCTTTAAAATTCCAAGATGCCTCCTGATCATAGTCAACGGTAGTGGGAATGAGCTGATTATTGAAACAGCGATGGAAAGTTCTCAAAAATGCTTCCAAACACTCTAGGAGACCAGGATCCCAGCCCAGACCGCCTTTCCTCTAGACGTTTGTGTTATTCAAGGTGATTAGCGCTAGCTGCCATAACGACCCATCACACGTTGGTGGTTCAGTGCCATAATGGTTTGGATCTCGCTGGTGCCACAATCCAACCTGGTTGGGTGACTCCTTTGGGTGAGCCTTCATAATTAGCAGCTCAGAGACCCAGGTGCCTGTCTTCCTTCTTTCCTTCACCTTCTGTATCCTCCGAGCCTTGGAGTACTTTGCCTCCGGTTTCATAGATGGAGAGAGAAAGCAGAGAAGTTCAAGAGGAAGGTTTTCTTAGGGGGCAGACCTAGAGGTTGTGGGTTGTTTTCCAATGGCTGACCCTTGGCCACATGATCCCACCTGACTGCAGGGGAGGCTGGAGAAGGTCATCCAACTCTGGGCGGAGGGCGAAAAAAAATGGGTTTGGAAAACACGGAGTGGCCTCCTCTACAACGTCCTTTTTTACCCACACAAACATATGTGGGTTCGGTCTGGATTGGGTTTTGAGTCATGCAGACTGGGAGTTTTATCTTCCATAAGCACCAGAAGGGTGTTACACCCGCTCCCCATCAGAGGGTAAAGTGCATCCACCCTAGAGCTTGTCTTCCACACAGCAAGGATTTGTGGACGTCTTGCCGAGTGCCAGGAACCGTCCTGGATCCTACGGCACTTGAAATCTAGTTGGGGAAGACAGTGCATGGGCACATGTAAACACACAGACAGACAGACAGACATGTCTTTGAGGGCATTCTGCAGTACAGACACTAGCCTGCCTTTATTTAAACAAATTTTTTTTTAACGTTTATTTATTTTTTGAGAGACAGAGAGTGAGCGGGGAAAGGGCAGAGACAGAGGGAGACACAGAATCCGAAACAGGCCCCAGCTCTGAACTGTCAGCACAGAGCCCAACAGGGGCTCGAACCCACGAACTGTGAGATTGTGACCTGAGCCGAAGTCGGACGCTTAACCGGCTGAGCCACCCAGGCGCCCCATAGCCTGCCTTCATTTTAAGAGGGTTTAGGCCAAGTGCCTAACTCTTTTTTTTTTTAAGCTTATTTATTTGTTTTGAGAGAGAGAGACAGAGGGAGAGTAGAGGCAGAGAGAGGGGGAGAGGCATAATCTCAAGCACGCTCCGCGCTGTCAGCCCCAATGCGGGGCTCGAACTCACAAACCATGAGATCATAACCTGAGCCGAAGTCAGGAGTTGGATGCTTAATGGACTGAGCCACCCAGGCACCCCCTTAAGTGCCTAAATCTAACTGAGCTGGGCCAGTCGGAGTTTTCTCTCCTGGGAATTTGCAGTGGGGATTTGGAGACTGAATTTTCCACCCAGTTTTGGAGGCCGGAAGTTCAAGATAAAGGCATTGGCGGGTTTGATTTCTTCTGAGGCCTCGGTCCTTGCTGTATGAAGTGGTTGTCTCTCCACGCGGCTACATCCCTGGTGCCCTAACCTCTTCTTATAAGGACTCTAGGCATATTGGATTAGAATCCTACCTTAACAGCCTTGTTATAGCTCACTTACCTCTTTAAAGGTCTTCCTTCTCTCCACTTACTGTGACGTTCTGAGCTGCTGGGGTGGGGGGCTGCAATTTCAACATCTCCACTTTCGGGGGCGGGGGGCACAAGTGAGCCCGTCATACCCGGCTAGCTTTTCTGTCCTCCCATTGCGTGAGAACGTGATTTCCCGCCACCGGCTCTTCTCACTTTCCGCCCCCCAGCATCTTTAGTTGGTGTCTGTCCCCGTCCGTTGCAGAATCCCGGCCCGTTCGATTCCTTCCTTCTTCCGTGCTGTCCTCAACAGGACATTTGTTCTGTAGCAGACATGGTCTTAACCTTTGGGACACACCCAGGGACCCGAAGATGAGTGAGACCTGGGTGCCGCCCTCAAGGAGTTAGCACTGTGGCCTTCTGGCAATCGCGGGCTGGAAGTTTCAGGCAGGAATTAGTCCCTATGGCCCAGACACGGATGGTATATGGCCACATCATCTGCTGATTTGGCAGTGGTCTCTCCAGGCATCGCTTCTTTTAAAAAAAATGTTTATTTATTTATTTTGAGAGAGAGAGAGAGTGGGGAGGGGCAGGGAGAGAGGGAGAGAGAGAATCCCAAGCAAGCTCCGCACTGTCGGCTCAGAGCCCGACAGGGGGCTCCATCTCACGGAGTGTGAGAGCACGACCTGAGCCGCAATCAAGAGCCAGACGCTTAATGGACAGAGCCACCCAGGCGCCCCATAGGCACTGCTCCTCTTGACTAAGGGACAGATGACACAGCCTCAGACAGGTCTATGGCTTGGCCACGGGGTAAGAACCACGTGTGCACAGGCTTTGAAGAGATGTAATCTCACAAGCGGAGACTTCGATTTGCTGTGGGCTCGTCTTAAACTGATGAGCCTTGCTTGGCCTAACGTTTACCCAAACGTGCATTATTATTTCTAGGTTAGGAGGCAGTCTAGCTATGGAACTGTAGATCTCAAATGGACAAATCAGACCCGTGATGAAATTTCCAGCTTCCTCAACGATAAAATAAGGACAGTGTAGCAATGACTTACGACATCTCCCCAGCAGATTGGCAATTTCTGTTTCTTTGTCTTTAATGAATTAAAAGGTCCAGTGTAGGGCCACTGTTTGGGAAAATGGTCCACACAACAGGCCGTGACGGAAGGAAAATGTTGCTCAACCTGTATTTATGAAGATTCAAGCATCTTCAAAATTTTCAAAGCAGCAGATTTACTGCGAGGAATTCTCTTAGGAAAGTCACAGGAGAACGTAAAAGTCCAGCGACAAAGATGTTCCTTTCAGTGAGAGTTGCAAGAGTGAAAGTGGGAAAAAGCCAAGGGCCCAGGAACCGGGAGTTAGCAGATAAATTATACTTCTGGAGGATGGAATGTTCGACCATTATAAACCATTGCTATAAAAGACTGTTTAGGGGCATGGAAAGATGTTTGTGGTGTATTTTTGAGTGAAAAAATGAGCCCATCATGCACCATAGAGAGGAATACCCCATTTAAAAATTTTTTTTAATGTTTATTTATTTTTGAGAGAAGACAGAGAGAGAGACAGAGTGCATGCAGGGGTAGGGCAGAGAGAGGGAGACACAGAATCCGAAGCAGGCTCCAGGCTCCAAGCTGTCAGCACAGAGCCCATCGCGGGGCTCGAACCCACAAACCCTGTGAGATCATGACCTGAGCCAAAGTCGAACGCTTAACCGACTGAGCCACTCAGGTGCCCTGGAAGATCCCATTTTTGAAGAAGAAGAAGAAAAAAAAAGGTGCCAAGGAAAAACACACACAATGGGCAATAAAATAGAAATAATAGGGGGCGCCTGGGTGGCTCAGTCAGTTAAGCGTCCAACTTCGGCTCAGGTCATGATCTCACTGTTCATGAGTTCGAGCCCCGCGTCGGGCTCCATGCTGACAGCTTGGAGCCTGGAGTCTGCTTCGGAATCTGTGTCTCCCTCTCTCTCTGCCCCTCCCCCACTCATTCTCTGTCTCTCAGAAGTAAATAAATGCTAAAAAAAATATATTTAAAAAAATAGAAATAATAGGTATCTCCAGGTGGCAGGCATGATCGTTTTCATTTTGTTCCTTTTTTATTTCACTGAGATAATGTACAATGCCGCTCACTGCCTGACCCCGGGAATCACTAAATAGACGTTAACTCTTGTTATTCTTATTCCCCCTGCCCCATCAACTGAATGGAGTAAATATCAACTTCTTAGATTTGTTGTTACAAGTAATCAAGATCATAAAGCCTCTGGTACACAGTAGGCTTTCAATGGATAGTGTTTTTCTATTTATTCCTTTTTTTCTTGTCTTCCCCGAAGAGAGGGTGGTATATACCACAGGGGTGGAGAACGAAGATTCCGCGGACAGGTAGACTTAGATTCACATCCTACTGTTTGGCCGTTGGCAAGCTGATCGAGAACGGGGGGCAAGTTTCTTATGTCCTCTGAACGTAAGTCATTTGAAGTTCATTTGAAGATAGAGGCAGGAGTAGTTTCGTCGTGTGATGACCGTCCACGTGAAAGATCGCGTATCTAAATCATGTAGCGCGTGGAGTGTTAAGCGTTAGTCTCTGTTTTCCACCATCTTGTGGGACAAGGATATGGATGAGATTGTTAAAGCAGGAAAAGTGCCATTTCAAATGTCAGAAATACACAGATCTTAAAGCATTCCACGTCCTTCCTTTATCTCTCTTCTGCAAAGAACAGCGGAGATACATTTGGCATAGAGCGAGACTCTTAGCATTTTCGGTAAAGAGAAAGGTGGAGAAGGAGCTCAGGAGAGCCAGGAGTTGCTGGTGGGAGGAACAGAGGAGAGAGGCTGATGTGAACTAAAAGGAATCTAGCTCAGACCTTTTGCAGCAAGGCTTCAGGCTAGCACAGGGAGGGTGGCAGGAGCGTGAGCCTTATCCAGTTTCCGAGGATCATCTGCTTTTCATATCTCACAAATCCCCCGTGATCCCTGAAACAAAGCCAGCTCAATTAGCACGCTGCCCTCATTTGATTGGTAAAGAAGTTATTTGCAAGCAAAATGGACAAATGGATAAAGCTGTATAGTTACAAGGGGCATCATATATTATGGATACGCACGCATCGTATATATAATTCTACGCTATCATCACTCCTTTTTCCTCTTTGATTGACCTCTTTATTTTTTTTCTGGCTTTATTGAGATGTAACTGACACAGAACATTATATATGTTTAAGGTATACAGTGTGTTGAGTTGATACTTTTATATATTACAAAATGATGACCATAATAAGGCTAGTTAATGCATCTGTCATCTCAAAGAGTTGACGTGTGTGTGTGTGTGTGTGTGTGTGTGGTGTGAGGGTTTTAAGATCTATCCTCTTAGCAAATTTCAAGTGTCCAAGATCGTACTGTTAACTATGGTTCCAGATCCCTGAACTTTTTCATCTAATAACTGGAAGTTTGGACCCCATGACCTACGTCTCCCCATCTTCCTCACATCCTCGTCCCCGGCAACCACTAATCTGCTCTCTTTTTTATGCCTTAACATTTGTTGGATTCTCGCTATACATGATGTCATATAGTATTTGTCTTTCTCTGATTTATTTCACTTAGCATAATGCCCCCCAGTTTCATCTGTGTTGTCGCAAATGGATACATCTTGGAGTGTCAAGGAGCTTTACCACTGTCCTTTCTTCTAGGAGTTTTAGGGTTTTAGGTCTTATAATTAATCACTTAATCCATGTTGAGTTAATTTTTGTGAGTGATGTAAGATAGGGTTACAATTTCATTCCTTTGCGTGGGAACATCCAGTTTTCCCAACACCGTGCATTGAGGAGAATATCCTTTCCCTATTGGGTATTCTTGGCTCCTTTGTCAACTTTTAGTTGACCATATATGCATGCACTGATTTCTGGGCTCCCAAGTCTGTTCCACCGGTTTGTGCCATATTGTTCCCGATTATTATCGTTTTGTTGGATGGCTTGAAATCTGGAAGCGCGACGTCTCCAGCTTTGTTCTTTCTCAATATTTAAAAAAAAATTTTAAGTTTATTTATTTATTTTGAGAGAGACAGAGCATGTGAGTGGGGAAGGGGTAGAGAGAGAGGGAGAGAGAGAAAATCCCAAGCAGGCTCTGAGCTGTCAGTTCAGAGCCCAACTCAGGGCTCGATCTCATGAATGGTGAGATCACAGCCTGAGCTGAGATCAAGAGTCAGTTGCTTAACGAACTGAGCCACCCCAGCCCACCCCCCCACCCCCCACCCCCCACCCCCGTTCTCAAGATTTTTTTTTTTTTTTGGCTGTTCAGGGGCTCGTGTGATTCCATGGGAAGCTGAGGGTTATCATTTTTTTTTCTATTTCTGTAGGAAAAAAATACCATTGGAATTTTGCTAGAGATTGCATGGAGTCTATAGATGGATTTGAGTTGCATGGACATTTTAACAATATCACTCAGCCGGGAAGGGGGAGTGTTGCACCCAAACCCAGGTCTAGGACTTTATAAATCTCACTGTCACATTCTTCTAGAATTCGTGCTCCAAGTTGATGGTGACTCTTTCTATCCTTTTGCTTGGAGTCTCTTCCAGGGGGCCCTCTTTTGATTTCAGCCTGATGGGAAAACTTGGAGGATGAAGATATGGAGAGAACTCTTGAATTGTTCCCCCGGGTGTCAGAAAAGGCCAAGGACTTGTCTGGTCCAGGGCTTGAACCCAGGTGTCTCGCCTCCCCGCCGTAGCCCCTGTAGTATCCCTCAAGCCTCGGGAGGAGGTGAAGGCAGAGACCCAAGCCAGCTGCGTTTGATCCAGACAAGCCCAGGAGAGCTGCCGGAGGAGGACAGATTTCCCAAAATGAGGGCATTTATTATTTAAACATTGATTGTTCTGTTTAAATCATACAGATGGAAAAGGCTTTCCATTTGTAAAAGTCATTTTTTAATGGCGGATCAAAGTCTGCCGACATTTTGCTGGACCCAGTGTGGTCGTAGATGCCAAGGAGGTGTGAGGCCAGCTTGCCAGGGCGGGATGGGGAAGAAGCGACTCGGGATAGTGCTGAGCCCCCCTCTCCTGTCTGGCAAATGGCTAGATCAGCGTCATTAGCTCCCGATAGCGGTCAGTGCCCTGCCAGGAAGACGGACACCTTTCCAGACCTTTCACGTGGAAGGAATTTCACGTAAAGAGGGAATGACCCAGGTGACAGAAGAATGTGGAAGCCAACAGTCAGTGGCAAGGCAGCTCAGGGATTAGCAACGTCCTCAGGCTCGGGGAGTGACCGTAGGCGTCAGGGCCGACTGGCCAGAGTCCATCCATGGCAAGGACTACTCTCCAAGAACTGGACCGACATGAGAAGCTTGGTCAAGGTATGTCATAGGACAGCTCAGATCCAAGGGAAGGAGAAATAGACCACTTCTTGACATGTGGAGGGACATGTTACCTCTAAGGAAGGAAAAGAATCGATGGCGGCCATCTTTGGAGACGCTATCACAATACACATTTAGTATTAATTTGTTTCAGTCATTTGGTATTTTTGACACTCTTATCAATGTAACAAGCTCTGGTTTAGCTCTAATAACACTCCTTATCTGGAATTATGCTTCATCGGATGTTAATACAGCCATCCTAGCTTCTTTGTTTTCAGCTATCTGTGTCTTTTGACTCGCGATGTATCTCTTGTGACACAACAGAGTTGGTTCGGTTATCCAGCTCAATGATCCCTGTTTTATAATTAGGATATTCAGTCCATGTATATTCGATGAGATCATTAGCATGGCTGGGTTTGTCTATCATCTTATTTGTTTTCTATTTATCCTAGCTGTTTCGTTGTTGTTGTTTAACCCTCATTCCTGCATCCTTTTGCACTAACTGAATATTTTTGATGTACCATTTTAAGTTTTTGTAACGTATTTTTGGCACTTAGGTTGAAGATCATAATATGTACCCTTAACTTAACCCCCACGGTCATCTGAATTAGTGTTTGGACTTACCGACACCTACACTGCAATTAATTTTAATGTCCTACTTCTCATATAATGTAGGAACCCTCCCACAGGACACTTGTATTTGTCTGTCCTGTCCTTGATGCTATTATTATAATTTATTTTGCTTTTATAAATACCGTAAAGTGCACATTTTGTTCCCATGTTTTGCTATAAGCCATTTTCTTTTAAGGAAATTAAGAAATTGCATATTTAAAAAAATTTTTTTAAACGTTTATTCATTTTTGAGAGACAGAGAGAGACAGAGCATGAGCAGGGAAGGGGCAGAGACAGAGGGAGACACAGAATCCGAAGCAGGCTCCAGGCCCCGAGCTGTCAGCACAGAGCCCGACGTGGGGCTCGAACTCACGGACCGTGAGATCATGACCTGAGCCGAAGTTGGACGCTCAACCGACTGAGCCACCCAGGCGCCCAAGAAATTACATATTTTTAAAGTCATTTGTGTGTATCCATATATTTCCCATATCTGGCCCATTTCATCCTTTTGTGTAGATCTAATTTTCTGTCTCAAGAACTTCCTTTAACGTTTCTCGGAGGCAGGATGGCTGCTGATGAATTCTTTCAGTTTGTTTACATTTGTCTTTCGCTCATCCTCATTGTTGAAGGATATTTTCAATGGATATAGCATTTCAGGGCAACTCCCTTTCTCTGCTCTTTAAAAATGTTATTCTTTGTCTGTGATCTCCACGGCGTTTTACGAGAACTCAGCATTTATTCCATTCTTTGTGCGCCGTGTGTCTTTCTCCTCTGGTTGCTTTTAAGTTTTTTTTGGTCTCTGTGTTTCATTTTCAGCAATTGGATTATTATGTCGCTAGGTGTGTTTTTCTTTGTGGAGACGGTATTGTTGAAAATATGAATCACTTTCTCTTCCTCTAAAGAGAACGGAGTGTTGTTTGGGCAAGTAGTTAATTCGCGGGACGCTCGGGTGGATCTTAGTGAGTGACCTGGTCAGGCTTTGTTAGCAGGGGTGCAGAGCAACTCTGGCTCCAAGGCTGGAAAGTTCTGCTGCTAAAGGCATGGACATCTGAGGGCACCAGGTCAATGCTTGGGTTACCCAGCATGCTCTGTTCCTTTGCTGGCCAGAACCCCAACATCTCCTGGCCCCGGGGAACCTCTGGGGTTGCTCTGCAACTCTCTCCCTCCCTGCCCCTGCCAGCTGCCCTTCTCTGTCAAGCATCAGAGTCTTGTCCTGCACATCCGCCATTACTATCTGGCCCAGACATAAGAGGACCTCCATGCAGGTTGTGGTGTTTCCTGTGGGTACAGCTTCTCGTCTCTTACCGTCCTGTTCCCCAAATTCCAGCCGCCTCACCGAACTCCAGTCTCTCTTTTCTCTGCCCGGCAAGGTCACTGCCTGTCTGCTTCAGCCACACTTCTCTGTGCTGGCGATGGAAAACAGGGTGAACACGGGGGCGGTCCCAAGCGTTCATTTCCCTCCAAGGTCGCAGCTCCTCACTCTGTGCCGGCCCACGTCTGAAAACAGTTGCTTCCCATGTGTGTCGACGAGGGAGAGGGAGGCTCGTATCCGTGACTCCGCCGTGGCTGGGACCAAAAGTCTCACGGGGTTTTGAGAATACACGATAGAATGCTCATGAAGTCTCGGGTACACAGTAAATGATTAATAAATGCAGCTGGGGTTGCTTTCCTATTTTATGACACATTTAACTCTGTTTCTAGACCATAGATTCTTGAAGTGAAAGACTTCGTCTTCATCATTTTTATGTCCTCAGTACCTCGCCCGGAGCCTGGCAGGCGGTGCCTATCAGCAGACGTTGCTTCAACTCGCGACACCTGACCTGGGAAACGGGCCGGCGAAGCCCCTGCGTGGGCGCGAAGACAGAGTTCTAGAAGCATAATTGTCAGTCGGGTGTCGGTGCTTATCTTGAGCGCATTCTGGTGTTAAATCGGGACCAAGTATCTCAGAATCCCCAGGAATCTTTCATTTACTTATTTCCCCATTTTGAATGTAGTATTCAATATCCAGGCTCCTCCTGGGGCACCCGGGTGCCTCAGCCGGTGAAGGGTCTGACTCTTGGTTTCGGCTCAGGTCATGGTCTCAGGAACTGTGAGTTCGAGGCCCGTGTCGGGCTTTGCGCTAACAGCGCAGAGCCTGCTTGGGATTCTCTCTCTCTCCGTCTCCCTGCTCCTCCCTTGCTTGCATTGTGTCTGTCTCAAATTAAATAAATAAACATACCTATATCTATATATAGATATATATAGGCTCTTCCCAAGCCCTTTGACAGGGCTGGAGTGGAGAGATGGAATGAAACTGTGGCCCCGACTCCCTCAGTCCCTGTATCAGAGATGAGTCAAATATGTGCACGAGACTTTAATGAAAACCCAACTTCGGTCAGTCTTTGAAGTGAAGTGATCAAAAGACTTCAGGAATTCCAGAAATGGGAGATAATGCATATATTCCAAAGTGTGAAGGCATGGGGTGAGGGGTGGGAGATAAGACTAGGTGAGTTACTGGTTGGGTCAGATTTTATTTCGGGTCTTGACTTTCCCACTAACCCTCAAGCACAAAAGCTTGGACTTTTGGGGTGGTGTCGATGGGCAGCGCCTTGGAAGGCTTCGTGTGCAGCGAAGCAATCGACTTTGACGTTCTCATATATGTTGTCTTTTTACCGGACGGTACTAAAAAAAAGAGGACAGTAAGAGAGCTAGAGAGAGCCAGCCCGGAAGAGGAAAGAGAAGAGTCCAGGTGCCTCAATGTCTCCTAAAGGATCCATAGAAATCTAACACAGGCTTCCAACTCTCCGATTCCTTGTTTGGGCGATCCTGGCTTCCGCTCATACATTTTCTTACACCTGGGCGCCTGTCTCAAATTCAATAGGACAAGCCTGGTGTGTGGACTCACCAGCAGCCGCCGGCTGATTTAGGATCGGTCCTGTGCACGGGGACTTTATATGGCCATATTTGCCCTCACAGCACACAAAGTCCAGATAAAGGTCCCCTTCGTGTTTCCCATGGTCTGATTCCCGAACACTTTTCTTGGGACACCAAGCTTGATTTGCTGTTAACTAGTAGGACTTCTAACCTGCTATTTGCTTTCTTGTTTTGGCTCTACTCAGAAAGGCTCTTTTTGGGTCTCCTGCCTTACTTCCATTCAGTCTTCCAATCTCTCATCTGGTCTCCCGATGGAACCCTTCCTCTTTGAACAGCTCTGACCCGCTTATTCTAATCCCAGACACACTGTTGCACTTTCCTCCAGCCCCTTCCCACTTCGTCCCAGATTCTTATGGAGAATCTAGTTGGCTTCCTTCAGGGAGGCAAGAGAACACTTTGGTTAAAAACCATGGGTTTCAGGGGCACCTGGGTGGCTCGGTGGGTTAAGCGTCTGACTTCGGCTCAGGTCATGATCTCGGTTCATGGGTTCGAGCTCTGCGTCGGGCTCTGTGCTGCCAGCTCGGAGCCTGGAGCCCGCTTCCGATTCTGTGTTTCCCTCTCTCTCTCTGCCCCTCCCTCTCTCTCGCTCCCTCTCTGAAAAATACATAAACGTTAAAACACAAAACCAAAAAACCACCACGGGTTTCAGAGCTAGGCCTGGATTCGAATCTTGGCACTGAAATTTTTGTAGATGAGTGCCCTATAATGCTCTGTTCTCATAGCCTCAGTTTCCACATCTGAGGGCGGGGCGGGGCGGGGGGGGGGGGCGGGGAGGCAGCTCTTATGGGGATTAAATGGGATATCGAACACAAAACCCCCTAATTCGGGATTAAGCCAAGGTTGTTGTCCTTCAAAAACTCCTTCCCTTAGCTGCAGCTTTCGCTTAGCTAGGTTTTGGGGATTTTTCATCAGTGCCTTGGAATATCCAGACACGGCATCTAGGTTGCCCATCTATTATCCAAATGGATTTTTTCATCAGAATTTGTTAAGGCCTCGCTCCCTTCCCTTGGGCCTGGGTCTCCTGCTGAAAACAGCGCAATCCTTTTCCAGGATTGCCCAGTGACATCTGATTATGCCCAAGGCCCCAAGTGGTATCAGGGATACAGTCAGAGACAGGCAGTGTATCTCCATCGAGGGGATGGCGATTTACTCTTTGGGGTTTTTCTGGCTTCTTTCAGGAAATGGTTCCCTAAACCATCCTCTAGATGAAGTGTCAACATTTCTAAAACCATCTCCTAAACACTCTCTTTACGGTAGGGCGTGAACATCCGTTGGGGACCTATCTTGTGCCAGTCATTGGACTAAGCCCCTTAGGTAGAGGCTCCCTCTCTCTCTTTGATTCTTCACTCCAGTCCCAGGAGGTTTCCCTTAGCCCCCTTTCACAGATGAGGAAATCTGAAAATGTAGGTTATTTGCCCAAAGGTGAATGCAGACAGGTGGGCGGAGCCAGATTCAAACTCCTGTTCTGTTTACATCAACCAGCCTCCGCGGGCCCTTTTGAAGGGAGGCTCCTTTGCATTGGGAAGGAGCCTACACACTGTGACAGTTTTATTTTTTAGAGCTGTTGGTTTTCCTAGCTTCTTTCCCCCCCCACCCCCGCCCACCCCTCCCATTACTCTTCGATAGAGCATTCAATACACGCCCGCCTTTGAAAGGAGAAACAAATCTAAAAGCTCCAGTGGAAAAAAAAAAAAAATGCAAAGGCGTCTTCAAACTTAAGTAGCATTAGAAGCAATTACATTTGTGCAAATGTAGAAAGGTTTGTTGCTATTTCTGACTCCCTCATACCCCAAGGCAGGAAACTGGGAGGCCGGGCTGTTAACCCTTTCAGGGCAGAGTTCAAGGTAGCCAAGGCTCCCCCTTGCTCTGCTGTTTGCATCCCCTATGGTGTAACACGGGCACCTCTCTTTTCAAAGCGAAACCCACGCCTGTTTACTCAGAAAGAAATTAGTGTTTTCATTGCAAGGTATGTTTGGGTGAGAACAGGATTGCCTGGCAGTCCATTAGAAAAAAAAAAGGCACGCTAAGAAACCATAACCTCATACGTCTTTGCATGTAGTGACAGCTTTTCTTTCTAGGTGTAAGTAACATCTCTTGCGGAGTGCAAAGATGTAAAGCCTGCAAAGATAGAGGCTAAGTCTGAAGGAGAAACAAATTCTGCCCAGCTGACTCCTTAGGAATCCTTTCCTTCCATCTGTTGTTACTTCCAAACCACCCGGAAATTTAGGAGCTTCAGAGGACAATGTATCCATTCTGATCCTTCTGCAATCAGAGCTGGGCTCTGCTCTGCCATTTTTCTGCCCCACCTGACCTCTGCTGGGGCTAGAATGTTCCAGATGGATGTGGCACCTAATAGCTGGTGGTGGTCCTGCTGGCATGGCCGGAGGAGCCGAGGTGTCCTCCTCGGGCATCGTGCTCTGTCCCCACGTGGCTTCCTTGGGCTGTCTCCCAGCGTGGTGAGCTCAGGGGCAATGAACTTCTTAAGCAGGGCTGGCTTCAAAGAGGCAGAAGCCGTCAGTACCTTCATAAGGTCTGGGTTCCGGAGTCTGAGGGCTTCATTTCCTCCGTCTTTTGTTGGTCACACCAAGTCACAAGGCCATCCCAAGTTCAGGGGAGGAGAACAGACCTCACCTTTGGAGTAGGTGCTGTGCACGTAGAGGTGGGGAGGGATTCGTGGAGACCACTCCTGGGGACTTTGCCCCACACCAGCGCTGGCAGGATGCGTCATGTCAGCTCTTCCCTATTTCAGTTCCGATTCATGGAATATTCTACAGCAGTGAAAATGGAGAACCACAGCTATATGCAAGAGCTTGGTAAGTATTGCAGATGCCACAACGATAGAAAAAAGACACACAACAAAGCATACTATAGGATTCATTTTATGAGGTTCAAAAGCAAGCGAAGTTAACTGTATTGTTCATTGATGCATATATAGGTGGCAAAATTAAGAAAAATCGGATAATGATTGTCATAAAAATCAGATTAATGGTTAATTCTAGATAGAATACAGGTGGTTGTAATCAGGAAGGGACACTAGAGGCTTCTTGCTGCTGGTAATCTATGTATATTTTTTGCTTGATGTGGGTTATGGCCACGTGCATGTTTCACTGAATTGTGTCCTTATGCATAGTTTGTACTCGGAGGCTCTATTTCTAAATTTTAAAAAATTGCGAAAAGTTAAATTTTGGCCAAATTCAAAATCATCATCGCATACATACCTGATGTGTACGACTCAAAACGCTGGCTAATTTCTGTTTCTGATGAAACCGAAAAGTAATCTCATGTTCATTCACGGGGAGGATAGCTTGTGATCTTCGAACGGGTGATCCGTCCCAGGCTCTCAGCAGGTGCTTGAGTATATGATTGTCCATAATCCAGAGAAAACTCTGAGAAGTAGGTATTCAGCCCATTTTCTAGAAAAGGATACAATGGCTGGCTACGTGTAGCTCTAGGGTCACTCGACATCCGAACCAAGTCTGACTCTGAACTTTCTCTGTAAAAAAGCCCTTGGCACGGGGGTCCTGAACATCAGCAAATTTCACCCATCCCCCGCGCTCCGGCCGGTCAGATCCAGAATGGGCCGCACGCAGGTCCCCACCGGCACAAAAGCAGAATTGTTCAGGGCCTGTTCTCACCGGACAAGCGGCCCATCACAACCACCATCGGACTTGGCTGAGCGTCAAAGCCTGGGTGGAGGCCTCTCCCCTTGGCTCCTGGCTGTTGACAGGCAGAGTGGCTGCCTCAGCCACGCCAGGTTGTAATAAAGCCGCCTGGCACCCAGGATCTGCCAGCGAAGGGAGTGCAAGGGCAGTGGAAAGAGCCGGCCTCCGAATTCCAGGAAGCACATGGTGTTTATTCTGAGGCCAGCCTCCCATCACCCACCCCGCTGGAAGCCGCCGCTGCCCGCAAGGGCCGAGTCTGGAGGGAATCCAGATTAAATAATAGTATAATAAGGAGCACGTCTCTGTTTGGGTTTTTACAGATTGTGCCATTTCAAAGGGACAAGAGCAAAGTCTCCTAAGGCCCTTATTGGGGTCTACTGAACCGTGACCTAATTAAATCTATTGGAGAAAAGTCTCTTGTTGAAAAAAAGAGGTGGGGGGGGGCTGTCAGCATTGTTTCTTCTGAGAAATTATTTAGTCCTATGATGGTACTTATTTTTATGGGTACTAGAGAAACACAGACTGAACACTGTGTTGCCATTAGTGACTTCAAGGGGGCGGGGGAACCGAGGCGATGTTCTGGGGTAATGTTCTCTGGTAATGACAATGCTCGCATTGTCAGAACTCTTTCACATCCATTATTGTCTTCCAACTGCTGGGCAAGGCTAATGGGTCAGATATCATTAGATTCGTTTTAAAGGTGAAACCAAGAGTTAAAGAAGTTGTTGTCTAAAAACTCAAGTTTAGAGACCGTGTTATGTTCCCTTTTCTTCACATTCGTTCGTAACTGAGGAGGAAGTTCTGAGGAATGATGATGATGTTAAAATGAATACAAATACGGGTACTAATATTAAGATGAAGATTAAGGGGAACAAGGACCATGGCAAAGGGAAGAAGAGAGAGAGGGAGAAGGGGGGGGGAGGGGAAAGGGGAAGAGGGAGAGGAGGGAGAGGGGAAGGGAGAGGAGGGAGAAGGGAAGAAGGGGAAAAGGGAGAGGGGAAGGGAGAGGAGAGAGAGGGGGAAGGGGAGGAGGGAGAGGAGAAGAAGGGGAGGAGGGAGAGGGGAAGGGGGAGGGAGGGAGAGGGAGGAGGAGAGGAGAGGGGGAGGAGGGAGAGGCAGAGGAGGAGGAGGGAGAGGAGAGGAGGAGGAGGGAGAGGAGAGGAGGAGGAGGGAGAGGCGGAGGAGGAGGGAGAGGCAGAGGAGGAGAAGGGAGAGGGGAGGAGGGAGAGGAGAGGAAAGGGGAGAAGGAAGAGGAGGGGGAAGAGAAGGAGAATACACAGTAAAGGTGCACCTCGCACAGCCCCCATACACAATTTATCGTGTGGACTTCTTCTCACCTGCTCCTCCCTTGGTGGAATTGTCCCTCTGGAGTCCCAGAAGGGACCGCCATGTCTCTCCTAGGTGATCATGCGTGGAATACCTGGCCCTTGTTGGTTCAATTCGAGATGAATCGTTGAGACTCTCTCTGAGCCCTTCACCACCTCAGCCAAATTTTACAGTTTGATAGAAAAAGCAACAGGAGCACAGAGCGCGCTCAGAGGCACGCCATTAGCAGGGCAGAACTGAGATGAGAATCAAGGTCCCCCAGAGTCTGAAATCTTTACCCCTACTAAAGATGGCTGGGGACATCTATGGGTGTTTGTGCTCACATCCTTATTACTTGGCCACTCAATTCAAGGCTCCTTTGGTCCCAAAGGGGGGAAAATAATCCCATTCGAGGTCATGTGCAATTATTTAAAAAAATAAGTGTATTTCTCGTATAAACTAGGAAGTCCATTCAAGGGATATAATTGGCTTTAGCCGTGACTGCATTCAGAGGCTTAAGCTGTTGTCAGAACCTATCCTCTCTCCCTCAGCTCTATTTCCTCTTAGTTGGCTCCATTCTGGAACAGACTTTCTTTACTCTGACAAACGTGGCTATACGTAAGCTCCTGGTGTGTGTCTTTCCGGTGAGTCAATCCTAGCTGGACAAGGGAATCACTCACTATTGCAGCCAACCTCCTAGGAATGGCTCTCATTGGCCGGAGTTGAGTCACATATCCGTGCCTGAGCCAATCGCTGGCCAGCAGGAAGGAACGCTTTGATTGGCAATAATGAGGCCCCACTCTGGGACCCAGTTGCCATGCGTTCAGCCCACGCTCACCACATGGCATGAAAATAGGAGAGGGGTCATAGTTCACAGGGAAGACTGTGTGTTGTTACGCGAAGGAAGGTGGACGGGGGTGCGTAAAATCCACAGACGTTCAGCACAGACGTGTGCAGTTAGTCCTGACATGGAACCTATCACTGTACAACACTGTCTAGATTTCTCTAGAATTGGATCAGCAGGCTTGGTGGGGGATTTTAGGAATTAGGCAATTGTAGATGTTTTGAAATCGATTAGCTCACATTCACTTTACAGCTGAAAAGTTAAGTGACTTGCCCCAGGCACCCATCTATTGGGAAAGAGACAAGCTTGCTCCTCATACCCAGGCCGGGACACCAGCTTGTCCTTGACCCCAGCGTCTGTCTTCCTTCCCAGGACTGCCTTGACTAATCCAGCAACCCGGCATCTGGCAGCCTCCAGGCTTCTCGCCCTTTCCCAACAAGACTTCTGGCATTGCCTTGACCAAAGGGGATGTTGCAGACTCTGCAACGAGATGATATCAGGAAGCCAAATGCAAAACAGGCATTCCCACATCCCCGTTAGCCAACGTGAGTGGAAATCACAGAGCATTTCTTTTTTCACGTTTGTTCATTGCATCGTTACCAACGAGTCCTCTGTAAAAAACGTGTAAATGAGGAAAGGGTCAGATGGAGTATCGATGCAATTGCTCTTATCGGTGTAAGAAGAAAAGTCGCCCAAACGTGTTAGCAAGTGAGAGCTTGAACTTGATCTAATAATCTTAAAATAAAAACCAACTGTTCTTTGCTTTTGACGGCGGTCTGCAGGCCTGTGTCGAGAGTTGTCCGTTACTAAGGACCAGGGTCAGCAGAGGGTGGCCCAGGGGCCCAATCCAGCCCCCCCACCTTATTGTAATGTTCTGTTGGAACAGAGCGCACTCATCCATAAATGTTGTCTGAGCCCGTTTCTGTGCAACAATGATTGTGGTACAGACCATACGGCCTCCAAAATCTAAGGCGTTTACTGTCTGCGCCCTCATGGAAAACCTGTCTGGCTCCTGGGTTAGAATACTAGATTTTCAGAGCTAATGGTAATCCGAGCATTCATTGCATCTAGAAGTCTTTAACTAGGTGTATTTTTCCCCAGTCTGTCTGTCTGTCCGTCTGTCTCTCTTTCCCCCCCCACTTCATCACCGAGGCTGAGTCTCAGCTGTTGTGAATCATTGAACTGCCCTCTCAAAGTCCAGAGAAATCCATCTGTGGCGATATCCTTATACAAAGAGGTAAAATAAAACAGCACCTCGGGGCGCCTGGGTGGCTCAGTCGGTTAAGCGTCCCACTCCGGCTGAGGTCACAATCTCACGGTTCGTGGGTTCGAGCCCCACGTCGGGCTCTGTGCTGACGGCTTGGGGCCCAGAGCCTGCTTTGCATTCTCTCTCTCTGCCCCTCCCCGCTCATGCTCTCTCTCTCTCTCAAAAATAAATAAAAACATTTTTAAAAATTAAAAAAAAAAAAAAACCCAGCACCTCAAATTGTTGCCTGCATAGGTGAGCCTTGAACAACACGGGACTCTGCAGATCCTCTGATATGCAGATTTTTTTTTTTTTCTCAATAAATACAGTTCAGCACCATAAGTGTATTTTCTATCCCTTATGATTTCCTTACTTATGTTTTGTTTCCTCTAGTTGATTTGATTGTGAGAATACAGTATATAAAAAACAGAACATACTTAATATGTGTTAATCGACGGTTGATGTTATTGATAAGGCTTCCGGTCAACAGCCTATCAGTAGTTAAGTTTTTGGGGAGTCAAAATTCTACAGGGATGGGAGGTCTGATGCCCCTAAACCCGTGCGTTGTTGTTCAAGGATCGACTGTATCGTGTAAAATGGCAGAGGGCACATTCCCCTACGGAAGAGCGAAGGATGTTCTCCTGAGTTTCATATGCAGACGTATGGTCCTTTTCACTCACTACATTTGAGGGACTTAAATTTGTGGCCCAGCGACGAAGTCTAACGTTCTCACAGTTGGCGCTGGGGGGGGAGGGGGGAGATGGAGGCTCAAATCGGAAAGGAGACTCATTCAGGATCCATCCCGCACAATCAGCCAGTGGTAGACACAAACCACATCCGGGGTCACTACCTCTTGCTTCCACGTTACTTCATGACCTGGCACTTCTGGCTCTGGTCCCCATGTCACACTCAGTGCCAGCTTTTGTGACAAACGTTTTGTAACCTCCCTTTAGCAGAGTGAAGTGAAAATCAGAGATAACGAAACGTGCACACGCGACTTGGGGCTCAAACAACCTACCTACCCGTAATTCACATGCACACGGTCCCGTAACCGCGGTCTGAACGAGAAGCAGGACAAGGGGGCGCGTGACCAACAATCCGTGTTGCATCTCCGTGTAGACCTGTTGTGCATCCCACCGCTACCGTTCCAGCTCCCGTGGGGGAGCCGTGTGGCACGGGGCGGGCCGCTCCGGGCCTGCCAATGGCATTGTCGTGAGTGTCGTTTCTCCATCCTGTCACCAACACGGCCAAGTCCGATTTTCCCCTGGATGTGGCGGGGATGGAAAATCCGGGGCACGTTGAAATGGAGGAAAAAAAGGACTCGTGCTCTTATATACATACCAGGGTTAGGTTCTGGGCACAGCTGATCATTAACAGGCTTTTCACCCACATGAATGCCTGTCCAGTGGCGCATTCGAGAGTCCTGCGGGAACCAGGGCCTTTTTTTCATAGAGTGAGCTTGTTCTGTTTAGTTCAGGACATTTCACATCCCCAGCCCTTGCCCGCTAACCACCAGTAGTGTGACTAAAGGACACCCGCACGCCCCACCCCCTTAGCGGGGTGCCATTGAAAACCACTGTTCTAGACCTTTCCCTGCGCCACTCTGGATTGTTGGGATGGATCTGTGCAGCTGCAGAGAGAGCCCGGAGGACCATGGGATATTTGGAACCACTGGAAGCGATACCTAATGACCCCGCTCCCTGAGAATTTGCCCAGCTTGCTTAATAGGGAGCATCGTGCAGTGATTACTTGGGAGGGGACTCAGAGGAAACTCAGCAAGACCTGGGAATAATGTTCCAAGTGCCCACATATGTATTCCCAAGCGAAAGCAAATGTCCCAACGGAAACCAGTCAGATTGGGGAATACAGGATCTGTCGCGAAATCCTTGAGCGTGGACAGAAAACATGACCCCAGTGGGGTATCTCAGCCCCCAAAATAGGTCCAAGAGGTCCGATGAGGCCTTGGCCTGTGCAACAGACAAGGAGAGCCAGGGGTGGTGGTCATTGTTATGCAAATGAGATGCAGAAAAAAATCCCGACCGCTCCCTTGAACAGTGGCTTAAGAGAGCCCACAAAGATGTTTTTACCACATGTGCAAGAAATTAAAATTAGGCTTAAGCTATCTAAAGAGCCACTTTGACATTGCCATATGGTGGGAGCAGAGCTGCTTTTTGGATTTAGCAAACATCTTAAACTATTTTTCAAATGATTTAGGTTCAGCAAGACCCAAAATGTAGTTTTTTCTTCTCCAAGTACCTTCCACACCACCGCCCCCCCCCCCCCCACCATTTTAAACCCTAGGGTATTTTGAAGGGAATTCAAGCCACATGTTTCTGATTCATTTACACTTAACTCATCAACATGTTGTTTTGCAAGAGTCATTTGATGTCCAAAAAGACCTTTTGAAATATATATTAAATGTACGTATACACACACATTTATATTTACACACACACACTTTTAACAACTTCTTCCCGCAAGGAGCTGCATTTTGCTTAGAATTAACCATCTCTAAACACCAAAGAAGTCAGACAAGAAAGAAGCATCCCTCAAGTTCTTAACTTGGCAAAAAAAAATTTCTCCCTTCCCGGCCAAAGGTTTGTGTGCCAGAAGAGCCTAGTCTGAGAGAGGGAGAGGGAGGTCCACTGAGCTGCAGGACCATGACCAAAAGGTGCAGAGTGCCTCCTTGAGGACAGGAGGCTGGACACCAGCAGCATGTGGACCCTGGCTGCTGTGCAAATAGGTGCTAACCAAGGATTTGGAACTGTGGTTCTATGTAAATCTATCTTGTTTGCTATAGTTTGCTTTGCAACCTCTTTCTCTCTCAATGGATAGATGATTGATGGAAAGATAGATAGATAGGATAGGTAGCTAGATGATAGATACAGATATGCCTTTAAATGCATATACATGTGTATATATATGTCTATATGTATGTGTATATAAGTATAAAAGTATATTATTTGAAAAGAAACCACTCTAGGGAAGTCCATGTGGAAATCGTTACTGCTTTTGGGTTAATAATGTGTGAATCATTTACTTTTTCAGAATTGCCTTTCTCTAAGCTGCATTTAGGAGAGCTGGGGCCTTTGGAAGGCCATTTCTCCCTCTTGTGCCCAGGGCAGACATCACTAATTGATGTCTGAGTGCTTCCCTGGTGAAAAGATAATTCTCCAGGAAGTCTCCACTCAGGAGTAGGAGTTGATCAAAAGAACCCACCTCTTTGTTGTCCCTGTGAGAACATTAAGAAGCACGAAGGGTTCTTATTTTTTATTTTTAACTTGTTTGTTTATTTATTTTTTTAAATTTACATCCAAATTAGTTAGCCTATAGTGCAACAATGATTTCAGGAGTAGGTTCCTTAGTGCCCCTCATCTATTTAGCCCATTCCCCCTACCACAACCCCTCCAGTAACCCTCTGTTTGTTCTCCATATTTATGAGTCTCTTCTGTTTTGTCCCCCTCCCTGTTTTTATATTATTTTTGTTTCCCTTCCCTTATGTTCATCTGTTTTGTCTCTTAAAGTCCTCCTATGAGTGAAGTCATATGGTTTTTGCCTTTCTCTGACTGACTAATTTCACTTAGCATAATACCCTCCAGTTCCATCCACGTAGTTGCAAATGGCAAGATTTCATTCTTTTTGATTGCCGAGTAATACTCCATTGTATATAGATACCACATCTTTATCCATTCATCCATCGATGGACATTTGGGCTCTTTCCATACATTGGCTCTTGTTGATAGTGCTGCTATAAACATGGGGGTGCACGTGTCCCTTCGAAACAGCACCCCTGTATCCCTTGTATAAATGCCTAGTAGTGCACTTGCTGGGTCGTAGGGTAGTTGTATTTTTAGTTTTTTGAGGAACTTCCATGCTGTTTTCCAGAGTGGCTGCACCAGCTTGCATTCCCAGGGTTATTTTTAATTTATGACAAGAAAACAGACCACATTAGCTCGCTTGCTCAAGGTCGGCAGCTGGTAAACGGCAGATGTAAGGTTTGAACCCAGGCTTGAAAGACCTGTGAGTGTTCACGGGTGTGTTTTCAAACGTTCTCATGGTCATTATCATCTCTCTCACCATCATCGTTACTGCTGTCATCAAGCAGAAAGATCCTTCTTAAAAAGAAAAACAATCTGGGGGAAAAAAAACTTCACAGGGAACATCAATAAAGAAAGTAGATAATATTTGGGCGCCTGGGTGGCTCAGTCGGTTGAGCATCCGACTTCTGCTCGGGTCACGATCTCACAGCTCATGAGTTCGAGCCCCACGTCGGGCTCTGTGCTGGCAGCTCGGAGCCTGGAGCCTGCTTCGGAGTCTGTGTCTCCGTCTCTCTCTGCCCCTAACCCACTCGCATCCTGTCTCTGTCTCTCTCAAAAATCAATAAACATTAAAAAAATTAAAAAAAAGAAAGTAGATAATATTAGTATTTTTTTCACCTCTTAAATTTAAGACATTCAGAATGTTAATATATACCACACGTAAGATCAGACGCTGGGGAAACCAGCCTTTTGTGATGATGAAAACGTGAAATTAGGTATTTTCGGTGACATGTGAGTCTTGTACAATGTAATTCAACTTCTTATTGTTTCATTCTTAGTCATCACCATGTCAGGATCCTATAGATCAAGAGACATTTACAGAAAGGATACTTTAGGATCTCAAGATACTCTCAGTCAGCTCAATTTAAATGCTTGGAGAGGGCAATAGGAAATTTATGTTTTGCGTTGAATCCCTGAAACGTTCGGTAACTATTCTTTAAGTACATGCAAGCCAGCTAAGGGTTCCTTAATTTACTGCCAGAGCAATAAACACCCATAATAAAATGTTATCTCAACATAATATGTTCCACATTCAATTTTTCTTATAACCCAGTGTCTTTTTTTTTAAAATTTTTTTTTTATGTTTATTTATTTTTGAGACAGAGAGAGACAGAGCATGAATGGGGGAGGGTCAGAGAGAGGGAGACACAGAATCTGAAACAGGCTCCAGGCTCTGAGCGGTCAGCACAGAGCCTGACGCGGGGCTCGAACTCACGGACCACGAGATCATGACCTGAGCCGAAGTCGGACGCTTAACCAACTGAGCCACCCAGGCGCCCCATGATAACCCAGTGTCTTAAGGCAGATCCTAGTCAAAGGTATCTCTTCCCCCAAGACAAAAAAAAAAAAAAAAAAAAAAAGACCCCAAGCAAACAAAACAAAGGGAACACAGAGGACCTCAAGCTACCACTCATCCATCGGCATACCTTTGATGAACATAGAATGCTTGATGAACAGCCGCACAAGCAGCAAGGATATTTACTTATCTCACAAGTTATTCTTAAAGACAAAAAGAAGAAATATAACAGGATTCTTGTCCTTAAAAGCACCCTATCTGCTGTCTGCCAAGTGAGTGAGTTTCCGTGTGTCGGGCACACTCCGCCAAAGTGGGGACAGATTTGATTTGACAAGATGACCAGGTGTTAAGAGCGAGAGACAGAGAGGCAAGAAAACATCAGCACAGCCTCCAAGGTGCCCCGTGATCTGGCATTTCCAGATCAAGTCCCCCTCTCTTCCCTCGCGTCCCCTCCCACCTGATTAACCGCTTCGCTCTGGGGACCAAAGCCAAGCATTCAGCAGCACCAACAAAGCTCCAAGCCTTTGCCTGGGCCGTGCTGCCGGCTGGCTGTCTTCTGGAAGATCTGACCCAGCTTTCCATCTGTTAAGTGCCAGCTCACATGCCTCGTCCCCATCATGCATTCCCCCCATCGTCCACGGCAGAAGTAATCGCTCTGAGTCTCTCCTTCCTAATGTTACCAATACTACGAATATTGCTCCTACCAACCATTGCCTCGGGTGTCGCCATGACCTGTGTCACACCCTGTGCTGAGCACTTTACACACATTGACTCATTGAGTCCCCACAACGGTCCACTGATATTGTTTGCCTCTCCTTCACTCCCCCTCTTCCTTCCTCGTCGTCATCGTCCTTGTCGTCGTCGTCGTCATCGCCGTCATCATTTTCTTCCCTTCTTCCTCCTCTTCCTCCTACCCCTTCTTTACCATCGTCATTCCCATTTCGTAGACAAGGAAACTGAGGTCTCGGGTGCTCTGCCTGGCACGCAGTAGGCCTTGGCAACTATTGACAATTTTAAAAACTACTTTCTTTTGAATGGGGAAAGCCTTCACGTGGTTGAAAAATCACAAGGCGCAAAAGGGAACAGAATGGAAAGTCTCTCAACCTTGGCGTCCAACCCTCCCTTCCTCCTGTTCCCCTGTCCTCTGAGCCAATCTGTTCACGCTGGTTTCTTACCTATCCTTCTAGAAATGTTTTATGCACATACAAGGAAATAGGTAAACGCGAGCTCATCCCTCCTTTTCAAATATAAATGGTAGGGCACTATAAATGCTGCCCTATGCTTTTATGTTAGCTATTTGTTGCTGTTGTTGGCTATTCAACTTATTGCAAAGTTACCTAAAAAACAACAAAACGAGAAACCTATTACCCTCCCTTCTACACTCAGACTAAAAACGTACTGAGGTTTGTCTCAAGTTGGAAGGAAAAAAATATCCACTCCTGCCGGCCTCTCCCTATGTTCATTGCTTTTCTTCCCAACTAGACAGAAGCCCCCGTGGGGCAGGCCTAGGGGTCTACTTTTCCAGTGCCTTCTACCGGACCAGTGCTCCTCAGTGTTTGACAGACCCGGCGAGGCCCCAGAGGGAAGAGCCGAGGGTCCAGGCCCCAGCGTTTTGATCACAGGCTGACCACGCTAACCCATGACGTTCACACATTTCGGCAGGCAGGTCTGGGTACGGGGCAGTAGATTCGGGAGTCTGAAACTACACAGAGGCTCTTCGTGAATCTCTGGTGGCTTCTGGGTCTCCATATGGAATTCTAGCCTTCACCTTCTTTAATCTTGTAAGTTCTCTCTGGTTTTATCTCTGACCAACAGCCTCGCTTCTGCTTTGTGTTCTGCTCGTGCGAAAGCCAGAGGGTCTCGAGGCAAATTGGTAGCTTTCTGCCCACCACCCTCCCCATCAGATGGTGCCATCGATACCACTTGCGTTGGAGGAAGGGGTAGGCGATGTGTCATCATTTTTTGGTTTCTGGAAGGACATTCCCCTGTTTTGTTCCCACGGCGACTTCCTACAATCCTCAGAATTTCGTTGAGGCTGAAAGGAAGGGTCAGCTATGGGCAGCCGAAGTCCCAGGGCCCCACTAACAGGCGACAAAGGGGGAACGTGTCCTTGGGTGTGCCTTCGTGCTAGGCTTCTCTCTCCCTTCCCCGAACTTCCTTTCTCTTTCCCCTCCAGTGTTTATACCATATGCCCCTGGCCTACCACCCAAGATGCCTGGCAGTCTCTGACTCAGAGACTCTTGGGTTTTCACACTCCTTCTGCCTCTTGGGTCCAGCTGCTTTGCCCACACGAAAAAACTGATTTTACCATCAGCCGCCTACACGAGGTTCCATTTTCCGGTGCAATTTCCTTCAAATAATCCCTCTCTCCCCCAAGCAATCCTCACGAGTAGAGTTTACACCTCTTTTCCCGGCCCTTCTCCCCGGGTCCCTGTCGGCATAATTCCCCGTCTCCCCTCCCCACGATGAGCCCACTTTTCCAGTGAGAATTTCCAAGTTGTAATTGTTCGGGAGAGCTGATGTCTAAGCTCGAAGCTTCTGTTGAGCAGGCTTCAGGGGCCCAGACGCTTTTATATGAATTCAGACTGCTGGAACACCCAGCCACGAAGGGTTTTATGTTCTGTTGGCATAGGCTTCTTTGCCAACTAAGCTTCAAGAAGTTTATAGGTTTGGTCGAGTTTCACGGCAAGTCTTGGAAGGATTTCTCAGAGTTATGTAATCACTGGAAGAATAAAGGGGGTGTGTGTGTGTGTGTGTGTGTGTGTGTGTGTGTGTGTTTCCTGATGCTGTGCTTTTTCTTCTGTAAGGAAAAAAAAAAAAAAAACCCTTAATACAAAGGAATGTGTGAAAGGCACAAATGTAAAAGCTCTAGGGCCTTTGGAGGACTGCTAAGGAGTAAGAGGGCCAAAATGTGTTCAGCACAATTGTCTCCGTTCGAGCACTAACACGATGCAACAACACTTCCAGCTCCCCGGGGATTCCTGGCAGACCTGTGCGCTGGCTCGTTCCTTCTCCCGAACCTCTTCATAACATGCATCCCCATAGGTATTCGTGAATTAATGGTGGACCTATTCGTGTCCTAGCTGCCTTTCCTGCAAACATAGGGGCCCCATGAGGGGAAGATTCTTCCCCTCATGTGTGGTGCTATACTCCAGTCCAGTAAAG
This sequence comes from Panthera leo, assembly GCF_018350215.1. Taxonomy (NCBI): domain Eukaryota; kingdom Metazoa; phylum Chordata; class Mammalia; order Carnivora; family Felidae; genus Panthera; species Panthera leo. Next base: position 12,120,637 of record NC_056690.1, read on the forward strand.
GAGCTGACACCGCGGGGGAGCAGGAGGGGCTCCACGAACATGTGTTCATGAGGGAGCAGAACTGGGTTCGTAATTGCATCCCCAGCATTCAGCATGATTGGCACCTACGAGGAGCCCAGCAGGTGTTTGTGGAAACAAGTGAAGGGAGAAAGGCTTATTTTAGGTCCAACTGCTCATTCGTCTCTTGAGGGATTTTGGACGGCCTCCTGGACCCCGTCAATGCCATCTTGTGCAAACTCGGAAGTCTGTTCTGTTCTACCGGGCTGCCGGCCTCTCCACCTTTGGGAAGCAGCAGCTAAAAGCCTTCGCTCGGCTGCTTGGGATCTTCTCCTGCGTGTTCCGGGGTCCGCTACCCATCTGGGCAGAGGTGATACACACAGTGGAGGGCACTTCCTCCCTGGGTTTTCCTTTTCTTGGGTTGGTGCAGGTCAGTGACTGCTCCCAGGCTAGAAGCAATGGGAACAGGACGGTCACCGAAGGCCGTTCCTTTCTTTCCACAGTCAGTCACTCTTCAGTGCCTTCAGGTAGCTTTTCTTCCCAATATTTTGTTTAGGGTTCATTGTTATCTGCCAGAGGGGTAAAAGACCTGTCCACCTAGCTATCTATGCATGTTTCTATCTAATTACTGTTGTTGCTTGCGAACGATTGAGACCAATCTAGCTGGTCTCGGCGGAATATACGTCTGTTAAAAGATACTACGTGACTCACAGCATCTCCAGGAGGGCCGGAGGGTCGAACCTGTAGCATAGATAACCAAGGATAACGTCCAGACCACACTACGATGCCCCAGCGAGACCTGCAAATCCTCTCTTGCTACCGATAACTACAGCTCATGCTCACGCTCCAGTTCTTACTCTACTGTTCTCAACTCTACAATTCTTACTGGGGAAACTGGGAGCCAGATATCAAAAGCTCTCCTTGCCTGAAAATTGGGACATTTTCACTTCCACCCTCACAAAATGATGGCTTTTATGCAAGCCTGCTTTTTTTTTTTTTTTTTTTTTTTTTTTTTTATGTTGGGAGTGTTTGGTGGAACGTGGGCCAAATCTCTAGCTGCAAGGGAGGCTGGAAAAGGAGTCTAGCTTCTGTCTTCAGAAGGGGCTTATCATGTGGGGAATCCTCGAAACAAAGGTAAATTTTTCAGGTGATGTTAGGTCGCCGAAACCGTGAGAAACGCCAAGAAACAAACCTACATTGGGGCGCCTGGGTGGCTCAGTTGGTGGAGGGCCCGACTGCGGCTCAGGTCATGATCTCACCCTCTGTGAGTTCGAGCCCCGCGCGGGGGCTCTGGGCTGACAGCTCGGAGCCTGGAGCCTGCTTCGGATTCTGTGTCTCCCTCTCTGCCCCTCCCCCTTTCATGCTCTCTCTCTCTCTCTCTCTCTCTCTGTAAAAAATAAATAAACATTTTTAAAAAATTAAAAAAAACCCCAAACCTACAATAACTAGTAGTTTTAACTAGTAGTTACCTACAATAACTAGCAGTTTTAACTAGTAGTTATCCACAATAACTAGTAGTTACCCACATTAACTAGTAGTTACCTACATTAACTAGTAGTTTTAACTAGTTATCTACTTTAACTAGTAGTTTTAACTAGTAGTTACCTATATTAACTAGTAGTTTTAACTGGTAGTTAACTAGTAATTAACTAGTAATTTGTCCATCTCTCCCTCTTACCATTCCTCATCTATATCTACATACTTTTCCATCTTGGGGGACAGAAGCTCCGTCTTGTTCATCAATTCATCCCTAGCATTGAATCCAAGCCGCGTAGTAGACAGTCACCATAATCATGATACAAATGCACTTTGCACAGTGATTTATAGCTACAAAGAGTTTGACACAACTACATATTACTTGTCACAATGCCACGGGGTGGGGGGGGATAGGTTGTGTTGTCGTCTCTCTTGTACAGATCGGAGAACCACTGTCCAGGGAAATAGAGGGAAGCGTCCCAGGGCACAAGGGTGCATACGGTACCGGAACTAAGCATTCGCCTGGAACACTCAGCCTTTAAGGCCCGAGTTTTTCCTGTTAGCGTAGTTGGGAAGGACTAGGCTTTACTGCTGTATCAGGCTAATCTAAAGATCTGTGATATGGGGCACCTGGGTGGCTGGGTCGGTTAAGCGTCCGCCTCCATTTTGGCTCAGGTCATGATCTCGGGGCTTCGAGGGTTTGAGTCCTGCATCAGGCTCTGCACTGGCGGCTTGAAGCCTGCTTGGGATTCTCTCCCTCCTCGCTCTCTGTCCCTCCCCCACTCGTGCTGTCTCCGTCTCTCTCAAAATAAATGAATAAACTTAAAAAAAAAAAAAAGATCTGTGCTATGAGGGTGAACAGCATACAACTTTATTCTTGACTCATTTAAGTGACCAGCTCGTTGCACTTCCCCCAGGACTGTTGTATTCGGAAGTGTAAACAGCTCTGCCCCGGGGCCCCTGGTTGGCTCCGTCAGAGGAGCCTCGTAACTCCTGATTTTGGTTACGGTCCGATCCCGGGTTGGTGGGATCAGGCCCGTGGCAGCCTCTGTGCTGACGGCACAGATCCTCTCCCTCTCTCCCTGCCTCTCCCCCCACTTGTGCATGTGCATTCTCTCTCTCTCTCTCTCTTTCTCAAAATAAATAAATAAATAAAAACTTAAAAAAAAAAATTACTTGCTGACAGTCCTGAGACCCGGAACTCCAGCGTCCCAAGGCAAACCGGGGTGTTGGTCATTCTGTTCATTCAGTGATGATGCAGGTTCAGGCAGGGCTCCACCATTTCGCAGGCCTGCCCTCTGGAATACGTGACCTCTGAGATCAAAACAGGAGAGGACCAGAGAGTCACAGGGAACACGTTTGGGGGGGGTCAGATGGGAGAAGGGCTTCCACGACTCCTGCTCACTGCCCATTGGCCAAAACTCAGTCATGTGACTCCAACCTAGCTGCAAGGGAAGCTGGGAAATGTAGTTTTCCTGTGTGGACCGGAAGTGCGTTTGCCGCTGGGAAGGCGCACTAAATTCCGACTCTCGGCAGTGTTATCTCTTTTATCTTGGTGTTTCCTACAGGGTCCGGTATGGTCTCTTGTAATCTGGTGGGCAAGGAGTGCTTGCCCATCGGGGATATTGTGATCTGTAATAATGTATTGCAATAAAAGGAGCCAAATGAATTTTTTGGTTTCATAGTGCATATAGAATTTATGTTTAGGGGAGCCTGGGTGGCCCCGTTAGTTGGTTGAGCGTAGGGCGTCAGCTTAAGTCATGATCTCGTGGTTGGTGGGTTCGAGCCCCGCGTCGTGCTCTGTGCCCACAGCTCGGAGCCTGGGGCCCGCTTGGGATTCTGTGTCTTCCCGCCCCTCCCACCCCTCCCCCCTCTGCCCCTCCCGCCTCTGTCTCTCAAAAATAAACATGAAAAAGACATTTTTTTAAAAGTTGCATTTACGCCACCCCGTAGGCAGTCACGCGTGCCATAGCGTTACACCTAAAAAACAATGTACACACCTTAATTTAAAAAATACTTCATTGGTGAAAAATGCTAACCATCGTCTGAGCTTTCAGTTAGTTGTAATCACTGATCACAGATCACCAGGACAAATGTGATGATGAGAAAAACGTCTGAAATATTGCGGGAATGACCAAAAGGTGACACAGAGACACAAAGCGAGCAGATACGGTTGGAAAATTGCGCTAATAGACTCTCTTGTTTTTTTATTTTTTTTTTTAAACATTTATTTATTTTTGAGACAGAGAGAGACAGAGCATGAACGGGGGAGGGTCAGAGAGAGAGGGAGAGAGAGGATCCCAAGCAGGCTCTGTGCCCAGCACGGAGCCCGATGCGGGATTCAGCGTCACCAACAGCGAGATCCTGTTCTGAGCTGAAATCAAGGGTCAGACACAACCACTGAGCCCGCCAGGTGCCCCATATATCCTTTTTTTTATGGTGGAATAGTATATACCTTTATGGATGTACTACAATTTATTTCAAGAATCTCATCTTGAGGGGCACGTTAGTTAAGTGGACAGGCTCTGGATGTAGGTTACTGGGGCCCAAATGCTGGCTCTAACATCATGGTTCCACTTGTGTAAAGGAAATGCATACTCTGGCCTCACACTCGAGAGGATCCTGTGCTGCTCCCCCCGCCCCCCCCCCCCCCCGCCAGCCCTCCCAGGGGGTGGTTGAGTAGTCTATGCAGTGAGGAGATGCACTTTTGCAGAACCCACATCCCCTTCCAAACCACACTCCTGTACCTGGGGTCTCCGAATCTCTTGCCCTGGCAACCCCGAATCGTCTAGGGCCTGTGCTTGTTTTTATCTGGGCGTGGCCTCCTGAGGAACAACTATGCTTCCAGTGTGTGTGCTCATAGATCTGAAGGATGTCAGGGGCCCCTGTCTAAGACGGAGGGGTCTTGGGGCGCGCCTGGGTGGCTCAGTCCGTTAAGCATCCGATTCTTGGTTTCTGCTCAGGTCACGATCTCGCAGTTTTGTGAGTTTGAGCCCCATGTTGGGCTCTGCGCTGGCAGCACGGAGCCTGCCTGGGATTCTGTCTCGCTCCCTCTCTCTCTGCCCCTCTCCCACTCATGCCGTCTCTGTCTCGGATGGAGGGGTCTTGGGTAAAGCTTGGATGTGCTGGCCGGCCTGTCCACACACGTGTGCAGGTGGCCCCTCAACAGCGTGGGTTGGAGCCAGGGGTGGGAGGAGAAAGGGAGCAGGTGGCCGGCTGTGTCCATCCGTGCCACCACACCCAGCCACAGAATTCCAAGGAGCCTAAGGATTCGACACTCAGACGTGGCCTCACCTAGTTGTCCAGACTTGAGGATAGAAAACCCAAGACTTGACGGTTGATTAGCTAGATGTGTAACTTTCCCAATGGCCTGTAGGCCTCCCGTGTTTTCTCTTGCCCCGGACCTGGCACACGTTGACCATGAACTTCCCTGGCTCTGTGCTCACAAGCTGTGCAACTTTGGGTAGTTGTCTAATCTCTTCGTGCCTCAGTTTTCTTACCTCTAAAGTGGGCCAACTGAGGCTACCAACCTCACAGGGTTGTTGTGGGGATGAAATGAGCTAATACAGGCAGAGTGCCTAAAATAGTGTCCGGGCACATGGGAAACGCTCAGTGTTGAACACGATCATTGTTATGGCTGTTATTATTAGCAGTGCCATGATCGTTTTTTGTTATTAAATCTTAGATTCGTTCCCAGTCTTTGCTAACCGAAGCAATAATTCAGCGAGCACCTTTTGAACTGCATATCGGTGCACATCCATAATCATTTCTTTAGGGCAAAAACAAAAAAAGCCATGTGCTAGACAGGAAATTTTAGGGTCAAAAAGGGTGCACTTTTTAAAGTCTTTTGATATGTTAATAAGCTGCTTCTAGAATTAAATTAGCTGAACATATTATTCATTAGTTATAATTCCCTGACCGTTGAGGGTTTGGACCCTAAATTACCCAGGTTGTTAGTGACATTTAAAAAAATTTTTTTTTGTTGTTGGTGACATTTAAATTTAAACTCTTAGTGGGAGAAAATAAGTCCGTGAATGAAAAGCTGGATTAACCTGAACAAAAACTAATTAATAGCCGTCTGCTACCCAGGAAATCAAAAAGCATATAATGAAGTCAAATGCAAAGCCCAGAAGTTCTTTCATTGACTGTAGACTGTATTCAGTATAGAGAACATTCTTTAGATCTCTTCCTTGCCTCGGAAAAGCCTGTGGCTGCAAGGCTTTATCCCAGCCTCCCCTGCCCCCTTTCCAGCTTACCTCATTTTCCTTCCTGGACAAGGTTTTTCATCCTGTGCACGGAGGAGTTCTGTATTCACTTTGCTCATCTTTCCCCTGAGAAATCAATATGCTTCTGTGACTTACTGTCAGCCCCTGGCAGCTGGGGGTTCAGAGAGGTGGCCGTGGCAGGTGGAGATTTGGGGCAGGTGTTATTTCCTTTTGGAAATGAGCTCTAGGAAGGTGACAGAAGCCGATGGAGTTGAGTGTGGGGTTTAGTTACTCCATAACCCCCAAGAGGACAATATAGCTCATGTATTTTCATCAGCGTTTGGGAAGGTCTAATTTCCACCTGTACCAAGTGTGGGAAAGAGGGAAACCATGACCAGCTGGGGCTGTGCTGTTGGCCTGGGGTCCACTCTGTACCCTTCTCCTTTCTGCTCTGTGCCCAAGGAACTGGCCAGCACGGGCTGCCTCAGTGTGCTCCCTTACCCTGGGGTTTCTATGTGGGTTTAGCCAATGGGAGGCACCAGCTGGGAAGGAGGAAGGGGAGAGAGGCTGGGGTATTTCTTCCTCCGGCTCCTCTGTTCCAAGTGGCAGGCTTGAAGTGGCTGTTTTTCTGTAAGAAAAGCCGCATGTCCTATTGTAGCTCTCCCTGATGCTTCAGTTCTTGCCAAGTGCTGATGACCTTGCAGGCTTAAGAGGGGCAGATAGCATTTTCCTGATTTTCCAGAGTGTTCTGGACCATGCGTGCCTAGTTAGTTGCTCTTAACTTTGTCCACAGGGTTATGAATAAATTCTCCCCTTTGGAGTAGGCTGGGTCCTGCCAGGGGTCTGTTTAAGACAGAAACTGTGGTTTGGACCAAATGTCAGAAGGGGGTTAACCTGCTGTTTTTCACAGCATAATCAAGGGACAACAGAGTGTGGTGGCTAAGGATCCGAGAGGCTGAGGTCCTGATTCTATTACTTCCTAGCCGTGTGACCTGGTTCATGTGACGTCATCTCTCTGATTCTTGGTTTCCTCCTGCCTCAAGTGGGGATAACAGGAATACTTCTTGGGCTTCTTGATGAATCAGCAAGATGGCATCTCTTAAGCACCTGGCATCTAGGAGCCACTGAGGAAAGGTGAACTGTTACCACCGTCTGTTCCACTTATCTGTTGCACATAGCCAACCACCCTAAAACCCGGGGGCTCGTGAGTCTGCCTATGAGCTTGTTATTGGGGCGGGATTCGGTGGGGATGACTTGTCTTTGTGTCACACATTGCCTGGGGTCTCTCTACTGGCAGGCTGGACCATCTGGGGGCTGGTTGGGCGTTACTGTCTCTTCATGTTATCTCAAAGCTTCTATGTGTCCCCCCATCCCCACCCAGCACAGAAGTCTCAGGGCAATCAGACTCCCTCCACAGCAGGAACAGAAGCTGGGCAGCAGCTCAAGGATTCCTAAGATGGAGTCTAAGCCATCCCAGAATATCCCTTTCACCACTTTCTGCCAGTCAGACAAATCAGTAGGGCCAGTGGGGAAATTCCAGTGTGGAGGAATTCGATGCCACTTCTCAACAGACACAGAGAGAAGAATCTTTGGTCATCTACACTGTCATTCACTGAGGAGAGCAGTGTGGGTGGTTGTGGGCTATAAATAAAAAAGGGAAATTTGGGGATTTTTAGCCAATTTTTCACATTTTAGAAATACGCCTACCATGGGTGAATATTTACCATATGGAAGTCATGATGTCAGATACCATAACAGTCAGGAATCCTGTTTGGAGCTGATAGAAACCCAAGTCCAATTACTTTCAGCAGGAAAGAGAGAGAAAGAAAGAAAGAAAGAAAGAAAGAAAGAAAGAAAGAAAGAAAGGAAGAAATGGCAGAGGTGAATTTATTGGTTCATATAACTGGAAACTGCCCCAAAGTACCACCTGACCCAGGACTCCTGGATTCGTCAGGCTGTCCTTTTCTCCGACCCTGAGACAGACTCCCTCCATATGGCCTACTTGGTGGCCAGTGGAGGCTCTCAGTTCACATTCTTCAGCTGAGAGCCACCCTCTTTCTTGGAGAAAAGACCAGGAAGAGTTTGAATACTTTGGTCTCAGTTAAGTGCCCACTAATGTGGTGATGGGGAGAGAAGATTGTCAACCCTGACCAAACCCCATGAAATGGGTTGCCAGCAGAGAAGAGGGGTTCTGAGACCACGAGAGGAGGGAAATGGGGGAAGACAGGCCACAAAGGCAAAACCACTGTGGCCACAGTCTCTTACGGGCACCCCATCTGCTGCTGTGCTGATGTAATTCTGATGCTAACCACCTGGAGTTAGTGCAGACCCCACGAGTGGAAGGTGCATTCCCCAACAGGGCTGTCCTCCCTTCAGTTGCCAGCCACAAGCTTGGGGATCCCCAGGCCACCCACACTTCTGACAAGCTGGCTAAAAATAAGGGATGGTTCCCATGCCTTCTTCATATTTGATAATTCATAAGAATGATTGGCAGATTGCTATAGCTAAGAAAGTGCTATACGCCTGATGGCATTTTTCTCATTAAGGGTACGGATCAAGAGCAGCCGAACAAAGAGACCTGGGGGGGAAGCTGGGGAGGATTCCAAAGGCAGAACTTTGATGCCCTCTCCTCTTGGAAGCGGGGTGCATCACCCTCATCGGATATTACTTTGTTCACCAGACAGAAACTTCCACCAAGCTTTGGTGTCCAGAGTCTTTATTGGGGTTTCATTACATAGGCCTGAATGATTGAATCACTGGACACGTGTCCGAGCTCAGTCTCCGGCTGCCCCCCTCTTATACCAGGTGAGGCAACCCTCTAATCACGCGGTTGGTCTTTCCGGTTGACCGGTCCCCATCCTGAGTCACCTCAACTCTTAGCATAAATTCAGGTGTGATCCAAGGGGCTCATGAATTACAAAGACATTCCTCTGACTCAGGAAATTCCAAAGATTTAGAGTCCACCACTCAGGAATCAGGGAGAGAGGTCAGCCAAGTTCTTTATTCTACAACGCATGCGTTCGTGCGTATAAAATACAAAATTCCTAAAAGAAATGATCATGTCACCCGCTTAAAAATGAAGACATTGCGGTTATCTTAGGATCCACAGGATTTGAGCCCGTATTTTTTTGTAGCCCGTGTTTTAAGTTGTTTCTTGCTATAGCCCAGGGCCTGCCTCTAATGAGAAAGCTACTTTGTCACAATTCACCACCTCGATGTCCTCTGTCTCCAGTAGGGGAGTCCTAATTATTCCATGCTAAATGAGTAGTTGACTTTAGTGAGAGAATTCAACTTTTTTTTGTCTTTTGGAAGATTCTCAGAGTTCTTGTCCCCCCTCTGCCCGTTAAGTGCAGTGGGATGAATGGCTCTACCTCTTCAGGCTCAGTTTCTCCATCTGAAAGGCAACTAGGGCTTTGTAAGCTCTAAACGTGGCACCACCCACTGCTGCTACACTTTGCAAGGTGGAGGTGCCATTTACCATCGAGATGCTGGGAGAATATAATACCTTCCAACAGGGGAAATCCACATACAGAAATTCCCTTTTATTCATCTGTCCACAAATATTTTTGGAGTACTTGGGGGTGCCTGGCACTGCATTTGATACTGGGGATATGGGAAAAGAAGGGCAAATATGGAGCTTCCCTTTATGGATCTGGAGAATGTTGAAGTCAGAGATTAACTCTGTCATTCAAAACAGGGTAGAGGAAGTAGGGTGTGGGGGGCATAAGATAGAGGGATCTAACTTAATCCAGAGTCAAGGATGGCTTCCAAGAAGAGGTGGCATTTAAGCTGACACCTGAAGGAATTGAAAATGTTAGCAGGCTGTAAAGGAAGGGCACTGGTGGTGTCCCAGGGTGTTCGGGGCAGAGAAAGGAACCCGTATGAAGGTCAGAGCGCAAAGCTCTCTATCTTTTTTTTTTTTTTTTTAATTTTTTTTTAACGTTTTTATTTATTTTTGAGACAGAGAGAGACAGAGCATGAACAGGTGAGGAGCAGAGAGAGAGGGAGACACAGAATCTGAAACAGCAAAGCTCTCTATCTAATAGAAGCACTAACCACCTAGTCTGGATTTGGACCTCAAATTCCTTGAATGAGCGACTTGATGAGGATATATTAATTCTTCAGTTAAAATTTAAGCATCCGAGGAGCAAGGCCAATAGATGCTTTGGAAGCCTAGAACCCCATGTGGGGGACACTTGAGGTTTTCAATAAATTCCATTTAGCCAACAGCTCTTGGTTATCGATGGGAGCCAGTGGAAGGGGGAGGCACACATTGAAACCAACGCTTACGGAGCGCTTGTGAGATACCAACCACCGTCCTAATTGCTAATATGAGAATTCATTCAACCCAAATAATGACCGTCTATCAAGTGTCCCCATTTCACAGATCAGGAAGCCAGGTCACAGGGAAGCCAAATAACGTCCTAATGTTCACGGTCGTTAGATTGTGAAGCCAGGCTTTAAATGCTGGACGTCTGCTCTGACCTACTGCATCCGGCCGGCCATATTGAAAGAGTAAGATAAAATGAGGTCTTATCCTTCAACTCAAAGCACTTAAAATAGTGGGCAAAATATTTGTGGGCAAGTCTTGTATAATCAGATATTTGGACCCTGAAGCCCACCTGGATCAGCTGTCATGAGCCAGACAGTAAGGAAACATATCAACTAAAAATTTTTCAATGTGCCTCTGCACCAGCTACTGCAAAAGGAAATGGCTACTTTGGACAGTCTCATTTAGTTCTCCAATTAACCCTGGAGAGAGGGGCTCTTATTGTAACTCCCATTGAACCCGAGGTTCAGAGAGGTTAAGTAACTTACCCCAGCTCACCCGGCCCAAGGTGCAAGCTCTCACTGGTCCCCCTGAGTGCTAGGCTGTCTGTAGTCAACGATTCAGCAGTAAAGCCCATGCAGGTACAGCTCTAGGCGGGATAGCATTGGAAAAGTGGTTAACACGGCTCCACGTTTCATATGTGTGTGAGGACTGATGTTCGCTGGAGATTGTAGGCCGGGTCCAGACACAGTCTGGAGTCAGGAAGGTGTCTGCCTCAGTTGATAAGTTCCTCCCAGCTTTCGTACAGACAGCCGAATGCCTCACACCCTCCCCTGGCTCCTAGAGGAACGACTTTCACACTGAAGGGAGGTGGAGATGATTCTTATCTTGACACTTCAAAGAAAGCTTTCCCCCTTGACATCTTCCTGCCCTCAACAGTGCTGATGTGGAAACCTGGTGATGAAGGGGTTGCCTCGTCTCTTTGATCCTGGGGCAAGCTGGGCAATTCCAGCTCTTCCAGGCCTGAGGAATGCTGGGCCCCACTGGCCTTGCTTAATACAGCTTCCAATGGCTCCTTGACTTATTCAGTTTCATCCAGAAGAAATTGCTAAGAGGCAGGGACCGGATTTCAAAAATGAAAAGAACTCTATCTGGTGGCAGAGTCTGAATTGGGTGGACCATCTGGGTGGTTCTGATGTTGGCAAATGCTTCTTCTCCCCGGGTGCCAATTCTGGTCCTGCTCACGGTTCCTAATCTGCACGTCACAGACCCCCTTGATAATCTACTGAGGACTCTCCCTCAAAACAAACAAACAAACAAACAAACAAACAAAAAATGCACACAAACAGGGAAATTAGTGAGTGCGATTTCAAAGGGCTCACAGAGCCTCCGAAGTCCATCCCTAGTCTTGTTGGGGGTCCGTGGATTCAAGTTAAAGACCCCCGCGAGCCCAGCCGCCATCACTCAGAACACAGAAGTGCTCAAACATGCTGTTCTAGAGTTGGGCACACCTGAGTTGGAATCCTTGCCGTGACCGATCCTACCTTAGTCAAATTGCCTCATCAACCTGCCCCTTGGTTCCTCCATCTGCAACTCCTAGCCCAACCCTCCTTTAGTTGTTGTGAGGACGATAGGAGTTCATGCCTGAAGAGAAGAGTGTCCAGTGTCTTATTGGTGGCAATAGGTCCATCGGTCATAACATTATTACGATACGATTTTCTGTCTCTTCTGATCTTGATCCAGGAAGGAGACTCTTAGAAAAAGAGGTACTTTAGGGGGCACCTGGGTGGCTCAGTCGGTTAAGGGTCTGACTCCAGCTTGGGTCGAGATCTCACGGTTGGTGCGTTGGAGCCCCGCGTCGGGCGCTGTGCTGACAGCTCAGGGCCTGGAGCCTGCTTCCGATTCTGTGTCTCTCCTTCTCTCTGTGCCTTTCCCACTCACACTCTGTCTGTCTCTGTCTCTCAAAAACGAATAAACGTTAAACAATTCTTTTAAAAAATAAGAAAAAGAAAATGAAGCACTTTATATACTCAGGCCTCAGTTTTCTCATCCCACAAATGGGTTGATTGCAGCCCAGTCTTGCCAGTGGTCGTTCTTATTAGGGGGTATGACTGAGCTAAAAGAGAATGTTCTTTAACTACAGATGCCATGAATATGTGGCTCCAAGATCATTATTCTGTTATATGGAAAAGTTTCTAGCTCACTCTGGAGTCAGAAGGGGGTCTTCTAAATCCATAAGCTTCGGGTGGGGGCTTCTTTGCTATTCCAGGAAGTCTGGAACCAAGGGAGCTAGCTTCTTGGTAGATTGCTAATCCCAGATATTTGTATAGTGCTAATTAATATTTCACAAAATTCATCTAGTCCAACGCATATTCAAGGCTTCTCGCCCCTGACTTCCTGGAAGAAGAAGATAAAAAGGAGTCCCCTCACATTACAAACGAGAGAGCAGAAACACTTAAATATTCATTAAGACCGCACATTTATCTGACCCCAACCCAGCACACCTAGGCAGCTCGAGACAAGGGTACAAGACAAAGATGCCGAGGCCTAAGAAAATGACCCATAGAAGGAAGAAATTCTGGTCCCCAGAATGCACCCAACATCCATCCATTCCCTAGTGGGTTGATGGCCCTTTGAACGACAGGCACGAGTGTAGACGGTGGAGAATCAGGGATGGATAAGTCTCCGTCTTGGCCTTAAGGGTCTTCCTGAAGAGGGAGACTGATGGCAGTGATCATAGTAGGTGTCTTGTCACGCTCTTTACATGCACTGCTTCATTCAGCAAACGTGTGCAGAGCACCTACTACGTGTCAGGTGCTGAAGCCAAGCTGCTTACCTTTCCCTGGCATCCTGAACCCTGATGAAGTCCTTTTACCTTTGGCATGAGTGCATGAGGGAAGATAAAGACAAAACCGGACAGAGAGGCATAGGAAAGCCCGCAGGGGTCAAGCTGGGAATACAGGTTCTGATCGCCAAGAAGGGGGAGGCTGGGACAAGCAACGGGAGAAGGGACAGCGTGGGGAGTCGGGGGGAGGCAAGAATCACCAAGGATCAGTAACCATAACTGTTTGATGCCCAGTTGGGCTCGGTAACGGTGGAAGAGTGAGAGAGGCCAAAGGAATGAACCCACAGTTCATCAGCACACTGCCTTTCATTTAACCTGCATAATACACTCAGCAGATCCAATGTGTTTAACCATACGTGGATTTAAGATACGAAATTTATTCAATGTACCCAAGAGGACAAATGACAATATTCCATATATATGCATATGTATGTATACACATCCCCATCTACCCCACAAGCCGGTGCATAGTACATTGGTTCAAACAAATAGTACATGACAGTTTCGGTTTATTTTATTTTATGGGACAGACTCTTTAAGGGTTAGTTTTTAAAAAGCTCTCGGAAAGTTATGGGTCATCTGACTACCTAGTTATATCGATCTCTTACATGTACTACACTAGTTACTGTTAATTAAATCCGTTAAGTGCTGCACCCAGGGCTATCTATGTAGCATCTCATCTGACGGCCAAGAACAGCCTTGCAAAGGGGATCGAGTTAGCCCCTTCTACAGATGAGGAAACTGAGGCTCAGAGAGGAGATTTTCCCACTAACCCTCTCTGCCTCTCTATTTTCCCATCTGCTATATGGGTATAATACTGTCTGCCTTGGGTATATTGCAGCCCCCCTCAGAATGTCAATTTCATCGTCTCTAAAATGAAAGATGGTAGGGAGAGTTGGGTAAATACAATCAGATTCTGGGCCTGGATGGGGAGCAAGTGACTTTCCCAGGAAGTCGTGGTGCCTTGTTCAGTAAGCCACATGTGCAACAAACCATGTGACTTTGGGGCACTTCCAGAAAATTCTCGGCAGGTGGCTAACCTGGGTATAATCCTAGCGAAAAGGGATCATTTGCCCCCTATGTTGCAGAACCAGAAGACAGTGATTTTAACTCCCAGCCTAGAGACCTGTATTTTAAAGGTTAATGAGAGATGTGGGTAGATAAGGATTAAGCCTTCAGGTCATACTATACCCCATTTAACAGAACAATACACTGAGGTAGAAGGGTTTCAGCACCCAGGATGCCTTCCAGACCCAACGACTTAGATTTATCCCTCGGAATTTAAACATCTGCAGATCTCCTCTTTATCTCTCTTATCAGTATGAATTCTGATGCCCTTTCAATTTTCAGGTAGTTCTGGCATCACATCTTTGATGCTCTTTATCTGGGTTCTCTCGCCAGCAATGTCTGGAACCAAGGCTCAAACATCCTGCCTATAAACGAAAATAATCATGTGTGTTGCAAACTCCCCCCTTCCTTTGTTCCGATCCACTGTGCTAGTAAAATTTGGGAAACTGAGCCACAGGACAGCTGAGTTCCGAGGGGAAGCCATTGCTTCCATTCTTACTATGTGAAGAAATTCAAAGCCACGAATTAAATCCCGTCTGCCTTAAACTCATCAGATGGAGCTTGAAAGACAGGACACTTTCCCCAAACTAAAATCTGAGACACAAACCGGGCCTGGTGCTCCGGTTTCCAGATTTAGCAAACAAAAGTACGAGATGCTGGGAAAATGTAAATGCCGATCAACAATGACAAAAATTTTAGTGCAAGTATATCCCATGTCATATTTGGGATATCCTTATACTAAACCAGTTAAATTTTTGTTTATCTGAAATTCAGGGTTCACTGGGTGCTCTGTAGGTTATCGGCAACTCTAGTGGGATCCAAAGCTCGAACACTGGTGTGGATTTAGAAGAAATTACATGAGAATGGCGAGCTATAGAAGATGGGTACCCCCATCACAAATATTTCAAGCTGGACTACTGGAGGAAACTTCTCCTGTGGTTACTTCTAGTATAAAAATCGCTAACACTGAGCAGTTCCCAGATTGCAGCTCTAAAAATGGAGGGGCTTTATGACTCACTGTAGATCCACAAGGTGGACGCTGTGGGCATGCCCATTTTGCGGAATGGAAAACAGAGGTCTGGGTGTCTTACAGCCAAGAAGTGGATTACACCACGGCTAGAGGTCCCACACTATTCCTCAACAGTGCCAAGGTTCTGCCCCCGAGTCTGTGGTCTTCCCCGTTCACCAATCCTTTCTAATTCCTTCCACACCCGCTTTGATCCAACTCAAGTCCTATCGAGCCAGCTTTAGAGAAATTGAATTTCCTTAATCGGTTTTCCTAGACAAATCACTTGAGCCAGGAAAACTCCAAGAGAGAATTAGGGGGAAGCTAGGAGCCTTCTCCTTCGGGCACTGCCACAGACAGGCTCTGCAGAGTTGGGCCAGCCCCTGGCCCTCTCAGAGCCTCAGTTGTGGGCTCTGGAAAACAAAAGGGGCCATACTCCGTGACCCCCAAAGGTCCCTAACACAGTCGCACTGAGATTCTCAGATGCCCTGTCTCCTGCAGGCTCCGGCTTTGCAGCCTAGCCTCACACGCCCAGCCCAGCGTCTTAGGCTGATACAATAGACAGCAGACAAATCCCATTACAGACCACTCTGTGAGTCTCCACTTTGTCACTGACTGTTATGTGACCTTAAATAGGCATTCTCCCCTAATCTCCCTAGGCCTGGCCTCTTCTATTAGCAGCTGGAGACAAGGATATTTACCTGTAATAAAGCTCTTTGAGCTCCTCAGATAAAGAGCTTTGCATCAACAAAGCTCAAGCGGATTTTTTTTTTTTTTTAATGGACCAGCATCCCTGCTTTGTTTTGTGTTTTTGTGTTTCTTTTCTCCCCTACACTCCGGAGAAGTGCAAAGTCACGTTTGCCCTCCAAATTCTCTCCGGATTAATTCATGTGTTTGCCTCTGGCTTTGAATAGGGTCTTTTTTCTAGACCAGAGGTTCCCAAACTTTCCCAGTTCGGGGTGACTTGAGTGTCTCAGTAATTTTTTTTGTTTTCCATTGTGCCCCACACGATTCTGTTTAGGAAGTCATTAGTTCCACAAAACTAAGTAATTAATTATGCCCTGGCAAGGCTGCATCCCCAGCAGTTAGCACAGTGTCTGCGACATAGTAGGGACTTAATAAATATTTGTGAAGCATCTATTTGAATAAATGTGAAAAATGGTGACTCAGCCTCAGAAGGTCTATGGCTCTGATTCCACATGTAGACTGAAGGTTTAAGAAAAAGGAAAATATCAGAGATTCATGGGTGGGGAAAATGAAGTGGAACGAATTGTCTTTGATATTTTGCTTCGTTCCTAACATGGTTACTAGTAATGATCATAACCTCGCGTTATGGAGCACAGACTCTGTGCTCAGCACTTTCCACACCTGATAATCAGTTTACCCTCACTGATGATGCAGTGAACTTTCCACCTAGAATAGTGCCCGACATAGAGTACGCAGTCAACAAGCATTAGTTGAATGGATGAATGAATGAATGGTCGTAGGTTTCAGTTAATCAGATTGTTTGCTCTTAAGAAAGGAAGGCACTGTGAGGGGTGCCTGGGTGGCTCAGTTGGTTCAGCATCTGGCTCTTGATTTCGGCTCAGGTCGTGATCTCACAGTTTGTGGGATCGAGCCCCGCATCGGGCTCTGTGCTGACAGCTCAGAGCCTGCTTGGGATTCTCCTTCTCCCTCTCTCTCTCTCTGGCCCTCCCCTGCTCGCTCGCTCTCTCTCTCTCTCTCTCTCTCTCAAAATAAAATAAAAAAAGACTCTCTCTCCCTCTCCCTCTCTCTCAAAATTAAATAAAAAAGAAAGGAAGGCACTTTGTATGTTATAACATCAACCATGTTCCTATATTCTTTCCGTATCTAGAAGGCACTCCTACCATCACCTACCTTTGTACTTGGACACCATTCCAATCTGGGATGTATTCATCGTCACCCACACATTTTATGAACAATGGAACTGAGACAAAGGAAAGTTTATGGCTTATCTAAGGCTACACAGCTTCTGAGTGGTAGTCCAGAACTTGTTCTAGCAAAACATGTCTTTTTAACAGGAAGTATGGTGTATTTTAAATGTTTACACCTAAAAAATGAGAATATTTACATGAGAGTGTAACGCAAAACAATCATGCTATATACAAAATAATCAGACCTCATGTAGAGCAAATGCTTAGAAAAGACACACCTGTTCAAGGTTACATGAAGGTCAGCGCATCAATGGGAGTCTGTGTTGAACCTCATTTGAAGATAATGCCAATTTTTTCTTTTTAACATTTACTTATTTTTTGAGAGACAGAGACAGAGTGCAAGCAGGGGAGAAGCAGAGAGAGAGGGAGACACGGAATCCGAAGCAGGTTCCAGGCTCTGAGCTGTCAGCCCCGAGCCTGACGCGCGGCTGGAACCCATGAATCCATGGGTCGTGAGATCGCGACCTGAGCCGAAGTCGGATGCTCGACCGACTGAGCCACCCGGGTGCCCCGAGGCCTCTTTTTAAAAAATGGAAGTATAGTTATTTCCAATAACATTCACAGATGTTAAGCACACAGTTTGATGAGTTTTGACTAATGTGTACGCCCACGTAACTAACATCCCGATCAAAATGTAGATCATTGCCATTGCCCTGTTCTATCCTATTCGTTCACCCGGCTTCCCAAAGGCAAACCACTGTTCCGATTTTTACCGCCACAGACTAGGTGGTCTGATCTTGAACTTCATACAAACGATTCCCGCAGTAACTACTCTTCTGTGCTGTCTTCTTGTGCTCGATACGCAGTATTGTAGAAACGGTACTTATTTGAACGGTTGTACTCTGTGTTAATGTTTATGGGTTTCTGGATGTTTTTAATGTTATTATTCAGAATGAGTTAAAATGCACTTAGTAAAAAATAATCTTATTAAGAAAATCAGAGTACAGGTGGTGTGCATGAAGGATTGCCATTTGAGAAATGTTGAATTCCGGCGCAGCAGTTAAGAGCATAGACGTTATGGCCACAGGTCCCTGCGTCTCTGGGTCTCTGCCGCTCGCTAGGTGAGTGACTGGGTGATAAGCCAAACCCTCATGTTCCTCATTTGCTAAATGGCTGTGATTTTACTAATCCTTACACGATTGCTGCGGGAATAAAATAATTGAATACATTTAAACCTTTTAACTCAATACTTGGTGTAGACCAGTAGCTCACTACATGGCAGTTATTATCCGATCCTGTATGGTAAGAGGTTAAATTATTCGGATTTTCTTTTCGGCCTTAGATCTGGAACACTAGGACAACAACTACAGGCTACAACTTTCTTGGCTACTTCTTCCTGCTTCCCTTTGGATGAGCTCAGAGTACCCTCACCTGGAAAGTCAAAGGAGCAACGTGGGAGGACGGTCATCCCTCCAAAGATTCCCAGGGAAAGAGGAATTCCAATTTCTTCAAATTGTAGGCATTGGTTTCATACCCAAGCTGTGAGGGAAGGGGACATTTGTGTATAATGTATTTGTCTAGTGTTTTATTGCATAAGTCAAGTTTCTTGCCGCGGCTGGAAGCTGGAACTCTAGCCTCTCCTCCCCCGATATCAGAAATTTCTCTCTTGGCTATTCTCTTGAGCGTAATGTCACCTCCCGCCTTGAATCTGAGTCTTGCCATCCAGAATAATGTAAAAGTCACTCTGTCTCAATCTTGACCCGTCCTTCCCCTTCCCCACTGCCACAGTTTGTACTTGGTCCCCATGCAAGACTTTAGGGTCCCAGAAAGGAGCATCGCCATCTGTGGCGTCCAAAGCTTTGAGGGGCTTTCTCTCTGGCCTCGTCTGCCTCCACCCTGCGCCTATCAGCATTGAACATGCAGGCTCCCATCAGCATTGAAGTACTTGGAGCTCTTTCCTTTCTTGCTTTTGTTTTTTGCCTACGGATGGGAGCCTTTCGCCTTGTTTGTTCGGCCAACTCACCTTCATTCATCGTAGCCCTACTTAGCTATAACTTTTATTAAGCTTTTCCCATGATGACTGTCTTCCACCCCTTCCAGACCCTCGAGGAGTGTCTTCGAGCACTTCAACTGGTTCAGTGAGTGCAGCGTTCGGTGTGTCTGTCTATCTGCCTCTCCACTGATATTAACAAAAGCCAACATCGAATGACTACCGTGGATCAGGACTGTTCTAAGCACTTTATAATTTTACCTCCTCATTTTACCCTCGTAATATCCCTTTAGGTTAAATTGCTATTATTATTCTGGGGCGCCTGGGTGGCTCAGTCGGTTCAGCGTCTGACTTTCGATTTTGGCTCAGGTCGTGATCTGGGGGTCGTGGGGTCGAGCCCCACGTCGAGATCCGCACTGGGCCTGGAGCCTGCTGAGGATTTTCTTTCTCTCCCTCTGCCCTTCTCCCCCATTCACGCTCTCTGTCTCCCTCTAAAGACAACTTCTCTTATTATCACCCCCATTTTACAGATGAGAAAACTGAGTTAAGTCACTTTTCCAGGGCTGCATGACTTGCCAGTGAGTTCCATGACTGTATAAATGTACCAAATATCAGACACCCACCCTTACTATTGGGATTAAGATGGTTGGAAGGTTGAGAAGCCTTGAGATTTCTGCTTTCTTACTCTT
Source organism: Panthera leo (assembly GCF_018350215.1). Taxonomy (NCBI): domain Eukaryota; kingdom Metazoa; phylum Chordata; class Mammalia; order Carnivora; family Felidae; genus Panthera; species Panthera leo. The sequence continues at coordinate 12,140,078 of NC_056690.1, forward strand.
CTCCTTCTTTCTTGGCATGACTAGAGGAAGGAGAGCTGGAAGTGTGGACAGCACATGTATGGCATCCGATTCAAATTTCAAATTCTTTTTTTTTTTAATTTTTTAAAAAATATTTATTTTTGAGAGAGCAAGAGAGAGAGAGAGAGAGAGAGAGAGAGAGAGAGACAGAGCATGGGGGGGGGGGCAGAGAGAGAGGGAAACACAGAATCCGAAGCAGGTTTCAGGCTCTGAGCTGTCAGCACAGAGCCCGACACGGGGCTCGAACTCACGAGCTGTGAGACCATGACCTGAGCCAAAGTTAGACGCTCAACCAACGGAGCCACCCAGGTGCCCCTCAGATTTTCAAATTCATTCTTTCTTAGTTCTGTGGTCAAAAGCTGACATCAGAAGTTTTTTGGTCTCAGCTTTTCCATTTATTTGCCAAATCAAGCAAACAAAAAAAAAATAGGGTATCCAATTAAATTTGAATTTTAGATAAACAACACATAACTTTTTAGTACAAGTATATCCCAAATATCACATGGGACATACTTATACAAAAACACCATATTCATTGTTTACCTGGATGTCTCGTATTTTATCTGGGAGCCCTACACTTGGGATGATTCTCCCTCCCTGGCTGGGAGAGAGCTTACTTTTTACTTTGCGTCTGCTTTTTGCCAAATATTCGGCATCGTCCTTCATATTCATGAACTCCTCTCAAAAGCCTCGGGTAGGTGGGTGGGTATTAGCTGCCTCATTTAATGGTTTTTTTTTTTTTTCCTAAGTAAAAGCTACCATTTATTGGCTTGTTGTTATCATGAGACGGATTAAAGACGCCTACAAATCCTTTGACATTTTTTCCACTGTGAGGGGTCTCTATGCCTCCTCCAGGTGAAGCAAGAGACGTCTGTGGTCTGTGATTGCTTTGGCCAATAGAATATGGCGGAATGGAATATGGAATATGCTTCCCACTTCCTGTCTCTTGGAAGACTCGTTCTGGGGGCAAACCAATGACCATACGAGTCGTCTGACTACTCCACATTACTATGTTGGGAGCAAGCCCAGGACACCCAAAGAGGCCCTGGAGGCAGGGGTTTGGGGGGGGGGGTGCCATACAGAGAAGGAGAAGCCCAGGTAAGTAAAAAAGCCATCTTGGAAGCGAGTCCTCAGCTAAGTGTGGGTGGATCATAGGCAAACTGCCCAGCTGAGCCATCCCCCAACTCTTGACCTGAAAATCAGGTACGCAAGGAAGCGGCTATTTCAGACGACTGTGCTTCAAAGTTACTCATGATGCAGGAATAACTAACTGGACCAAATCCAAGACCGTCCAGTGCTCCGGCCCCCCCCCATTGGTTAGCCCTGTGACCTCGAGCCTCAATTTCCTCACCTGTGAAACGGGGATAAGCCCCAATGCGTAAAAAAAATAAGAGAAACCGAGGCTGTGAAAAGTTTACTAACTTTCTTGAGGCCCTGTAGCCAATAAGAGGATGGGGGGGAAGAGCCATCATCTGCCAGACTCCGAACCCTGGCTAGCACTGTTCCGTTCTTTCTCATTCTTGCTAGCTTTGAAATAGAAGCCTCTGTTTCCCCCCTCTGCAGGCCAGGGAGGCTGATAGGACCTTCTTTATAGGGTTATTGTGTGTATTTAAAAAATGTAAAGTGCTTAGCATAGCGCCGGGCCCGTGGTGAGCCCGAAGCAAACCCTCGGGATTATTATTATTTTATTATGTCCTCTGCCAAGGCTGGCGGGATGCATCCATCCTGTGCTGCCTGCTTTCTCCGGGCCTCTAACTTGCGGGAAACCTCATCAGGAGGGCATCTTTAACTGAACAATCCAGAGCACTACATGTTAATATTTAATGCATTCCTGAGGCCCTCGGAGAGGAACGTGAGAAAAATCCTGTAAAAATCTATCAGTGTTAATAAAATACCACCCAACAGGTTGGCCATTACCAGCAATTAAAGTTTTCAAGCCCGTCAAGTAACTCTCGGTGATGATCTGTGCAGCTCCCTTTTCCGCCCACCTTTCTGCATCTTTTATGGAAGCGGGTGAACCCCAGGCTCCAAGTGATAGCCGAGAAGTTCAAAGTTGGCTTCCAAAAGAGGAGACCCTTTCAAAAGGAGCTCTCCCACCTTTTCTGGGCTTCTGAAGGTCAAGGGAAGTGAGGGAGGAAGGAGCAAAGTGCTGTCTCCCTGCCCTTTCCTGATGGGAGGAGAAGGGAATTCGGGTTTCCCTGGAGGTTAATACATGCCAGGACCCAGGGTTGGTGCCCTTCCCATACATCCCTTATGAAATCTTCACAGTAAAAAAGAATGGCTTCACGGGCTCCTTGCCAAGTGGAAAGAGGTTCAGAGAGGTGAAGCTACTTGCCTTAGGTCACACAGCCAGTCAAGGGCCGTGCTAGGATCGGAACGTAGGATTTGGAGGTCCCAGAGCCTCCAGTGGTCATTAATGAGAGGCGCTCTTCAGAACCATCCGGGGAGCATTTTTGGCATTTGTGTGCCTAGCTCTTTGCCAGCCAGACCTACCGAACCAGAAGCAGCGGGGTAGGGGTTTGCGGTCGGAATGCGCTGCCCTGGTCATTTTCGCCTCTCTCCCTGCCACATAAGAACAACTGAACTGCGTCAAGCATGTTTGGTGAATCGTTCAAGGGCATCCTTCCTCCTGCCACCGAGCTGCGTGTGCCCCGTGACCCGTTTCTGTAAGGACTCCTTCAGCTGCTCACTGTGGGAGCTGGTCCCAGAGCACAGACACTGGTGAAGGCGCCCGGACCTCAGACCAGCTTGGGTTTGAACTCCCGTCCCTCACTTCCCAGCCCTCTGGCCCCCTGACTCCATCCACCTGAGTGTGTTCCCACATCTGCAAAATGGGAACATTGGTGCTTATGAGGGGGGTTGTGAGAACTGAATAAAATAACATGATGTTTGTAGAGAACTTTCCAAAGCCTCCTGGTGCAGAGAAAGTGATTAAAACCCGGTAGCTACGGTGACCCCACCGAGCTGAACGCTTTCCTGTAGGTCTTCCCTCTTTCTTGGGGGAAAAAAAAGACTTTGTGTTTTTTAAATTCTTTTCTGATGTCTGTCACTTGGAAAACAGGTGTGCTGGCTTTTAGTGGTCAACTTGAGTCATGTTTGGGGTGTTGCTGAGTTAGGCGATGAGTCTCCTGGCCTTCCCGAGGCTCCCACTGTAATACGTGTCAAATGCAGTTGACCGTGGGTGTGTATCTTGGCACACTCAAGTGTTGGCCTCTTAGCATCCACCAAATCCAGCCACATTTAGAACAGCAGAGCTGGAGCGGAGTTCCCAGCTCATTTACAACCCTCCCCCCATTCTACGGGTGGAGAGACTGAGGCCAGGGACTGAAAACTGAGGTTCTGTGTCCATTGGATGGATGTGATGAATCGCAACCAATTCTCTCCTTCCTTTCTTTCCCTCTCTCCCTCCTCCCCCCTTCTTCCTCTCTATCTCTCTGATTTTTGCCCTCCCCTTTCTTCTGTTCTGTCACACATCATTCATTCATCACATTATACTTACAAAAGTCCTACTATATGCCCACCACAATGCACCCTTGAGACCTTTTTGGTTGCAAACGACCCAGATCAGTTTCAGCTAGCTTACGAAACACAAAAGAAAGCCATTTGTTGGATGGCGTGAAAGGATCTCAGGATATCCTCATTTAGCGGGACAACCAAGATTCACCAAAGGAAGGGACAAGGGCAGTGGTGGGACTTCAGTCGGAAGGATCATGGTCTCTGCCCCCCACGCTGCCATGACGCCTGGCCTCTCACCTTACCAGCTACCGATTTCCAATAGAGACTCTCATCGGCTCAGTCAGGTGACTGCCCCTGGACCCATCAGCTATGATCACATGGGCAGGGTCACATGATGCATCACTTAGTGTGCATTTATAAGTAGCACAAGGTCTTTGTGGAGAGGCAAGGATACCCAGGGGGCTGGTGGCCACCTCTCCAGGTGCCTACGGGCGTCTATCCTGGGCTGCTGGGAAGGAAATGAAGAGTCTGTCCTGAGCCTGACAGGTGTCTGTCATGGAAGCGGCCACGGTCACTCTTCATCCATTCGAGCCTGCGTACATGCAGCCCCAGCCCCCACCCCCAATGGCAAGTTCAAGGGCCTCCCCCAGAGCCTCGGCATCGTAGGCATCTGCCTTAGTCAAAACGTGCTAGGTCCTGCTGTGGTAGCACGCTTACCCCTTCGTCCCCGCCTCTCCCATGAACAGGGACTCATTTCTCACGCACCCTTCCTGCCTCATGCGGTCACTCAGGGATCCAAGCCGAAGGAGGGTCAGCACGTGGGGGTCCCTGATTCCCGCAGCCAGGCAGGACAGGCGATGTTGCATCGCCTACAGGATTTCCCCCCGTTCAGCCTCGCAGACACACGTGCCACTTTTGTCCACATTTCCTCGGTCTCAGCGGGTCACGTGGCTCTTCCTAAGGGCAAAGGGGCTGGGAGATGTGGTCTCCTACAGAAGCACCCACCAGCGGTGATGTCGGTCACAGGACTCCCCCCAACATTTGTTCCATGGAAGGCTAATCACGGCTGATAGCTTTGAGCCCTCGCTCTGTCTCAGGCGTTGTGCTAAAGGCACAGCAGCTGCTCGGTGGCCGGGCAGGGGGATCGAGGCAGGCAGGAGGCCAGGAAGCAAGAACTAGAGCGGGATGGAGTCCCTTTGGGGCAGGGGTGGGGGCAGAGAACGAGTTGGGGAGGCGGCTGAGGTCTTGGAGCCGCATCTTTGGTTCTGGAAAGAAGAAGCCATCAGGCAGATAGACGAGGGAAATCCACCCGGTTCGGAGAATGTCCACACCACACGGCCGGGGCCTTTGCCCGTTCCCTGCCTCTATCATCAGTGCCTAGACGGCGTCTGGCACGTAGAACACGCTCACGAAACACTTTTCTTTCCACGGCCTGTGAGTGAAACGAAATGAGTCACGATACAGCATAAGCTCTACAGGGATCCAGTTTGCTAATGTCAGTGCGGCGAAGCGGGGACATCAAATCATGGCCGACAAGCGGGCAGGGGATGTCTTTCTGGTTTTCCAGAAGTTTGCAAGAATGTCGATCCCGGGTCCCGGAAGCGTCGCGGAAATCCAGGGCTGGCGTCTTTCCGAGCAAGCCACGAGTTGGAAGAAAGCAAGTCAGGCAGTCCCCAGTGGCTTCCCGCTCTGAAGGTGCGAGGTTTGGGGAACAGCCGGCTGTTCCTAACTGGGAGCGAGCTGTGCGTCTGCCCTGTCAGTGTCCTCCTGTTTGGGAGACAAGAACAGATGACGGGAAGGCAAAGGATGGACGTGAGCAAGTGTCACGCTTGCAAAGCGATTGCCGGAGGGTCCCTGAGCCGGGAGACTGGAACTTTATCTCACTTAAATCCCCCTGCGTTTTCCCAGATGCAAAAGGTATCCTTTTCTTTGGAGGGCTTGCTTTTCCTTTTCAATTGTGCCTTCTGTGCCCACGGCATTCTGTCCCCATCGCACTAAAAAGAGAGAAGCGACGGCTGTCTCCCGGCCTCTTCTTTTATAAGGGAATTTTACAACATCCTTTCAAAATATGATCTGGGAATTGGGTCACCGGTCTTTGAGATCCTTCCCAGGAAAGTGAGTTGTTTTTGTGTTGGTGTTTTGGTGCACACTCCTCTTCTGGCAACTCTTTCACAGATGATGTAACAGATAAGAAATGTGTCCCAAGCCTGTGCACGCCATTTTCCAAACTTGATTTCTCAGACTCGTGAACCCTTTGGTTCTGCAGCCCCTGATTGCGGATCCTGCTCCAGCTGGATCGTGCCCAGGAGCCCACCAACTGGACGCGGAACTTTTTCTGCGACGTGTTCTTTCTGCCTCAGGGTCCCCTTTTCGGTCTTTACACATGCCACCCGGCAAGCAAGCTCATCGCCACCCTTCAGTGTGTGACTCAGCTGTCCCCTCCCTCTGAATCGGTGCTGGACCCAAGGTGAGGTGGTAGAACTGAGAACCTCGAACGTCAAGACCCAAGTCCTTTCCATCACGCCGCACCACACGAGAGTAAGAGAGCGTCACTCCCACGATCCTCCTGGTGCACAAGAGAAACCCAAATCCCCGTGGCTGACATCTCTTACGTTCCCAGTTGGTCCTAAAACAAAGGCCCAGACTGGCCACCTCGGGGACAGATCCAACCTACTTGGGAGGAGGACGGGGCGGGGGGGGCGGGGAGGGGGGCTACAGCATGATTTTCTTTTTAAATAAAGAATTTGGGGCAGCCATAAAAATCATGAAAATTTCACATGAAAAACAACTCACCCGCGTTTCTGATTTCTCTTGAAAAAACAAAAAAATCGGTAGCCGTGATGACACCTGGCATTTTCCATAGCGTAGGAACCGAGGCAGGTAGCAACTTCCTCTTTATTTTTATGTCATCAGTATTATCTTTTCACGGAAGTAGGGTCGACACACCACATCCTTTTAGTTTCACGGGTAACGTCAGTGACGCCATATTTCGATTCGTTGTGAAATGATCCCCTCAGGAAGTCCAGCTGCCATCTGTCACCAAACAGTTATCACAACACTATTGACTAGGACTGCCCGTCCTGTACATTACGTGCCCGTGACTTACTTGTTTTGTAACTGGAAGTTTGTACCTCTTAGCCCCCTTCACCTACTTCTCCAACCCCAACCCCTCCCCGCTCTGTTAAACCAACTTTGTTTACAGGATCTGTGAGTCCATTTCTGTTTTATTTTGTTTGTTCATTTTTTTGTTTGCAGCTGAAATGAGAACTATGCTCCAGAGCTCAGCGGAGGCCCCATCTGGGCCACATTAATCATTATGTCACCTTCCTGGCTCTGAAAGGCATTTGAGCTTACGACTCTTGCTTACATGTCACTTCTTCCTTAAATTTTCTTATTGAGTCTTTGGGGCATTTTTTTTTTTTTTTTTTGCTCTTGTTTTCTTTTCTTCCAGGTTTTAAACACACTTATTTACTGAGCTTCCTGTTTATTTGTAACCCGTCGCATTGTATTTCTTCCTTTCTCTCTTTTTTAAATAGCTCTGTTTATGCTGCAACTGCTCCGTGGGACATCCACGGCAGACATTGCTAATCGATCCTGACTCCCCCCCCTCCCCCCACCAATAAGCTGGAAGATGCTTCCATTGCCCATTGTTCTACCACACAGCAGCAGGCAGCCACTACTAATCGATCAGGGACGGAGCCCGCAATGAAACCCATTCGTTGTTCTAAATGTGTATCCATTGAAACTCCCTAAAGGCTGAGGTGTAAGTTTTATTCTTTTATACTTATCCCCTATCCCTTAAGGCAGATCTAACCTGAGACTTTCCAAATGCAGTGGGAGAATTGAGCTCTCCAGGGCAGTCCGTCTCTGAGCCCATCCCTCTGCCCACGGGGGTCTGTTGGGCTTTAGAAAAAGGGGCCAAGCTCCCCGAAGGGAGGAGAAGAGAAGGAAGAAAACAGCTCCAGGAAGGAATGTCTGGTCTCCTTGTTTTTCTCTCCCTCTTGCAAAAAAGAGCAGAGGAAGAACAATGCAAGCCAGCCAAAAGCTCACTAATGCACTTGACCCTCCAACAGAAAATTAATTCCGACCTCACACCTGCCGGCTGTGTTGCCCAGCTTTGTCAAAATGTTGGCATCATCAGACCGGAGGTGATATGGCTTGAGGGCACCCGGCTTCTGCCACTTTCCCAGGCTGGGCTGAGTTAGCGGGAGCTGGCAGGAAGCACGCGGAGGCGCCGGCCCTGTCAGCTTTTCACTGTGGATTAGGCTCCCCTTCTGTGGGCTCTGGAAATTGTTATCACTGTCCAGCCGATCCCGTGATTCTTACCAGGCTCCCTGACTGCACAGGCTTGCAGAGGCGCAGGCTTCCCCGGGGTCTTATGCTGGAGGGTCCGCAGACCCTGTGTGTGTGTGCGTGTGTGTGTGTGCGCGTGTGTGTGTCTATGTGTGTGCGAGCACAGCTACGTAGGAGCGTACGTGTGAGAACGCGGGCATCTGATTGTGTTTGTGAGAGTGCGGACATGTGGCAGGGTATGCGTGAAAATTCAGGGCTCCGGGACCAGCCAGTGTGTGCGGATGCGCACGGGTGTGCAAATGGCTATATATGTGCACGGACACGGGCATGCTTGTGTGGGTGTGAATGTGGGTGCACGAGCGTAGGTGTGCACAGACATACCCAGGTGGGCGCCTGCGAGGGTGCGTGTCTGTGCGTGTCCATGAGGGCGTGTGTTTGTGGGTCTGTGCGCTTTGCCACGTGCACACATGTGCACGCACGGTTAGGGTGTAGGTGCTCATGTGCACGAACGTGAACAACGCACAGGGGTGGTGTGTGCAAGTCTAGGTGCTTAACAGTGAACATTTGTGCATGTGTGAGGGTTATGTGTGTCTCTTTGGGCACGCGTCCACATCCGTGCGTATGTGGGGTTGTTTCTAGTGCTATCTGAGTGCGGAAAACATCTCAAGGCATGCTTGGGCACCAGCAAATCATAGACACCAAACTCCCTTCCCCCCTTTGTAATGATGTTGAGATCTGTTTAAGGTAATTAAAGTGGCAAATCCCGGAAGGTTCTGGATTTCTGGACTCTTATTATTTCGATTTTAGATCATTATTTTGACGTTAACGAGGTTGCAAAGAACATCATCTTCGCATTGTTTGGAGGCTAATCTGGCCTCACTTTCGTGGATGTGATTGTGTGTGTGTGTGTGTGTCCATATCCATATCTGCGTGTTTATTCATATGAACGGTAATTGCCTGCGCAGGTAGTTCTCTGTGCACATTCTTGGTCCAGTTTGGTTTAATTTGAAAATATACACTGGGGAGAGAGGGGGAGATGAGTAAAACCCTGTCCCTGACATTAAGAGGTTTCCTTTCATTGGCTGACTCTAAACATCTGGCAGTACACCATCGTGGCTCTGCGCAGAGTTGGATTCTGAGACCGTGTCCGCACTCAGCAAGAAGCAGCCATGATTGATTAGTGATGTCTGGCACAGACATGGGACGTGGAGCTGGTAACAAGTGTGTCATTTGTTTGCCAGAATCAGAATATCACACCCAAGATGGTTCTTTGTGATCCTGGATTCAATTTTCTCATTTTATAGCCAAGAAAACCATGACAGAAAAGGAAAGGAATTGTTTAGGCAGGGCTGAGTCTGGAGTGAAGGAAGTGGGGAGTCTAGGGCACACAATTTAAGGAGGCACTCACGCTCAGGTCCGTGCAAGGCCCCCCCCCCACTCATGTGACCCTGAGTGTGAGGGTGTCCCTAAATTGTGTGCCCTACGTGCCACCTTGGTCTCCCCTTAATCCTGGCCCTGGCTCAAAGTCACTTTTTAAACAAATCACCATACACGCCATTAGGAGGCATCACTGCTTTTGTATAGGAAGTTCTGTGACTGCGTTTGTTAACATTCTTCTGTTTTAAATTAATAGAAATCAACTGAAGCTTAAGAAAAATGGCGATGGGGTGTGTCATAGAACCCAAGAACAGGGGTGCAGACAGGATGAAGAAAGCCAAGGCCCTGGAGAGAATTTTGTTTCTCACAGTTGCTTCAGTTATTCTTTCTGGGCTGAATGACTTTCCCTGATCCACCAGTTATCAACTCTGTGCACTTGGGAAATGTCCTTGCTTTTCTCATCGATACAAGAAGAATAATATTCCTCACTTCCTTACCTCCTTATCTCATAGGGGTGTGAGAAGTAAGGTATAGAAACCACCCACGTGGCTGACAGAGAATACCACTCAATACATCCTGGCTGTCATTTTGCCACCATCACCACCATCATCACCACCACCATTACAATCATCATGATTATCATCACCACTGTCGCCAGCACCAACATCAGCACCACCGTCACCATCACCACCATCACCAACATCACCACTACCATCATCACCACCATCACGATCACCACCATCACCAACATCACCAACATCACCAACATCACCACCACCATCATCACCACCATCACCACCGTCACCAACATCACCACCATCACCATCACCAACATCACCACCATCACCGTCACCAACATCACCACCACCATCACCAACATTACCACCATCGCCATCACCATCATCACCACCACCATCACCATCACCAACATCAGCACCATCATCACCATCACCAAGATCACCACCACCACCATAACCAACATCAGCACCACCATCACTATCACCAACATCACCACTGTCACCAACATTACCACCATCACCATCACCATCACCAACATCAGTACCATGATCACCATCACCAACATCACCACCACCACCATCACCATCACCAACATCACCACCATTGCCATCACCACCACCACCACCATCACCATCACCAACATCAGCAGCACCATCACCACCGTCACCATCACCACCATCACCAACATTACCACCATCGCCATCACCATCATCACCAACATCAGCACCACCATCACCATCACCAACATCAGCACCACCATCACCATCACCATCACCAACATCGCCACCATCACCAACATCACCACCACTACCATCACCAACATCACCATCACCAACATCACCACTACCATCATCACCACCATCACCACCGTCACCAACATCACCACCATCACCATCACCAACATCAGCACCACCATCACCATCACCATCACCATCACCACCATCACCACCATCACCACCATCACCACTACCATCATCACCACCATCACCACCATCACCACATCACCACCGTCACCAACATCACCACAATCGCCACCACCACCATCACCACCACCACCATATTCACCATCACTGTCATCATCACTATGGCCACCATCACCACTGCCATCACCATCATCATTGTCATCATCCTCCACTTTCCTTACAAAAGCACGTTGGTCCATATTGGACTAATTTTTACCCAATTAATTATGGTCATGTTAGATGTGAACCTTCTTAGATCCAATTCCTGTTGACTGGGGCAACTGGTAGTTAAGGACGTGAGCAAGGCAGACACGTCCAAAGTTGTCTAAATTCGGGAATATCCTTGGTTTGGTTTTGTTGAACAGTGCTGAGGTTAGTGGGGAGTTATTTTCTGCCCTGTTTTAATGTTATCCAGTCCAGACCTGTAGAAGGGCCTAATAATGGTTCAATCTGCTCTATCACCTCGCCTACCTCGCCCTAGATTTTGAGGTTTGAGCCCACTAACTAAGGGCTGCAGTGAGTCCACAATTTGTTCTGATCTAGGAGATGCCACTGAGCCATGGGATTTAGGGTAGGTAGGGGATGGCATTTAGGTGCTGGGATGGCAGGAGTGAAGGGATAGCAGGATTAGGGAAGGTCTGAAGTTCTGAATGTTGCTGAATCATGATGGAGGTGGGAGAGAGGAAGAACCCCAAACCCCAAGTAGAATGAAGAGCTGGGAAGAAAGATGGAAACAATGTGGCAGGAAGTCTGCAGTGAAGTGGCATTGTCTAATGATGGTGGTGAGGGATGGGGAGGAGGAGGAGGAGGAGGAGGAGGGGGAGGAGGAGGAGGATAAAAAGAAGAAGGTGGGAAGGAGGAGGAAGAAAAGGAAGAAATAAACAAAGGAGCAGCAGTAGCTAATGGAAAAATAGATCTTGTTAATGTGATGATGACCATAATTATAATGATGATGAAGATAGAGATGTTCCCGAGGGATACCAGCTTCAGGGAAGCCAAATTCTAGTTGTGATAGACTTAGGGACATGGCCTCCCTCTCCCTTATTTTGCTCTAACCTGTAACGCACACCTCCTTCCCCCGGACAAGAAGGAAAGAAAGGGCACCGGGACCCCTCAAGAACAATTCCAGAGTTCTGGTTCAAAGGAGGGTGCTTGGGCTCAGAAAGCTCTGCCCTGAGGTGGAAAAGGGGGGTTAAGAGCAGTTGGTAAATAATTTACCTGGATGGCGGGTGGAGGAAATTGCTGATCCCGTATCACCAAGCCCAGGAGGAGGGGATGGGGCCCCTGTGACACAGGCACGTCCAGGAGTGGAAAACAGCGTGGGAGCTTTGCTTCCAATGCCGATATGGGTCCATCTCACGTCTTCCTTTATCCGCCAAAGCCATGGACATGATAACTAAGCTAACTCCCCTGTGTTTATTGGGGGATTACCATTTGCCAGGTGCTGTGCTCGGTTTTTGCATATCTTTTAATCCTCGCACAAACTCTATGAGGAAGTTGTTTTTATTGAGTTGTTTTTATTGAGGTTATGACATCGCTGTGTTCAAACATTGCTAACGTAGGAAACTGGCAATTTCACAGGATTCAATTTATTGTGGTTTTTGTTCTTAGTGAAGTAACGTCCCCAAAGTTACCTAGGTCCAGTGTCAGGAGGAACTCCCTATCAAGATTAGAACCTCATGTGATCTAGGGGCTCCTGGGTGGCTCAGTCGCCTGAGCATCTGACTTCGGCTCAGGTCATGATCTTGCGGTTTGTGGGTCCAGTCCTGCGTCGGGCTCTGTGCTGACAGCTCAGAGCCTGGAGCCTGCTTCGGATTCTGTGTCTCCCTCTCTCTCTGCCCCTCCCCTGCTCACGCTCCATCTCTCCCTCTTTCTCAAAAATAAACATAAAAAAAATTAAAAAAAGAAAGAAGCTCATGTGATCTGGATGCCTTGATTCATAGGCTCCTTCCACCCTTCCCTTCCCTCGTCCTCAGTTTCCTCACTTGTAAACTGAGGAGAAACCAAAGAAGCTGCCATTCATGGAGCATTTACGGTGCTAAGCCCTGTGCCCCGATCCACTGACCTCCTGTTCCCAGCCCCTCTCTCCAAGCATCGTCCTTGCAGGGTGTAAGGAAAGCTAAGGGAGCTGATGCACCCAGAGGCCTGAGTTCAGTGTCCCACTTGGGAGAAGCCCAGCTAATGTTGCCTTTACGATTTCAACCCCTCTCTTAGGAGCCCCCACACTGGAACAGGAGGGCAGAGTACATCCTGTTACCGGGAGTTAAGCCATCTTTCCTCCTGGCCCATTGCGAACACGTGCCAGTCAAGAAGAGGTCTCTCCCATGGCTCATTCCCAAGAAATCAAAGGCAGGAGAGGAACCCGGGTCCTCTGGATGTCTTCTTGACGATGGTCAACATCTCTTGCAAGTACAGATGACGCCTCACGGTAAGTTAAGGCCACGTGACGCCAGAGCCTCTTGCTAACACGCGAGGCAGGCAAAGAAAAGAGGGGCCAGAAGGAAGCAAACGCTCGTCCCGCGCATTGGTGTCTCTTCGATGACTTCATTCTACTGTTGGTTCTTTGACCTGATCATTCGTTCACTAACCATTCACGGAGCAGATACTCTCTGCCAGGCCCTGCTCTGGCTGCTTCCAGTGGCCCCAGTCCCTCCTTTTGCACACGCGTGTGTGTGGCACTTTGAAGGCTGACACAATCGCCCTAAAGAGCCCCTCCTCTGCCAGCAGCTGGCCCAGTGCCGAGCACGCAGTAGGCGCTCAAACATTGGTGGGTACGTAAGCGATGAATCACCGGGATCCACTCCCGAAGCCGGGACGACACCGTGTATGCTGTATGTGAGCTAACGTGACAATAAATTATTTTTAAAAATTCGATTCAATCGTATCGTATTCGGAAAATATCTGTCAGGTGGAAGGGAAGTGGAATATCGAAGTTCCCATTTATTCTCAAGTCTGGCTGGGCTTTGGGGAGAGGAGAGGGAGGGCCTGTTTTTATTTGCTGTCGCTTTGGTTTGATTTTTCACTGTATCGGCTTCCCTGGAAGGGAAGGGGCCCCTCAGGTGAGCGGCGAGGAACCCCAGATCAGGCCTGGCTTATATTCTCATAACTTTCTCATATTACTGGCTCTGGATAACCACTGCAATAGGCCACCTCATTGTGTAAAAGTCCCCCAAGAATCCTGGCGGACCCTCTGACCATCCTAACTTCCCCCAAACGAACCCCCCAAACATAACAGCCAAGAATTCCCTAAAGCGAGTGACCCCAAGCACACAAAAGGTGCACAGAAGGCAAAAAAAAAAAAAATAATAATAGTTCTCCTTCATTCTGCCTACGGGCCCGCGATGCAGCGCCATAAAGCATGTGATTTAGGATATTAAATGCCGTTGGTGATGAGAACGTCATGTAAGATTTGCTTTGCGACTTCTTTCTTCTCAAACTGTCATTAAAAATGATTTATAGGTGAGCCCAAGTCTAAGGAACACCGTGATTAGAATTGAGGGTCTGGGAGATCAGGTTTCCAGGACAGCTTTGCTTGGCTGTCCAGGAGTCTTAGAGACAGAAAAGGCTGTACCAGACGGTAGCTACGAGTTTCAAAGACAAGCGCCCACGGAAGGAACACGCGCTCCTCGCCGAGGTGAAAACAATGCAACTTTGTTGGACGTTGTCAACTGTTGGTTTCAAAAGGTGGATTCCAGAAGGCCAGGCTGGGCGACGCTCCTTCTGCGGAAGCCTCCGGAAGTGAGATTTCACCCAACACAGGCCAGGCTTGAAATTACGTGGTGCTGTATGGGGCGCCTGGGTGGCTCAGCCGGTTAAGCGTCCGACTTCGGCTCAGGTCATGATCTCGGGGTTCATGAGTTCCGGCCGCACGTCGGGTTCTGTGCTGATGGCTCGGAGCCTGGAGCCTGCTTCCGATTCTGTGCCTCCCTCTCTCTCTCTGCCCCTCCCCTGCTCGTGCTCTATCTCTGTCTCTCTCTCGAAAAACTAAACATTAAAAAAATAAATAAACAAGAAAGAAATTAGGTGATGTTGTCAGATTTTGGTTCGATAAGGACATCCAAGTGTCATCTGTATTTTACCTTTGTTCCGTGTCTGACACTTGTCGCGGCAACCCTAGGAATCAGCTGCTGTTGGTATCATTCCTGTCTTACGGGCAAGAAAGCGGAGGTTCAGAAAAGTGAAGGATCTCGCCCGCAGTCACACAGCTGTGGGTGTTCGAACCCAGGCTGTCTGCACCCAGAGCCACAGGCTTAACTCAGGATTCTACACGGGGTCATCGCTTCTGATTCAAAGTGACCCTAAACACCCCTTTGCTTCCCCTGGCCCTCCTCTCTCTCCCCTCGAAGTTGCCATTAATTAAGCACCCACCACACACAGCTAGGATGTGGCTAAGCAGGGAATGGAATCAAGGTGGCCTGATTCCCAAGCGAACCTGCTTGCAGGGAGGCCGTTTACGCAAAATGGCATCCAAGCATCTTTTTGGCATCTGCGGGTAAGCGTGACCCCTGTGGCTCAGAATTTTGACGTTAGGGTGGGTTGGGGTTCGGCGGGCGCTCTGGGGTATGAGTACTTTGGGGTCTGGACAGTCTCCACCTGTTGGACCAAGGAAGGGGGGCCGCTCTATCCACCGAAGAGGATGCATCCCCCGTCATGCTAGTTATTTGTTGCTGTCGCCGTGGTGTGGTTGCTAGGGTCTGGTTGTAGCAGTTGTCCTCGAGGGGGGCTCAATTTGTGCTCAGGACTCACATCATCACCTTTTTAAATTCTTTCACTGACTCTAGATAAGAAACAGTGTTATTCCCATTTTGCAGATGGGAAAACTGAGACCCAGGCTAAAGAGGCCTGGCTGTTGTGGCTCAGAAGCACCCGCTGCATCCCAGGGCTGCACCGGGGAGGAGCAGACAACCCAGTCCCGCAGTCTGGTAGAGAATGCATTATTCTCTGTTTGCACATGACCTCTTGTCTGCTGGGGAGATGGGGCGAGGCTCCCGAGACAGAGAGGCAGCTGATTGAGGCTAGCAGAAAGGATGGGCTTGGAGCCTCTTCCCACCTCCATGCACCCTCTGGGCTAAGGGCCTGCTGGTGGACCCCCAAAGCCTACTGTATCTTTCCACACTGACAACTCTGGGGTCTGGGTCCTGTGATAGAAGACCCCTCCAAACCTAGGGATTAGTGGTCGGGAGAGAAGACACACCCCCAGGAGGCCAAGTTGAGTTCTTTGCCATGAATCATTGTTTCCCCGCAAGGGGACACTGCAGGGAGGTCAACTTCTGATCAGGTAAGACTCAAGTGCACGCCTTCAGAGTACGTTAGCTGGGGAGGTAAAAAGTCACGATTCAGTACGTGGTTTTGTACTCAGTTAAACCTGGATGCAGACGGATCCAGACTCTGCCCTCACCTCCTGGCAATGGACTTAGCCTGCCTAACCCTCAGTTTCCTCATCTGTCAAATGCACATAATAATGAGGACGTTGTAGGCTTGTGGGGGAGGATCGCATGTGACGATGCCCACTAGAACCCCTAGGCTGGTTCCTCACCTTTGTTGGTTTCCCCCTGGAAGCTAACTCTTATGTCAGCCATGCTTCCCTATCTTCGGCCGTGAAAAACGACGGTCGCGTGCGTGACACCCTCATAATGTACATACCAGACCTTCCATTAATAACAGCTAACGCATTTGCATACTGCCCTCGGTCTTTCAGATGTCGTGCTGTGTTACATAGTCAAATTGCACAATGGTGTTATGAGGTAGGCATTAGCTTTAGGCAGGGTGTCTGTCATTGGATCACGATGCGTCCCACTCAGGAAAATGCAGTGGGTTGTAAGTGAGGGACGCTGGGGTTAGCGTCTGATTAATTTAAGGAAGGAAGAGAGGAAGGAAAAAGGGAGGGAGGGAGGGAAGGAAGAAGGCAGGGAGATGGGAAACTCTTGGTAATTTACTGGAGGTTGCAAAATCCTTGCCAAACATTTGCAACCAGCTGTTCTATACCAGGGTTTCAAAACGCAGCCCTTGGGAACCATCGCCCTAGTTTGCCCTGGACGACCTTTACCAACAAAAGTCTGAAAAGGGTTCATCTGTACTCATCACAGCACTCACCCCATGCTTCTTTGTTCTCTGTAATCGGGCCTGCCTCTCCCATACATCGTAAGCATCACAGGGCAGAAACCAGGTCTGCCTCCCTCCTTGCTACACCTGTAGGAAGCGTCCACTGGCAGTTGCTGAATGAGCCCAATAGAAATGATGAAGGAAGGAAATGTTTGAAATAAGGAAAGAGAAAAGGAAGGGAAAAGTGATTCATCTGGATTGCACATCGCAGAACCTGGCCACAGACTGGTTCGGTGTCACGTGTAGAGTGTTTGTATCAGTCATGACAAGTTAGGCTATGCCGCCGTAACAAACATCCCCCACATTTTTAGAAGTGTAAATAACATTTATTTCTTGCTCGTGCAATATGCGCAGGGTGTTTTTGCCGGCGGGTTACCCCCCTCGTTTGTTTTCATCGGAAGCGAAAGACCCAGCCAGTGCCCTAGCTCTTCACGTGCTTCCACGGTGACGGAGGCAACCGGAAGGGCTCGGGTGGATGGCGCACTAGCTTTTATAGTGTCCGCACGGGGGCGACCTGTGTGACCTCTGCTGACACTTTATTGGCCAAAGCAAGTCACGTGGCCATGCTCATTCTCAAGAGGAGAAGGAACATGCACGTCCACCTTATTCCTGGGGAGGGGCAGGTCTAAAAATACTCGGTAAAGAGCCCCAGTGAAAACCGCGGTGTGGTTTAGCTGACAGTACTTTATAATCAGATATTTTATGCGATCTAGATATCTGGCTTCTGTGCACGGAATCGGAACGTCCGGCTACCCTGCCCCGCTGGAGCCAAGCAGCGCCAGCCGGGCACCCTCCCCTTCGCCGCTGGCCCCGCCTGGCCCGCCTCGCTCGTTTGGGTTGGGTGCCTGGCTCTCGGGAGCATTCGACGTGCGGACTTCTCTGGTTTAGGAGGACGAAAGCAGCGACTCGGTGCCCGTCCAGGCATTTTGTTTCCATCACCAGATGCTTGTAATCTGTTCCCGTCCCAGAGATGAGTAATGCTAATGCCCCAGAAGTGCCTTGCTCAGCCCAGGGATCAGGCTCGCTGGCTTGTTGGCCGCGGGGTGATTGCAGAAGCCCACTAAGGGAATACTGAAGGGATTCGTGAAGTTGAGGGAGGGAATGTGAGCGTGCAGGCCCCTGGTGAGGGGATGCCCTGGCTGGTGGGGGCTCAGGCAGGCTGCTGCTTCTCCTGGGAATCTCCTATTTCATGTGAGCTGTCGCTGCCTACGCAGCTCCTCTGGGTTTCCAGCATCTCTGTCTGTAAGAGCCGTGGGAACTTGCCTCTTCAACCAGCAACTCTTGTCACCCTGATGGTTTATTCTCCACTGTGACCTCAGCCCCCTGAGGTGGAAACCCGGAGGTGGAAAGGTGTGAGGGGTGCTCAGCAGAAGTGAGTGAATCAGGGGCGTCTGGGTGGCTCCGTGGGTTAAGCCCCCAGCTCAGGTCGTGATCTCACGGTCTGTGAGTTCGAGACCCGCGTCGGCTCTGTGCCGACCGCTCGGAGCCTGGCGCCTGCTTCCGATTCTGTGTCTCCCTCTCTCTCTCTGCTCCTCCCTTGCTCACGCTCTGTCTCTCTCTCTCAAAAATAAATAAACATTTTTTAAAAAGCTAAAAAAAAAAAAAACTAAAAGAAGGGAGTGAATCGGTCAGGATAGGCTAGATCACGTGCAGTAACAAACAACCCTCCCGTCTCAGGGATGTAAAGCGACTAGAGGTTATTCTCGCTCGCGGCTTTTACTCACGTGTCGCATCAGTCCCGGGTCAGCCGGGTGGCTTTCCTCACGGTGGCCGCTCGGGTGCCTAGGATCATGGGTGAGCCGCCCATCTTCAAAATTGTTGGTCTCCATCCTGGAGCGAGGGCGCTAATCTAATCACATCGCGCATCTAACGCTGTTACCCAGCAGCGATACAGCACTTCTGCCCTTCGTGTGCCCCACTGGGGCATCAGGGCGAGGAGATGCAGAGAGCCAGAAATATTTGCTGAACAAGTGAGTGAGTGGCCACGGTACTGGAGGGTTTTTATAAGCACCACGCTATAAATGCAAAGGCTCTGTTAGACAGGGGCATCCCTGCCATCAATAATTCAGTGCATCCATCTTCAAGGCCACAAGGCCTCCGTACTTGTTGTTCCCTTTGCCTCAGACACCATTCCACCTGCTTTTGGCCAGCTCCTTCTCACCATGCGGGTCTCAGTGGAACTGTTACCACCTGTGCAGGCCTCCCAAGCCACCCTATCTAAGGTGACCCCTTCCCCCTCAGTCTTTTTATCGTGCAACACTCCTGAAAAAATGTTCTTCCTAGCCCTTATCATTATCCGGAACGACTTTTTTTAAAAGAATTATGTGCCGGTATTGATTTCTTGTCTTTGTTCGTTCTCCCGTAATACAGTGCAAACGCCGACCCACCAGGCACCATTAATCTCCTCCACAGCCATGTCCCCGCCATCCTGGACGGTGACTAACGCACAGTAGGTGCTCAGTAACTCTGGGTGAAATATATATGAACTAAACATGTGCTCACTAAATCTGCATGGGGGAGCATATCAATAGCTACAACTAAATTAAAAAAAATTTTTTTAAAATATTTATTTGAGAGAGAGAGAGAGAGAGAGAGCAAATGGGGGAAAGGGTAGAGAGAGAGAGAGAGAGAGGGAGACACAGAATCCGAAGCAGGCTCTGCACAGTCAGCACAGAGCCCGAGGCGGGTCTCGAACCCACGAACCGTGAGATCGTGACCTGAGCTGAAATCAAGAGTCAGATGCTTAGGTGACTGAGCCACCCAGGCGCCCCTGCAGCTAACGTAAGGCAGGCAGTGTGGCTCTGTACTCCTATTGTGCTATACGAGCACATCCGCTTGGCCAGGCACACATCAGGATCGGTCCCATTTTGCAGGGGAGATTGTAGCTCGAGGAGAGAAAACCACTTCCGTGAAGCCAGAAATAGAAGATTGGCAGAGTTTGCCAAAACTTAACGCCGTTTCTACTGGGCAGCACTGGCCCACAAAGGGCGCTATTGGAGAGGCTTCTTGGGTCAGCTGCTAAGGGGACGGACATGTTCTTGTTCGTGGTCTTTGCCTGCAACTCAGCAGAATCCCACTTTACCACTCTAAGGTTTCCATGATTCCCCTTCCCTCCTTCCTTCCTTCCTTCCTTCCTTCCTTCCTTCCTTCCTTCCTTCCTTCCATTCTTTCTTTCTTTTGAGACAGAGAGGGTGCAAGTGAGCAAGGGGCAGAAAAAGAGAGAGAGAGAGAGAGAGAGAGAGAGAAGTGGGGCTCACCCAAAGCGGGGCTCGAGCTCGCCCGACGTGGGACTTGAACTCATGCACTGCGAGATCATGACCTGATCCGAAGTCAGGTGCTTAACGACGGAGCCACCCAGACACTCCGTGATTTCGTTTATTTCATGTTGTAGTGGGCCGAATCGTGGCCCTCCAAAAATGATATGTCCTCATCCTAACCCTCAGGACCCGGGATTGTGACTTTGCTTGGGAAAAAGATCTTTGCAGATGTAATTACATGAAAAGATCTCAAGGCGGAACCATCCTGGCTTACCTAGGTGGGCCCTAACTAACCCCAATGGCAAGTGGTCTTACAAGGGACGGCAGAGAAGCAGACACGGACCCAGGGAAGACTCTGGAACTTGGGGACAGATCAGAGGCATGGAGCCATGAGCCAGGGAAGCCAGCAGCCATCGGGAGCTGGAGGAGACCATGAAGGTTCTCCCCTAGAGCTTTCAGAGGAAGCACGGTGCCCTGACACCTTGATTTTGGACTTCTGGCCTCCAGGCTCTGAGGGAATAAATCTCTGGTGTTCCAAGCCATGAAATTTATAGTAATTTGTTACAGAAGCCCTAGGAAACGAACACCCTGGTGGGTACCTAGGGCACTTTTAACGTTGTATGTTTTGGACCCTGGACTGTACGAGTCAGAAATATCAGAGCCCCGCTCCTTTGCACAGTTCCTCAGCTGCTCCCTGCCCCACGCTCAGCCCTGTTCTGACGTCATGTGCCTCCGCACGATGCCGGAACCGTGTGCTCAGGAAATCTAATAGCAGACTCAGTTATCTGTTCACTACAAAGTCCTTTCTGACCTTCTCTGACGACGCGTGCACCCTCCCACCCCAGCGCCTGGGCTCTGTTAGAGGTCTGGCGTCCCGACCGACAGGCCAGGGTACAAGTGAGCTGCAGGGGACCTGATAAATGGTGACTGCTTCTCATCCCAGCTCTGCCCCTTGCTAAGCCTTGCTTCCCGCCCCTGTAAAATGGGTGCGCTCATCGCTGTCACAGGGATGAGACGAGGCTCAGAGGAAAAGTGTGTTCAAAGCTCTAAGCAGAGTGCCGGCATTCGAGACCTGCTAGCAATTATTGCTATTACGGGACCGATCTGAGAAATGTAATTATTGAAAAGCTACATTAACTTCCCCAGCTCAATTTAGTTTAATAAAGTCTGCCACGGTGCTGTGGGGATGCACAGCGAGGCGGGGGACCGCGTCCGTTCTGGAAGAAACAGCTGTGGGGTTCCTCACAAAGCCACGACGCGGGGCTCAATGGGACGGCTGAATGAAGGGGAAAACCTCGCCAAGATGGCCTGTTTGGGGAGGAAATCTGGGTTGGAGTCCAGATCGGTAAAAAGAAAAGGACCACATCTTAGACCGGGCCCCATAAGGAGCATCCAGAGAGTAAAAGTACTTCCATATTTCTGTTCCACAAACCAGATGGCAAGAAATGTAAAATCAAACCTATTACGAGAAGACAGAAGAAACACATTTAAATGGCTGTTTTCATCGATGTGCAGCATGACATTGATGAAAATGCGAATTATAGTCGCTAAAAGGAGGATCTTTCACCAAGAGACGTCTCTGGTTACACGGTTCAACATTCTTATTTTGGTCCAACACTAAAAGAAAGTCCGTGTGACATGTCAGTGTCTTGATCGGTCTTTGAAAATTAACGGCTGAATCCAAGGCTGTCAAAAGGCCCTCCTCTCCTCTTGGCCCTTAAAAGAAATCCATTAATTTGCACATCATGTCGTTTCTCGGCATGCCGGCTGCCATCTCCCATTCTCCCTCGGAAAACAAGAATTCTCCAGAATGCCCACGAGCGGGAGCATCACTGTCATTTCTCGTTGGCTGTTGGTTTGTGTCCCCGGCGGTACCTGCCCAGGATGTATAATATGGATTTTAGTGCCTTCTCGTTAATAAAGCCAGCCCTCAAACATGTGGCAGCTTTAACCCTTACCGACCTCAGCCCCGTGCAAAGACGCTGTCCTCTCTTGCGATTGGTTCCCTCTGACCCCCCAACCTAATTAACCTGAATTCCGCCTCTCCTCTCCCCAGGGGGAGGAGAAGCCTGCCCGCCCTTCATCCTCCTTACTCCTCTTCCTCCCCGCAGTCTGGGACCAACCCTCTGGAGAAATCCGCGTGTGTCAGGCCCTGCAATCACCAGTTTCCTCAAACGGTGCTCTGCCTAAGATGATGGGGTGTGTTTTTCATTTGAGACGAATCCACATCTGGGACTCACTTAACTTGATTTGGGAAGTCCTGTGTTTCTGATCCAGAGGACAAAACAAAACAAAACTAAATTGGTGAAAATAAGCCCGATTTTTTTTTTTCCTTTCCTTTTGCCGTGGATTGATCTAACTTCCGTTAGATTTAGCTCGCAAGGAAGACAGGGAGAGGAAGAGAGAGCGAGAACAAGGCATCCACTGAGTCGACTCGGCTCCACGACTGCCTTGCCTTGTTGGATGACGAGGCCGTGCACAGGCGGGCTGATTGAATTATTCCACTGCCACTGCGGGGTGGGGGGGGGGGGGGGGGGGGGGACAAGGCCAGGCTAGAATCCTCTTCCTGATTGCTGTCCCTTCGGGTTTCCTGCCCAGGAAAAAATGGTGCAGGATGAGGGAAGGCATTAGAAACCACAAAGAAGCAAAACCTAGCTGTGTATTTGGCTGGCCTGAATTACCAGGGTAAATACTTGGAACTGTGTTCCATAGATCTGGTGGGCCCCAGAGGATATCTGGTTATAGAAAAATATGCAAGAAGTCCCCACCCCCCCCAACGCCCCCATTTACTAGGCGTGCATAGGTGATGGACCCAATATGAGAAAATCCAAATGTGAAAATCAGATGTATGTAGGGTGTGGGGGGGAGGGGAACATACAGAGGTGATTATTTACTTTCTAAAAAATTCATTTTTTCCTTGCAAGAACCCACTCTATGTTTTTAAAGTAGCTAAGCCCTCTACTTAAAATGTATCTGATTTGCAAAACAATGAGAGAAATGTATTTTTTTCTCTATAGTTTCAAAATAGCCGAACCCTCTGCTTAGATGTTCATTGCATTTTCCCAAAATGAGTGATGCATGTTCTCTTAATATAGTTTTTTTTGATTTTTTGATTTTTGATTTCTTTAAATTTTTATTATTTACTTTTGAGAGAAAGAGACACAGCACGGCAGGGAAGGGGCAGAGAGAGAGGGAGACACAGAATCCGAAGCAGGCTCCAGGCTCCGAGCTGTCAGCACAGAGCCCGACGCGGGGCTCGAAATCGTGAACCCTGAGACCATGACCTGAGCCAAGTCAGATGCTTAACCGACTGAGCCACCCAGGTGTCCTTAATATCGTTTTTGCAAATAGCCAAACCCTCTGCTTCAAATTTTAATCTAATTTAACAAAAATGAATGATGCGTGATTTTTAAAGAAATTTGCCTCGCATGTATGTATTTGCCTTCGGCTTAGAAAACAAAACGTGGAGGGGCGCCCGGGTGGCTCAGTCGGTTAAGCCTCTGACTCTTGACTTCAGCTGAAGGTCACGACCTCATGGTTTGTGGGTCCAAGCCCTGCGTGGGGCTCTGTGCTGACGGTGTGGAGCCGTATAGGATTGTCTCTCTCCCTCTCTCTCTGCCCCTCCCCCACTCGGGTGCACGCTCTCCCTGAAAATAAATGCATACGCTTTAAAAAAAAACTAAAAAAAAAAAAAAACAATAAAACATGTAGAGATCATCCATGTGAGAAAAACGTGCGTACACACACACACACACACACACCACGCTTTTGGGTCTAACCTACCTGAACTGTGCATGTCAAAACTCCCACTCTTCAACCAATCATAGATCACTTTGGGTATAAATTTTATATATTGCTTGTGCACACGAGTTGTTTACACTTTTTCTTCTTATTAAATAAGCAGGGTACGGTTGGGAGGGTTGGAAATACACCACAGGCTCTGGCATCGGCCAGACCTGGGTTCAAATCACAGTCCCCCCCCCCCCGCCCCGTTACTGTCTCTGTCATCTCAGGAAAGTTAAACCACCTCATGTGCAATAATAATAACTGTTTCATAGGGTCCTTCCAAGGGTTAAATTAGCTAAGACACTTAACACAATAACTGATGCTTGATACGCTAAAAAATTATTATTTCAGAATCAGGATTGTGATTAAATATGATGAAATAAAATAATACATTTAAGCATTTAGTAGAATTCCTGGAACTCAATAAATATTCAGTAATTTGTAAGGACGTAGCCAAAGAAATAATCAACCCAGACAGTCTTGAGTACATCTAATGGAAAACAAGGCTTACATCAGTTGAAACAAGCCTATAATTAGGACAGGAAATAGCAGAGTTTAAGCTCCTTCACCAAGAAAACTGAATTTGACTTTTGTGGCAGCACCAAAATTTCAAACTGGGTTAGATCAGCTTTGGGAAGAAAATCAACCAGTCATCATGCTGTGAGGACTTTACAAACGCTCTGGATAGTGCTCTTCGCTAACATTTGTGAAGGGCTCGACGTGTAGCAGGCATTGTTTCAAGCTCTTGATGCGAATTAAGTCTGCTTAAGGCTCACAGGGGCCCGATGAGCTGGGTACAGTTCTCAGTCCCATTTTCCAGATGAGGACACCCTCAGTTACGTGCCCGAGACCACACACTTAAGTCAGCAGCAGAGCAGGGTGGGGGTGGGGGACCCACGTGCCTGCACTTAACCATGAGCTTTACCCCCTGTCCGTGACAGATTCTGGCCAAGGAAGCCCTTTATCTACAGCTAAAACGTTGCAGACTTCACACAATGGCCATTCTCGGGAGCAGAAGGGTGGAAAATGAGAAGACGCCACAGCCTGGGAAGCCACGATGGAAGGGCGGGTTGGAGGCACCTGCCGAGCCTTAGACGCTTATCTGTCACTGCGGGCAATAGGAATGCTCCATATTGGATGGTGGCAAAAATAAAAAACAAACAAACAAACAAACAAAACGGTCCAATAGGAGTGCTGCGTACTAACCGAGGCAAATCGAGCCAATCCAGTTATCTTTTGTAGAACTTTACCTGGAGAGCCTAAGTGTATATAAAGAAAAAAAAAAACCCGCTTAATTGAGCTGCAATCTTTGTTGCTGTCAATGCTGAGTTACTTTTTCTTCCAGGTAGTGGCTCTTTTGTGTATTTAATAACTATTTACTGGGGCCTGCCATATACCAGGCATGGGCTAGGGACAGAGGAGACAGTAGTGAGCCAGACTATCTTGGTTCCTACCCTCTCTCCAGTGGGAGAGACCTAATTTGAAAGCTTTTTCAACGATGCAATTAAATTTCAGACAAGAGCATTTGGAGGAGGAGGCTAGGTGGCCATAAAAGTATAAATATCCAGAGGTGGTGTTCAAATAACTTAGCAACCCGTAAACCCATCCAGGGTAGGTCCGTTCTGGGTGAGACTAATCTAGGCAGCGGGGGACAGGGAGAGTTCTGTTGAGGAAGTGAGTTAATTATTTTTAAATGAAACCTTTTACGGGGCACCTGGGTGGCTCAGTCAGCGTCCAGCTTTGGCTCAGGTCATGAGCTCGCATTTGTGAGTCCGAGAGCCGCATCAGGCTCTGCGCTGCCCGCGCAGAACCGACTTTGGATTCTGTCTCCCTGTCTCTCTGCCCCTCCCCTGCTCGCGCTCTGTCTCTCGATCTCTCTCAAAAATAAATCGACGTTAAAACAATTAAATGAAACCTTTTGTTTTGAGACAATCATGGAGTCACCTATCACTGTCGGAAATAATGCAGGGAGATCCTGTGTATCCTTCACCCAGGATCCACCCCCCCCGCCCCACCAACAATGGTAATATCTTGCAAAACGAGAGTACAGCTCACAACCAGGGAGCTGAAATGTATTTACAAGGAAATTTAGTAATCTGAGTTTTGAACAGGTTGTCCATGCACATGGAATGAGGGTTAATTTTTGCAAAGGGGGAGACAAGGGGAAAGTGAGTCTCCCTTATTCTCTGTCCTTCACACTCCCTGGAGTCCAATATTGTTATAATTTTCTTATGTATCGTTTCTCAAATATTTGACAAATGTACAAACATGATACCTGTGTGTCTTGTGTATGTATAGTGTGTGTGTGTGTGTGTGTGTGTGTGTGTGTGTGTGTGTAATTTCCCTCCGTACCTATGAGAGCATACCGTATCCACAATTATGCATCCTGCTTGTTGTACTTAACATCTTTCGATAAGAAGTGACCTTTCGGGGTGCCTGCGTGGCTCAGTCAGTTAAGCATCTGACTTCGGCTCAGGTCACGATCTCGAGGTCTGTGAGTTCGAGCCCCGTGTCGGGCTCTGTGCTGACGGCACGGAGCCTGGAGCCTGCTTCCGATTCTGCGTCTCCCTCTCCCTCTGCCCCTTGGCTCTGTCTCTCTCTCTCTCTCTCTCTCTCTCTCAAAAATAAATAAGTAACATTAAAAAAAAAAGGAATGACCTTTCAAGATGAGTCTGACGAAATGGTGGAGAGGCATTGCTGGCAGAGGGAACATCCTGAGCCAGAGACCAGGAGGATGGAGGCCACTGTTGGTGAAGAGAAAAGGAGGAGGATTGTGGCCGGTGGAACACTGACTCTCGGACTTTGAACCCACCCTTCTGTTCTCCATGTGGCCTGTACCCTGGGGTCCAGAGTCACCCTATGGCTCATGGGCACATGTCCCACCTCCGATGACAAATGTCCACCGTTGAAGATCAGCTCCTCACCGGTTGGCCTTACCTAATGCAGGGACACTGCTTGCCTCCCCCGACCCGGAGAAGTGCATTTGTGTGACCGAGGCTAACCGCTGGTTTCCTCCAAAGCCTGCCTTCTTTCTCCTCCTCGGGACGTTTCCGGCCTCCACAGGTCTTTCCAGACGGCCAAGGACGAGGAAAGAGAGGAACGGACGAAGACCACAATTCTCGACTCTGTTTTGCTCCACTTTGCAAGACAGCAAGGCGGGAAAATGTGCCTCTGATTATGACCCCCTCTGTGCTTCCTAAAAGCTTCTTTCTGGACTTTTAAGTCTTCTCAGGTTTCAAGTTCTCTCTTTCTCGTTCCCCTGTTCTGTTTTCCTCTATTTAAACTAATCTTAAAAAAAAAAAAAAAGCTATAAAGAGCCCCTGACACTATAAATTCTCCTGTAAACCCAGGTTTTATGGGTTTAATTGCCCCTTTTTACAACACTGCTTGCCTGGGTCCTGAAACACTTCAGTTTTGCAGGACAAGTTCAAATTCATAGCAAGAGTCTGGGCCACCCCGCGAGGGGGTTTTGAACTCTGGGAGCCCGCGACGCGCTTGGGGCTGGGCCGGGCCGAACGATCGCTTCTCAGGCCGCTCCAAGTTGCCCCGAGTAGCCAGAGCGAGGCTTGTTTCTAAGCGAGAAGGGGACCACATCCTTAGAGAAGGCCGAGAGCCGTGAGGGCCCTGGGTGAGTGCTGGTTGGAGAGGACGCCCGTAAAAGCCACAGCGACACCGACGGTATTTACTATAGCCGCACAAGCAATCACCCTTTATCGAGGGCTAGTAACTATGCAAAAGCATTTTGCGTGCACGGTCCTCACTACCGCCCAGTGGGTAGGGTGACCGCCTACGGTGTAGGAGACCACTGGTGTAGCACTTTTTATTACCAGAAGCCACACCTAGGCTCAGAGGCTGACGTCATTCTTGTGAGCTCACACAGCAAGCCCGGAATGACAGAAAAGCCAGGCTTCTCATGTTTAGATGCAAAATCGAAGCTGTGCCAAAACCCCTCGTGATCCACGTAAATCCCGTTTTAATGCCAATATTAAAAAATAAATTAATAAATCAGGGGCGCCTGGGTGGCTCAGTCGGTGACGGGTCTGACTCTCGGTTTCGGTTCAGGTCATGATCTCCCTGTTCGTGGGTTCGAGCCCCACGTCAAGCTCTGCCCTGACAGCACGGAGCCCGCTTGGGATTCCCTCGCTCTCCCTCTCTCTGCACCTCCCCTGCTTGCTCACTCTCGCTCCCAAAATAAATAAAGAGACATTTAAAAAATTAAAAAAAAAAAGCAAAGTGCCAAATGATGTCCCATACGCCAACCACCTGATTTCGTAAACCCAGGTTTTTCGGGTCCGAGGCGGGGATTCAGGGCAGTCAGGGGAAGCTGAGTGGTCCCAATGTGGGGCTGAATCCTGTGGTTTTTTTTTAAACTTCTGACATTTTTTTCCTCATGGACGCTTTGCATACTTGCGGGGGAGGATTTTTGAAATAATGCCTTAAAATGTTATTTATGCCAGTTATGGAGTTTTTTTGGTGACCCCCTTCAATCTCACACCCAAGAGGCATGCCTCACTTGCCTCACCCTAGTCCTAGCCCTGTCACCCGGTGAGGAGCACAGACCCCAGGGTGGGGGTCTGTTCCTCCAGCTGACTTCCAAGGCGATTGGGAATTGTGACCTCGCAAGCACAGTCATGGCCGCTTTGCGCGGTGATCGTGGCAGGTCGGGGCAAGACTTCACTGTGGACCCTCCCCGCTCAGGCTGGGGAGGGGCAGTCTCCTGCATAAAACGGCCCCTGGAATATTCAGCGGCCTGAAGTGTCATTACTTGCTACCCCCTTAACACCATGTGCCCGTCACCACCTTCCGTCTGGGAGAGAGGACGCGGGGACACCTTCAAGGCAAACTTCCACACCTTGTACGTTGGCAGGTTCATATCTTAAGTCCATGCACATTTGCCCCTCGATCGCCAATCCTATTCCCCGTGGGAGCCGGAGACCTGGATGCCAGTTCTGGACCGGCTGCTGATTTCCCCTCTGGCCTCATCTGTCAGCTTATCTCCTCCAACCATGCAGATCTTTCTTTACCTCTTCACACCTCATGCCCCTTCCTGACTCCGAATTCCCTTGACCTTGAATACCAGCCCCTGCTCCTCTCACCTGGATCCCTTTCCTTCCTTGTATTTCTGTTCATTCATCTCCTCCTCAGGAAGGCCTTCTTTAAATATTTATTTATTTTCCAGAGAGAGAGAGAGACAGAGAGACAGAGAGCAAGCAGAGAGAGAGAGAGGGAGAGAGGGAGACCCAGAATCCAAAGCAGGCTCCAGGCTCCGAACTGTCAACACAGAGCCCGACGCGGGGCTCGAACTCACAAACTGCGAGGTCGTGACCTGAGCCAGAGTTGGACGCTTAACCGACTGAGCCACCCCGGTGCCCGAGGAAGGCTTTCTTTGAAGGCTCCTCACCGGCGATCCAGACAAGGCCCTCTCACCCCTACGACCTCTCCTTTGCTACCCTTGTACATTGACATTGATTGACTTCATTGTTGGCAGTGGTTGGGTTAATGTCTACGTTTCCTGGCAGCTGGTAAGTTCCAAGTGGCGGGTCCAGGGTCCAGCTTGTCCAACACCTCATGGCCAACGCCCACCGTAGACCTGGAGCCCAGCGGGAACTCAAGAAATATTTGTTAACTGAACGAGTGACTCTTTGACCTAGTATATTGCTCTTAACTTCCCCGAGCCGAAGGGTTCGAAGATGTAGAATGAGTACAATTTGATTTCAAAGGGCCTCTGACATTCTGTTGTGAGTCTGCGATACCATCAGGGGCCTCGTTAGGGAGGACACAGTGCATTGGAGTTCGTCCAAGGCCTGGGGCTCCCATGTTCCCTGTGAGATGAGATGCATTCTTACTGACCACTGAGGCAGGGAAATGGAGGCCGGTCTGGTCTTTTCATCTCAGTCAAGAGATTGGAATCTCCGATAATACCAGAGATTATCTGCCCTCCCTGATTAGTCTGCCTTCAGCTTGGGGGCCAAGCAAACAGCTTGAATATTACCCAAATCCATCGAGGTTTCTCTGGAGTCACTTTCCCATTGAGGGCTTGATTCCGTCTTGAGAAAGAGGATGATGTCATTGTTCGGAATTAAAGGCATCGGAAGATATCTGCTGACATACATTCGTGGTCGGAGAGAAGCTAAGCTGTGTGCGCGTAACAACATTTCAATATGGAGTCGCCCAGGCTGGTGAACTTCCGCGAGGGCTGAAGGTCCACAAAGACTTAGCTGCAAAGCTGGTTTATGAGGAGTGGAGCATAAGAGCATGGCAACACTGAGTGAAAGGCCTTCCGGCCGGGCATGGGTCCCCCACCACTGTCCTCCTGCCCTGTCTGAACTTCAGTGGGTAAAAACAAACACTCAGGAGGCAGATTACCAATGGGGCCGCGGGTCTTCCTCAGATCTTCTGAAAGACTTTGGGCAAGACCTTTATCTTCTTCTCGTTTCCCACTTGGCACCATTTGTGGTGTTTGGGAAGGTCCATGGGAGAAAATTCCAGAGTAATTCTTTCGTAAGTTCAAAAATGATGATGCTGTTCATTTGACCTTTAGGGATGAGACATCGTTCTCACTACCCTCCCGGACTCATTCTTACTCCAGAAGACTGACCTCGGATGCCTTCTGCCTTTTCAGTAGCATTGGGGAGCTTCTCATTGCCTCCCCCAAAGAAGAAAGCCAAAATGGCACCCTAGCCGCTCACACTAGGGTCCTGTGGCCCGAGGTTATGCTGCCCGCTGACCATGCAGCGTCGATCAGGTCACTTATGTCTCAGAGTCTGTTTCTACACCTCTGCAACAGGCATGATGGTGACGATCGTACCTGCATCCCAGTGCCTGCTGTCAATGTTAAGAGAGAGGCCGCACGCCAGGGCCCCTTCCCTGATTCACACGTATCGGCCGTCATAATTGCTATTTTCCACCATCCGTTTCCTTTCATGTTCCATACTGTGTTCTTCTCTTCTTTGCTTTGCCGCACCAACCCCCACCCCCACCCCCACCCCCACCGCAGAAGCCTTTCTCCCCGTGACCCCATTCCTACCCAGGAACTGTAGGCTTCTCATAGAGCACCTCGTCCCATTCCGCGGACCCTTCCGTACTTGCCAAGCCCAGGTCTGAGATTGCTGTGAGGAGTAAGCAAAATCGCACTTAGCCTGGCACCTGGCATGTATTAACAGCTTAATAAACGGCTTGCCGAAGCTTTTGACTCTGAAAGAAATGTCTTACGAGAAATCTGTGGCTATAAAAGGTCACATTTCCTGCGTCTCCCCACAGCACGACCTCTGTTCTGGAAATTCCGCAGTTAAAGATGTGTTTCCCTAAGAGAAGTAAATATGGGATTAAATGCAAATGCGGGTTTACGCTTGATTACTGATTTTGCAAAGCGCGTCAAGTTCTATTTAGTCACTGTACCCTCGTGTGGGCTCGTTTCTGCATTCCTACTTACCCTGACAAGTAGCTAAGACTCTGCTTTTAAATCCGTGGTAGGAGGAGGCATAGCAAGAGAGAATTGAGAAGCTGGTGATGAGAGAGGGAGAGAAATCATAAAGCGATACACATGTACCGAAAGAGGATACGGAAAAGCTCTAAGGACAGACTTCTCCCATCTCGTGGTATGGCTGAGACTTAACCCATGTATTTGTTGAATGAATAACTGATTGCTCTCAGAATTGTCTCTATACTTTCTCTTTGCCTTTGAACCTGGTGGCTACATTTTTTTTCACTGACCACGTCAATCTGTACCCGCCTAGATTTTCTATAGGGTTATTCAAGGTCCGGGTTCCTCCAGATTTCCCCACGTGATGTAGGCTCCCAAGAGCAAGGGAGATTCTGTGTCCTGTTTACTTTCCTGAACTCAGCCTGCCACACGATGATTGTCATGTATATAGTTGGGACTCATTCCACATTTGTTCAATTGAATACATTCAACTTGTTCTGTCACCAACTTATGTCGGTGTTTTCTCCTTTAAAACTCTGGTCTTCTCTTGGAACGCCTGGGTGGCTCAGTCGGTTAAGCGTCCGACTTCGGCTCAGGTCACGATCTCCCGGTCCGTGAGTTCGAGCCCCGCGTCGGGCTCTGGGCTGACGGCTCGGAGCCTGGAGCCTGCTTCCGATTCTGTGTCTCCCTCTCTCTCTGCCCCTCCCCTGCTCATGCTCTGTCTGTCTCTGTCTCTCAATAATAAATACATGTTAAGAAAAAATTATAAAAAAAAAAATGAACACTGCGCCTCTATGTAGGTTTCCAGCAACACCTTTGAGAGGTTATGCTTTCACCAACCCCCTCCTGGTTTGTTGTTGTTGTTGTCTTGTTTGTGTTTGTGTTTGTGTTTTCGTTTTTTTTGTTTTTTGGTGCTTTATGTGAGTCCTTTTCCTGCAAAGCCCTGGAAACTGACCAGGTGAGGGATTGGCCCGGATGAGGTGCCACTTTGGCGAGGCTGCTGGTGGGAACCGGCTTATTACCAGCAAACGTTGATGGAGCATCCGCCCCGGGGCCAGGACCTGGACGCTGTCCTGGGGGCCCAGCCCCTGTCCCGTCACAGCTGTGACGGCTGTCTGTGGGGGAAGGCGGACAGTTCAAGGAGCAATGACGATACATCATGACAAGCGGGCTGGCCCGAGGTCCTAGAGCTTGGCTGTTACACCGAGTGCCCCACTGGGCGCCCGGCCTTGTGCACAACTGTGTTGCAATTATGCCGACTTGAGTCTTCTCTCCCATGAAAGGGGAGTGCCACGGGACTTATCTCACAGAGCTAAACTCACGAGGACTTTTAGGGCCTTCGTCGCGAAAGCGCTCAGAAGCGCGCTGGCATGTGAACGTGTGAGCTCACGGGGCGTATTTACGCACCCCCATTTTACAGATGCAGAAACTGAGGCTCGGAGCCCTTCAGCTGTTGGCCTTGGGCTCTGAAGGCATCGAAGAACATGGGGAGGACTGAGAAATAGAGCTCCGTGCCCCGCCCTGCAGGCTCCAGGCCCGGGAGCTTTCTTAGGCTCGTGGATTGTGCCCCAACCTCTCGCTGCCTCAGCCCAGACCTGCGGGACCTGCCCCGGGGCACAGTCATTGGACTGTGGAAAAAGTCCAATCTGGCCCAAGAGGGACAAAGTAACTACACACAGGCTAAATTCAACACCGGCTATGGGGTTTTTCTTCTTCTTTTCTTCCCCCCTCCTTCTGAGCTCTCTCAACTCTGAAAAACCAGAAACCCCATTTACTAATAATAGGTCTTCTTGTATGATTTCTGGATTCAAGGCAGGTAGGAAATCGGAGAGAGATAAATGATTCAGAGTCCCCAAACGCAACCATTTGGCCTGCGGTTTGGAGAGGGTTTCACAGCTGTGAGGGAGACCTCAGAGCCCAGCCAAACCTGAATCCTGCGTGCAGTCTGGCAAGACCACAAGTGCAATTGATCTGGAAACATGGGCAGACGCCTCCTCTCCCCACTGCCGGCTGGGACCCCAGCAGTGGAAGTACGGAGAGCTGGCCTCATCTCCCACACTTCCAATCGTGCCTACTGTGCCACAGGAAAGCAAACAGACAAGCAGGGGGTCCAGAGTCTTCTATTCTCCTGTGACCCTGTCTGCTCGAAGGAAGAAGATGGAGAAGGAGAAGGAGGAGAAGAAGAAGAAGAAGAAAAGAAAGAAAGAAGGAAGGAAAGAAGAAAGAAAGAAAGAAAGAAAGAAAGAAAGAAAGAAAGAAAAAGGAAGGAAGGGAGAAAGAAGGAGAAAGAAAGAGAGAAAAAGGAAGGAAGGAAGGAAGAAAGGAAGGAAGGAAGGAAAGAAGGAAGGGAGAAAGAAAGAGAAAGAAAGAGAGAAAAAGGAAGGAAGGAAGGAAGGAAGGAAGGAAGGAAGGAAGGAAGAAAGAAAGAAAAAGGAAGGAAGGGAGAAAGAAAGAAAGAAAGAAAGAGAAAGAAAGAAAGAGAAAAAGGAAGGAAGGAAGGGAGAAAGAAAGAAAGAAAGAAAGAGAAAGAAAGAAAAAGGAAGGAAGAAAGAAAGAAAGAAAGAAAGAAAGAAAGGAGACACCCCTCCTCCCCAACTCAACTCTATGATGACCCAGAAGGCTCTCCTTCCAAATAATGAAATTTGGGGCAAAAATAAACACGCAGCTCAGGGATGGGCTGTCATGAATTCAAAGAGTACATCCATAAGGCAGATTATTGAGCTACTGCTGAACCGATCATTAAAAATGTTTCCAGTACAATGCGAAGTTTTCAAAAAAAAAAAAAAAGCAGAGACTTGGGTGAGCTCAACCACATAAAGAAAATAAATACAGATGGGGGGAAATGACCAGAAGGAAATACCCCAAACCATCACTCCAGAGCGTTTGCCTTTGGGTGGGACGAGTCTTTGTGACTGCTTTATTTATCACCCATTCCGTGAATGAGGCCCAGCCCTTCTCTTGGCAGAAACATTCTGGGAGTAAATCCCTGCAATGATGGAATTACTCTAAGTCTGAGCAATATATCAGGACAGATCGCAGCCCTTCGGGAGCGCTCCAGGTAAGAAGGAACTGCCTGTGGCGGCTCCCTTTTCTCTTTCCCCCAGAAAGGCGTCCCTGATGCAAACTAGCATAAATTCCTTAATCCCAGAAGTACTTCCCACTATGCATTTCACAGAACACGAACTCTGGGAGATGTTTGCCTCCAAAAGGGCAATCCACACCAGCATTTGGGAATCACCTGGACTGCCTGCTGTTTTCCACTCTTGAAGGCTCACCAGGCACATTGGTGATTAAAGGCCCTGACAAGTCCTGCACGGAAGCGTATTTACTTTGTCCAGCCCAACCTTTCACAGATTCTTTGATCACGCACCCCTTTACTTCCTGTCATCCCTATGCTCCTTCCATGGGACTGGAGTCCCAGGAAAGGGCCATGGGAAATAAACTGTGTTCGACTACAAAATGGCCACAGTCTTTCCCCTTCCCCGGTATCCACGCGCTTTGTAGTTCGGCTGCAGCGTGTCCCATCAAGCACTGGAGAGTGTCCCCGTCCGTGAACCTAGGCAGGCTTTAGCCACTAGAATATAACAGAAGTGACAGGTGGCAGTTCTGGGCCGAGGTTTCAAGAAGCCTTGCACACTTCCACTTCCCCTTAGAACGGACGCGGCCACCACCACGGGAGTGAGCCCCAGCTATCCCGCTGCAAGAGGAAAGACCACTGGGAGGGTGGGCGAGGGTCCCGAGCGGAGGGTCCCCTGGACCAGCCAGCGCCCGGCCAACCCCCCAGCTGACCGCAAGCACATTTGTGCGTCCGGCTTGGGCCGGAAGAACAGAGGTGGGGGTTTTGATCGCCACTAAATTCGGGAGGAGCCTGTCACGCAGCGAGAGCTGGCGTGTGCGTGTGTGTGCGCGCGTGTGCGTGTATAACAGGGATCGCCTTGAATTAAGTATATATTTTTTAAAACGTTGATGATCTGCAACTTTTCGGACTTTATTATTCGTAAGGAATAAGGATTCTAATACACAGGTGTATGTCAACCAGGCTGGGTTGCTTTCTCAAGGAGAAAAAAAGTCCTGCTGCCTCCGCACAACTCCCCATAAGGCTGTCTTCCCAAATCTCATCTCATTCAACAGGCTTCTTTTCTGCTTCCGGCCTCACGGAGAACTACAAACCTTACTCTGTCTGCCCGGATGGGAGATGCACTTTGCTTTGTCTGGGGCTGCGTGGGAGGGGGGGAAAGTGAGGGTTTGCTAGAGCAGAGGCAGGGACTGGGGCTGGGGCTGGGGCCGGGGGCCAGGGGCTGGGCCAGGGCCAGGGGCTGGGGCTGGGGCTGGGACAGGGGCTGAGGGTGGGAAGAGAGGTTTTCCAGGGCCGTGCAGCGCTGGAGCGAGCAACCCCGAGCCGGCCAGTTGCAGAAAGTGAGATCTGGAAGGGACGTATGTTAACAGGCCAAGGAACGTACCAATGAACTGGTTGTTGATGGAGTGGCTGTTGCACGCAGCCCTGCCATCTTGTAAAAAGGGTTTTATTTGTCCTTTTTTTGGTGAGAGTCCTGGGAAGCGGTCATTAAAGGAGCAGAGCCCAGGCCGGCAGCGCAGGTCTGGGAGAGTGTGTGCCTGTGTGCGTGCCTGCCCGGCCTCCCTCTGGCACCCGCCCCCCGCTTTTACAAGGGCCAACTGGGTTGCAAGGTTAAAGTCAGAGGGGACCGATTGGTGTTGTGGGGCTTTTTTACAAAGTGCAAAGGATCAAAGTAATTAGCAAAGGGCGAGAGACCAGGCCTGTTAGAGAAAGAAGCCAGCCACCCCGCGCCTTCCGCACACACTGCCCCTCGTCCCCAGGCCCGCTGCTAATGCCTCCTTAGAGGGCCAGGAAAGGGCGCGTTGCGGGGTGCGGGGTGTTGGAAGGGGCTCCTTTGGTGTCAGGCAGGAAGTGCGCCCAGAAGAAGCCAGCTCTGAGCCTGGTGAGCTTTGGGGGATCTTTAGGTAGCCCAAGATGTTTCTTGTTTCGGGTGGAGTCCCCCGTGGCTAGACCCAGACTGGGAGAACAGGGTGAGAGTAACGGACCCTTACAGAGCACTTCCAAAGCTTATCAACTGTGATAATGTCAGGCCAAGACTTAGGATCAAGTTAAGTCATTGTCCAGGGCATCATGTTAAGTCGCCTACAGACAGGACTTTAAATTATATAGAACTACTCGGTGAATAGCTTCCTTCCTTCTTCCCTCCCTCCCTTCCTCCCTCCCTCTCTCTCTTTCTGATTCTACCAAGAAGTCTCTGTTTGGAGCTAGGGTGCTGCGGGAGACAGAATAACGACCCTAAAAGCTCTCCACACTTGTGACTATGTTCCCTTACCTGGCAGAAAAGACTTTGCAAGTGTGATTAAGGTTAAGGTCCTTGAGAAGGAGCGATTTTCCTGGATTATCCAGGTAGGGGGGACCGCTCTAGTCACAGCAGTCCTTGAAATCCAAGAATCTGCCTTGGCTGCAGAGAACCAGGGAGCATGAGAAGTCTCCAGTGACCCTGTGGCTGGTCCCGAGAAGTAAGGGTGACATATGTTGGGGCAGGAGAGAGGCCTCTGGAAGTAAAAGCAGTCCCCAGCTGACAGCCAGCATGGAAATAGAGCCTTTGGTCCTATAACTGCACGGAACTGAATTTCGCCAGCACCCTAACCGGCAAAGAAAGGATGCTCCCCGGGGCTTCTAGAAGGGAACGTAGTCCTGCTCCAGTGGGACTTCCGACCTGCAGATCTGTACTATAATATGTTGTTTTAAGTGATTAAATTTGTGATAATTAACATTTCCTCCCCTTTTTATTTACACACACACACACACACACACACACACACACACAAATTAGCGAGCGCGAGAGAGAAGCCCTCCCACTCAGCTCTTTCGGAAGGTCGTAAGACTCAGTTAAGACTTAATACCGTTGTAAGGTTTCCACTGCACCCATTTCGAGGAAACCAGTAGGAAGAAAAAAGGTGGTTGGAGTTGGGATAACGGCTTCAGAACCAACCAGAACTGGCTTGGAGTCTTGGCTCAGCCCCCTTCAAACTGTGAGCCCTGAGTGAAGTACCTTGACTTCTCCGAGCCTCAGTTTCCTTATCTGCGAAAAAAAGGAGCCCATGGGAAAGCCCTCACTGGGCGGCGGTGCGGATTAAACGAGGTACCCTCTGTAGAGAGCACAGCTCGGGAAGTGCAGGAAACAATACGATCCATTATTATTACTCTTAGCTGCCCTCCCAGCAGCCGCCAGCCCCTTCACTCATTACAGCCTGTGATCTCCGCCTCTGGTGTTGGAGGACTGCCCTGAGGGGGGCCTTCTGGGCAAGGCTGGGGCAGACAGTGTCCAGGCACAGCAGGCCTGAGCTGGTCTCTGTCACCCTGACACGCAGAGAAAAGCCGGGAGGAAGGAACCTGCAGAGCGGTAGGAGGCTGGGCGGCCACGCCTGCCCGCAGACCCTCTTTCTCCTCCACCGCGAGGCTCTGGCCCTTTTCAAGGACGGGGACCGAAGAGAGAACACGCCGGGCTGGGAACAGAGCAGTGCAAGGCTTCTCAGCCCTGACCAGGGAGGTGGCATGCAAGGGCATTTGTGCCTGGGGGCAACTGGGGAGAAGGGGGGGGGTGGGGAAAGGCAGCAAAAGGAAGTACTTTGTTCTTTCGCTGCATTTTGGGCCGTGCTTGCGATAAGTGTCGCTTGGGGTACCGGACGGGCTGGGGTCGGGACACCTGCCTCTGCCAGTTTCTCGCTGTGTGGCTTTGGACAAGTGACTTCCCCTCTCGGATAATCACCATCGCTAACGCTCATCGAACCCCGGCTTCGTGCCAGGCTCTGTGCGGAGCACTTTACAAATATTAAATAATTTAAGCCTCACAACAACCCGCTTGTAGGCATGATCACATCAACATTTCACACGTGAAAAGACAGAGGCGCAGAGGCACTCTGCAACTTGCCCAGGGTCACACAGCTAGGAGGGGGCAGATCCAGGATGCGATGCAAGGCAGTTTATACTCTGCTAGTGTGGGGGGATATGTTATTTTCAAGATTTGTGCATGTGTTGTTGACTGTTTAAATCTTTAACGGCTGGGCTTTCTTTTCTTTTTCATTTTTAAGTTCATTTCTTTATTTTGAGCGAAAGAGAGAGAGAGAGAGAGTGAGTGAGTGGGGTAGGGGCAGAGAGAGATTGGAGAGAGAATCCCAAGCAGACTCCACCCTAACGTAGCGCAGAGCCCGAGGCGGGGCTCGAACTCACGGACTGTGCGATCATGACCAGAGCCGAAATCGAGAGTCGGATGCTTAACCGACTGAGCCACCCAGGCGCCCCTAAGGACTATGCTTTCTTAACTCGATTTTCTAGACTCCAAATGTAACCGTAAGATTCTGAGGTCGCACGAGGGTGCTTAGCAGTGCGAGACTGGCTCCAGACCCAGGGATCCTGCCTTATAGAAACCACATCTCTTCCTCTGTTCATTAAGCCAGCACACGCTTATTTGTTGCCTACTGTATACTCCACACTGCGCGTATATTATGTCCCTGCTGTGGCACTTTCGCACCGACCCATACTCTGTTCCTCGGCATGCTCTCGGGACCCCCATCCCACCCCCATTCCTGTGCTCAGGAAGCCAAGCCCTTCTTGGACCAGAACCCCAAGCGGACAAAACTGTCGGCAGATATCCCCCAGCATTCAGGACCCCGTCAGCAAGCCGCGGCCCCGCTGAGAGCTGGGTTTTCTGCCAAAGTAATGGCAGTCTGGATCAGCCGCGGCTTGAAGGAGGCCGTGCTGAGACCCTCCTTGTTCCCGGACACCTGCCAGACTTTCGGGGGTCTTCGGCTAAAAGGGCAGACCCCACCCAGGCGAGGCTCCTGGGCTTACATACTGTCTTAGAAGAAATCCGATAGATGTGGAGCCAAGAAGGAGGCTGTGGGCGGGGGACTGAGGCTCAGACTGTGTGTGTGTGTGTGTGTGTGTGTGTGTGTGTGTGTGTGTGTGTGGCAGGAAGGGGGAGGGGTGTTCCCAGAGAAGATTCTGCCAAGAAACCTCTGAGTGTGGGGAGAGCCCTGCCCTTGGGCCTGCTGAGCCAAGGGCAGTGGCTCCAAGCCCCGGACAGCCTATGGATCTGTCAGGGTCTGCAGGTACGACGGTGACATCCCCGGCCGTTCTCTCCTCCCCTCCCCCTTCCACGTGTGCCTCCCTCTGCTCCTTCCCGGGTGAGATGCTCTGACTTCATGCTCCCAAGTCCCTTTCAAAAGAGAGGCGATCGGTGAGAGTGAGACGATACGGAGGGGGTAAGGGTTGCACTGCAGCTCGGCCGCTTTGCTCCGTGGGGGACTTAGTGCCCCCAAGCCTCAGTCTTGGCACCTGTGAAATGGGCATGCTGGGGGCGTTCTGTTCGCGGCTAAGTGTCTCTGAAGAGAATCGCATGCTCCTTTGTTTGGCCTCCACCTGCCACTCTCAATCTGCCCCTTCCCTGGCGGTGGTTCCCCCGGAATGCTTCCCTGTCCTAATTGCTGCCTGATGACCGAAATGCAAAATCTTGCCTCGCCTTCAAGGCCCCGATGAAACGGTTTTTCTTTCGAGGAGCTTCCTTTGGTTCTGTCCCCTCTGTGGTTTTCCTAGCCCCTTCGAAGTACCGAAGAAGAATAATCAAGACAGCGAGGACAGCAGGAAGAGCAGGGGCACGTGCCTGCTGCGTGATGAGCGCCCTTAAGTGTTCGTCACGATTAAGGCACGGCTTAGTTGTGCCAACGGACTCCCCGGCGCCATGTTCTTTGCCCTGCCGCTCTGTCCTCCCCTCCGATTCTAGACTCAGTCACGTGACTGACTTTGACCGACAGAGTAGTAGCAAATTCGATATGAGCAGAAGCCCGAAAACGCACGCAAGCATTTCTTTCCACGGACTCTCCAGGACCCCTGCGATCACTTGGGCTAGCCTGGCTAGAGGATAAGCAGCTCTCTGTCTCCTTTCTAAGGAGAGGAGCGTGTTATTCCGGCCAAGGCCATCCCCGATCCGCCAACGGTGAGCCAACTACAAGACACGTGGGTGAGCCCCGGCTGAGGTCGGAAGAAGCACAGAGCGTGCCCGGTCAAGACCAGAAGAAATACCCAGCTGACCCCAGGACTCACGAGTAATCATAAGTGATTAAATCTTGGGATGCTTTGTTACGCAGCAATAGCTAACTGATACAATCATCACCACTAAGCACTTCCTGTGTGTCAGAAAACCCTAGTGAATACTCTATAAACGTTACGTGATTGGTCCTCACCTGAACTGGGCACGAGTCCCATTTTCAAGATGAGGACACTGAGGCTTAGGGAGCTTGCCCCTTCTCCAAGCCAGTGGCCCTAGAAAGTGGCTCCATACCTGTCCGGGGAGTCTGATCCTGGCTTCCCTTTCTGGCGATGTGACTCAGGGCAAGTATCTTTTACTTTTTGTGCCTCAGTCTCCTAATCTATGAAGCAAACATGATGACAGTTATCATGGTTATGGAGTTGCCATACCGAGATCGCTACAACCTGCTGAGATGAGAGACTGAGCCGAACTCATGGTTGATGCCCAGTAAAAACGTTAGACGTTCTGTTTCTCTTCCTGTTCCCTTTTCTTGACGTCTGAGAAGCTGGTATTTTTAGAGCTGTCGTCTCCCATGGAGGTGCAGTCTCCTTGAAACCCTGCGTCCAGGTCTAACTACTCTGGGTCCCCCCACCACAGTGCCTTGCCCAGACTATCGGCTCCCGCAAATACATACTAAAAAGCTATTTTAAGTCCTTTCGCTAGAAAATGAAGCGTGAACTTAGCGCCCTCAGAAGAGGAGGTGGCCAAGAGCACATGGGGGAGAACGATGAGACACAGCTTCGTGTGAGGGCTTTAAGTTAGACTCCGATCAGAACTTCCCGGGAGGGGAGAGAAGCCATGGGTTTTTTTTGGTGTTGCTGTGGTCTTGGTCTGCTTTGGCTTCTTGCGAAGGACGTGTCCCGCCTGGAGCTCTCTGAGCAGCTCTGGACGCTCTCAACCAGGCATAATTTTCAGTCTATTTAGAGACTCGGGGGCGGGCCCGAGATCGGTGACCCCTCCGTGCCCTTGCCTGCGCCGGGGATCCTTGCGAGACTCGCGGAGAAAGCAGCCCGCTCTCCTGCCCGTTCCTCGCCACTATTTTCCTTTGCAGCTGTCTCTGCATTTCAGAGTTCACATCTCTGCCAGGGACTCTATTTTGGGATTTGTGGGAACAGGCGGGTTTCGGCAAATAGGAAGCTCTCGAAATCTCGGCGAGCCTGTTCCCCTGGGCCTCCCAGCCGACTCCGAGGGCAAGGAGAGGTTCAGAGGGGCCGCCCCGGGGCCCCGACATGTGCGGACGGGAGGGCAGGATGGCCCTTTCCCAGCAAAGCCCCGCCGCTGGGGGCCACGGCCTCCGACGCAATCAGCAATCAGCGCTCAGAGAAGCCTGCAGACACGGAGCTCGTTTATGTGCAAACTGACACCGAATCCCCACCACATCCCCTCTCCCTTTCCACACGGAGACAAGTGACAGGTGGCAGCAGGAGAGCCCCGCTCTGTCTGACTCAGAGGAGCCCCGGGGCCGAGGCCTTAGGGTTGCACGCGTCCGTGTGTCCGTGTATTTGAAGATCTGTCCTTGCAGGGACCCAAGGCCGCGCGTTGGCGTGGGCGGGCCTGGCGCGTGTGTGCACCTTCCAAGCCGTGAGCCTGAATCTGTTGATCTGTACGCGTGCGTCCCTGGTGCGGGGGCGTCTGTCGTCATGACGTTCCAGAGGCCCTCGTCTGTACATTTTGATACGTTTTACCTATTTGTGAGAGACAGCATTCTGTCTCTGCGAGATCTCTGCGAGAGCGACAGAGAGGGAGGGAGACGCAGAATCCGAAACGGGCTCCCGGCCCCGAGCTGTCAGCACAGAGCCTGACGCGGGGGCTGGAACCCACGCTGGTGAGATCGTGACCTGAGCTGAAGTCAGAGGCTTCAGGGACTGAGCCCCCGCACCCTCCTTATCTGTAAATTCGTAATTCACCCGATTCGCACTGGTAATATGCGTTCATTGTTTACGCTAGCTAGACATCACAGAGAAGCAGCACATGCAAACACATATATATAAAAGCTAGACATTGATCGGATAACCCCCATATCTATATTTGGTTATATCTAATATACAATAATATAATTGTATCTAATTCATACGTATGACAATACTATATAATTTATGCAAACAACGATGCATGAACCCACCACCCAGAGAAAAACACTGTTCATGCATTGTATATATATTTCTTCGTCTCTTCCTGTTCACAGAGATGTCCTAAAGTGTAAGCTCCGTGACAGCAAGAATGGTGTTAGTATTAGTCACCACTGTATACTTTATATACAGTGCAGCAAATACTATATAGATACATACATAGGTATATATACACACTCTATATATACTGGCAAATACACACACATACACACAAATACGTATGTAGATATCACTTGTATATATAATATATGCCGATATTTTATCATGATTGACTGTATGATGAAAAGTTTACATAAATATGTATCACACGTGAACACATGTTTGAATATATTTCAGAATTTACCCAAAGTAAATTTACCAGAGTAGTTTTATAAATGTTCACAATATATAATTTGTCCAAGTAGAGCCACGATTGGCAAACAGTTCTATATTTTTTATCTTTAAAACAAAAATTTTAATGTTTATTTATTTTTGAGAGAGAGAGAGACAGAGCATGAGCAGGGGAAGGGCGGAGAGAGAGGGGGAGACACAGCATCCGAAGCCGGCTCCGGGCTCCGAACTGTCCGCACAGAGTCTGACGCAGGGCTCAAACCCGCGACCTGCGAGTTCATAATCCGAACCAAGGTCGGATGCTTAAGTGACTGAACCTACAGGTGCCCACAATGAATCACTTTTTTTTTTTTTTCAACGTTTTTTATTTATTTTTGGGACAGAGAGAGACAGAGCATGAACGGGGGAGGGTCAGAGAGAGAGGGAGACACAGAATCAGAAACAGGCTCCAGGCTCTGAGCCATCAGCCCAGAGCCCGACGCGGGGCTCGAACTCACGGACCGCGAGATCGTGACCTGGCTGAAGTCGGACGCTTAACCGACTGCGCCACCCAGGCGCCCCTGAATCACTTTTGAATGAACCAAGTGGCAATCGCATTAGCCCAGCTCTAGAGAGACAGACGGCCTCACTCAGAGCCCATCTCCTCTGGCTCTCAAAATCCCAGATGAACTCGTGGGGAGAGGAAAAGAGACCAGGAGAGGAACACCCCACGGAGGGCCCCTTGCTGCTGACGTCGGGGACAGAGTAGGTCTCTGGGAACGTGTTCCCTCTCCCGGCATCTGCCCCTGGGCTGGCTCCATCAGGGAAGGGAGAAGACGAAGGGGGACTCCAGGTGCGAAGTCCCAGCCCTTGCCATCCATCAACGGCCTCCTAATGAGATGATAGCCGTAATGTGTGAACATTGATTTCTGGGGTGACAGCAAAGCCGAGATGATTTACATTCAATTTCCCATTGGTGATGCACCATTGATCTCCGTGGGCACTGAAATATTTACTAGAGAGAGCAGGACTAGAAGGTCCCCGGCCAGGGGGAAGCGGGCAAGTGACCGGTGGGTTAGAGATTCAGGATGTGAAGCATCTTGCCCGAGGAAGAAAAGCCCAGGAAGCAGACTAGGGCAGCCCAGGGATGTTTGGAGCCCCCGTGGACTCCGGGCCAGAGAAGGGGATGCCAACCTGAGCCTGAGCATGTCCCTCAGTTCTGCCGACGGTCTCCGTCACTCCACATCCGCGTCAACGCTGACACCGCCCCGTGTTTGGCTCTCTGCAAAGCACTGACTCCGATGTACTTTTCTCTGGGTATGTGTGCATATGTCTGCTTCTCCCCACTGGATTCCGAGCCCCCCACCCCCGCCCCCAGAGAGCAGGGACATGTCCTCTTAGCTCGTCGCTGTGTCTGCACATTCTGCTTGGTGCACAACAGGCACCTGCTAATTTTGTAGGATGACAAGATGGGCCCCTCCGGGCTGGCGTTCCTCAGCGCCTATGGGATTATCCTCAGCTCCAGAAGACGAGGTGTCTCTCCTAGACTTTTCCAACACATTCTCCCAGGAGGAGGAGACATCTCTTGCCCCAGGTGGTGGTCCTTTCACCCAGCACTCCCGAGTCTCCAAATCCAGGATACAAAGGGCGCTCACCCCAGCTGAAAACCTTCCTCGGACTCCCATCTCTTCCGCCTCGCAGCCCAGACTCCTGAACCTGCCGCTAGGGTTTTACGACCTCGAT
Source organism: Panthera leo (assembly GCF_018350215.1). NCBI lineage: Eukaryota > Metazoa > Chordata > Mammalia > Carnivora > Felidae > Panthera > Panthera leo. The sequence continues at coordinate 12,184,559 of NC_056690.1, forward strand.
CTTCACCCTTGTCCTGTTGTGTCTCGCAGCCGTCCTCCCTCCCCCTCGTGGAATCTACCCGGGTTAGAATGCGTCATGGTTTTCTTTTCCTCCGCATCTCTGGGCCTTTGCATAAACGGCTCCCTTCCCCCCAAACCCTGTCCAGCGCTGAGAGGGTCTGGAAAGGGAGAAAAAATGATGTTAACAACAGCAACCTGTTGAAGTTCAATCATTGACTGCTCTAGGTATTTACATGTGCCGATAAGAGAAGGAATCACACAGACATCAGTGACCGGCTTTTACTTTACGTACTTTCTTCCATGTCTTCCCCCTCCAGACGCCACGGAAGAAGTCCCGCTCTTGACCCGTTTTACCATCGAGGAAACGGAGGCACAGACAGGGGAAGACACCTGCTCCAAATCCACAGCTCACCAGTGAGAGAGCTGAACTTGGCACCCAGCGGCGTCTAAAACCGAGGCCTGACTGTGATATCTTTAGGGAATTCATGGTCTCCAGCGGGCGGAGATTATTCGGGGGACGGGGGGGTGAAGTGAGAGAGTAGACTCTTATCGCTGCCATCAGTTGAGCGGCTGGCATTGTGCTGGCGAAGGTGTTCTACTGGCTACCCTCCCAGTGGCCCCAGAGATACACCTACTGTCCCCATGTTGGGGGGTGAGGTCAGCAGGTTCAGGAGGGATGGAGCATCCTCCCCAAGGCCACATAGCCTGTGAGTGGCAGAGTCAGAATCTGGACCCTGGTTTGACTCTCCATTCCTCCCGGCCTCCCCACTTTCTAGGGTGCCCCATATATTTCCAGCTAATGGATGGCCCCTACCCTGCCCGGCGCTCTGGGCTTCACCCTCCAGGCCTCTCCGCCCCTCAGAAGGAGCCCGAGTCAGCACCCTCGGGGTCCATCCCCAGAGGACATCGTCCACCTGCATCCAGGCAGATGACAACTGAAGTCCCATCAGGCCTACCCGAAAGGTTGGCCACCCAGCCCCGGGCTCCGCCCCCCGCGGGTGAGCGGTGTATCTCTTGCAGGGGAACGTCCACTCGCCAAATGGAAGGTCAGCTCTCAGCCGGGCCAGAGCCCTGGGAGGGCCGACTGGTAACTTGTTTCCAGTTCACGGGTCCCTCCGGGTCCTGAGGTCAGGCCCCTCCAGGCGTCTCGAGGCCAGACCTTCTGTCTCTGAATAAACAGGCGGTGGAAAATCGCCCACAGACACACACACACACACACACACACACACACACGTACGTGCGTGCTTGTGCAAAATTATTCTCTCCGCCACCCCATGACATGAATGCGATACACAAACAGACCTGGAGATTCACATACTTCCCCTACAGCCCCGCGTAATACACCTGCATGGACATCTGCCCACCTACGCCCTCCCACATGACACAGCTTAAGGTGGGCCTGCACACCCTCGCAGCAGGTGCACGCTCCTACCTAACGCACGCTCACGCGCAAACACGCTTGCACAGGTAACGGGGCAGTCCCACACTTATGCAAAGTCACACGCACACTCTCCACACAGACATACGTCCACACGTGTAGAAATACCCCCATACGTCCACACTTGTACAATATGCATCTGGAAACCTTCATATGCCCCAAATAGGCAGACACGCACACGTGTATCCACATACACGCACATTCACAGACATCCATCCTTAGACACGTGCCCGTTGGTCCCGTGCATGCAGACACACGTACGTCATATACAGGAATCCACATGGGCACAGCCCCCACGTACCGAGTCAAGGGTAAAATGTACCCATTTCTGCCAACACGAACCCCAACATACAGAAACTTGCACACCTGTGTGTACCCATATGCCATATGTACACACATACCCCCCCACACACACACACACACATAACTCGAGATCTTTCTGGACCTGATCCTCTCTGCACATCACAGCGTCTGCTGAAACTCTCATTTCCTGCTTGGAATATCCTAGCGAAATGTCCTATCACGACGCACTTCATTTTGGGAAGACACTGGACTGGGTGAGCTCTGGGCGTTGCCGGCATCCATTCGGCAGCCTCAGTGAGACTGATAAATGCTTTATTTCTTTGCAGGCATTATCGCGCCTCCTCCCAGGGCTTTTCTTCTCCTACCCAGAAATTCTCTCTCCCTCTCTGTCCTTACACTGCCCATTATTTATATCTGTGCCAACACCTTTCGGGGCGCCTGGGTGGCTCAGTCCGTCAAGCGTCCGACTTCGGCTCATGTCATGATCTCACAGTCCGTGGGTTCGAGCCCCGCCTTGGGCTCGGTGCTGACAGCTCGGAGCCTGGAGCCTGCTTCGGATTCTGTGTCTCCTTCTCTCTCTCTGCCCCTTCCCCACTCGGTCTCTGTCTGTCTCTCTTGTTCTCTCTCAAAAATAAACATCAAAAAAATAAATAAATAAAGGCCAACACCTTTGCCCTGTGTCAGAGTCTTCTGGAGACTGGGCTCCCAGAGGGCAGAAGACGTGTTTAAATTGTTTCCTTTTCCCTGGGGCTGGGCTTTCTGATCCCCGGTACCTGCGGGCGCTTAATAAAAGCAAATCCAAACGACTGCTGTTTTGATGCTTCAGTGTATGAGCATGTATGATCGATCTCAAGACGTTCATCAAGCCTTCATCAAGCAAGCCCGCCAACCAGCACCTTCCGGTAGATGGCAAACTACCATATTTCCTGGACTCGAACTTTCCCCTGCAGACGGACCTGCCACTATTTTGTACCTCACCAGGGAACGGGAGGCAACGCTGTCGTTCAGTTTAAAAATGCGTTTCCTTCGTCACTTGGCATTTTTATTTTATATTCATTGAAAGAGCCCTTTGAGATTTATGTAGATATGTATTTTCTTTTTTTTTTTTTCCAACTTTTTTTTTTATTTATTTTTGGGACAGAGAGAGACAGAGCATGAACGGGGGAGGGGCAGAGAGAGAGGGAGACACAGAATCAGAAGCAGGCTCCAGGCTCCGAGCCATCAGCCCAGAGCCTGACGCGGGGCTCGAACTCACGGACCGTGAGATTGTGACCTGGCTGAAGTCGGACGCTTAACCGACCGCGCCACCCAGGCGCCCCTGTAGATATGTATTTTCATCGCCTACCACGCTGGTGCATGCTTAAAAAGAGACACCTAAGCAAAATAGATCGATTGTGGGTTTCCTTACACGTTTCTAACGGAGTCCAAGATTTTCAGATCGCTTTTCAATTTTTTTAAATTTTTTATTTTCTTGTCTCTGTTCAATGTTTATTTTTGAGAGAGAGAAAGAGAGACGCACTTCTCTGTTAGTTCTGGAATTTTCTTTCAAGGTGCTGCCACTCATTTGCAAGTTTGGGTGCTAGTACTCTCTTGATCTTACCAGAAGGTGCCCCGCGAGGTTCTCAGACATAACCAGGGCACGCACACTGGATGGGAATTGTCTGTTTTCCAGCAGGCCTACCCCGGCAGACAGAACAGGGACTGTTTTATTTGCTGTCTTTGGCTCATCACAGGTAATCAAAATAAAGAACGTGCCCAGGACAAACTAAGGGAGTGGTAAGGCATCTCTGGGTCCTCCCGCATACCTGAGTGGCTCCCTGGGCCAGCGGGCACCTTCTTTCATCACGAGACTGCGATGACCACAAGAAGGGAACTGGCATCCTCTCAGACTCTTCTGGATGACACCTGCCTCAGGAAAGCAGGTGGAGAGGAAACCAGGAGGTATTCGGGCAGAGTGGTCTAACACTCCATCCCTGCCTAGTTTCCCCTCTGAGTTCTGCCCCACTATGTGGCTGGACGGCGACAAGTTACAGCATCTCAGTCTCCTTGTCTGCTGGAGGGGTGTAGACACATTCACTTCACAGGAATGCCTTGAGAGTCACCTAGAGTTTTCTTCCCTCTCTTTTAGTTGGAAGACAGCAGGACGCTCTCAGGGGCATTTTTTAAAAATGTTTATTTATTTTGAGAGAGGGAGAGAGAAAGTAAACAGGGGAGGAGCAGAAAGAGAGAGAATCCCAAGTTCTGTGCTGCCAGCATAGAGCCCGACTCAGGGCTCCATCCCATGAACGGCGAGATCGTGACCTCAGCTGTAACCAGATGCTTAACCGACTGAGCCACTCAGGTGCCCCGTCAGGTGCATTTTTTTAAAGGCCCAGGTGGTTCTGTGGTGCATCGGCATTTAGGATCATGGAGGAATAGCCAATACGTGCAAAACGCTTAGTAAAAATACACGATGTCGTTATTATTTGTTTGTTTCACCAACGTTTCGCTCCTCCTCCGCCACGCCCCAAATTCCTGCACCCAGGACACGTTAGTGAAGGACAGATTCAGCACAAGAACATGTTAATTAGAGCGGGGATCTGAAACCCAGGCCTGTCTGGCTCTCTCCCCCCCCCTTCCCTCCCATCCCCTCCCATCCCCTCCCCTTCTCTTCCCTTCCTTCCCCAACCAAGTATTACAAGCAAATAAAATCATAGAGAAAAATGTAAAGGGCGCTATGTTTCCAACATTCAGAGTTTTCCAGTTCATTATGCATTCAATCAACAAATATTTATTAAGCACCTGCTCTGTGTAGACCCACAAGGCAGTAGATGGACCAAACAGCCCTGGCTTCACGGAACTTCCATATTTGCTTTGGATTTTTCTCCCCCCACCCCCCCCCACCCCCGAGAATGACGTCATTACTAACATAACACAAAGCTCCCCATCAGCCCTTCCTTCTCCTGTTTCCCTCCCACCCAGCTGGGACATAAAAACTACCCCAACGGTTGCAGTGATGAACCCACAGGCTTCTCTCACATTTATTCATTAATGCCTTATAGCGTTGCTTTGTAGGTTTTCGAGCTTTTTATACACAGTGTCATTATATAATTATATATATATATATATTCCGTACATCATATAACATATCTATTTCGCTCACTATTTTGTTCTGCAATCATCCAGGTCAATGCATATAGCTTTTTGGTTCCACTGGGTAGAGTATTTAATTATAGGACGCCGTAACTGTGGGTTTAACGGTTCGTTCTCTTCCTGAGGGACACCCACCTTGTTCGCCCGTTTCTAATGTATGCAGTGCCACAGTGGACATCTTCCTATGTGTCCACCAAGACCTGCCCATACGCTTAGGAGTATGATTGCTGAGTCATTCAATCCTCACTTTAGCTTTGCAGGCTACATCTAGATTGCCCTTCACCTTGGGTGGAAACCAACCTACTCTCCCAGTGGCAGACTATCTGTCGCTCAACCACACTTGTCTTTCAATTTCTGTCAAGCAGGTGGGTCTGGGGCGGGGGCGTGGGAAGATCTAGAGGGAAGTAATTCTCTTCTTTTGTTTATAATTAACACCTGCTGGGTTGTTAGTGAGAGTGGACATCTTTGCTGATTTTTATCGGCTTTTTGGATTTCCTTTTGCTGGGAAATGCTTGTTCTTACCCTGGTTCCGTATTTAAGAAGCAGCTGATTTAATGTATCATTAGGTCCGAGCTCTTGGCCGCTCCACCGGCCGGCTTCTCCGACGGAGAAAAACAAATGTGTTTGATAAAGGGAGTCAGAGGCAGCAACCTTCTTCCTCCAAGGGCCGAGAAAAAAGAATCTCTTATTGACTGGCTTCTATCACTCATCTGATTAAAGGTACCACTTACTTCCAAATGCTTAGAGCTGGGGCCGGAGCCATTCATAAAACTCATATTGAACGATCGGCTTTCACAAAGTTTGCCTTAATGTTTTTGCACGGTATTGATCTGCGGGGGGAACTATAAAAATTGACACCAGAATAAACTTTGAAAGACGGCTCTCGCTCTGCCGAACCGGGATCAATGCAAATCGACCGGGGCGATGAGGGAGGGGGAGAGACAACCCCTTCTCCATTAGCTGCTCCCCACTCGACCAGCAAAACTCTTCTGGGTCTTTCCCGGCTGGGCTTAGGGATGCAAACGCAGAGGCAGTGGTGATCAGGGGAAGCAGAGGAGAAGGTCCTCACCCTGAAAGGGGAGATGCCTTAGTCAGCAGTGCCCGGGAAATGTCATTTTCCCTTAGAAACCTCTTTCCCCCACTGTGGTGGGAGTTATGAGTGAAGAAGCCTTGGAGAGGAGGGAGTAAAATGAGCATTTACTGAGCACTCACTGTATGTCCCAGGTGTCAGCGCGGGACTCTTTGCAAACACTCAGGAGGCAGTGTAAGGTTAGCACCACCAATAACTGCCAGATGGCTGGGGCACCGATGTGGCTCAGTTGGTTAAGCATCTATCTCTTGATTTTGGCTCAGGTCGTGATCTCACGGTTTGGTGCGTTCGAGCCTGTGTCGGGCTCTGTGCATGGAGCCTGCTTGGGATTCTCTCTCCCTCTCTCTCTCTCTCTTCCCCTCCCCACCCCACTGGCACACTTGCTCTCTCTCTCACTCTCTCTCTCAAAATAAATAAACTTAAAAAAAATTTTCTAACTGCCAGATGACCTCAGACAAGTGACCTTTGGGAACTTCCGTTTACTCCCGTGAAACGCAGAGCGTTGGGACAGCTGCCCTACAGGACTGTCTTCTGGTTTCAAGGGGTCAGCAGGGTGCCTAAAGCAGAGTGTGAACCTGTAGAATGTGTTTTATTACCCCAGTCGGTCCTAACAGCAGCCCGGCCCTTAGAACATGGTCATCCCCACACTGAGGAGGTAGAGACAGAGGCTCAGAGACGTTAAGCGACTTCCCCAAGATCACACAGCCAGCAAGTGACAAAGTTTGAACTCTGGGCCCTCTACGTCCCAAACCCATGCTCCCTCCCTGAGAGCACACTTCATAATTATTCATCTCGGGGTCGGGGAAGCACACGGCTCTCGGATGAAAGGCACGATGGCTCCCAGGGTCTGCGTGAACTGTGGGTGACTCGAGGCCTCCTTACATCATCTGTCACCCCGAGATGAGCACCGTCAGCCAACCCGGGGAGACCTCAGACAGAGGGTGCTGTCTTTGCGGAGGTTTGGAAGTCAATTCGAAGGAGGTGCGCGTGGTCAACGTAGGAAGCGGCAGTGAGATCATAAAGGCGTCATAAGCACTGACTCATTCCGACAGTGCAGACGGAGGCCTTACTGTATGTGGGGCCCTGGGCTAAGGGCCAAGGAAACAACGCTGAACATCGCTGACGTGCAGAGAGAGGTACAAACAGTCACGACACAGAGTGAGGGATGAACTGACGGGAGGCCACGTGGGGCGGGATGTGGGAGCAGAGGAAAGGCTCCCCGGCTTAGAACCCCAGCCCAGCTTTCCCAGAAGGGCCTCTCGATTAGAAATGAGAAGGGCTCAAAGATCATCTTAAAACGCAGGCTCAGAGGTACTTTCTTTAGGGACTCTGATTCAGTACTCGGAGGGTGGGGAGAAGGGAACTGTCCCCAGGTGAGCGGACAGTCAGGTTTGGCAACCTCTAGGCCAGCTGACTTCCTAAGATAGTCTTTCTCAGCCCTGGCTGCACCTTAGAACTACCTGGGATGCTCTAGAGAAATCCCAGTGGCCAGACCCGCATCCGGATAAAGCGAACTCGTTTCCGGGGCCGGGGGGGGGGGGGGGGGGGGGGGGGGCCCGGGCATCGGCCTCCTTGCAAGTTTCCCCAGTTGATTCTGATTCACAGAGAAAGTTAGGAATCACGGCTTTAGAAGGCAGGTGCAGTGTTTGGACCAGCAAGCAGGGAAACATCGGGCTGCCTTGAACTTCCTTTGAACGAGTAAGAAGGCTAACAGCATGTATTAGGCACTTCCTGCGTACCAGCCCCTTTCCCACCTGCCAGTGAACTGACTTAATCTCTACAATGTCGGGGCATTACCGTCATTTCTGTTGCCCGGATGAGGCCGTCGAGACTCAGAGACGTTGAGTTGCAGCCCTGAGTCACAGAGCTCAGATGACTCCCACCCAGCGCACCCCCTCCAAACGTCCCTGGACGTGTGTGGCCACGGCGACGGTAAGAACATCACAGGGCAAAGAGAGGAGGGCAGTGGCTCTCTCAAACTTATTCCTGGGCCACCGGCCAAGTATGGCAAGGAATATCTCGCTCTGGACATAGGCGGAGGTTGGAGTTGGCGGGGCGGGGGGCCAGGAGGGAGCTTCCTGGGTGTTAATGGATGCCACGTGAGCAGAAACACCCCACGGTTAAGAGCGCATTTATTATCTCCATCTCTCCCACCAGAAAATTTATGACCTTCCAGTTCTGACTTGAAAACACACAGCACAGAACCATCAGCAGCCGCTTCCCGGAGCCTCTTCTTTCTAGTTATTTATTTATTTATTTTTTTCCCTTTCTCTCGGGCCCGTGGCGTTTGCTTTCTCCACGTACCCTGCTTCGGTGGCAGCTGGGAGAGAAAACTCCCTCCCGGAGCTGGGGTTGGGCGGCGGGGGGGGGGGGGGGGGGTGTCGTCACTTACTGGGGAGACTCAGGGGCTGAAGGTTCCTCCCCCCACCCCCCACCATAAATAACCTTGATCCCTCCCCAACCCACAAATCACTCCAGATTTTTGGAGTAAATAGTAATTGCTGTGTTTTTCCCCCGTGGGCATAGCTGAGGGTATATGTACGAGCGTGTGTGTGCTTTGCTTATTTATTTATTTATTTATTTATTTTTTTGAGCCTTGTAAAAGCTTCTGTTCCACCCACCAATTCTAAACACTCTCTTAGAGGGATTTAAAGCCTCTGGAGTCAGGGGCTTGGAAAAGCACTGTAGGCTGGAGATTTGCTGTGGCTCCAGGGACCCCAGAGATGCACCAGCTCAGTTCAGGGCCGGAGGAATGTTCTTCTATGGTTTTGCATTGGGGACAGACACTGTGACATCCTTAATATCCTCCCCCACTAGTAGGATCTGTACAGCCCTGTTCCCTCTGATCTCTCCTCCACACCAGCCGGCCCTGGAATGACCTTTCTGAGCCTCTGGTCTGACCGTCGTACAATGCTAATCACTATTTCCAGTTCCTGCCTTCACACCTCCTAGGGTCCTTCCGTCTCTGAGTTCCTCCTAAGCAGATCTGGGGACAGGGATTTGGATGTAGGTATTTTATCTGAGGGATGCGAGCAGGAGAGCGGAGGGAGGGTTGGGACGGTGAGCCAGAGGAAGGAGGAGCGTTAGAGCTGGTTAATACTGTCGGTCCCTGGGGCTCAGTCCCCCGGGGAAGCTCAGGCCATCTGTGTAGAACACGCCTCTGGCCACAGAATTTTCCCCTCCTTGATTTGTTTCGAGTAGCCTCGGAGGGTGTTCCCTCCTCTGCCCTTCTGGGTTGTGCCTGTGCCTGGCTGAGCAAGCCTTTCGCAGCTTTGGAGGATGCACAGCACAGACAAGGCGACGCGAGGTGGATGTGGGGTGCAGAGGCAGGATCCCGGGGGTGTGGGGTGGGTCATGACCCTCACCTGCCACCCCCCTGGTCACTTTTAGGATAGAGCCCAAACTCCTTAACGTGACTCAAAGCCTCTTCAGGATCTGACCCTGTCTGAAGTTTCCAGCCTCACTTCTTTCTCTGGCTTTCTCTCCATCTGGAGCCTTCCGTTCTGGCAGCGTTGAGCTCTCCCCACACCCACCAGAGTCAAATCCTACGGGATGGGACTGGTGCTGTGGGCACCAAGACTTGGCAGGTACTCAGTAAGTGTTGACTAAATCGATGGGTTGAAACGTGTCATTCTGCGTAAAAGGCCCTTTTGGTGGGCTTTCCTCTTTCCCAGTTGGGACACAAATCCTTCACCCCTGGTCTCAACGCACCTCCTGTCTGGGTAAAGAATAACGCTGGGGTACAGTGGCAAATGCAGGGAGTTCGGGGTCAGAACGCCTGGGCCTCGGAACTTTCTGGAACGAGAACTTGCCGCTTGTTGGCTCCATGACCTGGAGGGCGCCCTCCCCCTCTGCAGCTGTCTGGAGGGGGTCAGACTCCACTTGACCGGACTCTCATTCCGCCATGGCTTTCCTTCTCGGACAGCAGAAGCGGTGGCCGCATGGTGTGCTGGGCGATTACTGGGTCCCACGTGTCTCCACTGTGCTCTGCGCTCGGGGACATTGACCTGCATTGCCTGTCCCGATGGCTCCCGTGCCCTGTGGGTTCCGGGTGGGCTCAACCAAAGGAGAACATTGGTGGGAAATCAGAAAGGGAGTACAACGTTAGGGTGTTTGTTCCGCTGACCCTCCCGTGGCAGGATTGCGGTGGGGTGGGGATCAGGGCTGCTATTAACTGTCCCTTCCCAGAACCGCACTCCTTCTGCCTTCTGACCACCTCTCTCTGGCCCCGGGGTGGCAACAGCACCCCGCTTCGCTAGCCTTGTGGGACTGCGCCTTCCCTTGTGAGCTCCTCAGCCTTTCTTACCCCCCCCCCGTCATTAGCCCTTTACTTACCGCTGCTCAAATCACCCAACTTGGGGTGCCTTCTCCTCCCCACCACGATCCCCACCCGTGGTCCATACCTGTCGATGATGTAGAGGTGAGCCACGAGAGGAGGGTCACTTGCCGTCACGAGGACTCCCAGGCCCCGTCTCGCACTGAAATACCCTAGGGGAACCAAGGCATCCCCTCGGGGCAAGAGGGCGAGAGCGAAGGCAGCACAGAACAGTGTGGGATGCCAGCGAGGAGCTCGGGTCTGGAGTCAGACAAACCCTAGGTGCGGTTGCCACATCCGTGTGGTGTGGATAGATGTATCCCTGTGGCAGGGCTACGGGGAGGACAAAGCGTGTGTGTAACACATTCAGCACTGAGCGGGCAGGTGGAGACACTCGTCATGAGATGCACGGGATCGCCGCTCCACTCCCAGTGCCACCTGCCACGTTATGGTTGTAGACATCCTTGTGCGTCTTTGTCTGGCCGTCTTTCCAATTAAAAGCTCCACGAGGCTGGGGTTTCTGTCCTACCTACTTCTCTTTTTTTAACGTGTATTTATTTATTTTGAGAGAGGGAGAGAGAGCGTGAGCAGGGTGGGGTGGGGGGCAGAGAGAGAGGGAGAAAGAGAATCCCGAGCAGGCTCTGCTCTGTCAGCGTGGAGCCCGATGCGGGGCTCGCTCTCACGAACCACGAGATCACGACTTGAGCCGAAATCAAGAGTCAGACGGTTAACTGAGCTGCCTAGGTCCCCCGTTTGCCTTACACACTTCCATAACGCCCTCAATGCCAAGCTCAGGGCTCGGCAGACAGGAGACCCTCACGATGGGTGGAAGGAGACCAGCATGTCCCGGGAATCCGGTATTATTCTCATGTTGAAGATAAAATATGGAGACTTGAATGACTGGTGAGCTTAACGAGGGCACACAGCTTGAATTTAGAACTGATTTGAACTGACGGACCCCACCACCTCCCTGTGCTGTTTTACACGGACACACCTGCTGATGCTTTGACCCCTCTGATGAGGACAAAGACACCAGTGATAAAAATCTTCATCGGGTTATGTGAGATTGTAAAGCAACAGAAACCCATTCTGGCTACCCTGTGCACAAAAAAGGTTTTATTGTTCAGAGAAGCAAGTCTTGCCCAAAGGAGCAGAACCAGATGTCAGAAGGGACAGGGAACTTGTCAAGGGCGGGATCTGAGTAGCAGGAAGCGATGGACGGGCCCTCCCGGGAGCTGCTTTGAAAGTAAACGAGCGCCATTAGGATCTGGCCTGTGAATAACTCTGCTTAAGATTCAGATCCTGGGGAGGAAATGTCTGATTAGCTCGGCTTGGGTCACGTGGCCTCTTGGCAGAAGGCAGGGATGGATTGATGGGCTTTGAGACCGCATGCAATGGGGGTGGGTGGGGTTGGTTTCCAGAAGGGAAAACCAGGGGCCTGAGATGAGAAGGGAAGGAAAGAGACCCCAGATTGGTCCCAAACAGCTGATGTCCCCTGCAGTGATGGTATCAGCTGTCTCTCCACAGTACATAACATTTGCTGGGTCTTTCCACGTGTTACAGGGCTGCTGCGTACAGTTGTGCGGTCTGTGCCCTGCTCAAGGCCATTTGGCTGAGACAACGCAGGGCTGCTGAGTCCCAGCCTGATCTCTGCTAGCCAAGTGGCCGCATCTACCCACAGGAAGGGAGCTCTTTCGTGATGTGCAAAACTACACTAGGCACTTTGTATAAGTCATCGTATTTAATCCTCTTAACAACTCTGAAAGGTAGATTAAAGACAGTAACAAATCCTTTGTTTCTCCTGCCAGCAAGGAGCTAGTCTAATCCCTGGGGGACGGGATTCATCCTATTTGCATCATTGACGGGTGGTATCGCTTTCCCCACCCCTTGAATCTGGAACCACCCCAGTGACTTGCTGATCAACTAAACGGTGGGGCTAATGTCCTAGGATTTCCAGGGCTAGATCAGAAGACTCCTTGCTGCCTTTTATCTGGGTTTCTCGGACCCCTGTGCCACCATATACGCGGTCCGGCTATCACATTCTCTTGGTCAGTTGCCGAGCTCGGATCCAGGGGGAGGAGCAAAGACATGACCCCCTCCTGGGAGGAGGGCCGAACAGTGTGCGCACTTCCTCAATCTACCAAAACGTGAGTTGAATTCATTCGACCAATATTTGTCTGTTGCGCACCTACTCTGTGCCAGACCTTGGCATAAACCCTGGGGAATATCGTGGTGAGCAAAACGGAAAAGGTTTCCTTCCGCATGCCGGTCAGAGTCTGTGTTCCGGCGGGAATAAATGGATTCGTGAACTGGCAAGAAAAGTTAAACGTGTCTGGTCTGCAACTTTCAGCCTGATGCATGTGCCCCATAAAATCACCTCGCTGTGGTACAACACTGGAGAGATTTCGAAGTTGCAAGAGGCAGCGTTCCGCCTCCTTCTTTCCGAGAGAGGCCCTGCACGTCGCCGGGCTTGGGAGCAAGGTGCTGCCTACGGTTCTCCGGGTTGACTCAGGTCCCCTGTCAACTAACTCCGGATTGAGGAACCTGCCTAGTGGGACTCACAAAGAAGGAGGGCACTCAGGGAGGGAGTGGGGTTGCATCATTGTGACTCAGGCCAGCCAGCGTCCACATGGGAACTGAGCTGCAAGCTTCGGGATCCATATGGGGAGGTTACTTTGGGCCCGAGGGTTGGGGCTGGGTAGCGCTGAGGAATTTCACACGTGGTGCAGCCAGCCTGGGTTCTGTTCTGGAATAACGCATGTCAGTGGCGGGGGAAACTCGTGAGTCACAGAGCTAATCTGAGCTCCTTTGACCCGGGTGCCGAAGAGATGAGCAAAAGCCAGACTTCAGCGCCATCCAAGTGGTTGAATGACAAAATGAACAGTTTCAACGGGAGCAAAAGGCTGAATCACGCAGGCCATTGCCTTCCCTTGCCTGAGTCAGGCGTAAAGGATTAAGTGTGCTATTTTGGGGAGTTCCTAAGTGCTCCCTCGGAGGGTTTCCAGCAGAGGTGTGTGAGTTCCCATTAACTCCTTTCGAGTTACAGTCCATTTATTTTTTTTTTTTATTTCCATTATCGGGCAGCCGACCAATTACTATTTGTTGAGATCTAACTCCGAGCCCCCGTAGATGCGTTTTGTATTAATCACCTAGGTTTACTTTTCTCCGGATGTGTTTTGCAGAACAGTAACTTTCGATCATGCTTCATAGGTGGTCAGGGGCGAGGACGTGGGGAGGGGTGGTGACATGCATAAAAAAAGAAAATTCCCATCACCAAATACACCGGGGGAAATACTTGGTTACTTTTTTCTTCTACCGATTCCTGCACTCCAGAATTTTAAGGTTTCCAATGTGCTCGTGTACGTTGAAAATCTCTAAAAGGGATTTCGATGATTAATTTTCCCCCAAACTCATTTTAGGCCTAGAACCCCCTCTTGTAGAGCAAAGGAATTGTGTTTTTGACGAAGATGCTTTGACAAATACTGTCCTTGAATTACCAACTTAGAAAAATTGTTTCCGGGCACCTGGGTGGCTTAGTCGGTTAAGCGTCTGACTGGCTCAGGTCATGGTCTTGAGGTTTGTGAGTTCGAGCCCCACGTCGGGCTCTGGGCTGACAGCCCGGAGCCTGGAGCCTGCTTCGGATTCTGTGTCTCCCTCTGTCTCTGCCCCTGCTCGCACTCTGTCTGTCTCTCGCAAAAATAAAGAAAAATTCTTTCCAATTATGGGTGCCCGATTCACTGGAGAGCTTGCTATAAAAATGCAAATTCCCACCCCAGATGTCAAAATTGGGTAGGTCTTGGGTGAGACTCGGAAATATTCATTTGATAATCATCTCAGGTGATTCTGATATGGGTGATTCACGACGCCCACTGGGCGCTGAGAAGTGTCTTGTCACACAACGAGTTTTTGTAGAGTTGGGAGACTGGCCCGGACTCCCTGTTCAGAAAAAAGAAATCTGCCCATCATCTGCCGAGGCATGCAGGGCCTCATATGCATTAGAGGTTTCCATAACTAGGTGTTCAGGGGTGGTATCGAACTCATGGATAGATATGGAAAAACTAGATGACTAAATTAATGAATATATGTCCCTTATTCTAGTCCCTTATACCTCTTTTGATGCAACCCAAGAGCATCAAATTTGCGTTGCTGAGTTCCTCTGATGACAAAGAAAACCGAGGTCCAGAGAAGTTCAGTAATTTGCTCGAGGTCCCACAGCGAGTTAAGGGTTGAGTCATCGTTGTAAGTCGGTTGTTTCCCATCGCAGACTCCAGCATCTCCGTCCCACAGCCCCCCTTGGACTCTAGAGCCCGACTGGATTGTGGTTCGTGGATCTTTCGCTTTTCAACTGGGTAGCATCGAACCACTCCCATGACCTCTCTGGGCCTCAAGTGTAAAGTGAAGAAAATATTAAGTTGCTTGGTCACATCCCTCGGCATGGTGCCCAGCATGCGCTAAGCCCTTCGTAAGTATTGACTGACTACTACCGGTAATAATATCGATAACCGTTGAGTGGTGCGTAAAAGAGGAGACCAGTACCTGTTGAGAAGGAAAATGAATCCCCTTTTGTTGGATAACAATGCCACACTCAGAAATCCGTAAGGTTTGGCTTTCCTGGTGTGGCCGGGTGTGGCCGGAGTGCAGAGGCCCAGAATCCCAGAGTAGGAATGAGCTCTGGAATTCACCTGATCCAACAGCCAACCCTCCGTAGAGATGCCCTGTGAGAAAGCCCCAGCGGCCCCGTCTACTCTCAGCTTATCACCTCCGCCGACCGTGAACTCACCACCTCGTGAACAAGCCCAGTTGCTCCCTAGAAAAATAAGTGATTCTGAGCACTGTTCCCCGGTGCTGGCCAAGCATCACTGCTTCCAGAAGCTGTTCCTCAAGAAAAGAGCTCTGCGTCCAGATAAGCTCGTGTGATGTCACGTGCTCTAACCGCTTCCCTTCCTTAGAGATCCCTGTAATGTCTATCGTCATGTCAAAGGCTCTGAGAAGTCCTGCAGTTGAGAAAGAAAAAAAAGTTAATCTTTGTGGACCCCAAGGCCCTCTCCAAACTCATTTGACCAAAAAAAAAAAAAACCCTACAGACAGCCCGTAGAGCTTTATCCCCCCTGTGGAATCACTTTGAGGCCTTCTCCTATGTTAGAAAGTAGTTCCTAAGTGATTTTTTTTTTTTTTTTGGCAATCATGCTGAGAAGACGTTGGTCCGGAATCATTGGAGTTGAAATACTGCTCTTGTCCTTCTGAACGTCGATACTTCCCACATCCAGTGCTGGTCACAGCTGGCACACACAGGTGCAGGGGGACCGATGGGTCACAGCTGGTGTGTATTCCGATTGGCCCGTGTCTGGACCATACTGCTTGCGAAATATTGTGCATATCGCTTCTGCTGACCGTTCCTTATTTCTTGAGCCGGTCGTCTCTCAAAACCCGCCAGCCTCCTTCCCTGGCTGCTATCGCGCCCTCCTCTTCTCTCGGGGACCCTCCACTCAGCTCAGACGCTGCATCTGCCCTCAGCTTGCTTCTCGAGCTAGCCAGTGACTTGAGTTTCTCCCTCCTGTCCCCCGAAAAAAGTGTGCCTGGGAGGAGAGGTTGGTGGGAAGCCAGAGGGCCCGGCACGGTGTTGGTGCTCCCAGGTTGCTATTTGACCTTGAGATTCAAGCATGTGTGAGCACACACACACACACACACACACACCCCTGCCAGACTCCCCCAAAGCAGATACCCAACCCTCGCCCCTTCCCTGTTGCGGCGGGGGTCTCCCTCCTCTGCACCAGGCGAAGCCACTTAGAGAATTTCCAGAGCCCTTGCTTGGGGAGGGGAGGAAGGTTAAAAGTGTACACGTAGCATTCTTTCTGGCTCCGCTCAGAAGCCGTCAGGGCAAAGGGAGTGGGGTTTCTGGTTTCAAAGGAAGCCCGGGTAAAGCTGCTTCTTTTCGTTGCAACCCCTCTTAGGAAAATGGAGCGCTTTCTTTCTTTTTTTTTTTTTCCTTGTGCAAGCAGCACCATAAATCACGAGCTCTCCTTCGGTCCTGTGAACGGGGGCGGGATTAGGGCTGTTGGGTCGGATTTGTTTGAGTGTGTGTCTTTTGGTCTTTATCGCCCTCCCCCTTCATAAACATCAGCTTGTAAGTTCCCATCCTCCAGAGGACGCACCGAAGGCATCACGTTAAATATTTAGAACAGGAAACCGCCTCATGCCGCTGGATGGGAAAAAGCAATCTCAGGAAAGGCGCTTGTGTGCGGGGGTGGGGGGGGGGTGTCTCTCCCTGGACCCCGTAAGGGAGAAGACACCCTTCTGATACCCGGAGTGTCACCCCAAACTCTTCCCGAGGAAAGCGAGAGGCTTGGCAAGGCCGGCAGGTGAGGGCTTGGCTGGGAAGATGTCTCCTTGCAGCAAGGTTTTGTAGGCCAGGGATAATCGATAAAATACATTTTTAATAGCCTTTTTCTTGTGAGTAAGGTGGTTGTGAAGGGAGGAAAAGCACGGTCTGCCAAGTCATCTGCCAAAGCACCACCCGCGTCCAGGTGCTTGCTGGTGTTGAAATGCAGCACTGCTCGCGGTGCTTTCCTGTGCACAATCTTCTATGGCTCCCTACTGCCCAGGGAAGAAAGGTCAGGTTGCCACAAAGGGAAGAGAAGACACTTCAGGACTTGGCTCGAGTCCGTACTTCCTTTTCTCGTCATCAAAATTCTCATCCCTTCTCTTACTATCGATGCATTTTCACGTCTCATATCCTTTTTATATTTTCTGCTCTCTGTGGCTAGAGTGATGTGTGCTTCATCATCCCTTCATATTCCCGGAAGGGTCTGGCCTGACGGGTATCAGTTTAGAATGCTTTCATAATAAATAGCAATAACCAGTAAAGAAGATACCTCAACTTGTGGCACTGAGAAGTCAAGGTACAAGGGACTTCAGGTAAGGCTAGATCCAGCAGCTCAAGCAATGGCAGGGAGGGCTCAGTTTCTCCCCTCTCTCTCTCCCCACGGGAACTCTTAGATCTCCCTTACCCGCAGTAGAGTAGTTCTACCAGGTCTAGACCTCATATACTCACCCCGTACCACCCAAGAGAAAAGAGATTCCCTTCAAGTAACTCCTTTACAAGTCTTGGGACTCATTCCTTCAATGGCCCAAATCCATTGGCCATTGGCCCAAGAATGAGTCTTGGGACTCATTCTTTCAATGGCCCCTCCACCAATGACTGGGACTGAGGGGATCATATCTATTTGTCTTTATACATGCCATTCTCTCTGTATGAAATACTTTCTGTAAAACTCCTATTCAACCCTCAAAACCTGGGCCAGATATCCCATAATGTCGTTAGGCTTCCCGGTCCATTCCAACCTCTCCCAGGTGACTGAGTGACTCTTTCTGCCATGTTGCCAATGCCCTCTGATTCTTTTCCTTTGTGCACCTGGCACATCGCCTCATGGTTGCATTTTTAACATGTGTGACTTCCCCCGTGAGTTCTTCTAGGATACTGACCACCCTGGCTTTATATCAAGAGCCCGTATGTTGACTCAGGTACCGTCAGACACACAGAAGGTCTAGAAATACCCGCTGAATGAATGTAGGTACAGTGTTCACGGACATCTGGTGTTATCACACCTCGGTTTTGAGTCATCAGGCAAGGTAGAGGTTCTTGAACTCTCCGAATTAGTTTCGGCTGAGAGCTTGAGTTGATCTTAAGATATGGCACTTCCCTGGCAAGCCCCACCTCACTTTTGCAACACACACACACACACACACACACACACACACACACACACACATCCATACGCACACACACGCACACACACTCACACACATCCCTCTCAAGGATCGTCTCAGGATAGACTCCGTCCTGAAAACCTAATCCCAGGCTGGTTCTAAACATGGATGGAATATAGGTCAGACTCTCAGCAGGATGCAGGTGGGAGCCCCCAAATAGGGTAATTTAGGGAGGGTTTAACAGAGGAGTGTTTACAAAGGTGTGGCTGGCTTACAAAAGTGTGAAGCAGGCCAGAATTAGCAATAACAGGACGCTGTTAACAACCTCGAAGGGATCCGGAGAAGAGAGAGCTGGATACGGACTGGCATCTCATAGAAGCAGGGGCTCCGGAGGAAGGGGAGACAGACAAATCCCAGCGTTCCGGCAGGGAGGAAACCAGGGAATAAATACTCGATCTCTTTCTTCTCCCGCCGGGGGCTGCCATTGCCCAAACTCAGGCCGACAGCAGGGAACCAGGGACCTGCTGAGCTAGTCGGCACGGCTCAGCCTCCTGGGACAGACAGCAGAGCGCAGAAGGGCGGACGGGCACACGGAAGACGTCCACGGGGTGAGGTCCTGGAAAATGAAGCCGCGATTAGTAGGGGCCACCGGGGTTTCCTACACCTGCTAAAATGGCCTCGTTGCTTCTTTCCGGATCAGGGAAGAGTGCGGACTGTCTGCCTTGGTTTCAACTCGATATCTGACAAGAGTTTCCATGATGTGTCTTTTTGGAAAAGACGGCTAAGGGTGGGCCACACGTCTGAACCGATCCATGGGCTTCCTCGCAGATTGGATGATGACAACGCAGTGGCAGTGACTGAAGACGCGGAGACGGTCAGAGGGATGGCTGTGAACCCGGACCACGGGCTCCGTCCGCAGCCCCGCCTGCTGATGTTACCAATGCGCTGGTTGAAAACGGAAGACCTCTCTGTTCATGATGCTTCCCAGGGATCAAAGGTTGGGAGAACTCCCTAGCAATCTGGAGAACAGACCAGAATGGCAAATGGATGCAGTGATGAGCTGAGTTAAACGAAGCTGAGTGAGGTCTTGAAGCTCACAACGTGAAACGCAGAAATCCAAGACCAAGGATGGTTTTTTAAGGGAAGAGAACAGGTTGGCCAGGCAAAGCTGACCCGAGTTCATCCTGGCCGGAGGACCGAGCGTGAGCAAAACAGCATCGAAATGAAGCAACCCACAAGTAGGGCTGGGTCTAGGCTGCTAATGGATGTGTCAAGAGGCAGGAAGCGAGGAGAGGTAATGCGGGGGAGATGGAAAATGCCCCGCTCGAGCAGGGTTTGCTGAAGAGCATCAGATTCACCCAGGAGGGGATGGGAGCTCATGCACGCCTTTTTAGCAGGTGCCTAAATAGACCAGATTATTTATTTATTCCCTCATGCGTGGATGCGTGCGGTTACGTGTTTGTTTTTGTTTTAATCTGTTGAGTGGCGCAGTTTTACGTCCGGAAGGTTTGATCACGGGAATTTTCAAACACGCAGACAAATCGAAAGGATTGTGCAGTGAACACCCACACACCCACCTCCTGGGTGCTGCCGTTGACATCTGGCTACGCTGGCTTTATCACACGTCCTGCCCTTCTTCCGTACTTCTCATCACCCACCAACCCACCTTATTTCTTTGTTCCCCCTGTAAGGAAGTTGCAGGCATTGGGACACTGTTCTCCTAAATCCGTCTGGCTTCGTAGCCTTAACTATGGCTCATGCTTTGGTCACATGGGTTTGATTTCAAGGATGAAATCACTGCCTATCACACCCAGTAAGTCGATCCAAACCAGGCAATCCTATTTCACTGTGGCATCTGGTTGGAACCAGCCAAGAGTTTTAAGTAGAGGACTGAGCTAACAGGTGATGGATGGGTCGGCGGATGGAGTCTTGATAAAGGAATGAGGCATCCCCACAGGTACCTGGGCTTGCCAAGTTGGAGGGGCCCCAGGACCATGGAGAAGGGATGCTCAAAGACAGGCATGCGAGTTCTCCCATCAACCCACTGGCCCGTGACAGTCGAGACACTGGGCTCAGAGAAGTCTTTGAAGACAGCGGAGATGGGCAATGGACGCTGTGCCTTCTGGTTTTCCTTAGATCTTTGACTCAGCCCAGGGCACTTGCCTTGGGAGGGAATGGGCAGGACTCTGAGTCATAGGTCAGTGCTAACAAACTTCCTGAACGTTCTGAAGAGGATGAGATGAAGTCCGGGAATGTTCATCGCAGAAACACTAGAAAACCACAGTGGAAGAAGTGAGGACTTCACGTTAGCACTTGGGGCTGGAGTCCTCATGCTTCCGTGTTTGGCTCTGTGATCAAACCCAGCCCAGTGTCCCCGGTTTACTCACTTGTGTATATATGGAAAACTCCAAAGCGCTCACTTCCTTTTATATCGGTCCCGGTTTCTCAAGGCATCAGGGACTTTCCTCGGGACACACGGGAGTTTAAACAGGGCTCCTATCAGAGCTGTCTTAGCAATGAGTTAGGCATCATCTGCCATCAATACATGATTAAGTGGCAACTTAGTAGGATTCCAGTCAATGAATAAAGATCAGCTAATTGAGAGGGGGAAAAAAGCAATTAGTTAATTCTTGAATTAGTATTCCTTTTCCCTATCAACTGTCGATGCTGACTTTGTGTGTGTGTGTGGGGGGGGGCGGGGGGCAGGGTATCTTCTCTGATGTAGCAGAAAGCTAACTTGTTCAATGGTAAATAAAGCCATGTCTGAATTTCCACAGCCAGTTTTGCATCACCTGGCGGGTGTGACCAGACACAGACCCGACATAACGTTAAGACGCTAACCTTGCAATCAACATGTAAATTCGCACTTCAACATGGTGGGGGAGAATGGGAATCAGAGAGAAGAATCTCAAGGAAAAATGTCATTAGTTTTCTTCCTGGTCTGGCCTTAATAGTAGAATGTAATTTGGCTAATGGAGTCTTGCGTTTTTCATTAAATTACATGGGCATTAAAAATATCTCTAAAACAATAGAAAGATTCCAGGGAGTTAATTACTCTTGGAGTTACTCAGCCGTCCTTGCCCTGTTCAGGAAAACCCCGCAGATTCTCTCTGACGTGAATGAGGAAACTGAGGGCGAACCTGTTGTATCGTGATGGGACCTGTGATTGGACCTTTGAAACGTACTTCGAAGATGAGGTTCGGACGGCTCTTAGGAAAACGTCTTTCTTAACACTTTTGCTTTCGAGACGGGTCGGAAACGCAGGCACACTGAAATAATCTGATTTGTACTTTAACCTAGAAGGAGCCCCTGTGCTCCAGGGAGAAGGAGAACACTGAAGAAAGTACCAGTGGCCATCGATCACTTCTTTATTCTTTTACTCCAGGAGTATATTTTGAGATCCCATTGAATGCCATGGGCTCTGCGAACGGAGTTTTTCCTGGAAGTGAAGGAATGTGCCTCTGTCAGGCTTATGAAGCCAGGCCCTTCTGATATCAAAATAGTTTTTTTTGGGGGGGGGCGCCTATGTGACTCAGTCCACGAAACGTCCGACTCTTGATCTCAGCTCAGGTCATGATCTTATGGTTGATGAGATCGAGCCACATCTCGGGCTCTGGGCTGACAGCAAGGAGCCTGCTTGGGATTCTCTCTCCCTCTGCACCTCCCTCCCTCTCTCTCTCTTTCTTTCTCTCAAAATGAATAAATAAGCAAACATTAAAAACAATCGTTTGAGGTCTTGCAGGACTTCCACCTGTACCCTAATGAAAATTGCAAGTGAGCTGTTAAGTGTCCCTGACTTATATCCGGGAATGGACCGATAGAGTGCTTCCTGCCGCCATCCATTTTTAGGCAGTGGGTTTGATCTACAACAGATTTGCTCCAACTCTGCTCTGCGGAGATGTAATTTGATGAGTCATTAATAGATGTTTAATAGATGATCCCAAAACACAGCCAGATCAGCCTGGAATCCCTGCACACTGTGCCTCGCCCCCCGGAGAGTTGCTTATTAATGCCCCGAAGAAATACCGAAGCAAGATGTCTGTTGAACTGGGTGAAACCAAGATGTCTCAAACATGCTGAACACCCACACACCCCACGCACGCAAACCTTTCCTTTCTTTCTTTCTTTTTTTCTCCCGGAGAAAGCATTTAGGCAGGATGCTCAGCTGAGTACGCCAGTAATCAGTGACTGTATCCGGGAAAAAAAACAAATCACAGCAATTCAGGAATTTCCAAACACAGAATCTGTCACATCAACCGATATTCCGTGCCTGCAAAGCTTGGCAAGACTATGGCTGTACGACAGCATGGGTGTCACTTCCTGGTTATTGGGCGTTTGGCTTTGTTCATTCCTTTGGGTTCCTCCTAAGAGGACGGCAGAGTCCAGGACAAAAAAAAAAATTCAAGATGAGCGGGGCCATAGTCATGAGGGTAATGACAGCCACCATTTACTGGGTAGGTAGCGCGTGCCAGGCTCTATTCTCGGTCATTCACATGTGTTGGATCGCTTAACTCTTCAAACAATCTGATGAGTTGGGTGGGGATTGTTAGTATCTCTGTCTTAGAGCTGGGGAAACTGAGTCACGGAGTGATGAAACCACTTCGGGGGACCCCAGTTAGTGAGCGACGACTAGGCTGGAGTTGAGACCAGACACTCTGGTCCCAGTCCATGTGCTTTTAAGTCTTCTGTCTTCTGCCTCGTTTGTAAAACAGCCGCTCATAGTTCTGAGGGATTACTGTGTGTCAGGCACCGAGCTAAGCACTTGACAAGCATTGTCTCATGCACGCACCTGGTTCAGAGAGGCTTAGCCACGTCTCCAAAGTTGCTGAGTTAAGCAACTATTCCAGTTCCACTCTAGCGGAATGTGGAGTCTACTTTCTTAACTGAACCGTGAAAACGAAATAAAATGGTAGATGTCTTGAGGAAGGCAGAAGCTGAGTCAATATAAGGAAGACCTTTCTAAGAGCCAAGGTTGTCCCTCAGTGGAATATCTGCCTGCCAAGGTAAGAGCTCCCCATGGCTTGGCAGTGTTGGAGTAGGGAGGGGCGATTGTCTGCCCAGGTTGTTGTAGCGGGGTCCCGATTCCCGGGGGGACGGTCACTTGGATACCTTTGACCTAAGATCGTATAACTGTGGGAGGACCTTTGGTTGGATGTAGGATGACAGAAATTCTGATCATCAGAGACTGAGCGTATGCTAGGAACCAGTACATGCTTTTTGTTTGGATTCATGGGCACCGATTTGGCATTGCAAATGGTTACCTTATTCATTTATTTATTCATTCATTTATTACCTAATATTTATTGAGTACCTACTGAGTGTCAAGCCTTATGAAAAGCCCTGATGAAAATCTTGTAGAGTTTACAACCTAGTGATGGAGTCTGAAAGTTTTTTTTGAAGGTTTTTGTTTTTAAATGATCTCTGCAGCCAACACAGGGCTTGAATTTACCACCCAGAGATTAAGAGTTGCATGCTCCACTGACTGAGCCAGCCAGCCGCCCCTGAAGTCTGAATTTTGTAATGAGACAAGTAAACAAAATAAGCAAATCATTGGCAAGTGCTAGAAAGGCTACAAAGAAAGGAACCAGAATCCAGTGATGGAGAGTAGCAGGACACGGGGGACAACCTCTTCAGGTTGTCGGGGAAAGACTCCATGAAAATGACATCTGAAGCAGAGGCTTGAATTACAAGAAGGGGCCAGCCATGGGGAGATCTGGAGAAAGAGCGTCCCCTCAAGAGGGAAGAGCTTATGCAGGGCCACAAGCAGGAAAAGCTTGCTCAAGCAATTGGCCAAAGACCAGTGAGACTGGAGTCATCAGAGAGGGACACTTGTGTGAGACTGTGAAGAAGGAGTTTGCACACCAACCCAAATGGTTGACGTCAATTACAGTGGAAAGCCATTCAAGAGTTTGAGAGAAGGAGGGTAATGTTATAGCATTTAGGTTTTTAGAAGATACCTATGGCTGATGGGTCAAGAATGGATGGGAAGGGAGAAGACAAGAATAAGAGAAGAACAAGCAGTTCAGGAAGGGGGATGCGACAGTCACTTAAAGGGGACATGGTGGTGGTGGCTTAGAGCGGCGAAATGGTGATGGAAAGGTTAAAGACCTGGCAAGAACGTGATAGATACCCGTATGTATTTTTGGATTGGAGGTCGGGCCAAGAGGATTTGTTGATGGGTTGGAGGACACTGGGATAGACTGTAGGGAAAGGAAAAAGCAAGAGATCAAGCGTAATCCCCCGATTTCCGGCTGGATGATAGGATTGTTCACTAGGATATAGGAAAACCCTTTGGCAAATATGACTGGCCTGTAATTGCCAGTCCTTTTGACTTGATTGCCAAATTCTTGGCCCAGAGGATGTTGGGAAAAGCAACATTTATTTATTTGAATCCCAAGGAACGCGGACCAAGGATGGTCCACCAAGGTCTTGTGATCAGCGAAGACCTGACGACCATTGGGGGTCCACGGTCATCCCCCTAGACGAGGCAACTTAACACACACACATACTCCTAAATCGTCAGGGCTCTCTGTCAATTACCGATGGTAAACCACACGTTGGATCTCGACCAATCCCAGGCTCCCACAAAAGCCAACAATTAAAAGGTGTATCCTCGGTGGATGACCAGCCACTCTGGAGACCCCGCTGTCCCTGGGGCTTGTCTAACAGCTTTCAAGAGCACGCCCCAGCTCTATCTAGCTCCCGAAACCCTGGCCCCGGGCCCTAGGAAGTGCTTCAATAATGGATGATCACCAATAAACAGCCAGTGATTTGCTGGAAATTATGAGCGATAAATAATTGAGAGGTAGGGAGCCTGACCAGCGGTACCCTAGCCTCCTGCCGATTCTTCTTAATGCATTTTCTTGATGTAGGTCCCTGCAGCGTAGGGCTCAGACGGACCCATGCCCCCCAGAAGATGCTGACCAGCGAGCTCGGAGGGTTATAAATATATGGGCCTCTCTGCATTTTACTACGGGGGAACATCAGCCAACCGCCCAGCAAGGATGGGGCCCGGTGGCAACCTCTAATTAACCCACTACTTAACCTGGACCCAACTGGCCATGGTGTGATGCACAATCATCCCCAGCGGGCAGCCAACCTCTGAGACCCTGAGAAAGGCTGCAGGTTGACAACCAACATGAGTTTAGGGAGAGATGAGAGGGACTGAGTCACCCATGAGAAGGAAGGGAGGGGTGTTTTGAGATGATCTCAGTTGCCCAGATCATAAAGAATTCAAGCTATGTTTTCTCATCAGGCATCAAACCCTCCTCCCTCCACGGCCCCTCTGGGCCAGGCACGCGAAAGCGCCCCAGGTACACGCCGCTTCTCATAACCTCTGCTGTTCCGATCCGGTGCGGGCCATGCTCAGGATCACCTGTGGCATTGCGATAGCCTCAAGCAGCAACCCCCTTGCCTAGTTTCAGTACGAGAGCCAGAGAAGGTCCATCATGGGTGAATCACAGTGTGTCTGTCTTCTGCACGAAGCCCTCCAATGGACTTGGAATGAAAGTCAAAGTCCTTCCTGATCTGGGCACCAGTTAGTTCCCCGGCCTCACCTCCCGCTACTCTCTTCATCGCCGCCTCTGTTCCCACCACACCAGGCTCCCTGCTCTTCCTTGCAGGCACGAGACACACCCCGACCTCTGAGCCATCGTGCCTGCTGTTCCTTCTCCCTGGAGGGTTCTTCCTCCAGATATCAACATGGCTTTCTACATCCCTTGATTCAGCCCTTCGTTCTTGTTTATTTTTTAGGTTTATTTATTTTTGAGAGAGAGAACACAAGCTGGGGAGGGGCACAGAGAGAAGGGGAGAGAGGATCGAAACAGGTCTGCACCGACAGCACAGAGCCCGACGTGGGGCTCGAACTCACAAACCCATGAGATCACGACCTGAGCCTAAGTCGGACGTCCAACCCACAGGGCCCCCCAGGTGCCCCTTGGCTCTTTGTTCAAATATCACTGTCCTGGGGAGGTGTTTTTTGACCACTGTGTTTCACACTGAGTCCTTCCCCGTGCCATACAGAGCGGGCACCTCTTCTGACTTTACGTTTCCGTCAGTGCTTATCTTCATCTCTGTTAGTTTTTGATAGCTGCTGTACGTTACCGTAAGTTGAGCAGTTCAAAAACCATAGCTTTACCGTCTTCCGGTTCTGTAGTTGAGAAACGTGGCGTGGGTCTGTAGCTGGATACAATCGAGGTGTGGCCGGGGCTGCGTGCCTCCTGAGGGATGCAGGGGAGTAGCTGTGCCCTTGTCTTTCCCGGGTGGGTTCTGGAGGCGTCTTCCGTGGCCCCCCCCCCATCCTCAAAGCCACAGTGCTGTGCCTCTCTGCCCACACTTCCGCGGTCACATTTCCCTCTGAGCTCTTTCTTCCCTGCCTCCCTGTTAAGTACATTGCGCCCCCCCCCTACCTAGACCATCAAGAATAATCTCCCTATTCCGAGTCAGATGCTCAGCAAAAGCAACTCCATTTGCCACCTTAATCTTCCGGTGGTCATGGAGCCCAACAAGTTCAAATTCCAGGCATTAGCACGTGGACAGCTTTGGGGGCTATCGCTGAGCCCATTAAGCCATCCAAGGGTCAACTTTGATAATGTTGCTTACTGTCTGTCTCTGACAAGTAGAATGTAAGCTTCAGGAGGGCAGGGCGTCTTTGTGGGATCGGTTCATTGCGTTATCCGCACTGAGCACCTGTAACAGCGCCTGGCACGGAGCCGTTGCTCAAAAAATATTCAATTTTTGAACGAAGGCATGAACCCATGGCGCTCTGGGATCATTCTCTGCCCTTCTCCACTCACCTTTGGGTCCTGGAGGCCCTGTGTCTATGCTGTCCCCTGTCTGGAATATTCTCTGGCCTGTCCTGTAAATTTTTAACTGAAGCATCCTTAACACCTAATACTTTGGCTCCCTTCTGTGAAGTGTTCTGATTCTCTCAGGAAGAAGGAGATTGCTCTGTCCCTCGCCTCCTTCCGGCGCCTTCTGTATTCCTGAATTTTGTGTCTTCCTCTCTGGAATGCTACAGGAAGATTGCCATGATGTCTTTTGGTGTTTCGTCTTTGTACTCTCTATCCAGCATGTAGTAAGTGCTCCAGATTTCTTTTCATCGCATGCCTCTACTTGCTTTCATGGAAAGGTCCAGATTTGGTGGAGAGGAACTCTACAATTTAGAATTCAGTCGTGACTGGGGCAAGAGGCTCTGGAGACAGAGTGTATATTACATTTTGGAAAGTAATAATAATAAAGTTGCTTGGAGTGCTTACTACTTGCCAGGAACTGTGTCGAGTATTTTCCATGCATTATCTTACTTGATTCTTACAACAAAGCTACTCTGATGCCAACGTCCATGCTTTTAACCATGGGGCTAAATGCTTAGGACAGTTGGAACCAGAAATAAGTCATGGTACAACAGCCAGGGAGAGAGGCTGTGAGTTCTGGTGCATACCTTTACATGGTCATTTATAAATTGAGAGAGTAACAGGTGTAAATGCGGAACAGAGGAAAGAAAAATAGTAGAAGCGGGAGATCCAGAGGGCAAGAAGTAATGGGTGTTCCCAGCACAAGGTGACATTTCCTGTGGTGGTGCTTCTGTCGAACACAATGTAACCTGGGCATCGATCTCTGGGTCTGAACCTTACTGAGGCTAATGGGATTAGATAGGACTGATACTCGGGATGCGGAACTTGACTCAGAGTCAGGAAGTGACAAGGGGACTTCGGACGCGTGGGGAGGTTCAGTGGGGGAGATCTTTTGAGGGGGAGGCTTCTCTGAGTCCTGCAATGTCGTAGGAACATTTGGGTGCACGTCCATGTGAACCCGAGGGATTTCCGGAGCCTGATCCCGAGGGAGATGCCCAGCAGTGGGGATCTTGGCCTGCCCACCCTCACTGAAGCGGGGTGGGCTAATTTTCTATGTGCCGTGTTTCGAGCCTGCTCTGTACATCAAGGCGGGGATTGAAGATCAGAGAGCTATTTGTGTAAGATGTCTTCTGTGCATGCCTTCCGATCCACTGTTCCCCCTTCTCCGCTCGGCTTTCCGCCCTGAGAAACGTCCCTATGCACTTTTGGAAATGTCGTCAGCGATCTCCTGGTTTCTGTCTGCATTTGGCCGGCGGGGGTGCTGGCAGATCAGAGAGAGAGGTGGATGTGGGAAGGGGAGAAAGGTCAGAGTAGTTCGTTCTCCTGCTCTGTTCTTGCACGGTCATTTCAGACCTCTGGCCCTTCACCCAAAGGACACAGCTCCTGCTGGGTGACCCTCTGGGCACAGCGACTGGCTGCAGGTTGTGACCCGCTCCCTTCTCTGACGCTTCAGGTCTGGGCTTGGTAATGTCCCCTGGTGACTCGTCCCCTGCCGAGGCTCTGCCCTGCCCCTTGCTGCTTTCCATGCCTCCTGCACACATCTTTGCAGAGAGGCTCTTCATTAAATTCTTCCCAAACTACCCGGACCTGAGTGTGTCCTTTGTTTCTTGCCACGACCCTCACAGACATCCTGTGACTTACCCAAGATTGCATGACGGACTCAGCCTAGAGCTCTAGTCCCTCTACCTTCTTAGATAAATGGCCCTTTGGCCAGGTGGGCCTCAGTGGGCACTCTCTTTCCTAGGGAAGCACTTTGGGGGGAGAATCCCATGGATCAAGCCAGGATGGGATAGCGTCTGCTTTGAGGCATGCCGGAAGAGAAGAATGAGGACCCTTAGGACTTGGGAAGACTTCAGCTCCCAGAAAGTCAACAGGCCAAGCATCAGCTAACGCTAATAGAGCAGGCATCGTAGACACGAACCGGTTAGATCCATGTAAGAATCCTACAAGGAACTTAATCTCTTAACAACATTGATTATAATACATGCCTGTGCCCAGAGTCTTTTAAATGAGCACGTAAACGTCAAGAAAATAGGTATGACTTCCATTGTTTGCTACTGAGGAACCTCCTCCTCATTAATTGTGCTATGGTTCTTTTCTGTATTATCATCATCACTCGTGTTATTTTTATACCCAGACCATGCATCAGACCTAGGGCATCACTGTCTCATAAGACTCCCTAGGAAGGCAGCCTGGTGAGGAGAGGCGTTTCTCCAGGATGTAAGCTCTATGCAGGCTGAAGAGAGGGACCCGTTCTCATTAAGTGGCATCATGTCTGAGTGTGGCTTCTGGTACACAGTAGATTCAGTCATCAAGCCTTCATTGAATGGTTGGAGGAAGGACCCGTTCTCATTAAGTGGCATCATGTCTGAGTGTGGCTTCTGGTACACAGTAGATTCAGTCATCAAGCCTTCATTGAATGGATGGAGGAAGGGATTAAAGAAAGAAAGAGGGAGGGAAGGGAAAGAAGGAAGGAATAAAAGAAAGGAAAGGAAAGGAAAGGAGAAAAAAGGAAGGAAGGATGGAAGGAAGGAAGGGAGGGAGGGAGGGAAGAAGGGAGGAAGGAAGAAATGAAATTGTGAGGTCATGGCCTTTGGGACATCAGGGCCAACTCCAGCATTTTTTAGCTTAGCTTTCTGAATTCAGGGTCCTCATCTGAAAAAGGGGACTGACAGCGGTGCCTGTCTCACAGGCTCCTTGTGTCATGTATAAAGTGCCTGACTCTGCACCAGGCACAAAGTAGGTGCTCAGTAAATGCCGGTCCCCCATCCCGCTCCACCACTGCCTGGGAAAGCTGCCAGCACTGACTGAGCAGGAAGGAACCAGTTCATTGCCTCCGGACCCTCCCCCACCAGGTCACTGCGGACGATCGGCACGAACGTGGCCCCACGCGGCCGTGGTAGGGAAGCGGCGTACGAGCTGAGGTGTAAGGAGATTCCTGACCTTGACTGTTCTCTGTAGCCTGATTTATGGGGCAGTGCCGTTTCTTGGATGAGAGGTAGACAGTGTGAATGAGAGACCCGAAGAAAGCCTTAATCCCCCAATGGCAGAAAGAGACACGCCGGAGTCCAGGACGTGTTTGATTACATAAATCAGGTGGGGCGTCATTCTCCCAAACAGAATCCCATCAACTGTCAGTCCTATACTGGCGTGTCTGAAGGAGGAATGAAATACTGTCTTCACTTAGCTGACAAAATCCTCGGCTGATTTGCTCAAAAAAAAAAAAGGGGAAACCTGGCCTCAGAATATTACACTCATGTCATTGACCCAATCCCGGCACAGAGGGGCAGGAGGCCTGGGGGACGGGGGACGGTGGAAAGAAAAGCCCTCTTCGGGAGAAAAAAAAAAGATATCCTATCTCTTTTCGGGGGGTGAAGGGGCATGGGCTGACTTGATGTGAGCGGCCCGCGAGGGCCCCGGCTTCCAGGGGGTCAGGCTGGGAGAAATGGAAGAGAATTTGCTATTTGCCTCTTTTCCTGGTGGCCGAGCAATCTCAGGGTCCCTGGGAACAAGGAGCAGCCGCCCTGTTGCAGAATCCACCGTGCTCTGTGGCTCCCCTGCTCCTGTGCAACTGGCCGTCCAGACTGTCAGAACTCAGAACATCCGGAGAGGATGATGGGATTCCCCATAAGGAGAAGACGGCCATCCAGCAGCCGGCGAACGAGGCTGCCGAAGAAGCCAGTCCTGCTCACGCCTTGACCTCAGACTGCCAGCCTTCAAGCCCTGGGGCGGCTCCAGCTGACTCATTCAAGGGCTCAGCAAACTCTCTTTTTGTAAAGGGCCAAATAGTGAGTATTTTCAGCTTCGCAGCCACACGGTGTCTGTCGCGACGACTCAGCTCTGCCACAGCCGGGTGACAGCAGACGGTACGTTAGCGAGTGGGCTTGGCCGTGTTCCAGTGAGACGTGACTTCCAGAACAGGCAGCTGCTTGGACCTGACCCCCAGGGAAGCCATTTGCTGACCCCTGTGTGAGCTGAAAGCCCCACGAGACCGGGGTCTTTTGACCACTTTATTTTATTTTCATTTTATTTCTAAGGGTGGAGAAGAGGACTGAGCACACAGTAGGTGTTCAATTGAGTATATATATTGAATATATATATATCTCAATTGATATGTGTATATATACACATATATGTATCTATATCTTATTGTTTACACTTTTTATGTTGAAATAATTATAGAGGTTGCAAAAATGCTACAAAGAGTTCCACGAAGCCTTTACGTCACCAGCTTCGCCCACATCTCAGGCATCAAATCAGTATACATCAACCTGTTTAGAGATGCTAAAGCCAGAAAGCCTTGCTCTGCCTATTTCCAGCTATGTATCCCCGGGCATGACACGCGACTCCCTCGGAGCCTCAGTTTCCTCAGCTGTAAAACTGTGCTAATAATCGAAGCTATCCCCTGGGCAGTGAGGATTTGAATAGAGAACACATAAAAAAGAATTTCGCACAGCGCTCAGGACTCGGTAAGCGCTCAATAAATGCCGACGGGGACAAGTATTTAGCGTTTCACTTGGCATCGATTTCCTGATGTTTCCAGACCCAAACAAACCCCTCTGAGATGTAGACATCAGTCCTCCAGGTGACTCTGGGGAGATGAGTTTAAGACCTTTTCTAGGATGGCCCCTCGCTGTTGGTGTAGAAGAATCCCCTCCTTACGGGAGGTCAAACTGCAAGATACTCTGACGGGCAAGGGCAAATGGAATGACTCCAAGAAGCACGGAGTCGGGGCTAGATGAGGAAAGGACCATCAATGCACCTTATGCCACGTTTCTGGACCAACCTATTAAATAAGACCCAAGACTTGATGAACTCTTTGAGGACCAATGGAAGGTCCAACCCGTGACTTTCCTTGCTCATATGCAATCAAATATTTACCGTGTCTCACTCCCAGATCTGGCCCCCCTCAGAAAGGCCTTGGGGCCACTGGGTGGCTCAGTCGGTTGAGCGTCCGACTTCGGTTCAGGTCATGATCTCAACAGTTCGCGTGTTCGAACCCCACGTCGGGCTCTGCGCTGACAGCTCAGAGCCCGGAGCCTGCTTTGAATTCTGTGTCTCCCTCTCTCTTGGTCCCTCCCCCGCTAGTGCTGTCCTTCTCTCGGTCTCGCAGAAACAATAAACACACACACACACACACACACACACACGCACAAAGAAAGGCCTCGAGGAGGCCAGTAATAAAACTGCAGAAGAGAAAGAGCCCCAAACCAGGAGCTGGGAAAGAGAAAAGTGGCCAAGCCCCAGGAAAGGACAGCTAATAGACCCAGGGGCCTCGCTTAGCTCTGCATTACCGTAGCTTGAACCAGGCTTTTCAAAAGGCGATGATAATGATGATGATGGAGGTGATAATGACAATAGTAATAATAGCTAACATTTAAATAGCACCTCCTTACGTTTATGTTAATGCATTTATACAAATGACCTCTCTGCGCTCGCTTAGGTAGGTACAGTTATTAATTTTTTTTTTCAATCTTACAAATGAAGACACTAAGGCGAAGCGAGGCAAAGTAACTCGCCCAAAGTCGCACAGCCAATAAGAGGCAGGGCTGGGATTCGAACGTCTGTGCTCAACCAGCAAAAGCGACAAATAGCTCTTCCTCATAAAATAGCTCTGGCCAGTGGCTATGGAAGCAAGTTTCCGGAACAGTCCCTCTGGCCCCAGGGGTCAGCAAACTTTCTATCAAGGGCCAGGTTTACTTTCTGTAAATCCGACTTTGTAAGCAAGAGACCAAACCAAGGGTGTTATGTAGGGACACAGGAAAAAAAAAATTTTTTTTTCTGCGAGGGGAAATCGTCCCACAGTGATGTTATTGACACGTTTCCGTTAATGATGCTAATTGAGTGGTGCTTTTTGCTTGTTTGTTTGTTGTGGCCGTCTTGTGGGCATATAGGCCTGCTAACAAGGAAGGAATTCTTTTTTGAGTCGGCTCACCTTTGGCACAAATGGGGTGCAGCGTGCTTCCCACCATCGTGATAGAAGCATGGTCCCATTTTGCAAAGCCTTTCCTTGTTTCTTTGAAACACCGACCGTCCCTCTTGGGAAGTCACCAGAACACCGGCGGGTGTCTCTCTTTGGCATTGGCATGCCTCCCTCACAGGGTCTGAGCACGCTCATATGGGGAAGCAGTTAGGAACAGACATGGCGGGGGCTGGGGGGGTGGGGGGACACTTCCTGAGTCTGAATTCCAGGGAAACTCATCATTCGCTGTGTGATGTCCTACTGGCTTTACCAATTTAGAACAGAGGCTGTTACCCAGCACCGATTCTGTCCCACAGCGGACACTTGGCTGGAGATATTTTTGGTTGTCACAACTTGCGGGGGGGGGGGGTACTGCTGGCATCTGGTAGGTAGGGGCCAAAGACGCTGCTTGGGGAAGGCCCCCACAACCAAGACTTATCCAGTCCCCGTGTCAGCTGTGCCGAGTTTGAAATACTCTGTTCTAGAAGCTTCTAGAAGCTTCTAGAAGCTTCTGTTTCTTCCCCTATCCGCTCCGTGTGTTAGTGCCTACTCCCGTAAGCCGAAACAAGCTATGAAAAAGCAAAGAGACAGAGCAAGCCATGCCATATTGTGAAGCACTTGGGAGAAATATTCTTCCAGTTTTTATGCAATGGTTTAGGAACGTAAAACCACTCTTAGGGGCCGGATTTGGCAGCCCCCGCGGTAGTCTGAGGTGGGAACAGAGGCTCTCAGAGGAAAGACCATTTTGTTATTGTCTCTCTTCCAACTCATCCGCCAGCCACCCCTGCCCTCCCCTCTTCGCCACGCTCGGAGACCGGATGCAAAAGCCATTATTAAAAAATGAACATGAGTTGTTTTTTCCCCTTTTTGATCAAATAATCCAGTTTGCTGCCTCAGACAAATCATTATTCATATGGAACCTGCCTGCGCCGTCCCTGGGGAGGAAGGCCAAATTGATTTAACATCTAATCCAGTTTGTACCTTCTGCTAACCCCAGTGGTATGCTAACTTCACCCTTGCAGGATGAGGAAGAAGGGGTGGGAGGGAGGGGGGCAGAGGGAGGCAGGAGGAAATTAACCCAAGGCCTAGTCTCAGAGCAGCTCTCCCAGAGAGGGGTGGCCACTGTGGCACCCAATCCTGCTGCCTTCCTCAGAGGGAATTTTCCTCTTTTCTCCCGCTCACTGTAATAACAACTCCACCATCTAAAGGACAGCCGCCTCTCCGTGGGGGGGGGGGGGGGGGGGATCCCTGAGGACACCCTACACAAGAGACCGCACGGCACCCATCGTACAGCTGGGGAAGCTGAAGTCAGGGAGGTTGAAGACCACGCGGAAGCACATAGAAAGTTCTAGAACGGGACTCAAAGTCAGTCCTGTCTGCCTCTGGAGCCGTAACGGACATAATAGCGGGCTCCCGAAGGTAGGAAGGTGTTCAAGTTTGACAGCTTTGCTGTTACCATAAAGGTCACCCGAGTGACAGTCCAGGCACCTTGGGGTTGCCTAGGCGTGGTGGGTGAAGAGTCACGTCTGGCTCTTCCGCTCCTCGCCACAAAGCCTGCCTGTGCATCCTCCACCTGGGCCTCCGGGTGGAGGCGGGCGAAGTGAAAACAGCTTCCGATAGCCCGTGGAGCGGAAGGTGGCATCCCAGGGCGCCGGGCAGTGACACGTTCTTTTTATAAGTTTAGTTTTAATTGCTAAAATTTTTAATTTTTTTTTTTTTAATGGCAAACGTGCACGCCGGTGAGCGGTAGCGTGGATAGGAGTCCGGGCATCGGAGGGAGCCAGGGAACCGCAGGCTCCCAGCTTTGGCCCAGCCCCGCGGAGCTCTGAGGATGAGCGTCCCGGGCCGGTGCAGCCTTGTCGGGCACTGCAGGGGGCTGGCGGCTTCTTGAGGACCAAGAAACGGTGCCGGTGACAGCTGGCATCTTCATGGTGGACTCCAGCACCCTGGCTGTGCGCCACCAGCCCTCCGGACCCGGCCAACAGCCCGGTGGAAACGCAGATTATTCTCCGTGAGCATGTGTGAGGCACCCTCTGGGGATTCTGGAATAAACTGAAGGCCACTAAACGGGGCGGGGGGGCGGGGGAGGCAAGCTGTGCAGGTGGGAACTCAGGGGCAGCGGCATTTGAGAGTCAACATCAGGGGACCTAGTTTCCCGAAGCACTGGTGACACCTCAGCCCCCTTCCCTGCACGATGCACGTTCGCAGAATTATCGCCCCGTGGGCACCCCGTGGGTGCTTCAGGAGCCAACGCTGTGGAAGGAATGGCACCTGTTGGTCCGAGCTCCCTGCGTGGGCGCCTGTGGGGGGGTGTCAGCTGTGCTCTTGTGCCTGTGCGCACATGTCTGTGTTTCTGGATGCTTCTTGTGTCTGTGTTTCTTTGAGTGGTTGTGTTTGCCTTTCCGTGTGTGTGTGTGTGTGTGTGTGTTTCAGCTTGTGCTTCGGCGGAGGGATGCGTCTTGTGCTCAGTTGGGACTGGCAGACGGGCAGGTGGCTGGTGTGGGAAGAACGCGCCCACGTTGCCTAAACGACACGGCCAGTGGGTGATGGGGACAAGGAGACCCCACTGCATCCTGGTCGCCCTGGGAACGGAGGCTTCAGCCCAGCCCCCACCCTCTGGGTTTAGGGCCCGGATGGCAGCTCCTCCCCATCGGCCTCATGGCCTCCATCCTGCCGGGTCGACGCTGGCTGCTCTGTGCATGACCTTGTCTTCCTCTCCTTGCCTACTGCCTGACCGCCCCGAGTTCTGGGGCCGCACCGCCGGGCCCCAGGGACAACCCTACACAGTCCGTGGGATGGCGACTGCACAGCACCTACCGTGCTCCCTCCCAGCCTCCCCCCCCTCATCCCCGTGCTCAGATTCCAGGCCTGCTTCTCCCTCTGGGCCCTTGAATAATTCAGACGGGAGAATCACACTGCAGGCCCGGCCGGTCTAACGACAGAGGGGACAAGGCGGAGGGTGGGATGCACCAGATGGAACCTGTCCCTCGAGCTCTGGGTGAACAGAGCCCCCGACACCAGCCTGAGTCTTGTAGCCAAACCCACCAGCCCTGCCGGGTATGTCACAGGTCGATTCAGTCCACAGACGGAGCCTCTGACCCCTGACACGCCCCGGAGGGCAGGACCCGAGGAGGGGACGGAGTGAGGTTGACAGGGACCCGCGGCCTGCGCTGGGGGCATTTTGCAAAGAAAGCGAGAACCACCGGCAGCAAGTTAGTTCCCCATCTGCCTCTGTAGCCACAGGACCGGAAGGTCCCTGACAGGGTCCAACCGAGACACGAGGCTGCCCTCTTGGCGTGTGATGTGGCAGGCCACTCAGTCGCTGACCCTCGCTGGAGAGACGGTTTCTGGACAGAGGTATGCGGGAATCGGCCAGGGCCAGCCTGCCTGCCCCCCGGGGGCCACAGCCAGGGTCAGAGCGGTGGGGAAAGTGCACTGCTAGGGGACCCTTTAGGGGTCCCCTAAAGCTGCCTGGATTTGGGTGTGTCCCAAAGGGGTTTATTGGGAGGGGGGACCCCAGGAGGCAGGGATGGGGGTGGGAGGAAGATAGGGAAGAAGAAGGGCCAGTAAAAGGCTCATCACCGGGCGGGCGACCGCTGAGGGCGCTCTGGAAGGAAGGCTGTGGGGCGCGCCGTCAGGGCAGGGGGCCGGGGCACTTACCCACCGCTTCCCATGCGTCGTGGGCTCGGCTGGGGGGCGCTGAGCAGGCGACAGGGAAAGGCAGAAAGAGGCAGACACTTGAGCCCAGATGCCATCGGCACAAGGGGAATTCTCCCCTAAAGCTGCAAGGGGCCTCGCTGTGGCCAAGGGGCCGCGGAAGGACGCTGCTGGTGTTTGCTCCGTGGATGGACAGGGTCACCGTTAGCCGACCTGCCTTGTGCATTTGGTGTCTTGTTTTCTGTCCTCTGGGAACACCCAGCTTGTCCTCACCTCAGGGCCTTTGCATCTGCTGTTCCCTGTGACAGGGACAGCCTTCCCAGCTCTGGGCCTCCTCTTGGAGAGAATTTCCTGGCCTCCCCCACGCCCACGTCGCCCCCTCTGCAGTGGGATTTCTCTACTCCACTTGGGGTCGGGTGATCCTCTGTGATGCGGCTGCCCCGTGCTCTGGAGGACGTTATGTCGTAGAGTCTGTTAGTCTGTTCGGGCTGCCACGACCAAACGTCAAAGGCCGGATGGCTTATGAACAACAGAAATTTATTTCTTACCGTCCTGGGGGCCAGAAGCCCGAGATCTGCATGCCAGTAGGGTCGGGTTCTGGTGACGCCCTCTTCCAACCACAGACCGTTGTCTCAGGTGACAGACGGAACAAGGGTGTTCTCTGAGGACTTGTTCCTAGGGACCCTAATCTCATTCTCGAGGGTTCCACCCTCATGACCTCATCAACCTCCCCAGGGCCCCTCCTCCGGATCCCATCACACTGGGCGTTGGGATGTCGACATTGGAATCTGGGGGGACACAAACATTCGGTCCGTTGCCCCCAGTTACAGCCAACCCTTGTGCGGAAGCGTGCTCAGGTCCCAGCGCGTGATTTCGTATAATTCTTACGTGAACTTCGTGCGACGAGTAAGATCATCTGTCTACAGTCACAGCCAAAAACCAAAGTTTAGAGACATTAAGTTACGTCCCCACGGATTGAATGAAGGAATTTAAGAGATGCCTCCGTGGCAGATGTGATGGCCTATTGATTCACTTACATCAGGGGGTCGGCAAACTTCTTCTGCAAAGGGCAGAGAGTGAGTAAATATTTTAGGCTTTGTGGACCCAGAGGCACGATGGAGATTGTTATGCAGGGATGGATAGAACCATTTTAAATGGGTGCATTTGAAACTGTAAAAACCGGGGCGCCTGGGTGGCTCAGTCGGACGGGTGGCCGACGACAGCTCAGGTCATGATCTCGAGGTCTGTGAGTTCGAGCCCCGCGTCGGGCTCTGTGCCGACAGCTCGGAGCCTGGAGCCTGCTTCCGATTCTGTGTCTCCCTCCCTCTCTGCCCCTTCCCTGCTTGCTCTCTGTCTCTCTCTCAAAAATAGTAAACATTTAAAAATTTTTTAAAAAATAATAAAACTGTAAAAACCATTCTTAGTTTGCTGGTTGTAAAATAATCATAATCATAATCATAATCATAATCATAATCATGAGAGGCAGCAGTCAGGATATGGCGACTCCTGGGCCATTATCTCCCTGCTCCTGACCTAAGCATAGGCAGTTAGAGAGATAATTGTGCACTAGAAGGCACTTAATTGGGATTTGGAAATAAAGGTGGATACCAGATTTAAAAAGGAGGGCACAGCGTCCTTGTATATAGTGGGCCCCGTGCTGTTCCCTCCAACCTGTCCATTTCTTTTTTTTAATGTTTATTTATTTTTGAGAGAGAGAAAAAGAGAGAGAGAGAGAGCACGAGCAGGGCAGGGGCAGAGAGAGGGAGACACAGAATCCCAAGCAGGCTCCAGGCTCCGAGCTGTCAGCACAGAGACCGATGTGGGGCTCGAACTCCCAAACCGTGAGATCATGACCTGAGCCGGAGTCTGATGCTTCATCGACTGAGCCACCCAGGCACCCCCAACCTGTCCATTTCTAATCTTCTCACCCCTACGCAGAGCTTTTCACGGTCTGACTTTGAACTGAACAAACAGGCAGGCTGGGGCCAGGAGGGGTGGCTTTGGGTCCCAGTGCCGCGCACACCTGTGTGTATTGGGGACAGTGTAGGAAAGCCTGGCGGGGGGGGGGGCATTGCTCCCATCAGACCTTAAGGGACACGTCCTTCCCCCATGCTGGCAAACCCAGCTGCAAACTCAGTCCGCCGATAACGTAATTTGCCTCTTGCTGCCTTCTGTTTTTCCCCGGGTCCACTCTTTGGCAATTGATGTTCTGGGATTAAAACAGGGCTGGACGCATTTGCACATAAAGGAAATGGAGAAGCCCAGACGATGCCTGTTTTCTTTGTTGTCTAAGGATGTTAATGACACTGATTAAGAGGTCCCGTGGTCGCCAGAGTCCCCTGAATCAACACTGCTGTTTATGAGAACTTCAATCCTGTGCCAGCACCCATGGCAGATAGAGACCCAAGAAGCTTCCCGGACTCGCCACCTTTCAAGACTCCAGAGCCAGCTAGATGGTTCCTGATCTATTCTGACTGTAGACGGGGTCACTGTGCAGACAGAACCCACTCAGTGCCAGCAACCCCTGGGCGAGGTGGTCATTCGGAGGAACGGTATTCTTCCCCCGCCCTCCCCACCTTCCTTGGGACATCCTGGTATAACCAAAAGCCAGGCAGGTGTCACGAGACCTGACTCACAGACACTCTCCTGATCCCTGACTTCAGAGTGGGGGTTGGGAAATGACCAGACCCCTCTTCTCCTCACTCTCCCCATCCTATAAAATGGGACCAAACGCGATCTCATAGTGGGTGCTTTGTCGGTTGGCAAACTGTTGTTACGGCCTTTCTTGATTTTGATCCGCGCAGACCCTCCGCTGAATTTTGGATACAGATGAGCTTAAACTCGAGGCTGGAGGGGTCGAAAGCCTGCCGACGACCACGCGGCAAGAAACGCAAGAGATCGGGGAGAAGAGTCTGGGTTTTCCGACTCCAACGGCAGTGCCCTTTCCGCTGGAAGAAGAAGAAGAATGCCTCCAGTTTGCTCGCCTTCCAAGGCTGTGTCGAGTGTCCAAAGCACGTGCAGGCAGGTTGGGCAGTGCAGGGTCACGACCAAGGGTGTTGCACCAGCCACGCAGCATAAAGTCGTACGGAGGCAGAAGCGGGGGGCTAAGGGACTTTGGAGCCTCACTGCCTTGGTTCACATTTGGGCTCCACCGTGACTAGCTGGGTGAGCCCAGACAAGTGAGTTAACCTCTCTGTGCACCACCTTCGGCATCTGTAAAAGGGGGCGGTAATGACAGCCTACCTTCCAGGGTCATAAGGATTAAACGAAATCAGTGCATTCACCCCGCAGAGGCCGGGCCCGGATGTCCCTGTCACAGGCAGAGAAGGCTGTAGACTGCGAACCCCCCAAATGCTAAGCGTTTCCCCTCCTATGCTCTCTAACCATCCCTAGGAAGCCCCAAAGACCTGGCACCTTGTCCAGGCGCAAAAAAATCTCAGTGCAAGAATCCGAAAATCAAAAAACTCCAACAGCTGGGGAACGCCTGGGTGGCTCAGTCGGTTAGGCGTCCGACTCTTGGCTTCGGCTCGGGTCATGATCTCACGGTTCGTGAGTTCGAGCCCCCGCGTCCGGCTCTGCATTGTCAGTGCAGAGCCTGCTTGGGACTCTCTCTCTCTCCCTCTCTCTCCCTGCCCCTCCCCAGCTGGTTCTCTCTCTTTCTCTCTTCTCCCCGCCCCCCCCCCCACCTCTCAAAATAAATACATAAACTTCAAAAAATTATTAAAAATATTCTAACAGTCAGAGTTGATTTCTATTGAATAAGATGCGATTGCTCAGCCGACTTAAGGATGGTTTTCTCCCCGTTGACTCATACCGCAAAAGAAAGGCCGTCCGGGTTTTCTACAGGGAGCGAGAGGGTGGCAGAGAGTTTAAGAGAGGACGCTCCAGGCTAGCAGCTGCCAGCTACCCTCACCCAGCTCACGCGGGCTGAAGGTCTCGCCAGTGGCCGTTGGGAGACAAGGCAGTAGACGGGCCTGCCTTGTCTCCACAGAGGCTGGGAGAGGCTTGTGAGGGGGAGGATGGAAAGGAGGCTGTGGACACCCATCCAGAAACTGCCACGGGAAAAAAAGCAGAAGCAACCTAAATGTCCA
Organism: Panthera leo; assembly: GCF_018350215.1. Taxonomy (NCBI): domain Eukaryota; kingdom Metazoa; phylum Chordata; class Mammalia; order Carnivora; family Felidae; genus Panthera; species Panthera leo. The sequence continues at coordinate 12,225,105 of NC_056690.1, forward strand.
ACAGCAGGGGATCGGCGTAGGGGATTGTTTTTAGTCCCTGTGTTCCAATACGTGCTCTGAAGAGCTCCACTGGAGATATCAGGCGGTAAGATCATCGTGGGAAATACCAAACCTATGCCTCGGTTTGGCTGCGTGTGTTATTTAACGTGCTGACGTGTCAGCTACCCCCTAGCCTGCCCGCTTTCCCATCTAGTCTCTGCCTTCCTCTCCTCTGTTCTGTATCACAGGGAGCTGATCCCTACAGACGGCATTTGCCAGTCTCGCTTGGTTTCCAGTTAGTTTCGGCCAAGGGCAGGTACTCGCGAGACCCTGGAGGGTGGGAATCGGGGAGGACCCGGGGCATCTGTCCATCCTGCTTTGGGAGGCAGTGACTCTGTCTTCTTGGTGATTCCAGCTCCCCCCACCCCACCCCAGGACAGCCTCTCCCTCCGTGCCCCCCAGCTCCTGGCAGCCCCTGGAGGAATGACGGGCCCTACCGCAGGTTGGGTTCTCTGGGGAAGAGACTGAGACAGAATTTAGCATGAGGGTATTTATCAAGACGTTCCTACAGAATCCACGCCCGTGGGAAAAGTGGTGCCCTTCTTTCCGGGGAATTGGATACCACCTCGAGGGATTAGTACGAGGAAAGGTATTTTAGTAGGAGACAAAACAAAATTGCTGAATGGCGCTACGAGCCAAATTTGAGACCCGTCTACAAGACCTAGCTTGGTTGAGTTACGCCAAATTCTGTGTGAATGAACCGGGGCTGGGAAAGGCCGTTAGTGACACGAAGGCCCAGTTAACAGCGGTGTTAAAGGGAATGAATGAAAGGCGCCTGGGGGCTCAGTTGGTTAAGCACCTGACTTTGGCTCAGGTCATGGTCTCACCGTTCGTGGGTTCGAGCCCCACGTCGGGCTCTGGGCTGACAGCTGGGAGCCTGGAGCCTGCTTGGGATTCTGGGTCTCTCTCTCTCTCTCTCTCTCTGCCCCTCCCCTGCTCATGTTCTCGCGCGCGCTCGCTCTCTCTCTCAAAAATAAATAAACATTTAAAAAAAGGAACGAATGAGATTCAGAAGAATAGGTGTGGGCACTAGAATGCCAGGGACCCAGGGTCCTTCCGTCTGTTTGCTCCTCTGGGCCCATCCCTCATTCACAGGTGCACCCTCATATTTCTATATGGTGGCATCTGGGTTTCAGGTCAGGAACAGCATGAAGGAAAGGAAAAAAAAAAAAATGGGTCCTGAAAGCTGCACTGGGCACTTCCCTTTACGCTGCAGTGGCCAAAACGTAAGTCATATGACCACGTTTAGTAGCAGAGGAGGCTGGAAAGGGTGACATTTATTCAAGGAAGTTGTGTGCTCACGTGAAACTTATAGCGCAGCGCTGTTCAAGAAGGTGAAAATGGAATTTAGGAAGCGGCTGGTAGTCCCTATTATGGTACATGCGTACTATATGCACATCTAACGCAGTTCTCCTGATAATCCTAAAAAGCAAATTATTCCCATGACACGGATAAGCAAATGGGACCCAGAAGCGCCAAACTGATACAGTTGGTTATTAACAGCACTCAGTTCTCAGCCTCCTTTCTCAAGGTCTCTGTTACCTACATTCAACTCACGGGGGGTTGATTTTTCTATTTCTTTGGAGTTTCAAAAACAATACGTAGGCAAGACGGCCCGGCCCTCCTGGCTGACCTTGCTCTTTCACCATAGCACTCCAGCTTTGTAAGAACTCAGAGCTCTGTTTGTTTTGCAATTACCATGGGTTAAGGGCCCTCTGACATTTTCACAGGGGGCAGAGGGAGGCCCAGATCCTCACCCCTCCCCTTGATTCTTTGACTGTCATTTCCTCTACCTTTAAAAGAAAAATGCATAATGGCCATCACTTAGGCACCTTTCCAAAGTACTTGAACTACATTAATGCAAAGGGCCACGGGAGGAAATAGCCCCAGATGTCACACGCCAAGTTACAGAGTGAAAAAGTGGATTCAGAGCTCTCTTTATCGAGATCCCTTTGGTGAACAGGACCGCATGGGCACATGAATTGTGGTTATGACCCATTCTCCAGGACCCAGGGCCAACGCAAACAGTATCAAAGTTGTTAATGAGATTTGGCCCCATTAGGCTCATGTAAACATTTGTAATAAACCTTCAAAGCCTCTGTTAAATATGTGTGTGTGTGTGTGTGTGTGTGTGCACGTGTGTGTTCGTTCCATGAGAATGTATGCAATTGAAAGAGACTAACCACAGCCCCTTTTACATCTGTCCTTCATGGGACCGATCTGGGACAGGTATTGGTCTACATTAGGAGTGGAAGGCCACAAAGGTAGTGTCGTCACTTGTTGAGTGGCAAGTCAACCTCTGTCGTCGCCTTGTCAGGACCGGCACTCTCTCGCCTGTCTTTGGTGATGGTGCCTCATTTTTTTTCACCGGGGGGCTTACCTCACCCTGTGCTCGGTCTGTGTGGTTTGGGCAAGGCAGACTCTCTTCCCTTGACTTTGGCTAATTGGCACACTATTCTGCTGCTTATAGTGCCATGATTCGAGTTCAGTACGATTCGGTTCCAGAACTGTGGCTACAACCGTAGGGAAAGGGGTGACGCGGGACCACATCCCCCTGGGTGCTGACGGTCCCCGTGCTTACTGGCACTTCCTACCTCAAGCACTCGAGACTCTCTACCTGAGGGTTTTCTCTGCTGCTCTCAGACCTTGCGGGGGGCAGACAGAAGTGCTGTGGGGTTCATGCCCCTGGGAGCAGCCCTCGGCCGATCACAGACGGGTGTTGGAGAACCAGCACATCATCTCCCTTGTCCCTGGAATGGGACACGTGTTCTGTACTATCCCCCAGAAGTCCCCAGGGAGGTGTGGTCCCTGTGGTCTCACGGGGGTCCCAGTGGGATTGAGCAGTGCTTGCCTACAGTGACAACCTGCTCATTAACGCCCCTCCCTTCCTTTCCTTCTCCTTTCCGGGTTTCCAGGGGCGGCTTCCCAAATAAACCATTTCCGCTTGAATCCTGTCTCAGCGTCTGCTTCGGAGGGAACCCAGCCTCAGAGAGAGCGAGCGAGCCCCCTTGACACAATAGGGCGAGAACCTGCCCAAGAATGCAGTCAGCACAGAAGAGGCAGTGCAGAGAAACAGAGGGAGAGATGCATTCTGGATGGTATGTTGGGCATCGGGATCCAGCCATGCCTGAAAGTTGAATTGCCCTCAGATGTGCCCGAAGAAGAAGAAGCACATAAGGACAGGGATTCCAAGGTCTTTGTTGTGACTTGTGTTATTTTTCCTTTCCATGCTTTTCTGGATGGATCCAAGTATCGAGTCCCATGTACTTATACAGGCCAGTGGCACGAATTTGTCTCCAGGTCTGTTGGGCCTTATAACTGAGAGAGGGTTAAAGCCACCAGGGTGACAGTTCAAATCCTTCACTGCAATTTCATGCAAATAACCTTCTGGCAGCTTCCTTTTCACTGCTGTGCTCTTGTCTGCCAGCCAATCTGAGGCCTGGGCATCCCCCAGGAGATGTTAAGTCATCTCCCTTATCTGCTTGACTGACTGTCATCTTCACACATCACTGAGCTGGTGACGAAGCCCTTAATTAGTACATGTCTCCGGGGCTCGCGTTTTGCCACCCTTCATCTGCCCTCCCCGCACCTCTCTCCTCCCTGTCTCTCCACCGCGTCTAAAGACGGAGCCCCACCTCCTCCTTAGCAATGCTGTTCCGTTGACTCGCCTCCTCACTCACCGTCGTCCTCCCGGGCCACACGGTCATTGCCGTCTGCACTCCCTGCGGACCAGATTGGAAGGCGAGCATCTTGGGGGGTTACCCCATCTCACCCTCCCAGCCCCCGCCCCGTGATGGCACCTGGGATGCCCGATACGCAGACAAGGATAGGGCCCAGAAAAGTGCACTTACCGGTTTTGGCCCCGGGCAAGGCCTAGTTCGAGTCGCTGCTCAGTCACTGACCAGCCCTGTGAGTTATTTAACCTTTTAACTTTCATTGTCCTGCAACATAAGCGTGAGGATATGAGCTTCTTTCTTTTTTTATGGCTGAATAGTGTTCCATCACGTGTGTGTATAGGTATGCATGTACATATATATATGCAGATATGTGCAGTAGTCAGTCGTAAACAAAAAGGAAACCCTGCCATTTGCAAAAAAAAAAAAAAAAAAAAAAGGTTGACCTCGAAGACACAGGGAGTAGAATGATAGTCGCCAGAGGCTGCAGGATGGGGAAGATAGGAAGGTGTCGGTCAAAGGGCACAAACTTCCAGTTATGAGTAAGTCCTCATCAAATGTACCCATGGAGACCAGGCCTCTTTGAATGACTCCTAATTTCCAAAGGAAAAAAGGCTGTTTTCTCCGTGTGCTGTTGGCAATGGAGGAATCCCACGGAAAGTAGAATTGTAATAGGCATGATCGTGTTTAGGTAAAGGGCGCAGTAAGTGAGATAAGCCCTATACAAATGTTTGCACAAGGAGTTCACGTAGTAAATGCTCAGTAAATGCTTCCTGTGATTATTGTAATATCAGTTCCTGCTGCTGAATGGGTCATACTTTGTAAATCGTAACCTGCCATTTCATCTATTAATAAACACATTAACAAATATTTATTAGCTGTCACCTAAGGGCTAAACATGGAGGATTCTGGAATACGTCAGTTGGACCAAGTCCTCACGGTGTTTGCGTTCTAATGCAGAACTATCCAATAGAACGTTCTGGGGTGATGGAAATGTTCTGTATGTGCCCCGTCCAATATGGTAGCCACTAGCCCCTGTGACTACTGAGCTGTTGAAATGTTGCTATAGTATAACCAAAGAATTGGACTTTACATTTTTATTTGATGTTAATTAATTTTAGTTAACTTTAAATTTTTTTTTAATGTTTTATTTATTTTTGAGACAGAGAGAGACAGAGCATGAACGGGGGAGGGTCAGAGAGAGGGAGACACAGAATCTGAAGCAGGCTCCAGGCTCTGAGCTGTCAGCACAGAGTCCGACGCGGGGCTCGAACTCACAGACCGTGAGATCATGACCTGAGCCAAAGTCGGCCGCTTAACCGACTGAGCCACCCAGGCGCCACAATTTTAGTTAACTTTAAATACCCACGTTTGGCCAGTGACTACTGCACTAGATAGTACAGGTCTAGTGGATGCAAACAGACAATCACTTGTGCGTTAAAACGTCACACTGAATTTAGTAGCCAGTGAACCAACAATGATCTATCCAGTATCCACAGAGTGCTAAGCATGGCGGGGGGGGGGGGGGGGTTCAGTGTTACGAAAGTTGGACAAAATGCCAGCACTGAAGATAGGATATGTAAGCCCAAACCCAAATGGGATGGGCGTAGTCTTGTCTTGCGATGCTCATGTCCTGTGATGAGCCGGAGGAAAGCATTCCAGACAGAAGAATGAACAAACTCAAAGGCTGTGAGGGAGGAACCATCTTGGGATGTAAGAGGGACATTGCAAAAGGCAAGAAGAGGGTGGACCAAAGTGAGAGGTGGAATGAACCTCTTGGCGTGATACCAAGATGGACAAGGACAGATCATGGCAAGGCTTTTGGATTCTACTGGGGCTCTGTGGGAACCCGCCAGGGGCTTTGCGTGGGGACTGACATGATGAGAATAATCTGCATGAAAAGTCCCTTGGCTGCTCTATCAATTAATGGCCTGTCCCAAAACCACAGTAGATAAGAGATCGACGGTTAAGAGGTTGTTAGAGTCATCAAGGTAAGAGATAATGGCTTAGACTGGCACACTTACAGAATCCTCAGTCCTGGTCATGAAACAAGTGTTTGGAAGAGAACTATGGTTGTTTGGGAGGCTACGGGATTCCCATGATGAAAACAATAGTTTACTTTTGTCAGCCAACCTGTCCAAGTGTAGTATTCATGGAACACTGTTATGGATCTTGAGTTCAAGGGCTTCTGGAGTCAAGTTAGACAGAGGCTCCTTCTTTGAGTAATCCCAACCTGACTGGGGAGAGCAGTCCAATGCTCTACAAACAACCGAGCAGACCCCAAACTAGGGCACGGCCAGTGGCTGGAAGACAAGGCCCTCCGTGAGAGCCCGCTAGCTCAAAGGAAAGAAGCTGCCAAGAGAGACATTGCACGGTTTATCCCCCACAAGAATCCTCCTTTTGGAAACGATTGCTTTTTCCATTTGGAAAGCATTGGTGCATCTTCCAGAAGAAGCTGAAGCCTGAGCACACACAGATGGGTGGCCCTGCCATTTCCTCGAGGGGTGGAGGAGAGAAGTATGGATGTGTCCCAGACCCAATGAATGGAGACGATTTTTTTGCGGGCAGCGGGGCGGGTTGGGGGGGGGTGGCACACTGGGAACCGGGTACTGGAGGCCATTAAGTCTCTTGAGTTAAGGAGCCATCTGTGATGTGAAATGCCACATCCTGTCATGGGGAGACGAAAATGGTCAGCGGCTGCATTCCCCCCCCCCCCCCATTCCACACCAACCACCGACCCTCTTGAGTTCTACTGTGTTCAGGAATAAGAAGGCTTTCTCTGCGACCTCAGCTGAAGGCATTAGTTCCTCCAGGTGCCCAATACACAATATGGACAAATAGGAGGAGAAAACAATTCATGCCCGACTCTGGGGCAGGAGAAACCCATGGTTGGCCGCACTCCACCTCCATTAATTCCCCTTCGGTGTGTGGCTTTTCTTGTTCGTAACCACCCCTGGCCACGAATGGAGGATGAAGAGTTTGGTCCTCTGTGTCCCACGTGGAGATGACGGTCCCACAAACCACGCGCAGACCGTGCGACTCCGGGCAAACGAGATCTGCCGTGTCTTCCGGTCTTTGCAGCTACCTTGGGAGACCGGGAGACATCCTGTCTACTTTAGAAGTCTGTTGTAAAGATCGGTGAGAAAGTGGATGTAAGAGTTGAACACAGGGCCGGCACACGGTGGGGCTCAGTGACAAGTGGGGACTCTATGAATGACGTGCATCAAAACATCGGAATAGCAAATACTAGATCAGGAACCAGAGCAATGCCTGCCACATTTCCAGGCCATGGTGCATGTGGCACTCAACTGAATGATTATAGTTGCCTAAAGACCCTTCTTTCAAGGATAATGGGTGTTCACAGGAGAGAACGGGGTCCCGGAGAATTGGCTAAGCTAATGGGGGCAACCTTGCCTTCGTGCAATGCTTTCTTAGCCGGAGTCACCCGGATCTGGGTTTGAACCACAGCTGAGCCATTTGGCATCTCGATGGCCTTGAATGGCTTCCCTTCTCCAGATTCCTGTTGCTAAAATGGGGGAGGGTCACCCACCCTATCTTGTAGTGCTGTGACTTAATCTTAACCTGGTGCTTAACAGATCCAAGTAGAACCCTGGCTGCCTCTGTCATTGTTATTAATATAAAATCCATATTGCAATAATAGCGTTATTAGCGTCAGTAATAATAGTGATGCCCGTAGAATATTTATTTAGTCAGCATTGATGCAGCCTGGCCCAAGACCCAAGAGGAATGGGTAAAATTACTTGAGTAAAAAATTACTACCAGCTCTGCGCATTCATCCACTGAAAAAATAGTTATTTATCCTCCTACTACGTGCCACACACCAGTCGAGGAACTGGGGACACGGCAGTACGTATGACAGACAAGATCCCTGGCCCCCTGGAATGCCACGAAGCGAATATTTGGGAAATAAGGTAATAGAGAAACCATGAAGCGTAGAAATGTTGAACGTGTCAGGTAGCGATCAGTTCTAAGAAAAAAACTTCAAGGTCAAGGGAAAGAGTGATGGGGGGCGCCTGGGTGGCTCAGTCAGTTAAGCGTCTGACTTGGGATCGGGTCATGATCTCGCAGCTCATAAGTTCAAGCCTTGCATCGGGCTTGGTGCTGACAGCTCGGAGCCTGGAGCCTGCTTTGGATCCTGTGTCTCCCTCTTTCTCTCTGCCTCTGCCCTGAGCATGCTCGCTCTCTCTCTCTCTCTGTCTCAAAAATATTAATTTTTTTTAAAAGAAGAAAGAGTGATGGACATAGGACATGAACAGGTGGTCAGGAAAGGTCTTTCTGGTAAGGTGACATTTGAGCAGAGGCCTGGAGGAAGTGGGGGAGTGGCCTGGTGGGTATCTGAGGGGAAGCACACTCCTGGCAGAGGAAACAGCAAGTGCAAAGGCCCTGAGGCTGGAGGAAAAAGAATGGAAACCTAGTAGAGCAGAGGACGTCCGGACAGGCCCTCACATAGCACAGTGCACGCCGCAGCGTGGGGTGCACAACCCATTGTTTTCCAGATCATTCTCAGAACGCTGCTTTCTAGCGCCGTGCGCCCGAGCCATCGTGCTGAGCAGACCCCGTTCTCATTTTCGTACGACTGAGGGATTCCAACCAATGAGTCTTCTGGTCCCCCCACAAGTCACACCCGAGACATCTGCAAGAAATGGTCACGTCGAGACGGAAGGCGCCAGAACCCTGGCCACAGCCCCTGGCACACGGCCTTTCTGCGAGGCGTGTTAGGCAGATCCTTGGAAGGGTTTCTTCCCCATGGCTTCCCCGGGACAAGATGCCAACCGCTCCCTGGGCTCCCTCCCTGGGTTGCATCATTAGTGACGTCTGCGACCAGAGAGCCCCAATTAGCAGCAGGCGTCTGCTGCCCAGATGGTTGGGGGACACAGGAAGGCAGAGGGGTCAGCAGCTTGGGTGGCTTTCCTGGAGTAAGACCCTTGTCTCTGCTCGGCGGGCGAAGGCCACAGCTGGCCTGCGGGTAACAGCTACCGTCCCCAGCACTGCGACGCACCATCTTCCAGAAGCTGGGGATTTCCCTTACGAGAGCAAAGGTCTGAGATGTGCAGAAAAGGATAATTGGATGGAATGTGTCCCTGCCTCATGCTAAGGGCGCTCCAAGGGGTTTGGGGCTCAGAAGCCCGGGAATGCACTCAGTACAGCTGGGCAGCTGTGTTGCTAAGCTATGTCCCCCGGAAGGCTCTCGAAGATGCCTTCACGAGGTGGCAGAGTGAACTGAGTATCCCGAGCATTTGCAGGGCGCCAGCCGAGTGATTTACAAATGGGGCTTCCCTGAATGCTCACAAGAGACCTCTGAAGGAGTCACTCTTGTCACGCTGCCTTCTTTCTGCAGAGAAGGACGCTGAGGCCCAGAGAGGTTGAGTAGGGAAGGGCCTGGAAGCCCCGTATCTGTCAGAGACAGAGGCGGGACTTGAACTTCAGTGGTCTGAACGCGGAGCCCGGAGCCCTTATACACTCCCACACTGCTGGCCAGTCCCTCTTTGTCTCAGCCATGTAGACTAGGGGACAGTTAACCCTCACGCGAAGGGCTGGATACTAACTGTCTTTGGCTTTGCCAACCCTGTAGTCTCTGCCGCAGCCATATACAGCTCTGTTGCCGTAGGGCAAAAGGAGCCGCTGACCACAGGGAGACGGACGTGTGGCTGTATTCCGACAGAACTGTATCTACAAAGGCAGCCAGAAGACCAGTTTGCCCTGATGGAGACGGCCACCCACCAGTGTCTCTTCCTTGGAGCTAACCAACTGACTAAGCATCTCCACAATGTCCTCCAAGAACCCAGATTCATTTCGCATTTTGCTCGGCCGTCCTTGGTAATATTATAGGCCTCCCGTGATCATTCTTATTGCCTCATGGTCACAAAACGGCTGCAGCAGCTTCAGGTAGGATATCCCCAAACTGCAGGCAGTAGGGGCAGAGGCTACGTAACCATTGCATAAAGTTTTGCCTTTCTTTCTTTCTTTTTTTCTCCCCCCCCCCCCCACACCGGAGAGGGAGGCCTCCTATGTGCACCAGGTTTCCTCCTTCAGTTCATTGGCCAGCACTGAGTTCCACATTCACCCCAAGATCAGTCCCTGGAAAATAGGAAGTATGAACCCATTATACTCAGCTCTGAGGCTCAGGCAGGGTCCCACATTCCCTCCAAATCTAGGGATCACCAACCATTACAGAATCAGGTGAGGCTGGCAAGGAAGAAGGGAGTGGAAACTTTTGGGTAAGTGACAGCACCCAGTCATTTTTAGGAAGGATTCATGGAGCGTGGAGATCCGTGCTGCTGAGGCTCCACGAACCCCTCGGAACTTGTGCTAAGCCTGTGAGGTATGAGGTGTGGTAAGAGCCTGTCACTCACTGTTTTTTTTTTTTTTTAATTTTTTTTTTACCTTTATTTATTTTTGAAAGACAGAGAGAGACAGCGTGAGCAGGGAGAGGCAGAAAGAGAGGGAGACACAGAATCCGAAGCAGGCTCCAGGCTCCGAGCTGTCCGCACAGAGCCCGACGCGGGGCTCGAACCCACGAACCTCGAGATCGTGACCTGAGCCGAAGTCGGACGCCCAACCGACTGAGCCACCCAGGCGCCCCTGTCTCTCACTCTTAATACCCAGCATGAGCAGTGCGGGGAGCAGGCGTCAGCCCCCGAGCTGAGACAGGGGGCTGGGGAAGACGGGGTGGGGGAGACAGGTGTGAAAGGGAAGGAGAATTTAGCAACCAGGTCTGGCCCCCTCCCAGGCAGCAAGATTCCTGCAGTTTCAAAGCCCCGGGACCTCAGTGCTGAAACCATAGAGGGCGGGCCCCCAAAGTCCTACTTAGACGTGATCTTCCAGACCCTGAATGGTTCCCCCCCCCCACCCCACTTGCAGACGAGGTCTTCTGCTGCAAGAAATGGACTGTGGAGAAACCAGAAGCCTTTGTGAGCTAAATTAAGCCTGTGGCACTCATACATCCCCTCCGGTGGGTCGGGAACGCCCCGCACAGTGTGGGGTGCCCAGAGTGAGACATTATCCCCTGCTTTGAGAAACGTGGTTTGAGACCTGAAGGCAGGAAAAACATGAGATGTGCATTAAACACTCGCCATTCATTCATTCATTCATTCAATGCTCGAGTCATTCAATCACGTTATTGAATGCTACTGTATGCCCAGGACCCTTCTAATTGGTGTGGACTCCTCAGTGAAAAGAATGGGGAAAAAAATCTCCCCTTCTTGTAAGGCCCACTTTCTGCTGCAGAAAACAGGCAGTAAGATGAGTAAGAACACTTCATAGCTGTTTCCTCGCGCTAGGCATTTCACTTCTCTCAACCCATTTTCGCTTACGAGACGGTTTCTTGTTACTCCCTATTTATTGTGGTTAATTTCATGCGTCCACCTGACCGGGCCGGGGTGTCTAGATATCTGGTCAAACGTTATTCTGGATGTTGCTGTGAGGGTGACATTTTGATAAGATTAATGTTTGAATTGGGGGGGGCTTTATGAGCAAAGCAGATTGCGAGCTAGAATGTGGGTGGGCCACGCCCGATCAGTTGAAAGCCTTACTAGAACCAAAACTGACCTCCAAGCAAGAAGGCATTCTGAAGGACTTGAATTGCAACATGAGCTCTTCCCTGGGTCGCCAGCTTGCCGAACCACCCTGTGGACGGGGGGCCGAGCCATTTTGTGGTACCGAGGTTTATACATTCTGTTGGTTCCATTTCTCTTGGGAATCCTGGCTAATACACTACGACACAGACGTTGTGCAAAGGACCTCACAGTGATTGTATTTCACGCTCAGACAACCCCGCGGGGTCAGTCTTCTCTTTGCCGTCCCCACTTTATCGCTGAGCCACACGAGCCTCCAAAAGGCTGAGTACATTGCCAAGGCTACACTGCGGGCAAGCGGCAAAGTCAGGATCGGAACCCAGAGCTGGGTCTATACCTGAAACCCAACACACCCACTCGGGCCCAGCAGCCACAGGCTGCGGCCACGTCGCACACTTGCTGGGGACTCCCATGTGTGACAATGTAGAACCCTCCACTCTGAGCCGTGGGGAAGAGTCTCGAGACCGAACAGAAAGTCACGGAGTCAAAAGCTATTCTGCTTTGGCGCAAAAAAAAAAAAAAAAAAGAAAATTCCATGATTTACTTCTACTGAAATTGTGCACGGCACTGCCACGCGCCTCCTATGATCCGGTGAAGAGCAAAGCCTGGGTTCAGATCCTGGCTCTCCCATGTGCTGGCTGTGTGGTCCCGGCCAACTGCCTTCATTCGCCACTCGGTACTTCGCTATCTTTGCGGTGACCGACAGTACTGTTCCCCTTCCAAGAGCCACGGTGCTGCTTAACTACGGCCGCCCCTGTGAAGCTCTGAGTATAGTTCACGGCGACACGTGTTTCACGAACATCAGCTCTTATTTGCGGGGGAAGCAGAGATGGACCCGGGTTTGACAGAAGAGCTAAAGGGCCCCGGAGCCTGCGGTCTGGGACTCAGTCTGTCCGTTGTCTGTGGCGGCACTGATCGCTTCAACATCACCAAGCACCCAAGGTGCCAACTGTCTTATCGCAGGCTTTTCCAGATGCCACTCCGTTATTTTCCTGTCAGGGGGCCCTCTCGGGGGATTGGGCCACGTGTCTTGCGACGAGGTGAGGCCCCCCGAGCAAACAGCACCTGTGATCCCCTCACCCAGTCCGAGCGGCTCTCCCGTCCAAGAATTCCACCGGCTCATGAAAGAATTCCTGAAGGGACAGGGTTGGGCTGGGGGCTGAATTTTTTCTTTTCCCCCCACGAGGTGGTTTCAATTTTGTAATATTGTTCTCCGGGGTGACAGAGGCATGTCCTTCCTCGTTGCATTCACGACAGGGGGCGCGGCAGAGAAGTACGGAGGAAATGGGAGAAGGCTCCCGTTCCCTGGCGCTCGCGATCATTGTCGTTATTTACGTGTCATCGGTTGCCGTCTGGGTGTTTGTGTTCCTACCCTCCCGGCTGACCCTCGCCAAAGTCTTGTGACATCACCTAGGCTGGGGGTGGTAGTCTGGTGTCACTGGCGGGGCGGCTGAAGTCCACGGGGCTCAGGGGCCCTTCCGTAGGTTCCAGAGTGACACGTCTCTCAATGACGAATCGTATGCATTTTCCATTAAATCGCAAAGATCCTTGGGATGTCTGGGTCTTTTTCGCGCCATTTTACAGAGGAGAAAAACTGAGCCCTGGAAAAGCGAAGTGACGTGTCCGAGCTTGTCATCCCCATCATTGTCACCATGCGAATTGCAACAATTATTAGTAGTAGTAATAGTAGCCGGGGGCCGTGTCTACTTGCTTTAAGTACATGAATTAGTGTATTCCTTACAAGAATTCTGTGAGATGGATATTACCATTATTCCCATTTTATGGGTAAGCAGACTGAGGCACAGAGAACTTACTATACTCACTCTGGTGTGGCAGAGCTAGGATTCCTACCTAGCAGCCCAGCTGCGGAACAACTCTTACCCAGTCTATTAAGCCGGTCAGCGTGAGCTGCTATTTGACGAGCCTGGGTCTCCAGATTTCCAGCCCAGGGTATTTTCTGCCATTTCACTGGGGTCACCTCCTTCTTCCTCCTGGTGCTTCTACTGCCCCCAACGGAACCCCCTTGCCTGCCCCTCTGCCCATCTCACCTCTCGCTAAGTGAGCACCATTTTGCAGGAGCCTGCTTTGGATTCTGTGCCTCCCTCTGTCTGCCCCTCCCTTGCTTGTGCGCGCTCTCTCTCTCTCTCTGTCTCAAAAAAAAAAAAAAAATTAGAATGTATATTGGTTGGGAGGCCTGGGTGGCTTAGTCAGTTGAGTGGCTGGCTCTTGATTTCGACTCAGGTCATGATCTCCTGGGACTGATCTCCGGGTGACTGAGCCCCAGGACAGGCTCTGTGCTGGCAGCCTGGAGCCTGCTTGGGATTCTCTCCCCTCTCTCTGCCCCTCCCTCACTCTCTTTGCCTTATCCTCTTCCCACCAATGAGATTACTTGACATTGGTCCTTTAAAGGAACTCGTTTCTGGGGCGCCTGAGTGGCTCAGTTGGTTGAGCGTCCGACTTCGGTTCAGGTCATGATCTCGAGGTTCGTGGGTTCGAGCCCCGCATCGGGCTCTGTGCTGACAGCTTGGAGCCTGGAGCCTGCTTCTGATTCTGTGTCTCCCCCTCTCTCTGCCCCTCCCCCACTCTCACTCTGTCTCTCTCTCTCTCAAAAATAAATAAACATTAAAAAAAATTTTAAGGAACTCGTTTTTATAACCTAAGTGAATTTACGTTCTGTATTAGTTTGCTCAGGCTGCTATAACAAAATAACCACAGACTGGGTGGCCTAAACCTATGTTGGTTTTGTCACAGTCCTGGAGTCTGCAAATCCAAGATCGAGTATCAGCAAGGTGGGTTTCTTCTGCGGCCTCTCTCCTTGGCTCGTGGATGGCCTTCTTCCCGTGTCCTTACGTGGCCTGCCCTTTGTGTCTGTGTTCTAATCGCCTCTTCTTATAAGGACACACACCATCTTGGATTAGGATGCATCTTAATGACCATTTTTCACTCCTTTTCCTCTCTAAAGAGGTTATGTCCAAATGCGGTTAGATCCTGGGGTGCCGGGGGTGTGTAGTTCAACATGAATTTGAAGGGGCGGGGACACAGCTCAGCCCGTAACATGTTCCGAAGAAATACTGGACCGTAATTGTGTCGCACCGTGACACCAATGTCACCATAGACAGAAGCCACTCTCAGTTGCCGTACAAAGAAACACCCACTGCTGGTGCTTGGGAAGGGCTCTGAGCCTGAACTGCCTCTCCCTCGGCAGCAGGGAGATCCCAAGTTCTAGAAAGGCGTTGAAGACACGTCAGCACTCACCGAAACTTTCCCCTCCATCCAATTAGAGGCCCTGAAAGACAAAGAGAATAACTTTGTCTGTATGTGATTTAGTGTTGTTTTTTTACCCCCTAGAGCGATCTCCTCTCCCACTGACGAGTCTGTTCCACGCCTCGGAGAACGTTGACCTGCCCTCGGGACAAAGCCACACTGTCCCTGGGGCACGATGGAGTTCTCTTGACCTCTCTCCCACCCCTCTCTCTGGCCACATGTTCTGCCTCTTTCCCACCACCCTGCACTCCAATTCGTCCCGTCCTTCCCCATGTCTTTACACAGCCCTCTCCTTCTGCCGGGAACATCTACCTCCTTCCTGCCAACCCGGTGAACTCCTCTTCATCCCTCAGAACCCCCCGAAGGATGCCCCTGGGAGATGGGCGAGTCGAAAACGTACAATACCACCTAGCACTTCCACTACAATTTCATAGTAAAGGGGAAAAAATACAAATATCCTTCTGGAAGCCGTACATACGAACCTGCTAAAAAGCGATGGGAAGATGGTGATTTATTTTCTTTCCGCTTCTCTGCGGCTTCTGGTATTTTGACAGCCGACATGTATTCTGTAGTCGTAACAAAAAAGCTACTTTTGATGTCTGAAAAGAACAAGCGTCTTCATGTTTTCTTTGGGGAACTCTTTTCCAATCTTATCCTGCTCCTCGAGATACGTGTGCGTGTGCACATGTGCCCCCGGCAGGCAAAGACAGTCACCTTCGGCCAACTTTACATTTCGCACGGAATTCTGTTCTTTTATTAATCGTGCCAGTTTGACATTATCTACTTCCTTAACTCTTTCCCGCCGCGGTCCGCAAGGCAGGATCCTTTAGATGTTAAGAGCGTGGATCCTGGAGCCACGACCCCCCTCCCCCCCCACCCCCCCCCCCCCCCACCACCGGCTCGAATTCTGGACCCACCACTCCGTCCGTTTCTTCACTGACCATGAAGCACAGACCCTGTGCTTGGATACAAGCGTATCCAGACCAGACAATGGCCCCCGCATTCGTGCAGTGACCAAAACAGTCACCAGTGAGCATAATACATCAGCGAACTCAGGAAGATATCAGAAGGTGTACATCTTCTACAAAAATGACGATGGGGCGCACAGTGAGAGAGAGATTAAATGTGAAAGAACGTCTGAGGGGGAGGAATAAGCATTTCTCTGGAGCGGCGGGTCTAGACATCGCAGAGAAGGGAGCCGTTGGGGCGCCTGGGCGGCTCAGTCGGTTAAGCGTCCGACTCTTGATCTCCGCTCAGGTCTCGATCTCAGGGTCCTCAGTTCAAGCCCCACACTGGGTTCCTTGCTGGGCACGGAGCCTACTTACAAAAAATAAAAATAAAAAATAAAAAAAAAAAGAAAGGAACTTTTGAGTAGGAACCTGCAAACACGGAGGGTGTTATCCATGCAGATGACTGGTGGAAATGCATTCCACGTGCAGGGAAGGCCAGTACAAAAGCACAGGAACAGGAGTGTGCCTGGTGCCGTGGACTGAAGTGTGACCCCAAACCTATGTACTGAAACCTTAGCCCTGTAAGGAGGTAATGAACGTCAAGTGAGGTCCTAAGAGTGGGCCCTGAGCCTCTAGGACCCGTGTCCTCATAGGAGGTGGGAGAGATGCCAGGGAAGACAGTCAGAGGCCGATGAAATAACTCCGGGGGAGCTGACGGTGGCTGGGGCCGGCGTGGAGGGGAGAACAGCCGTCGGATCCCTCATGGGTTAGGCGTAGGGGTGGGGGGGAGAGAGAAACGGCAAGGATGAGTCCAACGTCGGTGAGACGAGCAATCAGAGGAGGCAGCAGCTGTCGACTGAGATGGGAAGGCTGTAGCTCGGTGGTTCTCAACCTTGGGCGATGCTGCCCCCGGGGGACACGGGGCGGTGTCCGGGGCGGGTTTGGGTTGCCATGAATTGGGAAGTGCGGTTGGCATCTGGCGAGGAGAGGCCGGGAATGCCCTTAAACGTCCTCGCACAGGAGGGCCCTCCTTCCGCCACAACGAAGAATGATCCAGCCCGGAAGTCAGGAGTCCTGAGGTTGAGGAACTCTTGTATGTTACGCAGAATGGGGTTGGGCCGGGAGTGAGACACGTCACAGACAAGATCAGTGGTTCAGACTTGGGCGTATTAATTTCTCTTCCCGGCTCTCTGTATCCTGGTCGGGACCTCGGTTTTCTCGTCTGTAAAATGGGGATACGTTTTTCGCTTACCTCATAGGGGTGTCACCGCAAAGCACTTTGGAATGTTACCTGACACAGAGTAAGTGCTCCATACCTCTTATCCGTGATTGGAAGGGACAATGTGCCTTATGCGTTGTGAACCCCCAGCACCAGAACAGCCCCGGCGTGCAGGAGGCACTCAATGAACGCTCGCTGAGTGAAGCAGCAAACTGATTGCAGGGTTTCTGTCTGACTGTACGTGGCTTTTCTCCAGGGCCCATTCCAGCTGGAAATTAAGAGTGAATATTGAGGGGCACCTGGGTGGCTCAGTCGGCTGAGCATCCAGCTTCGGCTCAGGTCATGATCTCACGGTTCGTGGGTTCGAGCCCCGCATCGGGCTCTGTGCTGACAGCTCAGAGCCTGGAGCCTGCTTCGGATTCTGCGTCTCCCTCTCTCTCTGACCCTCCCCCGTTCCTGCTTTGTCTCTCTCTGTCTCAAAAATAAATAATAAACGTTAAAAAAAAAAAAGTGAATATTGAAAGTCAGGTTTGTGAACTTATCTGCCCAGAGCCTGGGTAAGGACGCGCAAAGTAAAGTTTCAGTTGAAACTTACTAGCAGGTGGGCCTGGAGGTCGAGGGGCCGGGAATAACCGAACCCTCACGGTCAGTTCAGACAGGCTTTCCAAGAACCTTCCACTGGCTCTCCCCGAAGCCTGGGCTTCGTGTTTTTTGTTTTGGCGTTTTTTTGATGCAATTTCGTTTATTTACGGTTTCATAATTTGTAGTTCAAGTGGCTAATGTTGTTAACTTATTAGTTAACAGACAAAAGTATGATTAGGTCCAACCGAGAAAGAGATCACACAATCTTTCAATCACGATGCATGCAGTGTTAAGCTATTCTTGGTTACTAGAGCTCATAGATTTGTTTCTGCCCAGTGACCCGAGAGACTTTCTCTTGGATTCCAGTCCCTCCTGCTTGGTCGTCTTCTGGAGCTTGCTATGGTTTCCTTGTCCCCCTGTCCCCTCACCTTGTAATCCATAGGGATGTCTTCACATGCCCCAAGCTTCCACTTGATGATGGGTGACTACGTACCAAACACGTGGGGTGTGGGGCTCTCTCCACGAGCCAAGCAGACAAAATCCCTGACCTCGTGTTGCTTGCATTCCAAAGGCTTGTGTCCGTTAGGAGGACTTCAGGGGCAAGCAGCAAAGTTGATTCAAACCTCACGTGCAATATTTAGAACGTTCACATACATTTGCATCTGTAAGGTATAAAATCTGGCAGAACAGATCACCCAGAGATAGAGCAATCCCAACATTGGCTCACTCGGTGGCTCAAACTAATCATCAAAAGCCCTGATATTACTCACTATTGTATTCATGACAGCCAGCACCGTGCTGGGCAGAGAGGAGCTCAAAGAACATTTGTTAAAAAAATGAGAAGAAAGAGTAGATGTGATACGAGCTTGGCGCCTTCTTACTCTTGCAAGGTGGCGGCCGCATTTCCCAGGATCCCACTGGGATACGATAATGTCCAAGTAAAACAGATTTTTTCCTGTGTTGGGATTTTTTCATATTTTTGTTTCGAATTATTTCATATAAACAAGTATAGACATACACGTATACGTATATATTTTATTTAATTATATGTAACTTACACATAAGGTACATATTAGGTTTAAGGAATAATAAAATTAATGTTCCTGTAACTTACCGATCGGTGTAAGAAACAGGACTTAAACCACTGAATCTTTCTGTGTGTCCACCTCCAATCATATTTCTCTCCCTTCCCACGCACTCCAGAGAGCTAATCATTAATCTGAGTGTTGTATCAGTGCTTCCTGGTTATCCCGTCTATATTCCTTTGTAAGCACAAGACAGCATTCCCATGGACACTCAAGACTCTCCCTCATGTTTCATTGGCCAGAACGGGGTCATATGCCTGTCCACTAATTGGTCACAGGCAAGGGATTGGGGTTGGTTATCATCTGCTTGAGTTAATCAGGATTTTTAGTTTTAGTCTTGAGGGGAAAATTCCAAAGGGTCTATTGGAGATTAAATCAGAACACATATGTTACCCCATCACGATGTTCAGTTCCTCAACTATCCAGAGCTATTTATTCCAATCTGTAAGTCAGCTAATCTGCCAATTGCTATCCTGAAAACACACACACACACACACACACACACACACACACACACACAGTTGCACACATACAGACACACAACTATGGAATTGGATAGTCCTGAGTTTATATGTCCCAGATCAATAATCAGGAATACATATGTTTTTTTAACTCTCTTTGCCCTTTTCCATCGACAGTGAGTTTCTATGTGCCAGACATTCAGGTGCCCCGAATATAATGATGAGTCAAAAACAGAATCCTGTCCAGTGGGGGAGAATAACCATTATCCAAAGACTCCTACAACCAAATACAAAATTATAATTCTCATTAACCTACGTAGGGCGAGTTGTGTGCTGTGAAACCACGTGAGGGGCGCTCTCTGGAAGGCTTCCCTGCAAAGTGATTGAATTGGGACCCGGAGGAAGACCAGGCATTGGTTGGGCAGCAGCTGTGGTGTGGAAGTGGCCCATACGCCACATGAGAAGCGATAGTTCCCATTTTCAGGAATTTTGCAAGCTCTTCATTAAGCCCAGTCATTAATAAGAATTAAATTATATGGGCATAAAATTAAATATGCCGTATTAACACAAGTAATAAGTTCTCAAAACTCATCACTTCCCAATTATCATGTTACATCTATGCCCTCAAGATCACGTGTGCCCGTTACAGCCATTTGGTGGGAAGGCCCCCTAACGATGAGATGAGCTCCAATGCCTTTCTTCCCGACTCTGTGTTCAGTGACGTCGCCTCCGTAGCTTGACGTCGGCCATATTTACACCACAGAAATTGACAAACGCTGCAGGTCAGTTTTTGCTTTTTGTTTCTGCCTCCCTCCCGTTGTGAAATGTTTACCGGTATGCCACTGGACCAAGGGGTCTAGGGAGAACATTCTAGGCAGTAGGGACAGCTTGTAAAAAGGCCCCATGATGGAGAATAACACGACATACTTGAGAAATTGAAACGAAGTCACTGAGAATATTAAGAATCTGCTTCAGGGCGCCTGGGTGGCTCCCTTGGTTGAGCTTCTGACTCCGACTCAGGTCATGATCTCACGGTTTGTGGGTTCGAGCCCCACGTTGGGCTCCGTGCGGACGGCTCAGAGCCTGGAGCCTGCTTCGGATTCTGTGTCTCCCTCTCTCTCTGCCCCTCCCCTGCTCGCTCTCTGTCTCTGTCTCTCAAAAATAAATGAACATTAAAAGAAAAAATCTCTGCTTCAAAGGGTTTTATGGACTAAGCGAAACGAGCTGTGTAGAAACCCATTTAACACCGTCCCTGGCACGTACTGTCCCCAGTGATCGTAGTTAATTTTTTTCAAACATTCATCAGCGCTCAGTTTCTTCAAATGGTAGCTAGTTTTAGGTCCGGCAGCTTGAACAGCACGGCGACAGCTGCTACTGGCTTTACTACCCCATACCCACCCCCAAACTGCAATCGTGCTCCGTTAGTAATATTTGTGATCTCAGGCTCTGGGGGGTCAGGGGCAGCCACATCACTCAGTGCTGCCTAACGTGACATAAGCCGGAAGATCTCTGACAAAGCTTGCTGTCTGCTCATTCTTTCTGGAATGTTCCCCCCAGACCCGGAATGTGGACCATGCACCTTGAAGGTACAAGAGGTGTTTTGCGTTCGTGGGGCTATAAGCATGACAACGCATGGAGAGAGAAAAGTGGAAGAGACCGGATCAGCGAGCCACCGAAATTGCCCTGGACTATTTATCCATTAGCTTTGAAATCCCTGATCTAAGCCACGGGGGCTGGCTGTTCTGTTGCCTGTGGCCAAACACGTTCCTCCCCGATGCAAGTGGATGGTCCAGCCATACAGTAGAAAAGGCAACATGGCAAGAAGAGGTCAGGAGTCTCTGGAAACTTGCTGCGGAAAGTATGGGCAAGAAGAAACAGGATCAGCACCACGTGGGAGTTTGTTACCAGTGTCCTCAGGTCTCTCCTGGTCCCCCACCCGCCGTCTCCTAATCAAATAGACCTTAAACAAGATCTCCAAGCATTGCGTTAGGAGACTCTCACGAAACAGTTAGATTCTGGGTTCGAGGGTGCCCGCCCGGTGGGCATCCTTAGATGCCCTAAGGATGCAAAGCCAGAACCTTCCACATTAGCAGATTTTTTCGACCCCATGCTGGAGCCCAGCCCAGCCCTCAAAAGGCAATCGGCGTTAGCTCTGAGCAGCCCTCCAGAGTGACTTCCAGATTACCCAACACCCAGCAATGAAGCCTAAATATCCATCCCTCGATAAACACGCTCAGGCCCTTGAAAGTTCAAACTCCGTGTTGGGTCCTGACCTCTGAAATATGTATACACAGTGATGCACCTCCCAGATAACATCTCCCGGAATCTGCTTAGCAGCCTGGTTGCAAGCGGCCGGAGTTAATGAATGTTCGCCTTGTCTATAATTCAGTAAGAGAGCTTTCGCTGAGCCCCCAGACGCGGCTAAGAATAGGCAGGTTCCTTCTCGTCTTCGAGAGCGCCAGCATCAAAAATAAGTTTCCCGTTTCTCTCCTTCCTCCTCCAGACTCCACTTCAGAGGCTCTCTGGGTTGGTGCACCCTGGCACATGCCCAAGAAATACCCTTGTTTGTTGGAATGGGTTCAGCTCTTGGCCGATTTCTTCCTTGTACTATTCCTTGCCAGACTAGTTCAATCTTGGGTCATCCCTGTTTGGGTTTCTTGATTAACCCCAAACCTCCCAGGGAAAGGAAGAGACAACACGCTTTGTGAGGACAACAATGTCATGGGCTAAGCCAGCCGGAGCTTGTCTTCTCTCTCCCCCCCCACCCCCAGACCCTTCCTGAACTTGGACAGTTCTACACCCTGCCTCGGTCCCTGCCCGCCCCCCAGACCAAAGGAGAGTCTGGAGACCAGGAGCCTCAGAAGGTACCAGAGACCGAAATCAAAGCACAGCTTGGCCTCTCACCAGCTGTGTCACCAAGACTAAGTGACCCAACCTGTCCGAGCCTCACGGTCCCCGTCTGTGACACGGGGTAGGAAGACGCCTGTGGACAGCTCATGCCGAGAACTTTGCCCACACCCACTGGAGTATGTCCGGAGAGGGCAGGAGTGTTGCCTGTGTGGGCTGCTGTCGTGTCTCCAGAACCTAGAACAATGCCTGGCCCGTTGACGTCACTCAGGACACGTTGTTAGGATAATCGATCTTGGCAACAATCGGATGAGGTGGGTTCTAGAACTCTCCCATTTTGCAGATGTGGATACGGAGGTTCAGAATGGTGAAGTCTACTGTCCAAGGTCCCATAGCCTGCGGGGGACAGAGCGAGGATTGGAACATACACCCCCCTGACTCCACATTCAGTGCCAGCCACCCCACTGATCCGTAGACAATTAGATAACTGACCAAGTGCACATACGTACTTCATACGTCATGGGTGGCGAGGGCTGCTCCCTCTTCCTCTTGACCTCCCCGCCCCACTCTGCCTTCTTCCCCCCGCCCTCCCCCAAACTCTATTTCACGTTGGAGAATGATATCATGAAGGGAAAAACAAATCCCTGGGCTTGGCTTCTTCAGGTCCCACTGGTGATGGAAACAGGCCTTCAAGGAAGGCTTCAAGGAAGCGTAGAAATGGGGCATATTCATCTCCGGGGCATCCCAAGGCCTCGGCATTTTTGCCCAAGACCTTCGCCTTCTCTTTTCCAACCTTGACTTTTCCATCGCAGGTGAGTTGAGGCCGCGTGTCCACATAGTATGTGTGATCTTTCTCAACGTGTGCTCTGTGGGCCAGCTGCTTGTGAGAATTCAGATCCCTGGGCCCTGCCCCCACCTCACTGAACCCAAATCTCTGGAGGGGAGGGGGGGCGGTGCACACGGGGGGCACTAGAGAGTGCATTTCCCACAACCTCCCCAAGTGGCTCTCAGGCAAAGCCTGGACATCCCTGGCGTAGACCTGGGCCAAGTTGGGGAGAAAGGACGGCTGCTGGGACACCCGTATTCGCCTGCCCTCGGATGTTGGTGCTCGTGGCGTCTTGGGTCTTCAGGCCTAGGACTCGGATCCGGAAGTACACCGTCCACCTGATTCTCAGGCCTGCGGGCCCAGACTGAATGACACAACCTTCTCTCCTGGGCTGCAGACAGCAGACGGTGGGATTTATCAGCTTGCGGTTATGTAACGGTCTTCTCACACCTCTATCTGTCACCTGTGCTGATTCTTGTGCCTGGTTATATCTGTACCTCTACCTGTATTTACACGTATAACTATGTCTGGATCTACCTATATCTACACCGTCTGTATCTATATATGCTTAGACCCATCGATACCTGTCGATATCCATACTAGACCCGCATTTACACCTATACCTGTACCCGTCTGTATCTCTGGCTGTATCTACATATGCTATTAGTTCTGTGTCTCTGGAGAACCCTAACACACACACACACACACACACACACACACACACACTCATACATGCCAATATTCGGTTTCAACCCTTCCATCCGTGTTTCCAAGTCCTTTCCCAAATCAGCCGTCTGATGATCTCAGTTTTCCTTGGTGGCTCTGGGCACGTGCCTGAACCTCTCTGAGCCTCTGGGGCTATAATCCTGGGAGAAGAACCCTGCCTGACCCACCGCAGAGGGTGGGGAGCCAATTAAGGGGCGGCCACTTTCTTTGAAAACACTCAAGGACGGTACCAACAGCACAGTTATGAGGATCGTTTGTCACAGGCGGGTGGCAGTTTCCGGGGCCCCTGAGACGCCCAGGCCAGCGTGTCCCGAGCCCCTGTAGCGCATCTGCACGAGTCCGTTCTGCAGCGGGGCAAGCCGACCCACTCTGGGCTTCAGCAACACGACAGAGTAAGTGGAGGGCGGTTGAAGGCCTCGCCCAAGGTTCCTGGCCCCCTTCCGGTGGCCTCTGTGAAGCTCTGCGTGTGAATCTACGTGCCTTTGTGGGGGGAGCACAGGGAAACGGTTGGGAAAACTTGAGAACCTTTGCTCCCAGGTGCTGCTTCCTCCTGAGAGGCACTTTGCTGTTGTAGGCACCGAGGGGATCGAATGATCTCGCGCGATTGGCTCAGGATTCTCCGCCTGAACCAGTTCGGACAGACAATGGCTTGCTTTCAGTGCCATATTCCCAGAGCTTTGCCTAGACACCTGGCATCCAGTAGGTGCCCAGTAAACGTGTGCCGAATACGTGAATAAGTGATTAAACCAGTGAACAAAGAAAAGGATGGACAAGCGCCTCTGTGGGACCCAGCGTCGGCAGCACGTGTCCTGTCTGCCCCCATCCCACACCCGTTGCCGACGTTAACCGACAGATGAAACCTATGTGCCACCCGGCTCTTCCTGGAGTGGCCAGGGGAGGGGTCCCGTCTGAAATACGTTCTCCCCGCAGGGCAAGCATTGCTATTTCACTTCTACGACAGGCACGTCTCGTGCCCCACGCCGGAGTGTCTGATCCGTTGCTGAGTCCCATGACGTGCACATCCTCCTGCATTTGGAATCTGGTCACCTGTCTGCATCGTACTTGCGGGTCTGGAGCACCACGGGCGCTCACCGGGCACCCCTCATCGCATCATCCACACAAAGGCCTCGGCACAGGGCCTGGCACGTGGAGCATTGGCAAGCCCTGCTTGGTGCTTTCATTTGGACAGCAGTGAGCCAGTACGCGGTAGGCCAGTGCAATACTTTTCTGCACTTATGACCAGGGCTAAACCGGTAGGCTCTGGGGCTCAGATGTCCCACATCCCAGTGTCGCTCCTTGCCCCTCTCCGGTGCCGTCCCAGCCTTGACCTTGCCCTGTCTGCGCCTCGGGCTCCCCGTCTGCCAAAGAGAAATAAAAGCTATCCTGACCTTACGAGGCCTATGGCGAAGTTTCCGCACATGAATATATGCAAAAGGCTTAGAACGATGTGAAGCTTGGAGTACAAAGCACTATGTAAGTGTCATCCATTATTGACTTGTTTATCTGGCCGAGTGTTGTGAGGGAATTAAAGAAGACAGAGGACATCAAGTGTGGGACACACAGCGCTCTAGCGTCTGGACGGATGCAACTGTTAGTTTCCCTGGTCGGGCCGTTTAGCAATTTTTTTTTTTTAATGAACTACCCACACGTGGGAAATTTGGAGTCCTCTCGCGTACAATGGGCGAACTCCACGGGGACGTGCCGAATTCTCATCTGTGCATCCAACCGATGCCCGTCCCTGGAGTTCTCTCCCTATGAGCCGCAGGAAGGGTGTTGTCTCTTGCCTACCAGCTCCAAGCTTCTGCCACATATCGAAGCCTCCTCTCTCTGCTCATGGGCGTCCTGGCTCCTGACAAGTCTCCTTACGATGGGAGAAGGCCCCTGGTTGCTGACCTCCATCTACAACCGTCGGCCAATAAATTCGGGTCCCTCCCTGACTCGCCTTCCCTCCCCCACCCCCGACTATTCCTCAGCCCTCTGTCAGTGTCCGTTAGATTTTTCATTGGAGAAAAAAAAAAAAAAACCCTACTTCCTAAAATGTTCAAAAGTCTTTCCTCAGTTTGTTATTAAAGCAATTATCTAGCATAACACACTGAAATCGCAAAAGGTATTCTAATGGGAAACAAATGCTCCAGACAAGCGACTGACTGGACTCAGAATCTTTATTGAAAAATGAGGGGAAGGCGATTAGTGGGGGGAAAGGCAGGGGAGGAAAGATTTTCCACCTGGCCTTGGATAGTACATCAAACGGCCGTCAAAAGGATGCTATTTATAATCATTATTGCTCTGTCTTTGGAGCCCTGTCGGTCTGACCGTTCCTCCTGCCTGTTCCTTCCTTCCCTACGCTCTCCCCGCTCCCCACCTCTGCACGCAGCCTGGTTCACGTGGCTACCATGTTTTAGAGCTGGGTCCCTAGGGGCCGCGTCCCGGAGACAGCTTATACGGCTTGAGGCCCACGTGCCAGCCAGACAGCTTCCCGTGTGTCTCCATGAGCTCCTAACATCTTCGCAAACTCATTTCAACTTCCCTCTACGTAGCTTTCAGCAACAAAACTCAACACCTAGCAGAGATGCCGGACCGCCCACACGTCCAGGGGAAGCTAGCTTTCCGTGGACGTGGGCTAAAGAACGGCGAGTGCCACAGGAGAGAAGGCCAAGGGGAAGATCGAGTCTTCCACAAACATCCACCGGGCGCCCATGATGGGCCTGTTGCTATGTGCTCAGCACTGGGAACAGAAGGGTGGAAGTGGAAGTGCCACAGAGCTCTCTTCAAGGGTTGACACTCGGGTAGAAGGTAGATTTTAGCCTGGAGCCAACTCCCATTGATTGGCTCGGGCTGCCTGGACCCGCGGCCTGAGAAGATTCTCCACTCAAAGGAAAACAACGCTGTGATTGATTATGGAAGCCTGCCACAGACACAGCAGACAGGAATGACAGCACTCCGTGTCTTTGACCAAGCCGTCCAGAGCCGCTCCTACAGCTCCTGGGTGTGCATTGCGGATTCGTCGGGATCCCGTGAAACGGCAGATCCTGAATCGGTAGATCTGGGGCAGGACCCAAGGGTCTGCATTTCTCACCTTCTCCCAGGTGCTGTTGACGGCTTCCGGTCCGTGAACCACACGTAAGAGTGGCCAATGGCTACCGAAACACACCAGGGAAACCGCCACATTCCCAGATCGGTCATTCCCATGGTCAAATGACTTTGTCTAAATCGCTGACCCGGGGAACAAGAGACTCCTAGGTATATCCTGAAAGGACAAGTCAGCAACTGGTCTTTAAGTTTCCCCCAAATCGAAGGCGGTGGTCCAGCCAGCTCAGCCCTTGAACGGGCGGCTTCCGTTGATTGGCCGAGAGCAAAAGAAGGCTTCCAGGGGCTTTGGCCTCGGCTCGGATCCCCAACCAGAAGTTCAGATGTTTTTCCAAACCAACTCTAGGGCTTTCACATGTCTCTGGGGGCCTCCTAGGCGCTCCGTCTAAAGCTCCAGAAGGTTACATTCCTGGGTGAGCCTTTGGGCAACACCACCTCCCCCTTGGCTGAACCGACGAGCCCTTCAAAGGTCTTCTTTCTTGTGGTTATTTCAGCACCTCTGACCTTGGCCAAGAACCACCAGCCCAGAGGCGTATGAAAGTGAAAAAAGAAAAGGGGAAACATCGTTCACCGACTCCCCCACTCCGGGCCAAACAAGCTTTGCCAAAGTGTTTTGCTTGGGCTCAAGTTTGAGTTTGGATGAAGATGCAGTGGGGCCTTGCAGGGTCAGTTACCCCTGGGTTTAATTCCGCACTTGAACCCTGTTCTTGGAGGAGCGGAGGGCACGTACCAGGTGGATAAGACAGTATTTTAAACACGGCGGTTGCTCAGAGAAAATCTTGTAGCCACGCGGTGAGTGGAGTGACGCCGTGTACAGGAAATCTGTTCTTGGTGATAAGCTCATCATCCCCTGAGCGTGGATGGATAGGGAAGAGGACTTAGAAATCCAACTTTTGGGGTTAAGGCCCTGGCTTCACCATTTACGCGTCATATCTCGTACTCTCTCCTGCTCATACACTGCAGCCTGTCTATACTGCCCAGCTGTCTGTTCCTCTAAGCTCATTCCTACCCCAGTGCCTTCGCACCTGCTGTTTCTGCCTAGAAGGGTCTTCCGCAGATCTTCATGTGGCTGCTCTCCTCTCATCATTTGAATTATCCCTTCTCGATCACCTCTTCAGAGAAGTCTTACCCGACCATACTGGCTAAAGGAGCCCTCGCCCCACTCTGGACATTCTCTGGCACACTGCCCTAGCTTAATTTGTTTCCTGGCACTCAGCTCGGTCTGGAATAGCATTGTAGCTTTTCATTCGTTTGTACGTTAGTTGTCCATATCTCCCTCTAGAATATAGGCTCTGTGAGTTTACAAATTTGTTTTCTGTTCACGGGTGTATCTCCATACACCCTGAAGAGTTCCTGACACGTAGAAGGTACTCAGTACATGTTTTATTGCTACTGAATAAATGACCTCGCGGCCATAGCAATTGGCTCAGGGGCAATGATGTGATTCAGACAAGGCCAATACGAGGGTTCGGGGCTGTTGACAGAAAGGGTCTCAGGTCTTGAGTTAATGGAAAGGAGTGCTGCTTTCCACCGACTCAACTGGAAGGATGTGGGTGTGGAACTATTAGAAGTTGTCTTACTGCTGGGTGGAGAAAGCCTGTCCAAGGGATGGGCTAAACCCTGACCACAAAGCGTGAGCCGTGCTTGAAACCACGAAGATCTACCTTTTTGGCCTTTTCGGTGACAGGGACAAGACGTCTGCTCCCTTCTTCTACCCCACAACCACCCACAAAGCTTAAACCGGTCTTAGTTTCTATCGGGCAAAACTGACAGAATCCTGGGCACTACATGCTGGACTGGGGCAGGATGGGGGTTGAGTACCCGCCTCTCTACCACGCCCTAGCTATGGGACACTGCCATTGATCAGATGACCGTCCCTCCAAATATACGTCCACCCGGCATCTGAACATGTGACATTTGGGAAAAGGTCTTGGCAGATGTAATTAAGTCAGGATCTTGCAATAAGATCATCCTGGATTATCTGGGTGGGCCCTAAATCCAACGACAAGAGCCCTTACGAGAGAGGGATGAGGGAGGCTGGAGACGGTAGACCGAGAAGGCCACGTGAGCTAGAAGCATAGACAGAAGCGATGCAGCCGGCAGCCACGGAATGTCCGGAACCCTCAGAAGCTGGAAGAGCCAAGGAACAGATTCTTCGCCTGGAGCTTTCGGAGGACACGCCGTCCAAATGACACTTCCGTTTTGGCCCAATGACACTGATGTCAGACTTCTGGCCTCCAAAACCCTGAGAAAACAAATTTCTGTCACTCCAAGCCATCGAGTCGGTGGCAAAATTCTTCCAGCAGCCACAGGCAATAGTACGGACCTCTGAACTCTTCTTGCCCTCGATTTCCTTCTTAGGAAAATCGGAATAATAACTCCTGCCCCGTTTCGATCGAAGAAGGGATCGGGTGAAGTCGAATTAGCCTGGACCCCCGACCCCAGCTCCGTCACCCCACTGGCTGCGTGTGTCATCTCGAGCAGCCAGAGTTTCCCAGGAGCCACAGTTACCCTATCTGGGAAACGAGTCCGTTTGTAACACTCTCTCCATTCATTTGCGAAAGGGTGAAATGAAAGAACACACGCGAAGTTCTTCCTGCCTAGTTAATGCTCGCTGAATGACTATGTTAGACTGTGAAACATGCTCGTATTTGTCTGCACTGATGGTGATCCTGCCACCTTACCGTGTGCACTGTCAAAGACAACCTTGCGTTATTATTTCAGGAAACTTCCAGAAACGCCAATGAACAGTGCCATTGTCATTAAAAAAAATAATAATGTTTATTTTTGAGAGAGAGAGAGAGAGAGAGCGGGGCAGTGGCAGAGAGAGAGGGAGACACAGCATCCGAAGCAGGCGCCAGGCTCCGAGCTGTCAGCACAGAGCCCGACGCGGGGCTCGAACCCACGGACCGCGAGATCCTGACCTGAGCCGAAGTCGGACGCTCAACCGCCTAAGCCACCCAGGCGCCCCTCATTGTCATTTTTAGATCAGTGATTTTTCAGATATCACGGTTGGTTGCCACGGTGGCTGAATACGGATTATTCGGAGAGACGGTTAAACGCACGGATGACTGGACCCTGCCAGACGCTCCTTCGTGGAGATTCAGGAAGTAGGGCCAGGAGCGTGGGCTTCCAGTGAGCAGAGCTGCATGTGGGAGCCACTCTCTTACGTCCATATTTGTATTATTATTACTTAGGAAACAGTTGCTGAAATGTGCCAGATACATGCTACCCGGTGCACCCTTCTGAGCGTCCACGCCTGGATCTCCTCCTCACTCCCGGCGTCTACGGCCAAGTGCGCTTGGAGGGGTCAGCCGGAGACAGCCTCTCCCCAAGGGTGCGTCCCGCCGGGACCATTTTCAGGAAGTCAGTGAGAGTTTTCTTCAACTCCCACAAACCCTGTGATGTGGTGTTCCCTGTCGGGCGAGTCGGAGGGAACACATGCAAGGCATCAACAGCGTAAAAAGCAATGGAATCCATAAATCTCGGGCACGTTGTCTGCTTCCTTAATTCCAGTTGTGGAACAACGGCCAGGGCCAGACATCACAGCCAGACCCGCAAGCCGCCCCATCTGCCTTCAGAGGCCGTTTGCTAGAAGGGAGGTTCGCGTTTGGAAAAGCTTTGCATCTATCTCTTATTTATCATCGTCTCAATCTTTTTTTTTTTTTTTTTTTTTAATGGAAGAAGCAAAAACTCGAGAAGCTGAAAGACGGCATCTAACATTCCTGCCTGTGACCTTGGGAAACACAGGTCACGGGCGATGTCGCGCATGATGGTAGGAACTCCAAGTGTTTTCCGAAGGCAAACGGTTTTGGAGGGAAGCCGTCCCCCCCCCCCCCCGCCCCCCGAATGCAAATTCTGCCTCTGTGTCATAGACACTTGTTTTCTGGCTCACTTGGGGCTGGATTAAGACGAGAATAAACTATTTCACGTCTTTAACCGATAAAGAACAACTCAAAGAACATTGAACAGGCCCCCTGTCCCGGGAACAATGGAAAGTGCTAGGCCTGTGTCGCTCAGGTACAGAGCAGATTGTTTTGTTTTCTGCAAGGAGCGGCGGGTATGGCCGAGCTGCTGGCCAGTAGAAAAGAAAGGACCCTCTGCCCCAGATGGGAAACCACATCGCTCAGTAATCAGCGCCGAAGGGCAGCCGTGTGCCTGTGATGGCAGGAGTATGTGACACAACGGCATTCGCGGGCAACGTAGCGGTCTGGAGCCCTGGGCCACCCTCTCCGTGTTAGGTCCTGTCCTCCCGGGCCGCGGGGAGCCAGTAAGTTGTTGCTGTCACCGTGCCAGGTCGCCATTCTCACTAGACAGAAGGTCCGTGACCACTGTGTACTTGTTCTCTCGTAACAGGCTGTCCTCAGCCTTCTCAAATGATGATTTAAGGCTTCGAGCCTCTAAGACGGGGGCCTCAACTGGCCGGGGGATGAGGCACGGAACTAGACACAGCAAGGTATTAAGGGAACAAAAGCACGTGTTCTGCCCAGTTTAAGAGTTCCCTTGGTGTCTTTAGGGGCCTGGCGCCAACAGCCGGCTGGGAAACAGAAGTTTCCGAGCATTTCCAGGGCGGCAGGAAGGTATTTCCCTGAGTAACATTGCAAACGATTCTTTCCACGTATGGGGCGCCTACTGGGAGCGCAGCAGTGAATGCAACAGAGAAGGCACCCTGTCCTCTTGGAGCTGGGGAGGGGGATTAGGAAGAAATGAAATGGTGTTTGTCACTCCTCCGGGTCTGGCTTTTCTCTAATTGGAGGCACGGAGCAGAGGGTCTGCGGATGGTTGTTCCCGTTGTGCACTGCACAACCCCAGGGGCAGCAAAGCACTCTGAAGACTCTCAGTGCCCCTCCCTAGAGTCAGGCAATGCCCAACCTGTTGGACCATACCCTGCAGCCCTGGGGAATGGGGAGGGTGACAGTGTTTGGGTTATACTTAGATGGAAACCAAAAGTGTCAGGTGAAGAAAAAAAAAA
The DNA here is from genome assembly GCF_018350215.1 of Panthera leo. Taxonomy (NCBI): domain Eukaryota; kingdom Metazoa; phylum Chordata; class Mammalia; order Carnivora; family Felidae; genus Panthera; species Panthera leo. The sequence continues at coordinate 12,256,432 of NC_056690.1, forward strand.
TACATACAAGAAAAGCCGTTCCTAACGGGTCCCACTCCTCTTCTGCCTGGGTTGGTCTTAATATCTAACACCTACAAGAACAACATCCATCATCTACGGGGCAGTGACAATGCGTCATACTTGGCATTAGTTTTTAAAACATTACCTCATTTAAGGCCAGCGCATCAGGGTTAGAAGCGCCAGACGCGATAACAAATACGTCCCGTCGGTTCAGCGGCCCCACCAACGCAGCTTTGTTTCTCATTCACACAAGAGTCCGATCAGGTATTCTAGGCAGTCTTGAATCCACCCAAAGTCCTTCCAGATTGAGGTTCTGCCGCGGCGTGGAGCCTCACGACATCCCGAATCCATCCATCACAAGGGGAAAGCGAGAACACCACGAGGCACAGAGAGCTGCTTATTAAGAACGTCTTTCAGGGTGGGAGGGAGGGGAGGGCGGGTGACGGGCATTGAGGGGGGCACCCGTTGGGATGAGCACTGGGCGTCGTACGGAAACTGATTTGACAATCAAGTTCATATTTAAAAACAAAAAAAAAGAAGACCGTCTTTCCGCAACCGCGGTGGCGCAAACCTGCTGCTCACACTCCATTGGTTAGAGGTAAGTCACATGACACATCTTGCTGCAAGGGAGGCTGGGAAATGTAGTCCGGTGTGCCCGGAAGTGGAGGAAAGCACGCACTGCACCGTCGCTGCCTCAGCTGGTTATGAAACCATCAGACAGATTGGGAAGAGAGGTTCAGAGATGTTAAGTGACTTGACCGAGGTCACACAGGTAGCAGCAACTGGGAGTCAAAGCCACGTGATTACGCAACCAAGAAGTCTTTTTTATTAAATAAGGGCGTGAAATGTTGCAATGGAGAGAAGTGCTTTTCCATCCGTGTCCTTGGGTCTTACCATCAGCTCTCCACCGAGCGCAATTTCCTGTCCTACTTCCTCCCTCCCAGAAAGGTTTCTCTTTCGGTCTCCAATTCTCCCGGAACTCATGTCGATTTCAAACGTTACTTCCTGCATGAAGCAGAAAGTCTCCTCTGATCCATGAAACAAACCCTTAGGCATTTAGCTCACCCCCCAAAGTTTTAAACGGGAGGCTCTGAATTTCACCCACCCCTGGATTTTTGTAACGGCCAGCAGGTACCTGACACCCAGTGGAGGCTCAAAGACCTTCCCCAGTTTGAGGTCAAAACAAGCAAAAAGCTTTTATGAACACGTCTTCCTTACCTCTTTGTAGCTTTCAAAAAATGATGCTAAATCCGAATTAAAAAAAAAAAAGTTCCTAGTCTTCTGTATGATTTAGAAGTAAGTTTCACTGTGAGTAACAGAATCCCAAACTCACAGCGATTTACACAAAGTAGAAGTGTATTTCTCTTTCACACACCTCTGAAGGTAAGGAGCCCAGAGCTAATATGAAGCTTCTACATCCCAATGCCCCGAGAGGCTTAGGCTCCTTCCAGACTTTTCTTCTGCCTTCCCTAGGATGTGGGCTGTGTTTGCAGAATCTAAGTTGGCTGCCGGTATGGTAGTTATTTAATTCACTTTCCAGCCAGCAAGAAGGTGAAAGGGACAAAAAAAAGGGGGGTGACAAACACACATCTAGGTTTTAGGGGAAAGTTCTTATTTTTTTTTAATTTATTTATCTACTTTGAGAGAGAGAGAGCACATGCGTGCGAGTTGGGAGGGTCAGAAACAGAGGGAGAGAGAGAATTTCACTGTTACCGTGGAGCCCGATGTAAGGGCTTGAACTCACCAACTGTGAGATCATGACTTGAGCCAAAATCAAAACGCTTGTGGGGGCGCCTGGGTGGCTCAGTCGGTTAAGCGTCCGACTTCGGCTCAGGTCATGAAGGTCGTGATCTCGCAGTACATGAGTTCGAGCCCCGCCTCAGGCTCTGTGCCAACAGCTCAGAGCCTGGAGCCTCCTTCAGATTCTGTGTTTCCCTCTCTCTGCCCCTCCCCTGCTCGTTCTCTGTCTCTCTCTGTCTCTCAAAATAAAACATTAAAAAAAAAAAAAAGAATCAGACGATTAACCCACTAAGCCACCCAGGCACCCAAGCCACCCAGGCGTCCCCGGGGAAGATTCTTATAACCTATTTGCTACAACTTAGACTCATGCCTAAACCTCGTGGCAAGAGAGGTTATACTCTTTATTCCTGGTGGGTATATGAGGAAAATGGTGCAGGTGTATTGGTGCTTGGGGAAGAGGGGGCTGCTGGGAGGTGCTGATGAGAATAAACGAAACGAGAAGGCACGTGGAAGGGAGGCTTTATAGGAGTTGCCACACTCTCATTCTAGGTATCTTTCTTGGACTCTCTTAGGGCAGGAACTTCACTCCTTCTCCACGCTTCTTGCCCTCATTAACTCCTCTGTACCACCCGCCCTAACTACATGCGTGAATTTCTCATCTGAATAATCGAATCCCCAGACCTTTCCATTGGGTGATATTTACCAGAATATGGCTCTGCTCTACCTGCACCAGCTCCCTCTCTTACCGTGTTGTCTCCATATGATAAGAAAATTATCAGCTTCTATAGGGAAGCCTTAGCTAGATTTCTTCCTCCCTCTCTTCTTCCCTCCCTCCCTCCCTCCCTTCCTGCTTTCCATCCTTCCTTCCTTCCTTCCTTCCTTCCTCCCTCCCTCCCTCCCTCCCTCCTTTCCTTCCTTCTTTCCTCCCTCCCTCCCTTCCTTCTTTCCTTCCTCCCTCCCTCCCTCCCTCCCTTCCTTCCTTCCTCCCTTCCTTCCTCCCTTCCTTCTTCCCTTCTTTCCTTCCTCCCTCCCTTCCTTCCTTCCTTCCTTCCTCTCTCTTCTTTCTTTCTTTCTTTCTTGCTTTCTTGCTTTCTTGCTTTCTTGCTTTCTTGCTTTCTCACTCTTTCCCTCTAATTCTTGTTCTGATTCTTCCTTATCCAAAACAAGGAAGCAAATCTGGAAGGAACTTGTCATTCGGGTAGGGGATCAGGAAGCCCATTTACGTCCCAAGCGCTAGTCAAGCTCTACCAGAAAGTTCAATGTCTGGTGTCATTGTGCCCTGGCTCCGTTACTAACCACTCTTGTGTGTTAATGAAGCAGCACCCTTGTTTCCTACTTGCTGTGTGGCCAGCCTCCTCTGGAAGGAACCTTTCTGGGAGGAGAGGTGAATGCCAATGCATTGTCGTCTCAAGCTTGATAACCATTCGCCCCCATTGGAAACTTCACTCTCACCTTTAATAAGCACCTATGATGTGTAAGGTACTTCGTAGCACTGCTCTCATGCACTCATGACAAAATCCCCCCGCAATTTTTGTCACCTCCATTTTACAGATGAGGAAACAGAGACGCAGGAAGGTAGACTATCTTCCCCAAACTCATGAACTCGGAAGAGGCAGTGGTTCCAAAGCTGGCTTCTTGATTCTAGCCCCTCATTTCACCTCCGGGCTACAGCTTACCCTTTATTGTCTCATTTCCCCCTTGTTTCATCCTTTTCTGCCTTTATATATTTTCTGGTTCATTGAATCTTACTTAATCATTCCTGTTTTTATGGTCCTTTTTTTTTTATGAACCCATTAAATTCTTACCAGAACAATAAACAAATTAATAGTCCCATGTAATTGTCTGTCGGTTTTCATTTCTTCCTCTGCTGGACACCAAGTTCTTTGAATTCTGTGACTGGCTCTCCACTTCTTCAACCTCAGAACATTCTTCCCTAGACGTGCGAATCCTCAATCCATGTTGGAGGACAGAACACAGTCCCAATTCCTCCCTCTCCAGAGCTAACCAGCAAATTGGAATTCTGTTCCCTGGGGGAACAGTCACTGGTCTCTTGAGCAATCTGTGGCTGGACAAGGATGAGTTTTCTTTGATCTGTCTGGGTGATCTTGGGGGACTAGTGAAGCCAGCTGGGCCAGCAGATTTGGTCAGCATCTGGGTCTATGCTCCCATGTGGTATTTAGAGCATGATTCCCAAGGAGCTGCGTCTGTCCTCATTTTGTGTTGGCAGCCGAGCTTCCAGAGTGTCACAAGGCCTGACGCCTTCACACCGATACTCATGTGGGAGGGTCTCAAGTCATTGTCTCCCCTTGCATTTGGTCTGGGTAGCTCAAAATAGTGAATATTGTTCAAGAAATTTTTTTAGCATGTAGGAATTCATTTGACCTGCACAATAACCCCTTGAGCAAGGAACTAATTTATCTGCGTATCTACAGAGGAGATAAACGCCCACACTTAACTGGGGTGGTTAGCTTTCTCAAGGTCACACCACAGTAGTGCGGGGGCTCCAATCCAGATATTCTGGCTCCATAGCCTATCCGCGTAACCACTCCACTAGATGGAGACTCCCAAAATGTAGCAGCGACACGGAACATCGATCCCTGCTCAGTGGGCTCCCTGGAAATGTTGAGTTGACCACATGGAAGGCACAAATGACCATGTCCAGGGGCTTCCTTGGCCAGTCTGGTGCTGCTTTGAAGTGATACAAGGTGAAGAGTTGGTTGCCCACTGTAGTGCTATGAGCTAGGTTCACTTGGGGCTGATTTCTGGAACTGTCTGTTTCTGGGGGTGGCGCCATCTTTCAAGCTGTCTGTCCCCCTTCCAATGGCCAACTTAACTGAGTCATTCTCCCACAGTGATCAACCCTGAGAAGCCATATTGTATAATATGAGCCCATCCACCACCCCCCCCCCCCCCCCCCCCCCCCGCCCAGTCTCTGGTGTTTGATCAGAATTAAACCCTTGAATCCAGCGAAGCCAAGAGCATTTCTTGCCTAAGAATCTGGACTTGCATTTGAGAGACAGAAAGAGAGAGAGAGAAAGGTGCTCTATTTCAGTGTCAGAGTTTGCTGATGGCCATCTCGGGTCACTGTATGGTTGGGGGAAAGGGTCAATAAACTAAAGGGCAGAGAAGAGAAAAAAAATGTAAGTCACGTTTCTCTCGTTCCTCATTCCTTCCCCTTCCCCAAACCTACCTGCAGCCTTGCCTTTGGGGTATTCCCCCCTTAAGGTAGCTTCTGGATTCCATGACTCGCGACCCAAAGCACGTGGGCTCTGTTCCCTCCGCTCGGAACATAGTTTCCCCAACTTTCTGCACGGGTGGCTCTGCCTTTAACTCATCTTTTAAAATGCTGTCTTTAATTCATCATTTACACGGTGTCCTTGGCACACTTAAGGGCGTACTAAATGGATGAATAAATGAAAAGAAATCTGACGACTCCCTGGTGTCACTTGGAGAAAATTCATTCCCGTCTCTGAGTCTCAGTTTCCCCAACTGCGAAATGAAGCACAGAGGACAAGGGGGCTACAAAAGACTAAACGTAAGAGGTGCAAGGTGCCTGACACGGAAGAGGTGCTCCATGAACGGCGGCCACGCCGGGAGGCAGTGCCGGACGCAGACATCCATCCGTCGTTTGAGCATCCCCAATGGTAGGCACTGGATTCCTGCCTCGGGTCGTGTCCCCTCTCTAGGTTTTCCCTCAACCCCCCAACAGGGTGAGACTGTGGAAAAGGAGTAATCTGAAATTAGATTTGCCACTATGATTCCCAAATCAAAATCCATTTTCATTGACTGTGTCTCTAACGCCCTGAACAGTGCAGTTGTGTAGGAGATTAAACACGGACAGATCCGTCTCTGAAAGAAGGGAGAATTCCCTGCACTGATCTGTCAAGATATCTGCTTTCCCACCATCTGTCTGGGTTGGATCCCAGATGCCCCCTCCCACTGGCCACCTCCCTTGCCATGATCAGAGATAATATTAAGCATCGGCTCTTGGAACTGAGAAGACAGATGGAAACACAGGAATGTCAAGATCTCCAGGGTTTTTCCAAAATAAATATAATTCTCTCCCCACTCCCCGGACCACATGCTGGGGATACCCAGGACTTATCTGTCCACTCTGTCGGCAGGTGTGCAAGGAGATACCGTGGAAGAAAACGGATCACGGACACGGAACATATCCCTAGGGTGGGTGGCCGGGGGGAAGGGGGGGTTTAGGGCTCATCACTCAAAAATTAACAAGCGAAAAAACCCTTTCTCTTGAGTATCGCCTATGAAAGCCCATTGCTATTTCATAACAATCTTTTAAAACTAAAAAAAAAAATTTTTTTTTCAAATAGGCTTCATCCCCAGCACGGAGTCCAACACGGGGCTTCAACTCACGACCCCGAGATCAAGACCTGACCTGAGATCAAGAGTCTGGTGCTTAACTGACTGAGCCGCCCAGGCGCCCTTGTTTCATAAGCATCTCAATCCAACTGTGTAGATTCAAAAGGCTCCCATTGTTCGCAAAGGACTGGTGCAAAGTGGGGCATTAAAATGATTTCGACATTGAGGCCATTTGCAACGAAAATGAAACGGGGTGGGGGGGGGAGAGGGCTTTAAAATGAGCCACATCGTGCGAGTCGCCTCTGCGTCAGGTGTTAGTAGAGGCAGCGTAAGTAACTGAACCCGCATTGTGACGACGACGACCCGATCTGTTTCTTTAATCGGCCTGCTCTACTCTCGGGGGTGATGGGAGCCGAACCTCACGGTGGTGCAGTGGACGAGACACCAGACTGGGCATAACAAGTAGCATCTTATCTAATTTGGGGCGAGTAACCTTCACTTGGGACTCAGCTTCCCCATCTGGGAAAGGGGGCAGTAGCCCTGTAGGTAGGAAAGTGGATATTTGGCTCCTATTTCTTGACTGTTCTGTTCACAGCAGACGGTATTAATCTACCCCGTCATTTTTTCTTGTTTACCCAGATATGGTTTCAGGATCCATTTCAGCCCAGAGTTTCAGGAAGCCACCACCAGTTGATCAAAGATAGCCTCTGAGGAGAAGTTTCTCTGTCATTCCCACACCGGGGGACTTTAAAGGTCTTTATATTGTGCAAGCACTTATATTCATGTAGGACAAGTGTGATGTCGCCAATCGTCACCCTAAGTGAGTTTATAGAGGAAAAGTTTTACTCTCTTGCCTTCAGCCAAACTCTGAGCGGCTTTCGAAAGAATATCACGAAGGGTTAAGATTTCCAAATAATACACTAAACTCAAGGTTGGGTTTTTGTTTTAATGGTTGAATCCCTCATCCCATAAAAGCTTCACAAAAACAAGGGAGAACGAACTGGGGGTGACCTCAAAGTGATTCAGAGGACTGCTCCAAATTATCAGCGAAATCTGCCCTAAAACCATAAGGAAAAAAAAACCAAAAAACTGCATTGGACTCAATATGGGAGGTTGCTTTCCGGACCCGAGCTCAGTCCTTACCCGCTTGGTAATGACTCATTTTTCTTTCAGATTATGCCCGATAAAAGCATTTGCCTGCCTCTCAGAAGTCTCTAGAAGGAACATGTGAAATCGTAATTAGGTCTGAGAAGGTTTTTACGCAAACATCCTGGGAGCAGTAAAATCCGTCCTAAACCTGGCTCATCTGCTGAGGCTGACGTGTGGCGAAGCTATGCTGCCCCAAAGTACTTACACTTTGGACAAAGAGAAACCGTTCCCCAGGAGAAGAAAATACGGGCCGGACCCCCATTCGTGTGCTGATGTTAGGGGACATAGCTGTGCCTGGGCTCAGGGGCATCAAAATACATCTCTAAGGGGGTTCCTGGGTGGCTCAGTCCATTAAGCGTCCAACTTCGGCTCAGATCATGATCTCGCGGTTCGTGGGTTCAAGCCCCGCGTCGGGCTCTGTGCTGACAGCTCGGAGCCTGGAGCCTGTTTCGGATTCTGTGTCTCCCTCTCTCTCTCTGCCCCTCCCTGGCTCAAGATTTGTCCCTTCCTCCCCCACCCCTCTCAAATAAATAACTATTAAAAATTTTTTAAAAATACATCTATGAGCTTTTTTCTCCGCCAACCCCAGTATGAAAGGTCATGAAACCAGAATCCCATAGAAGGAAGTTGTCTGGTACTATTCCTTGGGGACACAGGCCATGAAACTCCCTGTGGCTCATCGTCCAGGTTTCCATGGTACAGAATCTTCTCTGGTTTGGGCAAATGCCCTGCAAAGTAGGGGCATCAGAATAAGGTTCGAGCTAGCAATAGAACCAGGGTTTTGGTTGGACTGGGGGAAAGTATTTTGAATTCTGCTTGCTTCCACTTTCTTTAAATTTTTTTTTTTTAATGTTTATTTTTGAGACAGAGGGAGACAGACGCGAGTGGGGGCGGGGGGGGCAGAGAGAGCAGCAGACACAGAATGCGAAGCAGGCTCCAGGCTCCGAGCCATCAGCACAGAGCCCGACGCGGGGCTCAAACCCGCGAACCGCGAGATCATGACTTGCGCCGAAGCTCCACCCACGGAGCCACCCAGCCGCCCCTGCCTGCTTCCACTTTCGTCTGATGTACACGTACCTCTCAGAGCGATGTTACCTGAGATATTGCACAAGCGCCGGCGGGTGGAAAGAGCTCAGTAATGGAAGCAGATAATTACGAGAGCATCGTAGGCAGGCTCCCTGCCCCTAACTACCTTCTCGGGTCCTCTCTCCCCATCTCGGGAGTGACGGCGACACTCAATCACCCGCTTTGCTATACTGTCTCTCATTCACTCACCCAATGACGATTTACTGAGGGTTCAGTACTACAGTCTAGGTGCCCCGTTTCTGATTCTGGGGACACAGCGGAGAATGAGACAAAGAAGACCCCCTACTCTCATACCACTTACGTGTTCATCCAAGAAGACAGATAATGAAGGGGGGGGGGGGAAGGGAACTAGATGATTTCAGATAGCAATAAGGACTCTGGAATAAAGACAAGAGTGAGATATAATATGGGGAAATGGAAAGAGGAAGGACAATTGCATTGGGTGCCGAGGAAGGCCCCTCTGAGGAGGACACGTTGACAGCTGAAGGTTGGAAGTTGTTCCCATAGAAGGATCTCAGGGTAGATCATAGCAGACATGTGCAAAGGCCCTGAGGCAGAAATGACCTTGGCATGTTTAGGGAAAATCAAGGCAGAGTGGCTGGGGATGAAGGAAATGATTCTTCCAGCAGAGGATGAAATTGAAGAGGTAAGCAGGCGTCAGCATTTGACCACCCCTAGCATTTGACACAGAACTTGGCACATATGAGATGGCCGATAACAACTGGGCAACTTCTCCTTTTCATTAAACCGGTTGCTGACCAGACTCTCTTTCTCTTTACCATGGGTAATGCGTTTCTGTGTTTCTTCCAGCTCAAAAAGCAGTTTGGGCCGGGAAATTCAAGAGTTACGGCTGAAAGGACTGGAAAGAATTTCCCAAGCGAGGCTCAGCTCAACTCATTCACAAGACAAAACATTTCTTGAACGCCTACTTGGTTTCTTCCCTAGGTCACTACGACTCTGCATTGCCATTTGGAAGGTAAAATCAGTCCTGTTATTCCTCAGAGCTGAGAAGCCCGATTCTACCCATGAGTCACCCTGGGCTCAGGCAAGAAGTTCGAAACTCCACATGGGTTATAAATGTACATGAGTCAGAAACCCTCAGACTCACTAGATGAGTAGTTGAGGAGGTCAGTTTAAGAGTCTCCCAGACCTTGGTTGGAATCCTGCGTCTGCCCGTTTTTAGCTAAGTTATCCGGGGCCAGCCACTACTATCTTTCTCAGCCTCGATTTCCTCATCTGTATTATGGGGATAATAATACTATTCTTACTGGTGAGAGGTTACAGGCCTTCTTAGCTTACGTGTGGTCTGCTCTGGGGTGTCGCTAGGACGGGAAATATTATTGTAATTAATTATGACATAAATTACAAAATTAATTATCACATAATTATTACAGATAAAAATTACCTAAATACTAATTTTCCTTCATAAAGGAACCCGGAGTAATTATTTGCCCCGTAAAGTGCAGCCAGCGTGCTTTGAAAGAAGAATGCCTTCACCTCAGAAGCCATGAATCCCAGGTTCTCGTTCCAGCTGGGATCCCTACTTGCTGTGTTATCTGAGGCAGGTCATTTCTCCCATCTGGGCTCTGGGTTCCACGGTTTGCCTCTCAGAGGTTACAAGACCTCTTGCCCCTAGAGCCGAGCGTCAAAGCCAGCAAGGGCTGTGTTTCCCCCAACCTGCACTGCCTTTCCTGGCGGAGCAAAGAGCCATGCAGCAAACCTCGCACCTTGATCCTGTGTGTGCTGGCATGCGTACAGCTTCCTCGTGGGGATGACTCTGTCCAAACAAGCTTTCCTCTGCCCCATGGGGTCAGCCTCGCTTCTGAAAATCAAGCCGCCGACCCAGTCTGGGTCCAGGCATCGTGGGAGTCAGAGCACGGGGCCAAGCACACACTCACATTCCGCGATGATCGTGTCCAGGGATGTCTGAACCAGCTCCTCGACGGGGAGGAAGTCCCTCCAGGTTGGGGTGACCTTCCCAGCAGTGTGTTTATTTCACAGCCCAAGGCAACACATTCAGGGAGGAAGGGAAGAGAGGAGGAAGGGAAGGGGGAGACGAGGCTATTGAAGCAAAAGAACATTCTCCCGAGTCCGCCGAAAACACGTAAAGCTCTGACAACAGGAGACTGCTACGAGCATGTTGAGAAAACAGAAGACAATCAGAGACAGAAAAGTCCAAAAGTCTACAATACGGAGGAAACTCGCACTTTGCCCGTCTCAGCGCCGAGGTAGATTAGTTGTTATTGAATCCACTCGGCACATAATAAACAGTCAAGAATGATTTGTGAAGTGATTGAATGGCAGGAAGGCATCACTGCTGGCCGGACCCACTAGTGAAGGTGTCACAGGTTAAATGGCTTGTGGGAGACGGGTAGGATTGGACTTGCTGGCGGAGGGAAGTATTTCAGGAAGGACATCAGCTTCAGCAAAGGTCTCTCGAGAGACTGAGCTTGGGAGTGTTGGAGGATGTATTAGTCAGCTGAGCCCAGGCTCTGCTGCAGTGAATTTCCCTGGAATTTCAGCGACTCGGTGTAATAAACGCCGCTTTCTCACTCGTGTTGTATGCCCAGTGCAAGCTGGCCGCGGGCTCTGCACTCCAGGACCCAGGCCGACATCAGCACTGACATCTATTACCTGCATCTTTTGCGACATGAGTTCTTGAAGGTCCCCAGAGTAGGGGAAGCGATCTCATGGAGAACTCGCACGTGCTCTTTGGTGCTTTGGCATGGAAATGACATAGGGGTCTTCTGGGCACCCCCCCCCCCTCCCCGGACAGAACTGGAGTTCTGGCTCCACCTGATTCTCGGGGGCTGGGAAAGGTCATGAGCTCATTTCACAGGCATCTGTGAGCCGCAAATTGCTCTGCTTCGTGGCAACGGTCAGAACGGCCCACGCAAGTGGCAAACACATTCTGAGCGAGGCAGAGAAGAATGAAATATTTGTAGCTTTGCCGTGGACAGTGTCTAGCCTGAGAGTCTCTCCCATCACATAGGAAAGCTCCCTCTGCAATGTCCTAAAATGTGTCAAGTGATCAGGAAAGGACGTCTCCATTATTTTATTTTTTTTATCCTTACAAGTGTCAGGGTTATGAGGAAACCTCTCCACCACCTTGTCTCTTGGGCTCTTCTCAACAATATACGAATGAATTCGGGTATCTGCAGAAAGGATTCTTAAGAAGGGCAGACATTCTACGCGTACCTAGAACTGAGTCTGAGCCTTAGCGCCCCCGTACTTGTCAAGGCCCTTAATCTCCATGTCTATATTTATTCCTTCAATTACAATTTATTGAGTATCTACTACACACCAGCCTACGAGGCGGGGAAGATACAAAGGGGATCCACTGATAGGATTCTTGTCATCAGTAAGCTTTCAGACTAGTGGATGAAGCTTGCATTATATGGCCTGACAAGAAAGCAAGAGAGACAGATGTTAGGCCATAGGGAAAAACTCCTGGTCCTCGGAGTGGCAAAGGTCCCTGAAATGGGGGAAGGCGATGAGACTCCTTCCTCAAAACCGTCAAAGCACAATGTGGATATTTATTTCCATGGATCCCTCAAAGTTTTCCGAAATATGTGGGGATGGGAGTGGCTGAGGACAGCTAACGGAAGGTCCGGTCTCCTTACCACCGAGCAGATTCCCCACTTCTAGAAAGACACCTGCTATTCTTAAAATGCCCATAAATCGCCCTAGAGATCTTTGATAGCACCCAAGATCAAGACCACTGACTCAAGAAAAAGATGACTCTCTAATTATTAGGAACCCACTGGGCATGGTAATCAGATTTAGGGAATGAGGACAAATAAAATAGAGGCACCTGGGTGGCTCACTCAATTAAGCAGCCGATTCTTGGTTTCAGCTCAGGTCATGATCTCACAGTTCGTGGGATCGAGCCCCATGTCGGGCTCTGTGCCGACAGTGTGGAGGCTGTTTGGGGTTCTCTCTCTCCCTCTCTCTCTGACCCGCCCCTGCGCTCCATTCTCGCTCTCACTCTCTCTCAAAATAAATAAATGAACTTAAAAAAATAGAATAAATAAAATACGACCCACCTCACTGAACAGAGATGAGCATTAAGGGTCATCATGGATATCCCAGACTTTCCAACATATGGCTCCTATGGCAGATTGTATTTTCCAAAAATGGCTGCAATACTGTATCAGCCTTCTCGGTTATTCTTACAGTATGACTTTGACCATCTTCCCACTGAAAGGATGTGGTGAGATCCCTCCGTGTGAATCTGGATACACTCATGACAGTAAACAGTAGTGCAATGGCATCGTCTGACTTCTGAGAATAGGTCACAAAGGACAACACAGCTCTGCCTGCTTCTCTTGGGATGTCCCCTTTTGGAACCCAGCAGCCATGCTGTGAAGAAGCCAAGGACCTTCATGGCGAAGTCACACACAGGCTTCCCAGCTGAGAGACCCGGGCTCCTGGAACTAGGTTCTATGCTTGTGAGGAAGCCTGTGCTCTATTCCCGCCCAGAAAGACTGTGGGGAGAAGCCATGTGCATGCGTTCTGGCCAACAGTCCCGCAGAGATCCCTGAAAATAGCCAGCACCAACCACCACGCATGTAAATAAAGATGCTTCTAGATCCTTCCAGCCCCACTGTCACGTTATGCTTAGCTTTGAGTCTTTCCTGAGAAAGCCCAGGCAACCTGGAACAGAGACAACCAATTCCCATAGTGCCCTGTCTGAATCCCGGAAGAACAAAATGGCGGTGTTACACCACTCAGATTTAGGGCAATTTGTTCTACAGTGGTAGTGACTGAAACCAGTTCTCAGTATAGCTGAATCACCTAAATATTTAGCCAAGTGATAACATTCTGGTTACCAGAGCGTTCTAGGTAGGTGACTGTTGACTGAAACACTCTCATGCCAGGATTGGCGTGTCAAGTTGAAAGTTTATTAGTCTTTAGCGGCGAAGTCTTTCCGTTTTTGCTCTGTGCAGGGGCAGCATTCCCTGAAAGGTCACCCCATGATGTTCTGTGGCCTGAATTTCCCCCCCAGAAGCTGCAGTACTGGATAGAGTTTAGGTCATATCCGGGGCGATATGCCTAATTTCAGCGTCTGTTTGCCTAACATTAGATCTTCAGGTAGCTGGTCTTATTATTTCTGGGAGTTCTTCCAGAGCTGCGCTTCCTTATTAATATTGGCATTGAGTTATTACTCATGTTATTTGCTGCCCTTCATTTCAGATCCCATTCTCTGGGAGAATTCTACATCCCTGCCCTGGGGCTGTCAGACTCAGGCTTGTGACCTGCCTTGGCCAATGGCGTATAGACAGAAGTGGCATGGGCCGTTTCCAAGAGGCAGCTCTCAGATCCGTTAAGAGCTGCTGGGTGGTAACACCATGTTCTTTCCCCTCCACCCTCCCCCCCCCCCCCCCCCGCCCACCATTAGTCCATGAAGGCCCAGGATGTCATTTATTTCATAACCCTCGGTCCCAAAATAAGGAAGACATACAGCCAACACACGATGGCTGTATCATGTGAGGAAGAAAAAAAAATCTCAGTTGTTGTAAAGCCCTGGGATCGGGGGCATTTGTCACAGCAGCATAACTTAACCTAAACTGATTAATACAGCTTCAGTGCCCCACTCCTGAGACAACGGTGATGTTAATACCAAGAGTTAGCTTCCTGGAGCTTCCAAAGCAGATACTTGGCTGGTGGCCACATGGGTCCTTTGTTCCTGGCTGTCTCCCCCAAGCCACGTCCATGTTGAGTTCCGGAAAAAAATAAGGAAGCATACCTTTCGCCTCTACACAGTGCCACATCTTGTCACCTGGGACCCAAAGCAGATTATTTGTGCCTCACAGATCACAGAAGGTCCCCTAGATTTGCCTCTATCCCTTCCGTCCCAAGGATTCAGAGATAGATCCCATGGAGCTGTTCTGAGAAAGAGACTTTCTGCCACCTGAAAGTCTTTCAGCTTTTCGCTGACATGTTCTATTTCCTCATCAAAGTTCCCTTTCTTCTATGCAAATCCAGATATGCAAAATCACTCCTGTGGGCTTGCGCCCTATCACTTTATCGGACACTCCCAGACATATCTGAGTCCCAGGTTAGTGGAGACAAGATCCTATCTCTCCCTCAAGAGCAGTCTCTAGCTCTCTTCCCAGATATCCTTGCCGGCACCTCCCTGGCTCTCTGTGATAAGGTTCCCATATCAAGGAGAGAGACGCCTCTCCCATTATCCTTCGTAAGTGGCAAACTTCATGCCCGCTCAGCCAATCCCACTCCTCTCTTTTTCTTTTTCGTCTTAGCATTCACTGTCGTCTGACATGATTCGTTTATGCTCTGTGTCCTCCGCTGGAATGTGTTTGTGTTTATTTATCGCTCTATTACTCGCATCTTGAGTCGTCCGTGGTGTACAGTTTGTGCTCAATAGATACGTTTAACTCAAATAATGAAAGCCCTAGAGATTTAAAATAATATTGGTGACGAAGCCTTGGGTTTTCAAAGAGGAATCTGTGGAGGATTCCACTCCCTCCACGGGGAGTGGTTTTTAGATCCTTCTAGTTACAGGTGCTTCAGAGCAACTCGGGTTCTATTTGCTGCGTCAGGTTCAGGGTTCGAAGAAGATTTTATCGGAAAAACAGGTTCAACTTAAAAAGAGTTGGGAAATCATGGGTACGGGCCAGATCGGTCATTGAATGGATGCGTAGACTGAGGTCTTGCAAGCTGAAGACTGTTTACCAGCGCACTCCGCCAACGAATGATAGAACGCAGCTCACGTGTTGATTTACTTTACATCGTTGGCATGAGAAGATTGGGCAAGATCGCTTATTAGGTGCTTCTGCTTCCACGAACTCTGAGTCAGACCTCTGATATGAAACTGAGCGCAAGGACAGGAGGGGTTCCTTGTTCATAAATCCTGCCTTGTGAAACCGAGGCGTTAGATTCCGAGGTCTGACTCTTGACAGCTGGAAATATCCACAAAGCTGACTTCGTGCACGTGTGCATGTACTTACGCGGTGGCTAAGTATTGGAGGTGGCAGAATGTGTCCAACTGTGGTCAACTCTTCTTAGATGGGCGGCCACTTGTGGTGTGGGTCCTTGTACCAGTGAGGGCTCCCTCATCTACGAGTAAGAACCACCCAAAAGGATATTGATCATCTCACAAGGGGGACTGCGAAAGGGAACCCCCAGGGCCTGCAGATTCAGCAGTTCAACGACATCGTCAAACCAGCTCATGTGCTCGTTATCCCCAGTGACACTTTTCAGCAAGTTTGTCTCGGTCGGCCTTCCTCGTGACCCCAAGATGGCTGCCAACTTGTGAAGAGGCCAATGAGTAGAGGCATAAAAGGGAACATCTCTTTCCTTGTGTCCCCCCTCTTATAAGCAAGGCACAGTTACCTGAGAGCCTCATGCTGAACTTCTGTCTACGTGCCCATGCTGCAACCAATCTGTGTGACTCGCTCGCCGATAGTCATGCTGCTGGGGGGGGGGGGGGGGAGAGGGGGTGGGTAACCAAAATCAGAATTCTGTCAGGGTGATGATTCCTTTTTCATGTCAGCTTGGCTAGTGAACACTAATCTAGGTGTGCTGTGAAGGGATTTTGCAGATGGGGCTACACTGTACAATCTGTTGCCCCAAGGAAGGATTATCCTTGATCATCTGGGTGGGCCTCGTCCAATCAGTTGAAAGGTCTTTCACACAAATGTGAGCTTTCCCCAAGAAGGGATTCTGCCTCCAGACCAGGTCCTCAGCTCCTGCCTCAGAACAGGCTGGTCTGCCATAGAGATATTGGACCTGCCAGTGTCTATAATCTCAGAAGCCAACTCCTTAACCTTTCTCCTTCTCTATTTCTATCTCTAATAAAACTACTTAACAAGTCTTTTTAATATACACTATCTATCTATCTATCTATCTATCTATAGATAGTCATATGTATATAGATCTATAGATCGATCTACAAATACATACATACATACATACATAGATATATGTGTGTATGTATAATACATATTATATTTCATATACAATTGGCCATTTAACAACTCGGGGCTTAGTAACACCAACTCCCACACAGTTGAAAACCCACCTCTAACTTTTGACTCCCCCACCAGAATTCAACTACTAATAGCCTATTGTTGACCAGAAGCATTATGTATAACATGAACAGTTGATTAGCACACATTTTTTTGTTATATGTATTATATAGTGCATTCTACAACAAAGGAAGCTAGAGAAAAGAAAACGTGATTCAGAAAATCGCAAGGAAGAGAAAACACATTTAGAGTCCTGTGATGTAGTTTTCAAAAACATCTGTGTAGGGGCACCTGGGTGGCTCAGTCGGTTGAGCGTCCGACTTCGGCTCAGGTCACGATCTCGCGGTCCGTGAGTTCGAGCCCCACGTCAGGCTGGGTGCTGACAGCTCAGAGCCCGGAGCCTGCTTCCGATTCTGTGTCTCCCTCTCTTTCTGCCCCTCCCCTGCTCATGCTCTGTCTCTCTCCGTCTTAAAAATAAGTAAAAACATTAAAAAATGTGTAGAAGTGAACCTGTACAGTTCAGACCTTGTTATTCAAGCGTCGACTGTATATTACACATATTATAAACATCTATGAATATTATATAACATATCACATATATGTAGAATATATATATTCCACCAACCTGTTCCCTCTGACGGGTAATGGCTACTGGATAGATAATCAACATTCTCTTCTTTTTGAACAAAGGGTGAGATTCTGTTTTGAGAACATACCATTCTTTTATTGACTTAACAAATACTCGGAGCACTCACTTTCACATTTATTCGCAAATATTTTTGGGTACTTTCTAGGTACTCGGGAGATATTACCGAACAAAGCAGATAAGAAATCCCGCCCTATTCTAGATTGGCATATTCTGACATATGTTTTCATGCCATCGTAAAATTTTCCTTCATAGTGCTCATCGCCATCCGTTTATACAGTATTTTCTCTACCACCGGACCTTAAGCTTTTTTTTTTTTGAAAAAAAAACAAACAAACTTCAAGAGGCATAAGGCAGACTAAACCCCAGAGTAGATGTGGTAGGCTCCTAGTGCTCCCACACACCCGTTTCTCCCTTTCTTCCCGAGCGTGTGGGAGGGCGGTATTGTCTCCAATCCCCTTGAAGTAGGTGGGGGCTTGTGACTGGTTCTGTCCCAAATTCATAAGATGGAAGGACCCTGGATCCATGAGTCGCTTCATGGACAGCAGCTGGCCTGGAAAGTTGTCCAACCTGATATAGGACTTGCATGAGTGAGAAATAAACCTTTTCTGTGTTACGGAAATGGGGTTCCGGGGTTTATGTGTCACTGCAGCATAGCATAACCCATCCTCACTAATACGGTCGAATTCCAGATCCAGACTGGAGGCCAACGGGGGCCATATTGTTCTCATGCGCCACGTATCCTCGGCGCCCAGCTCGATACCTGAAACAAACTAAATGCTCAGTAAGTACTTTTAAAAAATAACACCACAAAATCCCGTCCATTAAAAGATATATAAGATAATTTACACCTTAACGGGTTAGTGATCTTGTAAGTGAGCTTGATTAAAAAAAAAAACATAACAAAAACCTTTTTGACTTTCCTGTCAACCTAAATAAATTACCATGGATGAATACAATTCATGAAGACAGGAGTCATCAGCCAACAACCTGTTGTCCTTGTCATTCAAATGCAAATGAATGACACCCTAATTTCTTCCAAGTGTAAGGCACTGTATGGGGCCTCCTTAGTAATTTTAAATTATTCTGTAAAGTGTGGGTTTCTTTGTTTCTTTTTTTTAATGTGTATTTATTTTTCAGAGACAGAGACACACGGAGCGTGAGCAGGGGAGGGACAGAGAGAGAGGGAGACACAGAATCAGAAGCAGGCTGTCAGCACAGAGCCCGACACGGGGCTGGAACTCCCGAACTACGAGATCATGACCTGAGCCGAAGTGGGACGCTTAACCTACTGAGCCGCCCGGGCGCCCCGTTCAGTATCTTTTTATGGGGCCCCTACTCTGTGCTGGCCGTTTGCTAGGTGGTGAGTATGTAGACAGGACCACGGACCTAGTACAAACAAACCCTGGGCCAGGGCGCGTGTCCTCAGTAAACGATGGCTGATTGCATGGAGAACTGCTACGATGAAGTCAGCACAGGAAATGGGGGAGGCCGGTAGAGGGGCATTGGCGAAGCAGGCCAGGCCGATGGCTCTCAAAACGTGGTCTCATGACCAGCAGCCAAGGCATCACCTGGGAAATTGTTAGAAGTGCAAATTCTCAGCTCCCCAGTCCAATCCCATCGTAGCAGAAAGTCTGACGTTGACGCTCAGGAATCTGCATTGAGGGGCGCCTGGGGGGGGGCTCAGTTATTAAGCCTCTGACTTCGGCTCAGGTCATAATCTCGCGGTTCCTGGGTTCGAGTCCCACGTTGGGCTCTGTGCTGACAGCTGGGAGCCCGGAGCCTGCTTCCGATTTTGTGTCTCTTTCTCTCTCTCTCTCTCTCTCTCTCTCTGCCCCTCCCCTGCTCACACTGTCCCTCTCTCTCTCTCAAAAATGGATAAACATTAAAAAATACCTTTAAAAAAAGAAGCTGCATTTTGACAAGCCTTCCAGGCGATGGTGATGGACCCCAAAATTTTGAGAACCGTTGCTCTAAGACCTTGTTCCTGAGGCCTCCTTATTACCTGAGAGCAAATGGGGAACACAGGGGCTCGGATCCCATCCCTGACGGATCCCCTGCATCAGAATCTCTGAATGACAACGTCCCCAGAGGATTCATTTGCAAGTTCGATTGTGCGAAACACTGGTCCAGACCAATGGTGTTCAAACTTAGCTGCTCAGTGGAATCAGCAGGCGACTTTTCAATCTGGCTGATGCCTGGCCTCTACCTCCAGAGATACTAGCTTAGTTGATACGGAGTTTGGCTTGGACGTCAGGGATTTTTTAACCGCCCCCTCCCCCCAGATGATTCTGATGTGTGGGCCAGTTCCAGAACCAAGGGCCTCCAGGACTCTAAGAAGGCTTCCCAGAGGGGCAGCATCTAAGCTCAGCCCTGGCCCCCAAGGTGGGGTGTTTCCCGGAGGGGAACAGAGAAAGCCAGAGTATTTTCGGTGTAACTTCCGCCCCTGTGGTTACCTGTCTTCAGTCAGAGAGGGAGGCCTCCCAAATCAAAGGCTGTCAATCCCCTTCCTGTCAACAGCCTCAAATTCACTAAAACACTCGAGGCACGGGTTCAGAGGCAGGGCAGAATGAGGGAGAGGTTTTATTGCATAAAGCCCGCATTCTCTGCGCTGTGCGTTAATTAATTTCAAAGTAGGCCGAGTGATGAGGGAGATTTGGGGCCGCAGCGTGGGTAATAAAAAAATTTGCTGAAAGTCCCTCTTTGCCTCCCGGAATGCCCTCTGCCCCGACCTACCCTATCACGATCAGAGAGAAAGGCCAGCCCGTGAGCATCACGACCTGCTGAGACTGGCCAGGGATGCTGCTGAGAAGGTACCCCGTCCTCTCCTTTGTTGGGAAACACGAGATGTGGCTGGTGAGCACACAGAACTCGAGGGGGTCCTCAGGAGGGCCAGAGGGGGTGGGGCAGAGGAGATCCGAGGGGGTGCCCCAGAGGGCAAAGGTGAGAAGGACGTGGAGGGAGCCCTTTTTCGGAAAGAAGGATCTAGATTCTTCAGAGTTGGCCTCTTCCGGTCTCCCAACACTGGGACTGTTTCCATGCTACCCACTTCCCCACCTCCTCCCCCTATCGTCTGTGACTAATGATTCTGACCCTTCCCCAACCCGATCTGCAATATCTCAGGCCTCTGTCATAGTCGGCTTCCGGCCATCCGCAGGTCAGATGGCTCTGAGCACGGGAGGGCCAGCCTTGTAGCAGCAAAGGGCAGCAGAACTCGGCCAAAGGCAGGTTCCCGAAATACCCCCAGGGCTCCTTTTTTTTTTTTTTTTCCCCTGTCTTTCCTTCCTTTCCCTCCCCCCTATCTTATTACAATTAATTAACTTAATTGTTGATTCTTCTCTCACTCCGTAGGGTCTCTTTCCCAGCACTAGCCCAGGGGGTCCTAGGAGGCAATGATAAAGTGACCATAGGTTCTTACTTACATTACCCGAATGAGTTCATCACGCGAGGACTTCTCAAGAGAGACCCCTTCAGCATTATCTTCTCAGAACGAATATGGTGCCGTCACCCCAAGTGCTCCTTGAATTCCTCTTGAGGAATGGCCTTAGGAACGGTCTAGATGGGCATTTCAAAGTGAAATAACAATAGTATTATTATTATGCTAGTCATTCACCTTTTTGTTGTTGTTTTAATAAACAAAATCCTGCTTGGGGCGCTTTGGTGGCTCATTGGGTCTAGCGCCTGATTCTTGATTTTGGCTCAGGTCATGACCCAGGGTTGTGGGATCAAGCCCCGCGTCCAGCTCTGTGCTGCGTGTGGAGCCTGCTTAAGATTGTCTCTCTTTCTCTCTCTCTCTCAGATAAAAATTATATATATATATACATATATATATATATATATTCTAAGAAGTCACGCTTGTGTCTCAGTTGTTTGACCCAAAATTAGTGTTAATTTAATTTTAATTTAATTTTAACACCAAAATTAGTGAATCATCCATTTTATTCCTAATAGTTATCCCTGAGTAATAGTCAACTCTTTCCCCCAAGTTAAAACTACCTTCAGAGTTTCCAGATCTGGCCACCAATAAAGAACTTGTTCAAAAATAAATAAATAAAAGCAAGCAAGAATCTGAAGATGACAGTCCTTTACCACCCCAGCCCTGGCCCCCAAAAAAGAACTTCGAAAAATACTCTGAATAAAGACAGAATCTTCAGGAGAAGTGTCCAGCTTCCGGAAGAGAACCTTGGGCAGGGTAAATACCGACTTGAGGGGCCGCTCTCTATAGTCACGAGCTGAAAAGAAGCGAAAAGGGTTTTCTTAGTCACGATTAATGAACTCGGTCCCACTTTCTTTTGTATCTTCCTAGGAGTATCTGGGACGATCCCAGCTCTTAGCAACTCAGATTTTCCAGGCATCTCTCCTCCTCGGGGTAAACAAGAAAAGGAACAAGTACATACTTGACTCAATATTATAGGATGTGGTTTTCTCCTCTGTTTTATTTTTCCCTTTGACTCCTCTCCTCTCGTACCTTGAAAGGAAAGACTATTTTAATGCCAAGGGAAATCAGTTCGACAAGTATTTCCTGCATGCAAGGCCCTGTTTCACATGGTGTGTGGGAATCCCTGGCCACCTAAGATGTGCTCTCTCACTTATTTTCTCTAGAGCGCCAACAGAGCGAAATGCATTGGGAAACTGGGGGAAGAAGGATTCTGTGTTAAGAAGGATCCTGAGGTCCAGATTCAGTGGGAAAGTGCACATATGGCTTCTTTCTCCTTACACTTAATGCACATTCAAATATCTTGAATGAATAACTGGAAAAAAAAAAAAAAAACCAGAGTGAGTGAATGCATCCAAGAGTGATGAGACCCACCACTTGGGCAAGAGGAAATGAATCACATTATGTCCATGCATCCAAGTGAACTTTTAGAGTAATATCCATCCCAGATGGCTGCCAGAACACAATCCTTTCCTCCTTCCACCCAGTGTTGAAAGTCACAGGGTATGTGGGATCTGCACCGAAATCGTTTATTTTGAAGTATATTTTGCCCCATTCTGTTGAAATAGATTGGCCATACATGAAAGTCAAGGAAAGACGGAGGGAACGCCCCAAGACTAAGGGCAATGAAAGGCACATGAAAACAAACAAACAAACAAAAGGAACCAATGACTCTGAACGAGAGCCTCTGACTACAAACAGCGTTGTGTGGAAATTGAATGGGACCTGAGAACTATCTGGTAACAATTTACCAGTGCACTTTCCCTGATATTGATTGTTATATTTTGGTTATACTGGGAAGTGCCTTTGATTTTAGGAAATAAACATTAAGTAGCAGGGCTGAAAAAAATTTTTTTTACCTTGTCCACACGTATAAATGTACAACTTCTTCCTCCTGCCCCCATTATGAAGACAGGATTTACCTCCAGCAAATATACGCAGAGTTTCCCAATCAACAGTGGCCCCCCCACCCCCCCAAAAAAGTACACAAAAACATGTAGGAGAACTGAATGAATATATTCAGGTCCAGCTTGATGTTCTTGGTGGTTTCTGCTAAAAAGGAATTTTCCAGCTCCCATGAAATGTGCTCCAAAAAGAGAGTGTACTTAAAAAAAATGTTTTTTTAATGTTTATTTTTGAGAGAGAGAGAGAGAGAGAGTGTGAGTGGGGGAGGGGCAGAGAAAGAGAGGGAGCCACAAAATCTGAAGCAGGTTCCAGGCTCCGAGCTGTCAGCACAGAGCCCGTCGCAGGGCTCGAACCCATGAACCGCGAGATCATGACCTGAGCCAAAGTTGGACACTTAACCGACTGAGCCACCCAGGCGCCCCGAGAGTGTACTTTTTAGATGCCCATCAAACACTGCAGCAAAAGAACAGACTTAGGATATTATGAGGTCTTAGGTCTTAGAATATTATGAGCTGCTACATCCTGGGGCGGTCATAGAGATTTCATGGCTTTGACCCTAGAAGAGAAAGAATCCTAGGCATGTTTCTAAAATAGTATCTTACCATGGGATACACCTGTCAGAGTTCTGATTCCTTGAAAGATGTGCTTAAACAAAAATACCCCAATGGAAGAAACGTCCTCAACTTAGAGTTCTCAGGGTCAGGTTTGTATAAGAAGGTTTTGGTGTACAAATAACTGAACAGATGCCGGAAAACCCAAGACTTTCATTTGAGTAGAAGAGAGGGATTTATTAGACCACGAGATTAAAATTCCTGTATTTAAGACATATTTCACAAACACTTAATGGGGTTTTCCCACCCGTTAAGAGCAAACCAAGGGCACAATGTTCCGTTTTAATAGGGGGCAGTAACTCCATTTCATTTATAGACTAAACTGACAGAAAAAAAAAATACGTGTATATATGGGTAGTTCTCGCCAGAGAAAACATGACTTAATGCAAATGCTCAAGCAACACATTAGAAATAAAGGTCTGTCTGTAGCCTTGGCGATTTCTTTTCCTTTTTCTATTTTTGGGAGGGGGTGATGATTTGGAATTAAAAATCCTGTGGTTGGTATCCAATGAAGTTAACCCTTCTGGCATAGGACCTCTCTTACACGCAAACATCATGAATTATAATTAGAGAACAGCGTATTTACACATGGAGGTACACAGGGTCAAACAGGAAACGCTGCCAACAATCTCAGCGTTTGGCTGGGAACTCTTGGCGGTTGGCATAAGCAAATGGTCCTGGAATGGGGCAGAGCCGGGAGGAACACGGAGGTCTAGTTTTCAGCCCATGTGACATTTAGCAAACACACATCAAGAGATGCATCATAAAAAATCCATGCAGATTTATCATTTTGATCAAGAGGTCTCAAAAGGGGGCCACATCTGTCTCCTAGAATTCAGGACATTGAAGCTGTCGGTATACAAAGCGAGTCAAAAACCCTTTCTCGAGGAAATTTGGAAAAGCCCGTGTTAAAACCTTTAACGATATGAGCGCCCGTCTCGAGTAGTGCATCCTAAAGAGAGAACTAAAAAATGTTCCAAAACAATGTGTGTTTACGTTACAAGGATGCTTCTTGCAACGCTGTCCACCAAGTGTAAAATATTGATCTCAGTGTTCATTGATAGGAAATTGGGTAAATCAATTACAGCAGATCCATAAATGGGACACCATAGAGCCTTTGAGGAGGATGACATATATTTATATGTATTGACTTGGAAAGATGTCCCCAATATATTAAATTAAAATGGCAGGATATTAAGAAATGCACAGGATGATTTTATTTGTCGTTAAGAAAACAAAATGCAAGCGTGTGTGTGTGTGTGTGTGTGTGTGTGTATTTCAAAAAGCAGGCTAATACAGGACTACCAAAAACAGTTATTCTTGGTGAGCAGAATCACCAGAAAATGTCCGGTTACTATAAACGTCACATTTCTACGTTGTTCGGATTTGTGCACAAATGCAGATCACATTTTTATGAGAAAAGACTCTAAAGTTGTGTCCGGGACGCTGTATCTCAGAGAGCTGATCTCATCTTTCCTAGAGGAACACCGGAGACAGAACTCGGGACGCGCCGGCTTCCTCACCCGGTTCTGCCCTTTGCCAGCTGTTGACAGTGGGGACGTCACCCAGTCGTCCAGCCTCTCCGTGGCTATCTTCCACGCTGTTATGTAAGGACATTCCTTTCCTCCTGGGCTGCTGGTGAGCACGAGATGAGGTAATGTTTTGCACAAGGCCTGGCCTCATTCTTGGCACACGTAGGTGTTCGGTTAAAGAAAAGAGTGGGTTCCTTGTCTCTCGAATAGCGACAAAGCGCATCATCCAAACTTGAGCCACAAGTGGCTTTACTCAAGGGGAAGCGCTGAGAGGCCCACAAGCGAGCCAGACGATGTGGATCTCTACCTAAAGTGCCTGACCTCCAGCCGGGAGACGAATAATTGTGATCAGTGACACGACTACGGCACCTACTATGCGCCAGGCACCGCTCAGGCTCTTGAATGTGCCAAGTCGTTGAATTGTTAAAATCACTACTGACTCGTGATAGACTAACCTTATTCCCATTTTGCAGGTCAGGAAGTCAAGGCGCAAGTAAGTTATGGGAGCTGGGTAGGGTCACGCAGCAGCCTAGAAATCAGACCTAGCTTCTGAGTCTGAGCTCTCGCCCACCAAGGCACACGGGTGTCAAAGAACTTAGGGCGAGGTCCAGGCTAGAGAGTGGAATTGAGCGGAAAGGGCGTGCCTTTGTGTGGCAAGGAGTCAGTCACCAACACCTTAGAATGGACCAGATGTTCGGGAAGTCCTGGAGAGCTTGTTGGAACGCGATGGCCACACTCTGCCCCAGAGCTTCCGATCGGGGAGGTCCAAGGTGGTGTCTGAGGACCTGCCTTTCTAACAAGCTCCCAGGTGATGCTGATGATCCCAGGGCCCCACCTAGAGCCACAAGGCCCCTGGGGAGCAAGGACAGGGCAGGACAGAAGGAGAGCAGCCCCCTGCCTATCTCCTATTTAACTAAGTGTCAAGTCATAGAACGTTTTTAAAGAAACCTAAGTAAAGACACTTGCCTCTGAATACAACCCTACTGCCCTTTGATTTCCACCTCTGCGTGAGGCAGCATTCGCGAAGTATCTTTCAGAGGCGTCTGGGTAGCTCAGCGGGTTAAGCATCCGACTCTTGATCTTGGCCTCGGTTATGATCTCATGGTTCGTGAGCTCGAGCCCCACGTCAGGCTCTGTGCTGACAGTGTGGAGCCTACCCTAGGATCCTCTCTCTCTCTCTTTCTCTGCCCCTCCCTCACTTTCACTGTCTCTCTCAAAATAGATAAATAACCTTAAAAAAAAATCTAAGGGACGCCTGGGTGTGTCAGTTGGTTAGGCATCTGGCTTCCGCTCAGCTTGTGATCTCACAATTTGGGGAGTTCGAGTCCCGCGTCGGGCTCTGTGCTGACAGCTCGGAGCCTGGGGCCTGCTTCGGATTCTGTGTTTTCCCTCTCTCTCTGCCCCTCCCCTGCTTGTGCTCTCTCTCTCTCTCTCAAAAATAAACATTAAAAAAAAAATTAAAAAAGAAAGGAAAAGAAAAACCCCGAGGAAGTCTCAATCCTTGTGATTTTGACTATTATTCTGCTAACAGGACTCCCCGTGATGAAGTCAGGAGATGCACATCTCCCATTTTTGTCAGCTGATTTTATTAGATAATCCTACCCTGGTCATTTATGGCTACAAGACCTACCCTAAATTGATTTGGGGGTGGGGGGGGGTGGGGAAGGGGGGTTGCTGTAGTATTTCGAGAGTGGGACAGGGCGGCATGAACTCTACCAAATTCCAGAATAAAAGAATTAACAAGTCTCCATCGCGGTGTAAACGGTGTCAATGAAAGGTTATTCCACAAAAATTAAAGAGAAGTTTAAAGCACAACGTCTAGTAATTCCGAGGCGTTAAAATAGATGTAGTCTGAGATCTGATATCCTGTTGAAAAACCTGAATGCTGCCTCCATGTTGTGACTCCTTGAATAATAACTCCGGATCTCCTTGAATAATAACCTTCTGGACGGGGAAAGTGGTGCCAATGTTCTCATTGACTTTTTTTGACGAGCCCAGAAAGTAAGTTCATAGTTTGCCACTCTGTTCCCAAGGAAAGCTTTTATTGTTTCAAATATCAATGGGAAAGTGACCCACTTATTTAAGCTTTAGGTCTTTCATGCTCTGTAGTCAGGGTGACCTTTCTTTCCTATGTTATACGTTGGGGTTTGGATATAAGACTTCCCTTGAGAAGAGATTAATACTGCGAAAACCAGATTGAAGACAACCGACAAGGGTCATGTCAATCGGAAAAAACAGACCTTTCTCCTGGTGGGACCCAATGAAACTATTTTCCATGTTAGTGGAAAAAAATAAGCCGTAAACATTTGTACTTTTCTGGACTTCTGTCTTGAAAAGTTTTGTTTTTGTTTTTGTTTTGTTTTAATGATTTCTGTCATCGCGTGAAACTGTGGCGTTGTGTCTTTGGGGTTTATAGGACAATAGCAAGCTCTCTCACTGCCCCCCCCATGTCAGCAACCCCCCAAAATCCACAGTCCACTGGCCCTTGTTGAGGGCCCCAAGGATGATGTCTGTCTTCTCTTATGTCTATTTCAAAGATTATAAACAAAGCTCTGGTTTCCACAGTTCTCTGAATATATTATGACTTAAACACCATGAGTGAATACACGTATATCAGTGGCTCTCCATCCTCCTTGTGCATCCAAAGCTCCCGGGAGCTTCTAGAACATCTAGATTCCCAGCACTCGGTCCAGATGTACTAAATCAGAAGCTCCAGGGGTAAGTTCTGGGCGTGTTTAAGGAGCAGCAGCATGAACACGGCTTTCTCACCCTTTATCCCGAAATCAGACCACGGTCAATATCACGGAGCGAAGCTGGATGACCAGAGTCTGAAAAGTGAGTGCTGCTCATAGGTGGCCAACAGGGAGGCATGTCGCGGAGCCCAGGAGCTACTGGGAATGCCCTCAGCCTTCGTGCGTAGGTCCTGTCAGTGTCGATGTTGTCTCCTGAGCATCATCTTGTTTTTTTCACTGCATGCCCTATGCTGTCCATTCAAGTAAGGCTCCTGGGGAGAAACGTCATGGTCTCCTGAAGCAGTATTTCCCAAGTATGCTCATCCTAAGCGATGCCCACTAGAAAATGGGCCTCTGTGGTCAAGCTCAGGACATGCTACCGACCCCGAGCCCTACTTTAAGACCTGCCATGCACCCGGGCTCTGAAAAGTCCTGCAATAAAGAAATCTGTTCCGCGAGCATTCTCCACCCATAATCCACCTTGCAACCATTTTCCTATCACCATCAAAGGACTACCCTTTGGCAAAGGCTGATCCAGACTGGAAACAGCCGGACATCAAGTCCAATGTCTCCTGATCTCCGTACCCCTTAAAGCACTCAGCGAGGGAGCGGAGTCCTGCAGCCTGACTGCAGGGACAGGAAAGACGTGGGTTGACCGAAGGGATTTAGAAGCACGATAGTAATCAGAGAACCTGAGTGTGATTTGCTCATGTTGTTCCCGAAAGCGTCGCAGCCAGGCCGGTGGTCCAACATCCTAATTAGCTAATGGGCAGAGGAGGGTTTTACCTGTTTAGAAAGGAGGGCTCATTGGATCAGCACTCTAAGATACTCGGATTTTGTTTTGTTTTTCTTTTTTGACTTTCCATTTTCCTCTAAGATTGTGATTCTCCTACTTCAGCGTGCATAAAATCCCCTGGAGGGCGACCCCCGCCTCCAAGCGTCTGATGCAGCAGGTCTGGGGCGTGATCTGAGAACCAGCATTTCTAGCAAGTTCCTGGGTGATGAGGATGCTGCTGGTCTGGGGACCCCGCCCTGAGAAGCACTGTTCTGGAAGGTGGAGAAGAACCCCAGAAGAGAGGAATAGAATGAGACAGGCTGGATGGAGAGGGGACAGAACAGAAAGAAGGGAGAGAATGTAAATAAGAGAGGGAGGGAGGGAGGGACACGCGTGCACACACACACACACACACACACACACACACACACGGGGCTGTTTGGACAAAGGCGTGACGCTCCCCAAGGTGTCAGAGCTGGAATGTGGGCAAAGGACCAGTGGCGGCCGAGGCTCCGGTGTTTGGGGGGACGACCTACTGTACGCACAGCTAGACGCTTTTCCAACCATAGTCTTCGTGGATATGCCTGGGTTGTGAGTTTCCCTGCCTCAGCTCGGTGACACCGGCTGATCTGGAAGCAAGTGTGGCCCCAGTGAAAGGGAAAGCCGTGAGAAAGTAGGGCAGAGTTCTCCAGCGGCCTCCGTTCCCCCTCGTACCCGCCTGCCTCCCCCCTCTTGCTGGATCCGCGATCTCCTTCCCAGGCCTCCCTCTGACCCAAAAGCACTGCCAACTCGAGCTGGAACCGACCCTTCCACTCCACGCTCCCTGCTGCTGGCCTGGGCACGTCCTCCAGCCGTCCCGTGCCCAAGACCCCTTAGGGCTCCACGTTGAGGCCACGTGGGTCCCCACTCCCCCCCCCAGATCAGGCAAACACGTGGGATCTGGAGGGTCAGAGGAGGCCGCACCAAGGGCTGCCGATGAGATTCACATGTTGTTGTTCCTGGGGCCGTCTTCCCAGCAAGGAGACGTTTATCATCAGAACCTGGGGCCACCTCCACGTGAGGAAATCCAAGTGGGTGGAGAGGTCCCGGGGCTTGGCTATGTCACCTCGTTCAAAAGAGACACGCAATGGCCCCTGGCGATGGGCCGTGTTGTAGCGACGGTGGGGTAAACAGGCTGAGGAAACGTGGGCTCAGCCTGGGAAGCAGGCAGGCAAGGCAGTGCCTCTCTCCCCTGGAGGTGCGAGAAATCCTCGCTATAAATCAAGGAAATTAAATAGAGTGCTGGGCTTAGGGCCATTGCTCAAACCCCTAATCCCCATCCCAGGGTTGCTCAAAAGGCCGCCACGCCCAGCAGCTCAGAAAGAGGAAGACCGTTTCACAGGCTTTGCTCTCCCGGGAGCCCGGACCCGGTGGGAATTCAACACTCAGAGGGGCCCTGCAGTCCCGGGGCAGAGGGAGGCCGGAGTTAGAGAGGGGCTCAGAGACCCTTGCCTCTTATGGCTTCCTTTTTCCAGGCAGAGAAACTGAGGCCAGACGAGAAGGAACTTGTAGCGAAGCCTGTAGGAATTAGATATCTACGTGATCCACAGGCAGCTACAATTTCAACTTCAAGTGTCAACAGGCATGGTGTCTGGGAACAATCCCCCAGTGGTTTGCTCTCAGAGTCCTGGGACTGCAGCTACACAGTGACAGGCGACAGTTCTAAACTTTTGAAGATGCGACTCGGGCGCCTGGGCGGTTAGGTCGGTTAGGCGTCGAGGTTCGTGGGTTCGAGCCCCGCTCATGCTCTGTCTCACTCTCTCTCCCTCTGCCAAAAATAAATAAATGTTTGGGGCGCCTGGGTGGCTCAGTCGCTTGAGCGTCCGGCTTCGGCTCAGGTCATGATCTCACGGTTCATGAGTTCGAGCCCCGCGTCGGGCTCTGTGCTGACAGCTCGGAGCCTGGAGCCTGCTTCGGATTCTGTGGCTCCCTCTCTCTCTGCCCCTCCCCTGCTTGCACTCTCTCTCTCTTTCTCTCAAAAATAAATGGATATTTAAAAAAAAATTAAATAAAGATGTGCCTTTAAAACCAATAGGCAAGCAACAAATGCACCTCCATTCACACTGTAAAGTTACGCAAGCACGTGCACCATGTTCTCTAAAGTTTTGCAAAACACTTAGACTACGCGGGCTAGCGAAGTGGCGACAATGAAAACCCTACCACATGCAAGATGAAAAAAAGCATGACTTTGGAGTTTTGCGCATTAACGATGCATCTGACGTGCGACCAAGCCCTTGACTGGCCATCTCCCTTAATCCTTACCGATGCCCAAGGGAAGTGTTTTGTTTGCAGCCATTTTTCAGATAAGGAAACTGAGGCTCAGAGGAGGTAAGATAATTGCTCGAGATCGAAATCTGGCCCTTCCTGTGTTTTTCACTTAATTCTCCAGTATGAGTGTTTGTCAGTGGCTAGTTGCTTCCAATTCCACCATAGAGTGGACGGCAAATCTTTGGTGGCAGGGACTGTGGCTCGTCCTTATGGTGGAGATCTGTAACCTTGTTTTTTGTTTTTTTTTTTTTTTTAATTTTTTAAATGTTTATTTATTTTTGAGACAGAGAGAGACAGAGCATGAGCAGGGAAGGGGCAGAGGGAGAGGGAGACACAGAATCGGAAGCAGGCTCCAGGCTCTGAGCCATCAGCACAGAGCCTGACGCGGGGCTCGAACCCACGAACGGTGAGATCATGACCCGAGCTGGAGTTGGGTGTTTAACCGACTGAGCCACCCAGGCGCCCCTTCGGTGGAGCTTATTAAAAATGCAGAAGGGAGAGCCCACACCAGAGACTCTTGAGCCAGACGGTCTGAGCGAAGGGCCGAGAATCTGCGATCATGGTGAGTTCTTTCAGGTGGCCCTGGTGAGCGGGCTGGGCGATGCGTTTAGAAAAGCACAGCCAGGTGGATCTTGGACTGGGAGGCTGGCAGGCACCGTATACAGGGGGAGCAGCCGGGGGAGTCCCCATCACAACAGCCCTGGGAGCCACGTTTCTGTGTCCCAGGAAGGGACAGAGACTGGATAAGCAAGAGCGAGTGGTAAAGACAAGAAGTCATTGGAAAATCACCTACAACCCAACAACCCTAAGACCCTGCCCCCCCCCCCCCCATTAGAATGGCGACAAGGGGGGTTTAGCATGCTGGCATCTGTTTGTAATCTGGCCGCACGATGGCAGAACCTGAACACAGACCTGAGGGTTTGAGACCCTGGAAGACTAGGACAGAGAGGCTGAGTCAGGCTCTAACGGATGGACGATCTTTCTGGGGTTTCAAAGGCCAAGTACGTCTGTAGCGGGGAAGGCTGGGCTGCCCGAAGAGCTCTTGGTTCTGGGGACTGGCTGCTTTTCCAGTAGTCTCTGGGGCAAGTTCCAGGACTTCCAGTTCCGGGCAAGGGAATAATGGTGCTCAGAATCAAGGTCACATGACCCACTCTACCCATATGCACCTGCATTAGGATTCAGGATCCTGACCCTTGGTGATCCTGTTGTAGTTTGGGAAAAAGATCCCGCTCACCTCACATCCCACTGAATGGGTTACCCTTCAGGATGCAGTCGGCACTCAATAAATGCTTGCTGGGTCCTCTTGGTGCCCAAATAATCTTCCTTTTTCTCTTACACTACTTTTTAAATGTTAATTTATTTATTTTGACAGAGGGAGAGAGAGAGAGAGAGAGCATTCCTGAGTGGGTGAGGGGCAGAGAGAACGGGAGAGAGAGAATCCTAAGCAAGCTCCGTGCTGTCACTGCAGAGCCCGACGTGGGGCTTGATCTCATGAACCTTGAGACCATAACCCAAGCCAAAATCGAGAGTCAGAGGCCTAACCAGCCAGTGACCCAGGCTCCCCTATCTGAGAGTGTTTGAGCACAGATAGTAATCAAAGCAAATACAGCTGACCCTTAAACAACACGGGGGTTAGGGGCACTGACCCCACCAAGTGATCAAAAATTTGCATGTAACTTTTGCCTCTCCCCAAACTTAAATACACTAATAGCCTACTGTTGATCAGAAGCCTTACTGATAATACAGTCACTTAACACATACTTTGTATGTTACATGTATTATACGCTTATTCTTTAAAAAAAATTTTTTTTAACATTTATTCATTTTTGAGAGTGAGAGAGACAGAGCCTGAGCAGGGCAGGGGCAGAGAGAGAGAGGGAGACACAGGATCCGAAGCAGTCTCCAGGCTCCGGGCTGTTAGCACAGACAGACCCCGACGCGGGGCTTGAACTCACGAACTGTGAGATCGTGACCTGAACCGAAGCTTAACTGAGTGAGCCACCTAGGCGCCCCTACACTGTATTATTAGAATCAGATAAGTCAGACAAGAATGCAAAATGGTGCAGCCACTCTGGAAAACAGTATGGAGGTTCCTCAAAAAATTAAAGATAGAACTACCCTACGACCCAGCAATTGCACTACTCGGCATTTATCCAAGGGATACAGGTGTGCTGTTTCGAAGGGACACGTGCACCCTATGTTTATAGCAGCACTATCGACAATAGCCAAAGGATAGAAAGAGCCCGAATGCCCATTGACAGATGAATGGGTGTATATATATATATATATATATATATATATATATATGCATATATATGTATATATATGTATATGTATATATATGTGTATATATACACATATATATGTGTATATATGTATATATACACATATATATGTATATATATGTGTATATGTACATATATATGTATATATGTATGTATATGTATATATACACATACATATACATATATATACATACATATATACATATATATGTATATATATATATAGAAGCATTACTTGGCAATCAAAAGGAATGAATTCCCCCCATTTGCAACAACATGCATAGAACTAGAGTATATTATGCTAAGCGAAATTAGTCAATCAGAGAAAAACAAATATCATATGACTTCACTCATGTGAGGAATTTAAGATACAAAACAGATGCATGTAAGGGAAGGGAAGCAAACATAATATAAAAACGAGACGGCAGACAAAACGTGAGAGACTCTTAAATATAGAGGGCAAACTGAGAGTTGCCGGAAGGGTTGTGTGTGTGTGGGGGGGGATGGGCTAATTGGACAAGGGGCGTCCAGGAGGACACTTGTTGGGATGAGCACTGGGTGTTCTATGTAGGGGTGAGTCCCTGGAATCTACTCCTGAAATCATTGTTGCACTATATGCTAACTAACCTGGATGTAAATTAAAAATAAAGAAATAACAGGAATGAGGACGAGAATACATTTATATACTCTGCTGTGTTTACGGAAAAATATCCACGTGTAAGTGGGCACACACAGCTCAAATCCAGATCGCCCGAGGGTAAACTGGATCTGTTGTAGGTCTTCCATATGTGGACAGGTACCTTCTGCACTAAATAGACTACCTTCATTGAAAACAATCTTCAAGGGCATCCGTGGTACCCGTGAAATAATTCATGCGGATTTCCCAGAGGCCCTACAGTTGAAACATGTTGTACCCATTTTAGAGATGCGGAAACAAAGGCTCAAGAAGGGTAAGTGATTGCTCCCCCCCCGCCCCAAATAGTGGAGCTGGTGAGGAGAAGAGGTAGGATTTGAATGGGATGGTTCACTACCTATCATGCCACGGTCCTCACTGGTTTCAAAACATTCTCGTGTGTATGCTGCTTACAGCGATCTGTGATTGGCTTTGGTAAGGGAGTGGTTCTCAAAAAAAAAAAAAAAAAAGAAAGAAAAGAAAAAAAAAAAAAGTGTGGCTCTTAGACCAGCGTCGACAGCACTGACCTTAGAATTGCAAACTCTCAGGCTGTCCCCCCAACCCAATGACTTGGAAACTTGTGAGGGGAAAGACCCACCCTCCGTGTCCTAAGAAGCTCTCCAGGCAATTTCAATGGACATTCAAGTTTGAGAACCGGCGCAGAAGGAATCTTGTTTTTTCTAATCCTACACGAGGGAACAAAGGAACAGAGAGGTTTATCAGCTTGTCTGAGGTTGCGCAGAAAATGGTCACCGGGCTGGACCCGTCTCCGGGGCCGGAGCATCCAGATCCGCATGTTAAGAAACTCCCAGGTGACTCCAGAATTTGAGAACTAAGCTCAGAGAATTACACAGTTCTTGCCTCTTCCCGCACCCCTGGACCGGGTACCTGAGTTCGTCTGGTTTCTCTGCGACTAACCTGGGAGGTACCCTGCCTTGTACCTCTCGGTTGTTAAGCTGTTTAATTTTTTAAAGATCACAAGTCAACCACAACTATGTTTACTGTAAGGCTTCAAATACTATAGAACTTTATAGATTTTTAAAAAGGGAAAGCT
Source organism: Panthera leo (assembly GCF_018350215.1). Taxonomy (NCBI): domain Eukaryota; kingdom Metazoa; phylum Chordata; class Mammalia; order Carnivora; family Felidae; genus Panthera; species Panthera leo. The sequence goes on from NC_056690.1 coordinate 12,290,677, forward strand.
GTTTTTCTTCTGACCCTCCCCCTGCCCCAAATCCAGACCACCCTCAATTACCGTTAACTGTTTGGTGTGGAACTTTGCAGGCGTTTAAAATTCTTATTTAAATGCCTATATGCATGTATACACTCAGATGATAATTCAAAACAGAAAGGAGCTACATTATGATTACACTGTGGCATGGTCCCCTTAATGGGATATACTTGTACCTACATCTCTGTGTGTGGTGTTGTCTTTCAGGACATAGAAATCCAGCCCGTTCTTGCTTCTGGTTCAAGAGTATTCTGCTTCTGCAAATGTCTTCATTGCCTTAGTCACCGATTGATAAAGATTTTTGGTGACGCTAAAAATCCTTAGAGGTACACTTTTTCGAACATGTGTCTGTCGGAAAGGTTGACCACCTTGAATAGGAAACCCTGCGATCCTGCCTGCCGTCCATTCCACTTTTTTACTCTATTCTTTTCCAGCCAGACTTTTCTATGGGGAAGGGGGGAATTGACACAGAAAGACCACTTGTAGCTATTGCCATTGTACTTTTTGCCAGCGTCAGACGGGAAGGGGCAGGTTGAAGACAGAAAAACAAAAAAAAGAATGTTTTTCTTTCTTTCCTTCTTTCCTTCTTTCTGTCCCAAGGTGGGGAGATCAGCCCGAATGCCAGTGTGAGCTTTCAGATGGAAACTGTGGGATGGTGTTCTCCACACGATTCCTAGAGGGACGGAAGGAGTGGCAGTTCGCAGGGACCAGGAAGGTTTTGCCATGGCATTCGCGTGGCACGTGAGTCACGCGAGACCGGGGTTGGCCGCGCCCTGGCTCGCTACTGCTGGGGACCGTTTTCTTCTCATCCCCGGGTGACTTCCGTAGATGCCCCACACTGCCACCCCCCACCTCCCCAGCTCTCTGTGACTCAGTCGCACACTCATCCCTAGTCATCGGAGGATGGAAACCATGAGCAAAGCCTGGCTCGCGCCCAGGGAGTGACAGAGCACGTCCAGAAAATCAGGGATTCCCTACTCTGCCAAGGAGGCGCGAGTGGAGACAGCTGATTCTCCATGGTCGGGAGGGCGATGTTTGAAAGCTCCCAGCGGCCCCTGAGGTTGGCAGGGTGCGTGTTGTTTTGGAAAACGGCGCGTTGAAGCGACTGCGAATTGCTTCCAAGCAAGAAGAACGACCACGGGCATGTGCCGTGCAGGAGTGGTGACCGATGATGACCCCCAGTCTCGTTGGGGTCATCCTCTTTTTCTACAGGTAGCATTTAAAACCCATGTTCTCCTGGGGCGCCTGGGTGGCTCCGTCGGTTAAACATCCAACTCTTGGTTTGGGCGCAGGTCATGATCTCGCGGCTTCGCGGGTTCGAGCCCCACCTCGAGCTCTGTGCTGGCAACGCGGAGCCTGCTTGGGATTCTCTCTCCCTCTGTCTCTGCCCCTCCCCTGCTCACACTGTCTCTGTCCCTCTCAAAATAAATAAACTGAAAATCGAGAGAGAGAGATCGATATCGATATAGATTATAGATAATAGGTAGATCCCTGATTAATGATAATAGCTATTTTTTTTTGGTGTTGTTATTAAACGGCTACTCTGTTTGGGGCACTGTGCTAGAAACTTCGAAGACTTTATTCCCTCTAATCCTTAGGACAACGCTTTTGATAGGCACGGTTATGATCTTTCTTGTAAATGGAAGGACCAGAGACCCTAGACGGGCGCTTTGCTGCCCAGCGAAGAGAGTCTGGCCCCCGGGCCTGGTGACTGATGGTGGTCAGAACAGAGTAAAAGATCCCAATGTGCATTCACCATCCCTGCTGCAAAGCCTCGAATGCTCCTGGTGGATGATTGCCTGTGTCAGGAGCCACACCCGGTCACTTCTGGTCGCAGAAACCCACCCTCGTCCAGCGTGAGAGCGGAAAGGATCCTACCCAGAAGCGTGGGATCACCGGGGACCATCTTGGAGGCCGGCTGCCAACTGGCGACGCAACGACGCATGGTCTTAGCTAGAAAATCGTCCAGCAATACACCCTACAATACAACTCGCAGGATCCTGTGTGCGCTTTTCCCCTCCGTCCAGCCCTCAGGTGCGTCACATAGAAGGGAGGACTTCTCACCGAAGCGTGGGGGAGATTCTGTCTCCCTTCGGCACGACTATCCCACCCAGCCGGCTTCTAGCTCTGGGCTGGCAGCTCGGAGCCTGGAGCCTGCTCCCCCAAGGCTGTGTCTCCCTCTCTCTCTCTGCCTCTCGCCCACTCATGCTCTGCCTCTCTGTGTCTCAAAAATAGATAACCATTAAAAGAAAGAAAGAAAGAAAGAAAGAAAGAAAGAGAAAGAAAATAAGAAAGAAGGAAGGAAGGAAGGAAAGAAGGAAGGAAGAAAGAAAGAAGAAAGACAGAAAGAAGGAAAGAAAGAAAGAAAGAGAAAGAGAAAGACAGAAAGAAAGAAGGAAAGAGAAAGAGAAAGATAGAAAGAAAGAAGGAAAGAAAGAAAGAAAGAAAGAAAGAAAGAAAAGAAAAGAAAAGAAAAGAAAGGAAATGTCTCTGACTTTAACCATCTGAATGGAATTCTTTTTGTTCTTCTGGGAAGAAGGATCCAAAGAGACTGAAATGGTCTCTCTGACTTGCAGGCCTTGGTTTCTTCACGCTCGAAACCAATTCTTGAGGCACGCGTAAATGTAGAGAAGGGCCCGGGGCTCGTTTTAGTCGACACAGGATTTGAGAAATCCCGAGAGACACATTAGAGAAGACGAGTACTTTGGGTTTATGTGGCCGCGACTACCTCATCGCAAAACTGGTACCCTTTTGAGTCATCGAGAATTTTATACGTTTTTAATGGGAAATGCATGACTGTAGGCTCTCGAAGGCTTCCCAGGGGACGGTTACCTGGGGCACTGAGCGTTGGGGAACTTGAGAATGTCCTTCCACAAAATACCCCTACCAAATCAATCGCAGTTTGCTATTTGGGTTCTATCATGCTGTGTATGACCTCCTCTTTATTGTACTTTTTTTTTTTTTAAGTTTTTTTTTTTAACATTTATTCATTTTTGGGAGTGAGAGAGGCAGAGCGTGAGCAGGGGAGGGGCAGAGAGAGAGGGAGACGCAGAATCCGAACCAGATTCCAGGCTCCGAGCTATCAGCACAGAGCCCGACGCGGGGCTTGAACTCACGAACTGTGAGATCATGACCTGAGCCGAAGTCTGATGCTTAACCGACTGAGTCACCCAGGTGCCCTGACTCTTTATTGTGCTTTTTAAAAACAAGAATCTGTATCATTTTTTTGTTTTTTTCTGGGGAAAGACAGAAGAAGCAATCCAGGTTTTAAAAGATCCTCTCCTCCAATGATGCAATGCGATGGTTCTCTGTTACTACTTGGAGGTGAGAGAAGAAAATAGCAAAGCTGGACGTGATTTTGCAAACCATCCACTCGTGCATTCATTCACCCATTCATTCTGGAACCCTTACCCTGGGTCAAGGAAGGTCCCGAGGGTGCAGAAAGAAACCAGGCTTCCATCGAGAAGCCCACAATTTAACGAAATTCAACAGACAGAGGGGCGCCTGGGTGGGTCAGTCGGTTAAGCGTCTGACTCTTGATCTCAACTCCGATCTCGATCTCAGGGTCACGAGTTCAAGCCCCGCTTTGGGCTCCACACTGGGCGTGAAGCCTATTTAAAAACAAAAAGCAAAGAAATTCAGCAGGCCAGAGCAGAAAGAGCCCAGAGAGGGTCACGCTGAGGGAGCATCGCCCATTCACTGTGTTCCAAAGAGAGCAGGTTAATTGGGGTAAATCTGTTTGGTCACATTTGAGAAGCCATTTCTCAGGCAGGCTCTTCGGAGGAGGGGGGAGAATGAGGAAGGCGGCGGGGGGGGGGGGGGGAAACGCCTGGAGAAAAAGCTTGTAATTAAACTCTATACCTCCAGGTTAAGGACAAAAAAAAAAAAAATTGTTTTTAATGAAAGCGGGGAAAAAAAGATCCTCTCGCCCACTTTGAAGAATCCTCGCTCTGGAGAAGCTCCTAGAGCTTTGCCACAGTGCCCGGGACCATTAGTCCGATCACCAGCTATCAGGTCACGCTGGCCAGAGACAAATGAAGTTGGTGCCTGGGGTTCCCACACACCTTTAGCGCCGCACGGACGCACGAGGAGGTAGACGGGCTCCTTGGACTGTGGTTGTTTGTGTCTCAGGGGAGGTTCTGCGACTCTTGTCCTTGTCATTTGAAAGATCTAAAGGCATCCACCTGGAACGATGCTTGTCCTTTATTATGGAGTATAAACATTTGGAGTTAGTCACCAAAGGGTATATACAGGTTCAACTCTGTCTCTTTCTCCCTCTCCTTCTCCCTCTCTCTCCCCCCACCGTCTCTCTCTCATACTCTCTCTCTTTCTCTCTCTCTCTCTCACTCACACACACACACACACACACACACACACACACAGAGACACATTTTTATACATACATACACATACATGTTTAGGAAACACTTGGTAGGATAGAAGAAGGTAAACATTTTCAATTTAAGTTACAAATTACAGTCATTTTTGTTTTCTTCATTGTGTTTATATGCATATATTTTTTCAAATTTTTCTCCTCCTCCTCCTCCTCCTCCTCCTCCTCCTCCTCCTCCTCTCCTCCTCTCAAATGATCCAAACTTCCCATGGTAGCGTGGGGAAGGAATACTGGAGTGAAGGCATTTAAATAGGTTCTTGTCTTACAGGACTTATCAGAGCCTTTACTGCTCTAACATTCACTGGGACTATGGATGATCCGTGAATATATAATAATGTAGTTGCCATGTACTGAGTATTCCAGGCACTGTGTGGGAGCTTTTTCAAATTTCGAAACTTTGTTTTTGCTACCATTTCTGGAACGCTTTCTTTATGCCGGGGTCTCCCATCAAGGCTCTTTACATCTGCTACCTCATATGATCCTTTCAATTACCTCCCAGAGGAGATGCTGTCACTGCTCCCATTACACAGATCAAGGAGAGTGAGATCCAGAAAGGACCTTGTTTTTGTTCGCATAACTGGTCGAAGTGGTGAATTCAAGATTTAATCAGAATCTGCATGTGAATATTTTTTTCAATCATCTAAAAAAAAGGACTAGGGAATTGATTCCCAAGAAACTCATTTGTGGGGTTAAAGGGACAGGTAAGACTCACGAGAATCTGGGAACTACCTACCATGTCTTCTGGAAGCCAGGTCCTTAGGCAAAGTGGCCAGATATTGGTGTGGCTGACGTGAAGTGAAAAGCATCAGACCCAGAGCAAAGAGTATGAGGGTGATTTTGCAAGCGTGTGTGTGTGTGTGTGTGTGTGCGTGTGTCTCCTTTATCATTTTTAAATTCTAAGACGCCTTTCATTTCAATACTAGTTTGATGTCAGCTCTCAGCGCGTGTGGGGTCGATGCCGTGAAAGGCTAGATGCCTGTACCTATCGCTGATTTTCATATGCTCCCTGATCTCAGAAATCAGGAGAGGGTGTGTCCCTTGCAGTCAAGAAGATACTTCAGACACATGATCTTGGCAAAAATGAGGGGCGGAATATCCCTCATTTCCTCTGCATTTCCCACATTGGCTACACCGAGTATTTGGCCCTTTAGTAAGAATGAAAATAAAATGAACAGATCTTTAAAAAGAAGGTCGTTGCCCCTGAAAAAAAAAAAATCTTTCTGCGTCGTACCCCGTCTCTCCTTGTCCCCTGTACGAACCCTCAGAGGTGGGGATCCGGGAACCTCCATGCCTGCGGGGAGGCGTTAGCATTTTACCTGCAGATGACCTATGTTACAGACGAGAAAAAAGGGAATCAAGTCAAATCCAATCTAGAATTCCTGACCCCTCCCCCTCCCAGGATCTTCTCCCCCCCCCCCCCCCCCACCGCAACCTTGTCCCAGCTCCTATGGCCTCAGCTTTGCCCCAGCCTTGTCCCAGGGCTGCCTTCCTGTCCCCAAATATCGCCATCACTTCCGCTCAGCGCACTCCAACCTCAGTTCAGAAAGAGGGAGCATCACCTCCCATCTCTGTCTCCACCAAGTAACACCGTAGGCTGGTGCCCCTCGTGGGATGGGTCCCACTCCTGGGGGGTCCCCTGGTATAAAATATGGCCGGTCCAGGAGGGGGGCACTGAAGCCTGGCCGGTTCCTGCACTGTGGCCACCGTGGTGACTGACGTATCTCGGACACTCTGAATCCTGCCCAGGACACGATCTTCCTTGAGTCGCACTCATCCCATTTCCTTGCCTATTGACCGTATCCGCTTGCTTATTTCTTCGTTCATGCATTCATTCAACAACCGAGCATTGATTCTCTGACCGTTCTAAGCCCTGGGGACAGAGCAGGAGGTCAAACAGCCAGCAATGCCATTATAGTGACACTAAAGAAAACACACAAGTAAATGATGTAGCATGACCCCCAGGCTCGAACAAAACAAAGTGAACGCAGCGGGAGGGTTGGGAGTTTGTAATTTTAAATGGGGTGGTCAGAACAGACCCCCATGAGGGGACATTTGAGCAAAGAGTTGGGAGTGAGGGAGCATCCCCTGCAGCTATCCTGGAGAAGAGGGTCCCAGGCAGAAGCACAGCCAGCGCAAAGGCCCTGGGGTAGGAGCCATGCCTGGTATGTGTGAGGACCAGCAGGGATCCCTGTGTGTCTGGAGGGGAGTGAGGCAAGGGGGACACATCAGAGATGAAATCACAGAGAGAACAGCAGGTGTAAGGCGAATGGTGATGTAGAGCCTTCGGGTCCCGGGAAGGGCTTTGATGCTCATACTCTGGTCTGACGACAAAGAACATTTCCGCTAAACACTCGGAAGCTCTCTTGCTGCATTAGGGGCGTGCTGAAAGCAGAAAGAGTTACAGTGATTCCTCGTTTGGGGGGGAGAAGGGCTGACGTCACGACGCACACGAAACAAAGAGGAGGCCTCGGCTCCGATGTGCACACGCACCCGTACGTGCGCGTACGAACGCGCACGTATGGACACGCGCGCGCACGCGCACGCACGGCCTCCTCAGAACCCGGGAGTGATAATCGACAGAGGAACGGTGACCGTGGCGGCCTGGGGCCTTGGGGTGATGTCGAGGGAAGCCTGCGCACTAATGCTAATGACTTCTGATGATGCAGAGCGGTCATTAAACTAATAAGCCCATCTCCAAATTAGCACAGCGGCTGTAGCCAGCGAACATTTAATCAAGCCGCCTTCCGGATTGTAGACGCGGCGCATTCGGTGCGAGCGACCGCAGGAGGCGGGATGGGGGGGGCCCTCATCTGACGATTTTATCACTTGCCTGCCGGAGCGTGAAGCAATCGGCGTGATGAAGTTGCTCTGTTGGTTTTTTCCCTGCCAGAAGGGGATGCCAGCAAAGGGAGGGCCTGTTTCTTCCTCTTTAAAAAAATAAAAAATAAAAAATCTCGTGGTGGATTCGTTATGTCCTAGGTCGAGCTTATTTTTCAAGGTCTATTATCGGATGCCCGCCTTCTGAAGAAGGTTCTCTCTCCGCTTTGGTTCCTCCCGTTTTTCTCCCCGCCGGCCTCTCCTCCCCCAGAATGGACACCCCCACCCCCCCACCCCGTTCTCAGCAACCCAGACCTTGGAAAGCTCAGCTCAGGCAGGTGCACACAAGCAGGGAGGACCGTAGGTGCTCCCCCCCCACCCCGCCGCGAGTTTCCTGATTCCTCTCTTGAAACGTTTAGCCAAACCCTGCTTTCTCACCCTGTCCCCTTATGCCTGAAGCGCCCCCCCCCCCCCCGCCCCCGTTTCTGGACAGTTAGTATTATTAGCTGCGGCCTAATCGGATCAGGGTGACCGCCCGGTCCCAGATTTTTCAGGACTTTGCTAGTTTTAGCCTTGAAAGTCCCACCTCTGGGGAAAAACCCCTTAGTCCTGAGAAACTGGGGCAGCTTGTTACCACATCGGAGACTGCCCAGCATTCTGTCTCCTGTTGGGGTTCCGTTGCCCATGAGTGATCCGGCTCTGTCTAATGTCCATTGTTGGAAGGAAGGAACGCCCACAGTTCCTGGTAAGCAGCACTCAGGCTCCCTCTCGCTCTCCTCCTCTCTCTCTATTTCTGTGTCTCTGCCTCTCTCCCTCTTCCCTTGACCTTTTTCTTCTCTCTCTGACCCTCTCTCCATTGTTTCTCCCACCAAGAGGGTTAAACGAGCCATGTGCAATGCCTGTTCCTGATAATATCCAATCAGGTGTTTGTCATCGTCACTGGAAGGTTCCATAAGGATTGTTGCATCCAGCACTCTGATTTTTAAAAAGAATTCATATTGGCTTTCCCGAGCGCATGGGGGGCGGGAGGGGGGGGGACGGGTTCCCAGCTGGAGGACCTGATGTGCCCTTGTTTGAATGTGGAAACTGGGCTTAGAGAGATTAATAGCACGTTCAGGACGCCCCGGGGTTCATCCTTGCCGGTCCGTGGCCTGGTACCCTGGCCTGCCCAGCACGAATGCTACCTTCTCGGTCACCACTCTCTATGGCCTTAGGCGAGCCGCTCAACTTTGGTTTCTGCTTATTACACACAAAAAGAAAAAAGAAAAAAAAAAAGAATAGTCCCTGCATTTGCTTCCTCGCAGGAAGGCTCGGCATGGAATGAACAAACATACCATCGAGCATTTCTGGAGAAGGAAAGAAAGTGGTGAAATCTGATGATCGCTGTGCTTACCCTCGGGTATTTCCTTTTCTCTGCCTTGGACAGAAATGGAGAGGGTGTGTGTGAATGCACGTGTGTGTGTTTTTCCTCCTGTTGAACGATTCCATGCCCCCCCCCAACCCCCCTGGTTCTCAAAGGTAGTGGCCCCATGGGGGAAGGGTGGCTGCCGAGGGAGAAGTAATCCTAAAAAAAAAAAAAAAAAAATCTGAAGCTGACAGCTGTTCTTACCTTTGCAAACATTTCGGTCAGGCCTGGGGAGGTCTCCTGCTTAGAAGATCAAAGAATCAGTCCTCAGAGCTGCAGAAACAGGGCAGAAAAGGAATTAAGTAAATAAACACATCATTTGAAGCTGATGGAGTGGCTGACAGGAACCTCGTTGTGGGTGGGTGAATTGATCAATATTTGCGGAATTCTTATATTAGATGCCGTCCCGAGTCTTTAGAAGATGTCACTCTTGTCGCGGAGGAAAACGTCTTTAGAAAGCCAAGGTTCCAGTCCAGGCACGCGGCCATTTATTCCCTTTTTTTCTTTTTATTTATTTGGCGGGGGCGGGGGGGGGGGAGGGGAGTGGTAAGATGCAGAGAGAGGGAGAAAGAGAGAGAAAGAGAAAGAGAGAGAATCCCAAGCAGGCTCCACACTGTCAGCACAGAGCCCGAACTCTGTGCTCGAACTCACGAACCGTGAGATCCCGACCTGATACCCAAACCGAGAGTCGGATGCTCGGCCGACTGAGCCACTCTTCCCTTTCTGAAATGAGGACGCCAGGTCTCACTGGGTGAGCGTTCACGGGCACTGGGCATGGGATGTGAGTCATTTCATCGGATCCTCCTCAGGGAGAAGCCGGACACCCGGTGAGGCTGGGTGGCTTGCCAGCTGGAAGCCAGGCTTCTGCGCACACGTTCTTGACCTCCACGCTCTTCTGCTTTCCCTCCCCCTGAGTGTCAGTCAGGATGCCGAGGGAGGCACGCTGCGACCTTTCATGCGCACACACATCCCTCAGGGACCTTGTCAAAATGCAGATTCTGAGCCAGTAGGTCCGACGGGGGAGGCCCGAGATTCTGCGTCTCTAACAAGCCCCCAGGTGGGACTGATGCAGCCGGTCCGTAGGTCACCCCGTCAGTGTGAAGGGGTTACACTATGCAGCAGTAACAAGCATCCCCCAAATCTCAGCGGGTTAAAATGACAAGGGCTCCTTTCTTATTCATGCCACATGCTCACCACGGGTCAGCCAAAGATTCTGTTCCCTTTTTTTTTTAAATTTTTTTTTTAACGTTTATTTATTTTTGAGACAGAGAGAGACAGAGCATGAACGGGGACGGGCAGAGAGAGAGGGAGACACAGAATCCGAAACGGGCTCCAGGCTCCGAGCCGTCAGCCCAGAGCCCGACGCGGGGCTCAAACTCACGGACCGCGAGATCGTGGCCTGAGCCGAAGTCGGACGCTTAACCGCCGGAGCCCCCCCGGGTGCCGCTTGAACCAGAACTTCTCAGCGGCCAACACTGAGTGAGGTACCCAGGGGTATCCACAAGCTCCTCTCTCTCCCCTTCCTGTGGACCCCGGCTGCTCGAACAGTGAAAAGGAAAATATGTGAATGACAGTTCCTGCACGCACGCAGAACGCGCCTCAAAGGTTTTGCAACCTTAAAACACGCGGTGATTACAGACAAGCTTTTCTGAGTTATGCAAAATCTCAGTTGCACAAGGCTTTCCAAAATAAAACTATTGTGTAAGCTGGGCGTGTCAGTGTGTTACAGAGATCATTCTGGGGCACAGTTTTGCATACTGCTCTTCCTTGCTTTCTGCTTACCATTGTCTGTATCTTGGGTTTCACACCTTACATCTTTTTTCTCAGGCTGTAATATTCTACAATGTGCTCAGCCAATCAATATTGTCGAAGATTTCCTTTGTTCCTGCCTCTTTTTTTTTTTGCTATTATGTCAGTGGTACCATGAATAGGCTGGTCACCAAAATTTGCTGCACCTCTCCATTTATTTCTCTAGAAGAAACTCCTACAAGAGGAAGCATGCAAGGAATATGAATAGACTGTGTCACAGCAATTGTAGCTCGTGTTTATAGCTTTGGTAACCGATACGTATGAATAGTTAAAAAAGAGATTCATTAGTGAATGTTTCCTATTCTGTCACATATCAGCCCATAGCCATGTACCATCTTGCTTTCCGGTTGGGACTTAGAACTTGGTTTCTTCTATGGTGACTTTACGTAAAAGAGCTCGTAACCCTTCGTTTGACACATACGGAAGTAGAATTTTCTCTGACGTTTCTCTTGGGTTTTAGCTGTCTTTCGAAAAATAAATACATAAACGTGACGGAAGGAGATCTGAGATGGGGTTCACTTGATGGGAGCCATTTGAGAATACGTATCAAAAACTTTGAAAACTTCATAGGTCTTGACTAAGCCATTCTACTTCCGGGAATTTTTCCTAAAGGAATCCACACGATTGGTGAACGATACTTAGGTGCCTGGTTATTCATCGTGCGGTGGTGAATGAGAGCAAAATGAGCGAGACTTCCCTAATCTTCCTTCCTCTGTGTTTCTCCTTTTCTGTTTTCGTCAATGTTATTATGTCTTAATAATAACAGAGAGACAATAATAATAATAATAAGAGAGACGAGCACGTCATTGTAACATTCTTCCGGGATTTTCGTTTTTGCTCGATTAAAAATGGATATATAAATAAATAAATGAATGGACAGGTGAATAGATGGGTGGGTAGATATTTTAGACAGATAGATCAGAGAGAGAGAGATGATTTACGCATAGATCATGTTTAGAGAGAGAGAGAGATCAGAGAGAAAGAGAGAGAGCCACACTGGTTCTCTACGTTAAATGTGCTTCAAAATCACTTGCAAGGCTTTAACTCACACAAGTCCGGGCTCCTCCCCCAGAGGGAATGACTCAGTTGGGCTGGGTGAGGCCCAGGGAAAAGATCAGGAGAGGCTCCACTGGGAATGGAAGCCAAGAACCAGAGAGAAAAAAAAACCAAACAAACATGGAGCACTGACTCACCACCCAGGCGAGAGCAAGACTGCAGAATTACCAAGTTCCTGCCTAACTCAGAAAAAAGCCCGCGCTCCTCAGCGTGGCCCTGAGGCGCCTTCTGGGCCAGCATGGAGTCTGAGTTCACCTGGTCCCAAGGGCCCCAGCCCCAAGGCACCAGGACTTCTGGCCTTTTTTTCTGTCCCGGAACATGCCAGGCCAGATCCCTTCCTAGGGCCTTTGCTGTCACTGTTCCCTCGATAGGGACACTTTTTTATTTTTCAATATATGTATGTTTACATTTATTTATTTTTGAGAGACAGAGGGAGACAGAGCATGAGCAGGGGAGGTGCAGAGAGAGAGAGAGAGAGAGAGAGAGGGAGACACAGAATCTGAAGGGGTTCTAGGCTCTGAGCTGTCAGCACAGAGCCCGATGTGGGGCTCGAACCCATGAACCATGAGATCATGACCTGAACCGAAGTCAGATGCTTAACAGACTGAGCCCCCCAGGCGCCCTTTGCCCGGGACACTTCTCTCTGGCACATAGCTATCTCTCCTTGGTTAACAGTTCAAAAGCCACGTCCCCCAAGAGGCCCTACCTGGCCTTCATCACAGCCCCAGTGACCAGGTATGCCTCAGGCACCTTTGGGCTCTGTCTTCCATCCGTCCACGTGGCTCAGCCCTCTCCACACCTTTCTCACCTCACCAGAGCCCCCTCACCTGCTCATCCCCTGCCGCAGGTTGGCCGTGATTCGGATCCCCCGCGGCCACTGCCGGACGGGACGCGGTGGGGCGTGGGGGGAAGCATCACCCCCAAGCATGGCTGCCGGTCCCTCTAACCGGTCCCTTCTGCACGATGCCGAGAGGGTGTCTGTCTCCCTTCGCCTTTAGCTGCGTCGTCAAGCACCTTGCTTTCCCGATCCTTGGTAACCTTGGTCTAGGACACACTGGGGCAGGCATAGGGATCGTGCCGTACCCCCCATGTGAGCTGCTCCGCTGACCCTTTGGAAACCAGGTGAGACCTGGGTCCCTGCCATAAAAGGGAGGCGGCCTGTGTGGTGATGACGGATATTAACTAGACTCATTGAGGTGATCGTCCCATGATGTGGACAAACACTGAAACATTCTGTTGCACACCTGACCCTAATATAATGTCGTATGTCGATTGTCTCAACAAGATAATAGGAAGTAGACAATAAACCTGAAATAATGCTCAGCCTTAACTTAAGGAAAAAAAAAAAGAAGAAGGTAGCGTATATTTAATGGGACTGACCAGGTTCCAGGTCCCGTGATGACAATGAAGACAAAGACCCTGTCCCTCCCGAGAAGGGTCTCTCCGGCGCCTTCCGGCTCTCTCCGATCCTCCAGATTCCTCCTTGTGCCCTTAGCTTGCCTCCCTCATTTTCCCCTCCCGGGACCCCTTTAAGCATTTGAGATTCTAGTCCCTGTTGTCGAAATTGTTAAGGAGGTCGGTGCAGGTTCGTTCTTTCTATCTATCTATCTATCTATTTTGAGAGAGTGGTGGGAAAGGGATCAGCACACAGCCCGACGTGGGGCTCGAACTCACGAACCACAAGATCAGGACCTGAGCCAAAGTAGGCTGCTCAACCGACTGAGCCGCCCAGGCGCCCCTCCACTCGTTTCTGTCCTGACGGCACCCCTCTGGCACCTGCTGTCAGGGCGGACAAATCAGCAGAGGTCAGATGCTTCCGACCCTTGACGGCCGCAGTAAGGAGACGGGCCTTTTCCTTAAAGGCCATGAAGGTCTGTTGATGCGCTGGAAAGAGAGGGGCGATCGGTTTTTTGTGATTTCAAGAAAGCACTTTCTACCGCACGCACGTGTTCCCCAAAAGGTATGACCCGCACCCTTCATAGCCGTGGTACTTTTAAGAGTCCCAAACTCCCCACCTGCCCACGAACAGTAGGATGGAGGGATAACAGTGACGCAGTCACACGATGCGGAATCTGACGCGGTGATGAGAAAGAATGATCGACCGCTCCCCGCAGTAACATGCCAGATGCTTACACAAATCACATCGTGCGACAAAAACGCAGACAAAAAGGAGTGGAGACCTTCGGATTTTAGGTCAAGCCTCGAAAGAGGATCCACCACCATATATATATATCTATATATATATATATATATATCTATATATAGATATATATATATCACCCATTCAGCACCAGCCACGCGGATACGCGCCCTCTGAAACCGAGTCAGGGTTCCAGGGGAGCTCCAAGCAAAAGGGAAGGTGAGATCGGCCGATGAAACATTTATTTGCCTAAGAAATATGACACGATTATGAGACACGTGTAGCCGGAATGGAGCCGGGCCGCGGAAAGCCGCCCCCCATAAATTTCCAGGAAAGGTGCCTAAAGCATCCCTCCCCTTCCTTCAGGTACCATCTGCTCCGGGACTCTCCCCGCTTCCTCCTCGCCTCTCCCACCCACCCTACCGACGTCTCTATCAAGTTCTTGCTGAAACCTGGAAAAGGCAAAACAGTTCCAGCAGGGAAAGCTTTAACTTGTCACCTCCTGTTCTTCTTGGATTTCCAAAGCATGGAGGCCTGCGGAATATGTTTCCAATATCCTCTCATCTTTCGGTTCGAGTGTGCTCTCTTCCACACCGGGGAGGTTCTGACCCCTGGCGTCTCTGGGGAAGAGGGGTTTGGAGTGGGGTCAGGCTTGTCAGAAAGAGAGAGGCCACGGCGCCCTGAGCAGCCCCCCGCCCCCCGCTCCTTTAATGCATTTAACCTGGAAGAGGCACTGTTCCAGCCGAGATTAGATTACGGGGTTGGTGAAGGTGGCCTAACAAATGGCGAATGGCGGCGTGTGGGGCTGAGCTAATCTCTGTTGACACGCATCTAATGCAAGGCCCGTGTTGAAGGCAGCGGGTCCCGTCTGCAGCCCGAGTTTGCCTTGATGACCGGAGGGGGAGGTGAGGCCCAGCCAAAGCCGCTGGGATGCCTGTCTCTTTCAATCTTAGAGAGCCTGGAGCGTGCACGTCATTATTTAAAGGTCTCCTGGTACCAGCAAAATGTCCCTGCTTCCTGTGGGCAATGAGGTCAATTTCATCTGTTCTCGGAGAAGCGTTTGATGATTGCATTTCTGTAAAACGTTCCCGGGGCTCACCTCCCCGAAGTGCGCGAACTGTATCGTTCCCTGACACGGCAAACTCGGGTTGGTTCTGTCTCTGTGCGGGGTGCTTATGTGGGAGCCGTGGGACCCGGTTTTCAATTCGCTGTTGAGACTCACACAAAAGAGGGCACTGTCCGGCTCTCCCACCTCCTCACTGTGGGACACTGGCCGCATGGAAACTTCCCAAGCCTCGGCTCCCTCATCTGGGGCTTGTTTGGTCCCCTACTCCAAGGACCAGCACATGATAGTTACTTAAATATTTGTAGAATGAGAACAGCTATGGAATCAAGAAAGCTAACTGGAAATATGCACAGCAGGATCGAAGAAAACTAACCATTCACCCAAATGCCATGCTCTACACTACTTTTTGGCAAAAAGTTTTTCCATCTCCTTCCTCCCCCTGCTCCCAACCTGATGGCTAAAACGTAAGGGTCACCAGGGTAGGGACTGTTGCCTGTTTGCTTATCTAATGCATCTCAAACCCACGGATGAGTGCCTGGATCGTTACCAGAAGCACAACAAAGTTCTGATAAATATTTAGCAAATAGTAAGTTGAATGGATGAATGAATGAAGTGAACGTGAAAGTCCCAGGGATCAACTCTCCTGAAAGGTGGGGGAAGGCAAGCCATCGAACTATTTAACAGTTCCGTTATCATTTTGCTCTCCTTCTGCTTTTCAGCAACATCAATTGCTCTACGTTTAAATTTGAAAATATTCACTGATTCGTGGCATATCAGGCACTACCTATCTAGGCTCTTTATTCAGGGAATATGGGCTTGGATTCCAGCTCCATCACGTGTTGGTTGGGTGACCTTGTGCAAGTCCCTTAACCGCTCTGAGTCTCTATGTCCTCATCCGTAAATTGGAGGAAACAATACCACCTAGCTGTTAGTATTGTTGTGAACTTCAAATGAGTTCTTACGTGTCAAGTTTTAAGAATGGTGTCTGGAACCTTCGTAGCTGTTGTTGATATTTGTTAAGCATTGGATCGTGTTGGTATTTACAAACTAGATCCGGCTGAGAGAACAGAGAAACTGTAAATAATATTCGAAAAGAGAAAGAAAGATATAGAGACATGAGGGTCTTGAAAGTCACTTTATCGAGGAATGACTGACATTCAAAAAACTGTAAGTATCTGATGTGTGCAACTTGACGAATTTGAAATGTACACCCTTGCCATCACCACCCGAATCTATGCCGTAGACATAGCTGTCACCTCCAAAAGTTTCTTCCAGCCCTCTTTGTTATTTGTGTGCAGGCGTGTGCGATGAGAGCAGTTCCCATGCTCTTCGCAAATAAATATTTAAGTATACGATGTAGTATTGCGAACTGTAGGCGCTATACTCTACAGTAGGTCTCTGGACTTCCTAATTTTGTGCAACTGAAGCTTAATATCCTTTGACCGACCACTCCCTGGGTCCCCTCCCCCAGCCCTTGGCCACTCCCATTCTACTCTCTGTTTTTATGAGTTCGATTATTTTAGATTCCACAGGTAAGTGGTACTGGGTAGTATTTGTGCTTCTGTGCCTGGCTTGTGTCAGTATAATGTCCTCCAGGTTCACAAACGGCAGGATTTTCTTCTTTTTGGGGTGCTGAATACTATGCCAATATATATGTAAATATCACATATTCTTTTTTTTAAATTTTTTTATGTTTATTTATGTTTTGAGAGAGAGAGAGAGAGAGAGAGAGGGACAGGGTGTGAGCGGGGGACGGGCAGAGCGAGAAGGAGACACAGAATCTGAAGCAGGCTCCGGGCTCTGAGCCGTCAGCCCAGAGCCCGACGCGGGGCTTGAACCCATGGAACACGAGATCATGACCCGAGCCGAAGTCGGACGCTCAACCCACTGAGCTGCCCGGGCGCCCCAAATATCACACATTCTTTATCCATGCATCCACTCGTGGACATTTAGGTCGCCTCCGGGTCTTGGATACAGTGAATAATGGTGCAGTAGACATGGAAATGAGGATGTCTCTTTGAGATCCCGATTTCAATTTCTTTGGTTATACACCCAAAAGTGGGATTGCTGGATCATACGGTAGCTCTATTTTTAATTTTTTTGAGGAACCTCCATACTGTTTTCCACAGTTGGCTACACCAATTTACGTTCCCACCAACCAGTGCACGAGGGGTCCCTTTTCTCCGCATCCTCACCAACACCTGTTATCTTTTGCTTGTTTGGGTAACAGCCATCCTCAGAGGGGTAAGACGATATCACATTGTGGTTTTCAGGGTTTCCATTTCCCTGAAGATTAGCGATGTTGAGTACCTTCCCATGTACCCGCTGGCCATTTGAATGTCTTCCCCAGAGGATTGTCTATTCCGTTCCTCTGCCTATTTTTTAATTGAGTTGGGCTTTATGCTGTTGAGGTCTAAGAGTTCCTTATATATTCTGGATCCTAACTCTCAGATATATGGTTTGCATGAGACTATTTTTAAAATACACAATATACCGGACAAACACACACCCCTAATTTCCGTCTCAACAAAAGGGTTAACATTCTGGGAAGTATCAGACTGGCTGGAGAAGCAGAGAGCTAAAATAGAACAAGTTTCTTGGAGAACAATATTCAAAAACATTCTCTCCAAGGGAGATTTAGCAGCCAATTTTAAAAGCCAGTTTTGGGGCGCCTGGGTGGCTCAGTCGGTTAAGCATCCGACTTTGGCTCAGGTCATGATCTCACGGTCTGTGGGTTCGAGCCCCGTGTCGGGATCTGTGCTAACAGCTCAGAGCCTGGAGCCTCTTTCGGATTCTGTGTCTCCCTCTCTCTCTGCCCCTCCCCCGTTCATGCTCTGTCTCTCTCTGTCTCAAAAATAAATAAACGTTAAAAAAAAAAAAATTAAAAGTCAGTTTTGACCAATCTCGCCTAGAATCACAGATGTCAAAAGCCTCATTTAATTAATTAATTTATTAACACTTAGTTTATTAATAATTAATTTAAATACTATATTACATACTCTATTAAAAGGATGACCTGTCATGTCTAAGGAGAGTTTGTTTTAGGAATACAATATAAAATAGCTTGTTTAACAGGCAAGGTAGAAATGTATAATAACCCCAATAGATTCATAAAAGGCCATTGCAAAAAAAAAAAAAAACAAAACATCCATTCACCAAAAATCCTTTCAGAAAACTTGGAACGGAAAGATGGCTTTAAAAAAAAACAACAACATTCTAATGATTATCTATCTCAAAACCACATCCGCGATGTCATTTAATGGTAACTCACTACAAGTATTTTTATTGGAATCTAAATAAGACAATGATGTTCACCGTCGCCATTAACATTTAACATTTTTCCTGAAAGGCCTAGGCTATGTAAGAATTTATATTGCCAAAATAAAAAATAGACAAATAGACATGAAAAGGAGGAAAATATCAGTTGCAGATGACAATATTCTACCTTTGAAAACATAAAGGAAACCATTAAAAAACATCAAAACCCAATACAGAGCTCAGTCGTGTTGCCAGATACCGAATTAAACATTCACAAATCAATAGCTTCTTAAACAGCCGCAAACAGCGGTTAGGAAAGTAAAAAAGATTCAGCCAAAATAGCAACAATTTTCATAAAACGCCTAGAGAAAACCATAATAGAACACGTATCCGACCCACATGCAGAAAACTACCAAACCTTCTTAATGGACACATTAAAAAATAGGCTCAAATGAAGCGAGTCAACCTTGTAAAATATGTCATTTCTTCCAGGCTGCTTAAGGTACAGTGCGATGCTTTGGTGAGACGCAGGTTAAGGATGGGACAATGCCAAGGTACCTTGTTCGCAAGACCATCTAGATGGCTAAATGCATGGGATTGGCCATTAATTTCTTTCCAAAGGTGAACGTATTTGCCTTTCTTGATACTCATGCTATCGAGGTACAATCATCAAATTGTATGCATTGGCCGAAGAGTCCGCAGAATGTGCTCGAAGGGACAAAAGAGTGAGCCCAGAAATCGACTTTATGCAGCAGGTTAGTACATGATAAGACGGCGGCATAGATCAGGGGGCAAGAGGGTTTATTCAAAAACAATATGAAGACATCACTTGTACCTGCCTCATGGAATTGCATGGAAATGATTTCATATATGTGAAGGTCTGAGGACAGTTCTGGAACACGGCCCGTGCTCACTATCTACTATCAGATATTTTTATCATAGTCAAATCCAGGCATATGTTAAATAGTCTACAGATATGATTATAAAGAACAATTCTTGATATTATTATTACTAGTAATGATGTGTTTTTATTATGTTAGTATTTAATATTTTTTATCATTATTTATAACTGTGTTTTTAAGTGTATTTATTCTGAGAGAGAGAGAGTGAGAGGGGCAGAGAGAGAGAGGGAGAGAGAATCCCAAGCAGGCTGTGCACTCTCAGCACAGAGCCCGATGCGGGGCTCGAACTCACGAACCGTGAGATCATGACCCGAGATGAATCCAAGAGTCGGACGCTTAACTGAGCCACCCAGGCGCCCTTACAATTGTTTTTTGGTTTTGGTTTGTTTTTTGTACCTAACACACTGATCTCCACGCTGAGCAGATTCCTGTGTTGTTTTGTAGCCAAACGTTCAGGTCCCCAGTGGCAGCCAGTAGAGACAGAAGCTTCTTGGGGCTGCTCTTCCCTTTCCGATTGGCTTTCTACCTCCCAAACCCTAGATTTCCAAACGCCATGCAAAGAACTTCCCAAGCACTCACCAAGCCAGGTCTTCTAGGGTGTTTAGTCAAGAATCCGCCCACCTATTGGAGCAAAGATACCTTGGAGGTCATGATAGCCTGTGAGGCCGGCAATCTCAAGCAGAGAGCTCTGCTGTGTTTGGGAATGAGAAGGAAGACAATAGTAACTCACGGGTAATGTACTCATAACCGACAAGCCCCCCCACACACCCCCCACCCCGCGTTGTCACCGTATCTTCACCCCAGCTAACGACATGGTCTGCTTTTCAAGTTAATGTGAGACCAATGCTTTCCACACCAAGTGTTAGAAGAAGGAAGGTGATGGCTTCCTACCCTATTTCTTGGTGACCTGTACTTTCCCCTGACCCAAGGGGTCCACATCTTTCAGCCATGGGTGAAGGCAGCAGAAGGGAGTAGCCTAAGTAAGCTTTTGCCATCGCTTTATCCATGGGACCCTCCAATATATATATATATATATCCCATTGAAAGGAAGCCTTGGGTCCTCAACATGATCAGGGCCTCCAAACTGGTCTGTTAAAATCATTCCCACAGCAGAATGCCCTAGAATAGGGAAACATGTCTTACTCGCCAATTAGTCTATCTACCATGTATTGCCCCAGAAACACAATCAGAGAGAAAGCTACCTTCTGAGATACCGCAGGGTTTCTGGAAATAAGGGGGATAAAACCATCCCAGTGAAGACTTCAGGGTCTCCTTGTCTTCCAAAGAACGGCCTCTCAGGGCTGGACATTTCCATCCAATGGCTTCATTAGCGCTTCTCTCCTTTGAGAAAATGCTCCAGAGGGATTGGATTTCAGGCGGTGAAACGAGCAAGTGGCCAAGATTAGCTTGAGGCCTTCGTGTGATAGGCTAGGGGAAAAAAAGATCGAGAGAGGTAACAGAGAGCTCCCCAGGATGCAGGGGCCATTCCTCACCGACTCTCCAGGCCAAAGTAAACGTGAAACCCGATGCTCACAAAACCCGAAATGCCTGATCATTTCTCAGAGGGAAAAATACAACTGGTCTGGAAAAAGATAGCCTTCATGTTCCGGGGGGGGACTTGTAGATCCAAGGAGCTCTCACCGGGGCCCTGCTGTGTGTTAGATGTCTGCAATTGCTTTTCACGACCTCTCGGTGAGACACCGGCTACTTTCCTCCTTTGACAGATGGAACGCAGAAGTCAGCGTGCCCCAGATGGTCTCTCTGTTTTATCCGACGCCAAGATCGATGCGGAACATGGCCACCTGCAACAAAAGCATCTGTGAGCCGCGGAGATTTTACTGAAGGTCCCACAGGGCAAAAGGAGGAGGGCGTTTATATCAACTCCCAAAAAACGACCGAAATCTTCCCATCAGGCACGTCCTCTCTCAAATTGGTCCTCCCATCGGTGCCAATCCTTCGTCCTTTGTCAGTGTGCTTCGAGGCTCCTTTTTCCTCCCTTCCGCCTTTCCTCTGGTGGAGACTCAAATGCCTTCTCCCTCCCCGTAGTGGACCTGCCCCCAAGCATGTACACCTACACTCACCACAACGGTCAGCCAACCCCTCACTCCCAGAACGTTCTCCCACCTTCCTTGGATAGTATGGGGGGGGGGGGGAGCAGAGTAGTGCAAGTTCTCCTCTTGTCAATCTGAGCAAACAAAACCCAGGAAGAGTGATGCAATTTCCTTACTGTGGCCATAAGGAATGTTTCCAAAGTCAGACATTTTCACTTCTAGATCAGCCTCTGCCTCCCACCGCCCCCCCCCCCACCACCGCCCCCTCCGCCCCACCACCCATAGTTCTGTGAAGTTAAGCGTTGGTTACGTAGAGATAAGGCACTTGAGTTGGAGAACCAAAAGCTCGGAGACACCAAGAGGCAGAGATCTGAAATGGGAGTCAGAAGTCAACGCTTGTCCACAGTGCCTCCAATTCCCTTTGAAACATCCAAGAACATGGGCTCGTGTGCCTTGTCTTCGATACTTGGGTGAGAGAGAGCTTAGTCTCTCCCGACACAACCCAGCCCGTTGTCGGACATTTGTGGGAAGTGTTTCCTTTGCATTGAGTCAAAGTCCTTCTTCCTGTAACTTTGTCCCACCACTGCTGCCTGTTCCTCCTGGACCTATCCGGAATAAGCCAAGCATCGCTTTGGCATTATGTCTTCCGGATGCTGGGGGGCAGCCACGCATCATCTCACTCAGAAGGTTCCTGACATCAAGCAAGGGAGTGGACTTTTTCACCCCGTTTTACCGACGGGAGACTCATCTGTTGGAGGTGGAGAGCCCAGGCAAAGACATAGAGAGTGTCACAGGCTGGGCTTCAACTCAGCACCTGGAAAGTTGGGTCTCACGGGGAGAGGCAGGTTGAATGGATTCTCTGTGCACCCTTGGAATTGGGTTTTGCCTACTTTTTAAAATGTTTTTAATGTTTATTTATTTTTGAAGGAGAGAGAGAGACAGAGCATGAGTGGGGGAGGGGCAGAGAGAGAGGGGGAGACACAGAATCCGAAGCAGGCTCCAGGCTCCGAGCTGTCAGCACAGAGCCCGACGCGGGGCTAGAACTCACGGACCGCGAGATCATGACCTGAGCCGAAGTTGGATGCTCAACCGACTGAGCCACCCAGGCGCCCCAGGGTTTTGCCTACTTTATGAGCACCTCCTGATGTCAGAAGAACGGATCCACAAAGGGATGCTCTTGAGAGCATTCAAATGAGAAAAGAAATAAAAGAACAAAATGGAAAGGAAAAGAAAAGGAGAGAGGCAGAGAAAGAAAGAAAGTCCAGGAGGTATAACATGAGGAGGAAGAACAGAAGAGGGAAAGGAGGGCGCCTGGGTGCCTCAGTCGGTTGAGGATCCAACTCTTGGTTTCAGTTCAGGTCACGATCTCACGGTTCATGGGTTCGAGCCCCACCCCGGGCTCCTTGCTGACAGTGCGGAACCTGCTTGGGATTCGCTCTCTCCCTCTCTCTCTGCCCCTCCCCTGCTTGTGTGCGCTCACTCTCTCTCTCTCTAAAAATAAATAAACTTTTTTTAAAAAGAATAAAAAAAAAGAGAGAGAGAGAGATAAATATGATGCCAATGACCCGAATGCAGCTAGCTGCCTCTCTCTGTGGGATCCGGAATGGAACTCAGAGATGCTGGTCAGTAGACACTGGTGGGTTATACTGAACCGTTAGAGACGCCCAAGTTGTGAGTTAGCCACGTTCGGCCCTGGGAGCTTGGATTCGGCCAAAGGGAACTGTCCTGGGGGTGGAAGGGAAGAATGCAAAGGAGGCGAGGACAGGGTGAGACCTAGAAGGTAGAGGTGGGGGGGGGGGGAGGGGTAGAAGGAAAAGCAGACAGAGACGGAAAGATAACACAGCCAAATAACAAAAGTTCCCCGGGCTGGTGAGATCGCGTGCTTTCTCCTCACTTCCCCGTATTTCTCCGTCTCGTCTGCATTTTTTTTCTTTTTAACAGTGGTCACAGATTAATTTTACCATCAGCACGCACGATGAATCTATTTCCATTTGGGGAAAATTTCCTTCAAGAAGAATGCATCTGGGGACACTAGCGTTTTCCCCCTGCAAAGCCCGAGGGAGAGACGGAGCTGGTGCTCAGGCCTTTGTAGTAAATATGTCCAGACCACACTAAATCCAATCTTCTCATTTGGGGTTATTTGCTTTCCGGACGGCAGCGCTGTGATGGATCCCAGATTCGGCACTCGTGGCATCTCAATCAGCTGTGTTTAGATGCCGCTGTGACACGAGATTATGACGTTTTGATGGGATTAGGAGATAACTTCGCTTTAATCTATAAAGCCCTGGATGCTTTGGGCTCTGATTACCCTGGCAATTCCCTTTCTCAGCCCCAGCAATTAAGATTAGCCAGAATGCTCCTGTTAATGATCCCCATATTGAAAGCTCAGGAAATCAGAAATGGGTGGTTTTGTGTTGTGTTTCTTTTTCTTTTTCTTTTTTCTGGTTCTGTCCCTGCTTTTCCTTTTTTTTTTTTTTTTTTTTTTTTTTTTTTTTTTTTTTTTTTTCTGCTGAAGGCTCTGGCTCTCCCTAAGGCCCTTGTCTTCAGATCTTCGTGGGCTGCCTGGCTTTGCTTCCTTCTCTCCTTCCTGGGGACGCCATGTTGGGTGTGCCGCTGTCTCCTTCTTTAATCCCACGGAGTTTGCTTCTGTTTAATTTAATCAGCGACGCTTGTGCTTGGTACCATCAGTCCCCGCAGTGATGAGCGGATTTTTAAATCTGTCCAAGAGATGAGGGAGCTTAGAGTTACAAAGACTTTAATGAAACTCCTTCTGCCTGAGGAAGTTGGGTTGGTTCCACCATAACCACATTGGCTCGAGGTCATATTTTCCAGAGAGATCTGCTCCCAGAATCCTTCAGCTGCAGAAATTGATGGTCTGTGGTCACAACGTTGTTACATTCGCTCATGCTTTTATTCCCACTAAAATACAGTTGCATGAATACAGTACAAAAAAACAACAAAGGTTATTGGAAAGTACACAACCCATCTACCATCATTTAAATTAGCTGCATGATGGGGCGCCTGGGTGGCTCAGTCGGTTGAGCGTCCGACTTCGGCTCAGGTCACGATCTCGCGGTCCGTGAGTTCGAGCCCTGCGTCGGGCTCTGGGCTGATGGCTCAGAGCCTGGAGCCTGCTTCCGATTCTGTGTCTCGCTCTCTCTCTGCCCCCCCCCCCCCCCCCCCCCCCCGTTCATGCTCTGTCTCTCTCTGTCTCAAAAATAAATAAACGTTAAAAAAAATTTTTTTTAAATAAATAAATAAATAAATTAGCTGCATGGGAGAAATAATAGATCATTATGCTGGATGTTCTGGCTCACCCTGCCAGCCCAGCCCTCTACACTGACTTCTGCCCTGGAAGGCTGACCTGGATGGTTAGCATCAACTGACCCCCTTGCCTTTGGGATTCCAGTTGGGTTGGACCAATGGGAGGCCTCTGCAAGAGATATAAAGGGATGGAGGAGAGAGAGGTGGGGGTATTTAACCTCTCCATCCTTTCCTGTGGGGCCTGGGTTTGGCAATGACCCAGTCCCTGTACCAAGGCCACGTCTCCTGTCTGGAGGTCTTTTCTTGCACCTACAGCTCCTTTCACCTTCTGGTAATTTCTCCCTCGCCATGCTTACCTCTTCTGCCCTATGGTGGAGAACACTTCAGGCTATTTTGCCAGTCTCGGGGTATTTCACTAGGCTCATTAGCTCCCTTGAACTCTGCTGATGCTTCTGCAAATGGCCCCTTGTTACACTTTCCTCCATTCTTCCAGTGGAGTGAGACTTCTCTCTCCTGCGGGGACCCTGAACGAATGCCAGCGCTGTGGTTGACAACTGGGTTTCTGGAGTCAGGGGCTCTATCCCTTCCTTGGTACGTGAACTTAGCAAGTATTCCGCCTCCCTGAAACTTCACCGCCTCACCGATAAAATAAACACATAAATAATACCCAATTCATACGGTTGTCATGATGGTTAAGTCTTTTAAAATGGGACGGTGAGTTTGGCACATAGTGATCACTCGATCAATGTCAGGTTCCTTCCTCTGCCCCCCATGGCCAATGTTGACTTCGTAATAGGCCTCGTGTCCATTATTTTTAAGGCTATTCTTCTCTGAGCCATTTTTCCCCCCAGTGGCTGACATGATTACGACACACTGGCACGGTTGAGTAGCACAGGATAAAAAATGAGGTGAAAAAGAGAGACTCCATAGCAAGGCGGGCCACCCAGAAGGCTATCGATTGTCCTGCCATCTTTTTGAGGCTTATCAGAATAAAACCCAGGTCTGGTAAAACAACAATGGCTGTTATTTATTGAATACCGCCCTTCCCAAACTGGATCATTGATCCCTATCTGTGTTCCCACAGCCTTATGGGACATTGATTACAATGGGTTGTGATGTCTAGTTTTTGTTCTATTTGTCTTACCACGCTTTAGGATGGAGTGTGGCCTGGGAGTTTTCCTCTCCTGAGTGCTCAACAGAGTCCCTGACATTCATGAAAATGCTCACAAAATATATTAAGAGAATGAGTGAATGAATGAATGAATGAGGGCAAGAGATACTATGGGTCTCTTTTTTAAAAACATTTTTTAATGTTTATTTATTTTTGAGAGACAGAGTGCAAGCAGGGGAGGGGCAGAGAGAGAGGGAGACACAGAATCCGAAGCAGGATCCAGGCTCTGAGCTGTCAGCACAGAGCACAAACTCAACTCATGGCTCAACTCAACTCAAACTCAACTCAAGCTCAACTCAACACGTGGCTCAACCTCATGGTCCACAAGATCATGATCTGAGCCAAAGTCAGACGCTTAACCAACTGACTCACCCAGGCGCCCTGATACTATGGGTCTCTTGAAGCCTGTGGGAATGTTTCACCAAAGAGATGGGACTTAGGCTTTAAAGACGAACATAGCTTAAAATAGGGAGGAAATAACTCAGACTGTTCCAGACCGAGGACACACAAGCAGGGATGGGGGAGAGAGGACGTATGCAAATTCATTGGACTAGAATAGAGACGTTGGGGACCAGAGTCAAGCAACAGGCACCTCAGTTCCAAGAGGTGATTCTGGAACCAGGTTTCTCCCATCTTGTGGTGCTCACGTCTGGGAGAGGTAGCCTAGGTGCCGACCAGGAGGAAGAGGAAATGTATTTGGAGATCCTGGCACAGATAAGGAAGGTTGGAAGGCATCCTGGAGAGCCATACGTGCCAGACTGAATTCTGCGTGTATTCTATGGCTGGATCCCATCAAATGAGTCCGTTGTTCCCAACGTAAGGTGACATTTTGGAAAATGGAGGATGATCTATGAAACACGATTATAGGTCGAGAGACCGCCAGGGAGGGGCTAGAGAAGGTTCTGGGGAGACGCTAAGCCCACCGAGGAATAAGCCAGGTCCTGTGCATCTCAGACATCGTCAGTCTTCAGCAACCCTGGATCGTCAGACCAAAAAAAAAAAAAGTGCTGCCAGCCCAGCCCCTTCTGCAGTCGACCATGCAGGAAAGGAAAAGGAAGGAAAGAGAAGGGGGAAATCTTGTTCTTCAAAGCCGTTCAGAATTTGTAGTATGAGGGTTGGCCTCATTGCTTCCTCTGATGACAGGCCATGATGGGTCTCCCAGGCCTGAGGGCTTTCCCAGGGCTCTGCCCTTGTAGCACTAAAACCAGGCGAGGCCCAGGCAAACTGGGACCAGTCAGTCACGGGAGCTCTGGCATCCGAGAAGCCTGGGTTCGAATCCCAGCTCTGCCACCAGGTGAACCTGTGACTTGGGGCAAGTCCGTTTATCTCCATGAGCTTGGACTTCATCATCTTTAATACGGGAACAATGAAACAGCCAAGGCCTTGGGTTGGGTGCGAGGGTTGAATGCGATCGTGCCTGGAAAAACACTTAGCAATATGTCGGTGCATAGAGCACGCCCGGTCAAGGTGGAGTGGGGCTCTCTTCCTTGACTTACAAGGGACTGGTTTACCACAGAGCCCCCGAGAGGGTGGAGGTTCTTGCTGGCGGCGGTAGGGGTCGGGGAGCGAGGCAGGAGCACACGCCCAGGGTGGGAGACTCACTCCCCAGTCTGGTCCCGCGGGCAGGGCTGGCCAGGTGGTGCTCAGATGCGTGGTGCAGGAGGGACTGCTTGATAAGACCAGGGCCATCGGGACTCAGAGAAGCGAGGAGGGCGGCCCGCCCGGGGGTCTGCGATCCCTAACTCTTGCCACCAAAGGAGGAAAGGCAGGGGGTGAGGGGGAAGTGATAAGAAGGCCCCGAGGAGCGTTTTATTCCGGAGCTTTTCAAAGTTCACCCCTTCCTCTCACAGGAACCGAAGTTTAATAACCAGAGCCAGGGGGTGAAAGAGAAAGAAACCAGACAAGCAAACCGTCCCCTGGAAACAGGTCACGTTGTGTTCAGAAGTAGGCTTTGAAATTGCGCCTGGGTAACCACAGCAGAGAGGGCTTGGGCCCCTCCGTTCCCGCCTGAGGGTGAGCTGGAAAAAAAAAGAGAAGAAATAAAAGGGGGGAAGAAAAGCGAGGAATTAAAGCAAAAGGAAGGGGACCCGTTGAGACCATCAGGAGAGACGAGAGAGGAAACAAAACCATTTTCCTGCACTTACGCAGGGCACAGAAAGGAGCCCGCCGTGGACCCCCGGCTTCGAGAACTTCATGGTCTTCCTGAGGCTGTTGGGATTGGTGAAAATGCACAATTGTTTTTGAAGTGGTCCTCGGGGCTCTCCTTCCTGTGCCTGCTCATCCGTACCCTCAAAACCGGCCTTTGATTTCAGAGATGAGGACACCGAGGCTCAGAGAGGTCAAGTAACTCATCCGAGGGCACACAGCCAGTAGGGGGGCAATGCCAGGGTTTGGACCCATTTCTAATGAGCATGGAGATGTGACCAATAACTGCTCCCCAGTGTCATCAGAAGGCGAAAGGGAATGAGGACCCCAAGCATAGTACGGGAATGCCAAGGAGGAGGACGTACAGACGAAAGAACGAGCCTGCTCGGCCTCAGCGCTGTTGAAACGTGCTGGTGGGGGCTGTCCTGTGCACGGTGGGGTGCTGACCAGCATCCTTGGCCTCTCCCTACCGGATGTTAGTAGCGCCACCCCAGTGGGGACAAAAAACCAAAAATGCCTTCAGACATTGGCAAACACCTCCGAGGAACAAACTCACCTCCCTGTTGAGAACACGGGCGTAGACAAAGGTATAAAAACTAGTAATTACTATGAACTGAGGCCCAACTGAATGCACCGTGGGAGACACTTGAGCTCCTTGAATTTCTCCGGGAGTCCCCAGAAGAACCCGACGCGGCGGGCGGGAGCACGTCCGTTTCACGGACGAGGCATCTTGGGTCTCAGAGAGCTTAGGGTGCACACAGCCGGCGAGACCCAGAGCTGGGACTTGAACTCAAGTCGGTAAACCGCTCTCCCCGACACTGTTCAGAGAGGGAAACAGCAGATGGGGAGGGGAGGAGCAGAGGAGAGACACAGAGCACCCCGACGTGGAAAATGGGTCCACCACGTGGCCTGGCGGCATCCTGCCACGGCTGGGTGGGGATCCCCTTAAGCTGCTCTGTCCCAGACAGCCCCCAAGTGCTGACCTCCTCCCCCTGACGCGTTCCTTCCTGTGAGAGTGCCCTGCACGTGAGCCCAGCCTCTCTCTCTCTCTCTCTCTCTCTCTCATATCTCATAAGGAGAGACAACACATTCCAAATGCACAGTGATTTATGGGACAAAGCCACTTCCCTTGACCAAGCGTCTCTCTTCACAGGAACGCATATGTTGGGGAGCATCTATTCTAGAAACGACCCACATTCATTGTCTGCCAGGAGCCACTGGCCTCGGGGAATTCCAGAAATGCCCCTAAATTACAAACGAACTGGAGGGGGGGGAACCTTCCCCCAGAAACCTTTACCCAAAGCCTGAGCAGAGCTATAAATCACCCGCCCGGCAGCACATACTGCCGTAAACCACAGATGTGTGGAGAACGGCAAGGTGAGTGTCTGAAGACAGAAGGCAAGGTTGGCCAAGAACTTGGAAAGGGTGGCTGGTTGTTCGAGGAACTCATCCTGACCTTTCCCACTTGCAGCAGCTTTTAGCCTGACATTGCATGGCCGATACCTTTAGGGCAGGAAGCAAATTTCTCCCAAGGAGTTTTCTTTTCTTCTTTTTCTTTTTTTTTTTTTTTTAATAATCACCCCCCTCCCCCACCCTCCCCCCACCTTGCCCACCTCTCCTGCAAAATAGCACAGCTTTTGTTCTTAATCTTCCAGGGGGTGAAGGTTCCCTTTGAAAATGTGATGACAGGCACGGGCTCCTCCCTTCATTAAATAAATGATTATTTACTTGCGCCAAAGGCTTCACAAATGGTTAAGACGGGTTTATGGGGGCGGGGTTCTTTTTTCTTTTTTTTTTTCCTAGAAAGATAAAGGGCTTTTTCCCTCCTGTCATATTTTAAAAAAACATTTTTTTTTTTTTTGAGTATTGATTTTTTTCTTGAACTTTTACGGACTGTCGCATACCTGCCGAAGAGCGCACAAATCCTAAGTGTTCTGCTTAATGTGGTTTCACAAACAAACCGGTGTAACGTGTGCCCAGATCAAGAAAAAGAGCAGCGCTGTGGGTAGCTGGGGTTTGTTTCTTCCCATTAGCATAGAGGGTTCCAGTCTGCCAACGGGCCCCAGTTTATTTCCAGCCTCCTCTCGAGAGGCCCTTGGGATTTATTCATTCTTACCGAAGTTGACTGAAATCCTGTCCTTTCGTGCTGGAGCGTTAACCTTCCCTCTGTGTGTGTGTGTGTGTGTGTGTGTGTGTGTGTGTGTGTGCCTCACTCTCCAGTTGACGATAGGAATGCATAATATATTCTTGTGGCAAAAAATAAAATTCCATCATTTCAGGTGAGGACAGGCAGCGAAGGTTCTTTTCCTTTCCTTTCTCCTTCCCATCCCAGCTTAACTCAGCTCCGTTCTTCCTGGTTTGCTGAGTTTTGTTCAAGACATTTCTCTCTGCATCGGTGCACAGATCTAGGCAATGCACAAGGGGAAGCTTTTAAATTGTGTTTTTACACGGATGCAACTGCTGTGCCATTTGGTTTGGGTTTTTTTTTCCCCTCACTTATCAACATATCCTGGAGAGCCTTCCCCAGATCACCTCTTTAAACTGCTGAACGGTCTTCCCGTGCGTGGGCAATGCCGTGATTAACTTGACCAGTGTCCCACCGATGAGCATTTAGGCCGACTCGTGTTTTGTGCTCTTGCAAATACGATGGCAGCGACCATCTTTTTTTTTTTTTTTTTAATGTGCTTCTTCACGACCATTTGCAAGTAGTTCTCTAGGAGAGAAACAGAGAGGTAGAATTCCTAGGCGCACACATTTGCCTTTAAGTGGTTTTTCGGAGG
Source organism: Panthera leo (assembly GCF_018350215.1). Taxonomy (NCBI): domain Eukaryota; kingdom Metazoa; phylum Chordata; class Mammalia; order Carnivora; family Felidae; genus Panthera; species Panthera leo. Next base: position 12,320,961 of record NC_056690.1, read on the forward strand.
TCCGGTGGACCGTCCAAGCCACCATGAATTCTGGGTAGAGCTCACGATATCTGTGAAGGCATTTGGCAGAATGACCCGAACTTCCTCGGCTTTTTAAAGACTGGCAGATGCCCGCATTCGGAGGGAACAGAGGAGGAATTTCATGTAGATTCTATCTAGTGACGGTTTCCCCGCACCTTGGGCCCTTGGGATGGGACACCGTCCAGAGACCCCATGAGAGGAAGAATCTACTTGCTGTCTGCCTGGGGTGGGGCTGGTTCGAAATGAATATGCTGAGATTCAAGGGGGCAGCCCTTCAGGGACAACCCCAATAGTTATGGTAATAACACGACGAACATGCGCTGAATACTTACCCCGGGTCCAGCGGTGTGGCTGGATTGCCCATTCAATTCTTGCCATTCTCTTAGGGGGACAGTACTAACTTTTGAATCTCATTTCTCCAGCTGGACACACGGAGCCTCGGACAGTCGCTTGCCCAAAGTCACACGGATGCAGATTACTGGGAGACTATACCATGGGGCTCTTGCCTACAGAAAGCTCACGAACTGGTGGGAGAAACAAAATAAACCACCAGGGGATGACAGTACCATTGGGTGAGTCAGATGCAGCGTGCTTCACAGACCATCTCGAAGGCTGCCGAAGAAAGACCCCTTCTAGAAACAGGGAACCTAGAATCAGCCCCTGGACGAGAAAACCTCTCGGTCTCTCCGGGCCCTCCATGCTGCGGGACCAAGTGCCAACACCCTCTGAGGTTCAATCCAGATCTAACACAAATCTTTCCCCCGATCCAAAACCTCCAGGGGTCCGTGGGGCCGGATATGCTTTGGTGGTGGATGGGGCCGAGAGCTCCTTTGGTTCCACACCCCCCCCCCCCCACCTTCCAGTCCCTCCCTTAACGATTAAAACTCTAAACTCATTGGCCCTCTGTTGGGTTGATGGATTACAACTTTCTCCTTTTGGATTGATGCCTCCTGACTTTTGGACGCGGGAACAATTGATTATTACCCTTTTTAATTTTACGCCCCACCCCCCAAGTCTGCTAACCAGGCAATCGCTGACACGGTCCATACATTATGGGCCTAATTCAGCAGAGGTCTGACACACCCGCCCAGGGGCAGAAGATTAAGCTCTTCCAAATTGCATAGATCAAGGCGAGCCCAGATTGGGTGCTTGGAGAAAGGGGTGGGGGTGGGGGTGGGGGTGGGGGGCACCCTTTCATTCCTGCCCTTTGGAGGCCTCCAAGACTAAACAGTTTAGGCCACATCTTGAAGAAAATTGCTTTATCCTTTCACCTTTAAGTGGATTCAGGCGCAATCGGTTGACTCAGGAGCGTGCGGAGGTCAGCACACACGCACGCCGGGATGGGAGGGGGGCGTGGGGGTTGTGGGCAGAGCTTCGGGAAGACGGGGGGGGGGGGCGAATAAAATAAAGGAAGATGTGAACGCGAGGGGGGTCGGTTTCTAACCTCTAACATCTGGTGCCAAATAAGAGTGGGGCGAGGGACAGCATCCAGGCTGGGGCCGGGAGAGTGCGTCGGGAAGGAGGTGCGGTGCAGGAAGCTTTCAAAGACTGTAACCGGGACACACGAGGCCTCCTGCCCCTCTCAGATGTCACGGGAGGAAGTAGAGGGGGGTGGGAGGAGGAAGACGGTGGGAGGAAGAGGTCAGGTCTCCAATCCCCAGAGACAGGGGACACGCAAATGCTTTGCAGATGGAGGCAACGGGGAGCAGAGAACAAATCGCATCTGGTCGCCTGGGAGCACAGCACAGAGGCAACGGGGGTTACTGGAACTGGGACCCCCTTTTTCAGGAGGAGGAACGCACGGCAACGTCCCCTTGACCGAGAGCATCCTACCACCGGCGGGCTGGTGCGGAGGGGCCCCGAACGCAGGGAGCTCCCCCTACCCAAGTTCCCAGCCTGGGCTGCACTGGCGGTGGCTGGCCACGAACCCGCGGCCACTTCCTCCTCAGTGGGACCTGCCTGCCACCCCGGAATCAGACCTCGAGGAAAGACACCCAGCGAGAGACGTTTAGCTCCCAAGTTGCACAATTTGGCCTCCCGGGCACAGCAGGAAGGGTGCCTGTGCGGGAGCTAGACGTGGAGTCAGAGGACCAGCTTCGAAAGCGCCATCGGCCAGGAGAGCTGCGTGTGCTCAGAGCCCTCGTCGCTCTCTGTTCCAGCAAACGCATTCACCCCTTCTCGCTCCGTCCTCCCAGTACCACCGAATACAACCTCGTTGCCACATCTCTCCTTCTTCCTTCGTCGTTCTCAGGAAGTGTGCCGAGAGACCTCCCGGACGCTGAAGGGCCCAGGCGCTAAACTTAGCAGTGACACCAGTCAGGATTCCTTCAGCTGCAAGGAACAGAAAAGCCCACTCGCCATGCACTAAACCTTAAAGATACTTCATTTGGGCATATTTTGGACATCCGTAGACAAGCGGTTATTTCCCAAGTGCGAGCAGCCAGTCAGCTGGGCACCAAAACAAGCTCTGCCCATCTGTCCTTTTCTAGGGCTCAGTATATTGACTTTTCCTGCTGAGCCACTCCTGCTTACAAGATGGCGGTCACAAGTCCAGGTGTCGTGACCTCAGCCAAAGGCACAAAGTGTAGGGGGGGTGGGGGTGGGGCTCTTTTCCTGGAATTACCTTTTCCTCTGATCAATGTTTGTAGGCAATGTTTCCAGTCATCGTTGTTGCCCCATCCAAGTCTCATGGATAAGAATTGGGTCACGTGACCACAGTTCTGCAGCGGTAGGACCAACTTCATGAACAAGGAAGCTCCCACTGGAAAACTCAGGTTCCTGGGTTCCAGTTATTACTTAAGAACAGATTTGTGGTCGAATGTCCAGATATTGGAGTCACAGAGCCTGGATTCGAACTCCTGCTCCACTCCACCTCAGCTCGTGGGGCCCTGGGCAACCTGCTAAAGCACTGCGGACCTCAGTTTTCTCATCTGTGAAATGGAAGTGATAATACAATTCATACGTCTTAGGACGAAGCTATGGTTAAGCACGCTAATACATTCAGGCGCTTAGCACAGCATAAACAAAGGGTGTGACGGTTATGACAGGTATTTGTTTATGCAGCAGGACCCTTCGGCCAACATCTCCCCGTGGCCCCGGCCTCCCTGGCCCTGGTGACCTGCCCACTTCCTGCTTCTACGGATTCGGCTTTTTTAGATTCTGCACATCAGTGAGATCGTGTAGTATTTTTCTTTCTGTGTCTGGCTTATCTCACTTAGCGTAGCGTCCTCCAGTTCCATCCGTGTTGTCTTCAATGGTGAGATCTCCTTCCTTTTTAAGGCTGAATACCGTAATGTCTTGATTCATCCGTCCCTTCACAGGTGGGTATCTTGGCTGTTGTGAATAATGCTGAAGTGACCAATGCAGGCTTTTCTCCCCAGCCGGCCCTCGGGACACACGCTAGAGGGGCGCCGGCTCCCTACCGCAGAGTGGGGATCACAATTCCACGCTCGTCAGCCCTGGGGGCCAGTGAGGGGGCTCGGTGACCGAGGCTCACTTCCATTGCTTTAGACGGAAATGGGGCAAGAGAGCTCTCGACAGCTTTGCTGATATTTATTTCTGGCCAGATCAAAGGTCCTGTCGGCAACCTGTCCTGATGTCTTGATTCCTGTTTTTCTTAGTAAAAATTTTTTTCCGGATGGTGTTCACTCCAAATAAGCTACTAAGAGGCCCCCAGGGAGCGAGAGAGAGAGGAGAGAGATGGGGCAAGCGGGACCGGATGGGTAGAATTTAGTTGTGTCTCGCATTAAATAAGACTGGTACAGATCCCCCTGGCCTGAGATCGATCAGCCACCGTCCTCCGTGGTGGGAATAAGACAAAGCTCGGGGTTCTTTCTGGGTTCCTGGTGGGAGGCACACAGCTTACAGGGCACCCAGGAAAGACTGGATGAGTAGAATTTTAACAGGGATCTTTTACTGAAAGGGAGCGTTACCTAATGGTTAAGGACGCATGACCCGGAGCCAGGCAACGTTTGAATGTCCATTCCACCACTTAACTAAGTGACCTTGGGAAAGTCTTCACCTCTCTGTCTCTTTCTCCATCTGTAAGATGGAGAGGCTAACAGCTCTTACCTTAGAGAGGCGGTGGGAAGAGGAGAGGAATTTATGAAGGTAGAGCCTTCAGAACAATGCCTAATTGGCTACTTAAGTATTAGGGCACATGTATTTGCATCCAAGCCTTACAAGAGCCTTTGACCTAGACGTTGCCATTCATAGACGTTAACTGTTTGCAACTCGTTTTGCAAGAAGAGGAAATCCAGAAAGAGGGACTTGAACAACTCGCTTTCAGCTACTAAGTAGCAGGGCCAGGGTTCACAGCCCGGGGTTGCCTGACTTGTTTGCAAGATGCCTGTAGTCTGCCTCACCAGGCTAAGAGAACCAACAGGGGGCCGCTTATTCGCCGAGGGCGCAGAGAGCAAGGCTCACTCTTCACTCTTGAGAGGGTTATCCCCGACCGAGCAAGTGAGGTGCTTTGAGCACATCGTAGGGAAGGGAGATGACTCACCCCTAGCCCTTCGCTTCTGGATTCCTGGTGATGTCTACAGGGAAGCTCCCAGCCAGCCAAGGCTGCAGTTAGTGGAAGCTTTCGGCAACTTACCAGCTCGGGGGAAACTTTGCCTACGAACTGGTTACGCCGCCCCGGGGGGGACTCGGACAGGCGCTCACTTCCTGCCCGGCTCCTGCAAGGTCTAGAGTTGGCATCTGGGATGATGTCAAAGCCCCCGTGGGCTTGGGAAGAGAAGGTTCCAGTTCGCTTAAACGTGCCTTGATAAAAATACAGCCCCCCAAGCACATTCACCCCGGGCACGTCCACATCCCTCCCCAAATGTCCCCCATTGCCCTGCCTCGGCCAAAGCAGATTTGTTGGGGAGCCTGAAAGCTTGAAGAGCCTCAGGATCCTCCCAGGGAACATCGGAACCATGTGTCCACACCAGACGGGGAACGGCCTGGGCTGCCTTCCTACAGACCCAGAAAAGGGCTTTGTTCTGTTCTGTTCTGTTTGGCTTTGCGCTTTCCTCTCCCTGATTTCGAATGCGTGCGTCCCCTCTGATTCTCTTTTTCCTCCGGAGAGCTTCCCCCGGGCTCCCCGCGTTGCCGCGCAAATAGCGGCCACTGACATTGACCGAGCGGGTCCTAGGAGCCAAGAGCTGTGCCCCTTCCTTTACACGTATCACCCTCTTTACATTCACAGCAAGCATTCGCGTAAGCACGTGACCCCACACGCTACGATCTTTCCCATTACGCGCCTGTTTCGCTCGCGAACAGTGAAGTTAATCCTCACAACCACTTACTAAGTGAGCCCTTGTGCGTGTCAGGCATTGTGCTGGAGCGGTTGTGCGCATCTGCTTTAATCCTGCCGACAGCCCTCGGCGCTGATATCAGGTGGCCCATTACACAGACGAGCACATGAGTTCAGAGAGGCCAAGTGCATGGCCCCAGGACAAGGACCTGGTGAGTACGGGAGCCAGTTTGGGGAATCAGGTTGGATGGGTGCAAGGTCCAAGAGCTTTGTTCCGGGTCGTGGCGACTCCTACCAGGTGTCAGCTTCTCAAGGGCTGGGCCGGCATTCCAGGCTCTTCGTGCCCCCCTTGGCGTCTGGCTGTGAACGGGATGAACTGAAAAAAAAAAAGGAGGGGGGGTGAGGGCGGTAGAATCAAGGAACCTGTTAGCCACGCGTCTGTCTGCTCAGTGTGGACGTTAGATTTGCCAGCTGGTATACAAACGGCAGAAACAAGATGTTTCTGGCTTTCTTTTGAAGTTTGTTTTCAATGTGTGTTCACTTTTGAGAGACAGAGAGAGACGGAGTGCAAGCAGGGGAGGGGCAGAGAGAGAGGGAGATGCAGAATCGGAAGCGGGCTCCAGGCTCCGGGACGCGGGGCTCGAAGTCACGAACTGTGAGATGATGACCTGAGCCGAAGTCGGACGCTTCACCGACTGAGCCCCCCAGGAGCCCCCGAAGATGTTTCTTTTTTTAATGATCAACCAAAGAAAATTGGAAATAAGAATGAAGCTACTGTCAGTCTCTTATGCCCAGGGTGACTAAGTCCTGACAGACACCTGGTGAGCGAATGCACTTGTCTATTCAACACCGGTGGCACTTGAGACCATCGCTCAGATATTCGCCACGCATCTTGGACTTGTGCGTCCACAGCTAAGGTCCTGAGGTCCTGACCATTCCCCACCTTGCAGTTGCCCCCGCCTTTCCCATCTCTGTGAAAGGAAACCCTCTCTTTCCAGGTCCTCAAACCTTTGCAACTATCCTTGACCCCTCTCTTCCTCACATCCCACATGAACCTACCAGAAAAATCTGCTTCCGAAATATCTCCTGAAATCTGACGACTTCTTGCCTCTCCCACTGCTCCTGTCGCGGTCTGAGCGGCTGTCACTTCTCACCGGGATTACAGCAACCCCCCCACCCCTCCGCCCCACCGATCTCTCTGAGACACCTCTCTCCTTCCCCCTCTGGTTCATTCTCCCCTCACCAGCCAGAGGGGTCCTGCTCAGAGCCAGTTAGATGATTTCACCCAGCCGCTCAAAACTCTCCAGCAGGCTTCCACAGGGCCTTTGCACAGTGGTTCCCTCTGCTTGGAATTCTTTGCCCTTGGAAGCTGCAATCTTTTTGTTGTTGTTATTTGATTTTTTGCTTTTTGAGTGTTCTTGTGTTCGTTTTCGTTTTGTTGTTCTTGTTTTTGGTTTTTTTTGTGTTTTATTTTTTGTTGTTTTTTGTTGTTTTTGTTGTTACCTTCCTGCTGACCCAGCTCTGACTGCCCTTTATATACCCCTCTCGGGGTGCCTGGGTGGCTCAGCTGATTAAGCATCCAACTCTTAATTTCGGCTCAGGCCGTGATCTCACTACTGTGTGGGCTCCAGCCCCGTGTCTGAGAGTGGATGGAGCCTGCTTGGGATTCCCTCTCTCTTCTCTGCTCACTCTCTCTCAAAAATAAATAAACATTAAAAAAAATAAAATAAAATAGACCCCTCTCCACTTTCTTAGCACCCAGCATTCTCTAATCTCCCTTAACCTGCTTCATTTTTCTCCAGAGCTAAATTCTATTTATATCTATGGAACACTTTTTTTTTTAAATGTGTATTTATTTTTGTGAGAGAGAGCAAGCGGGCTAGGGATAGGAAGAGAGGGAGACACAGAATCCGAAGCAGGCTCCAGGTTCTGAGCTGTCAGCACAGGTCCGGATGTGGGGCTCGAACTCACAAACCGCGAGATCAAGACCCTGACCGAAGTCGGACACCTGACCGACTGAGCCACCAGGGCGGGCGCCCCTGGACCCTTACTATTATATACCAGCATATAAGCTTCATGAGGACAGGAGCTGCCTGTGTCAAGCAAATCTTAAGCCTGGCAAAGAGTAAATATTTGTTGAACGAATGAATGAGTGAATGGCTATGAGGCATTGGTTTCCTTTCACCCCAGTCCAGAAAGGTCTGCTATTTCCTAGACCCAAGTCCTCCAACAGAACTTTCTGTGATGATGGAGACATGCTGCGTCTGAGTTTTCCCACCCAGTATCCACCAGCTACATGTGGTTATTGAGCACTTGAAACAGAGCAAGGGAGGTACCGTACTGAGTTTTGATTCACAGACTTTATTTTTCGGAGACATTTTGGGTTTACAGAAAAACTGAGCGGAAGGTACTTAGAAGGGACTGCATTTTCCCTTTGATTTCACGTTCGTTAATTTCCATAGTCATCCAGCTACCATCTTGGGCGGGGCAGGGCTAGCCTGAGACCTCGTCCTGCCGTCACCGCCCGTCAGCCCCCCGAGGGGTTCCCGCAGAGGGTCCCGGGGCAAGGCAGCAAGGGTTTTCCCCCAGAGGTATTCACCAAAGCCCCAAAGGCTGGGGCAGCCTCCTAAGCAGAAAAGTTTGCGGATCGCGCTTTCGGAAAGAAGGAAGCCGGATCGCCCAGCAACTCCAAACGTGCGATGAAGACAAGCCGATTGCAAACAGAGAGGCCCCTGGCCATCTCGTGAGTCTTCTCAGGAATCCGCTCCTGAGCCTCCTGCCTGACCCGCCTCCTCGGGGGCTGCCTCTTCAGTTCGCACTTGCCTTCACCTCCTGTGCTCTCCTGGGGGCCCCAACCTGCCTCTTCTGCTTCGCACCCCTATCCAGCCAGGCCAAGGGCTACCTTGGGTCCCGCTGATCATTCTTCCTCTCCGGAGCCCCCGCTCTGTAATCTGGCTTTTCATCTCCATAACAACCAGGAAAGCAAATACCCCCCTCCTCCCCCCCAGCTACAACAGAGATTTTTTTTTTTTTTTCTAAAGGGTGAAGTGAATGAAGAGGAGAGAGAATAAAATCCAAAAAGGGGGCGGGGGGGCGGTAAATAAACCTTGCCAACAAATAAATAGAGACCTTTCTAAGGGAGAGCAAAGGGACACAGAGAGCTGCCTGTAATTAGCGGCCACCACAGCCCCAAACAAAATCAGACATTCAGCCTCTGCCACTTCGTTACCATGGAAATGGGACCTGAGATCTGCCAGGCTCGGGTCCTGCAGAAGTGGTTCCTTCCCTGACCGTGCCCACATCAAAGAGGGTCTTCCCATGCTCGCTGATGGCGTGGACCGCGCCCGGGACCCCACCGAGCCTCTAAAGAGGGCAGGCAGGGGAGGAAAACAGTAGGAAAAATTCCCAAGTGTCCCAAGCCAGACGCGGCAGGGGAAGGACCGAGCCAAGTGTGACCTTAGGGGGTTTCCGTGCCTTGGGGCTGCGTGCCAGCCATCGGAGGCCGCCACTGGTCACACTACTTTTGACATCTGTTTTCATTCTTTTTTCTCTATGCTTGAAAAAAAAAAAAAGGTCCTCTTGAACACAGAGAACGGACCGGGGGTTATCAGCGGTGGTGGAGGGGCGCCCTCCGAAGTAGAAACTTCCAGTTATAAAATTAATAAGTCCTGGGGATGTAATGCACGGCATGGAGACTACAGTGAATACTTCAGAGTCCATTTGAAAGTTGCTAAAGGAGGAGATCTTAAAGGTTCTCATCACAAGAAAAAGAAAACTGTAACCATGTGCGTTAATGGATGGTAATTAGGCTTATTGAGAATTATTTCGGGGCGCCTGGGTGGCTCAGTTGGATAAGTGTCCGACTTCAGTTCTGGTCATGATCTCACGGTTCGTGGGTTCGAGCCCCACATCGGGCTCTGTGCTGACAGCTCAGAGCCTGGAGCCTGCTTCAGGCTCTGTGTCTCCTTCTCTCTCTGCCCCCTCCTCCACTCACGCTCTGTCTCTCTCTCTCTGTCTCTCAAGAATAAATGTTAAAAAAATTTTTTTAAAAAAGAATTATTTCACTCTTTATGTATCTATATATCAATGTCGATAGATATCTACCTATTATATTGTTTCAGGTATACAACATAGTGATTCATCTATTGATATCTATCGATATCTATATATTGATATATCGATATCGATATCTATATATCAATAGATATCAATAGATGAATCACTATGTTGTATACCTGAAACCAATATAATGCTATATGTCAACATTCTATACATTGCTATATGATGCATATATAATGCTATATGTCAATAATTTTTGTAAATTTTTATTTTCATATATTTTTAAATGTTTATTTATTTTTGAGAGAGAGAGAAACAGAGAGCAAGCAGGGGAGGGGCACAGAAAGAGGGAGACACAGAATCCGAAGCAGGCTCCAGGCCCCCACCTGCCAGCACGGAGCCTGATACGGGGCTAGAACTCACCAACAGTGACATCATGACCTGAGTCACAGTCAGACACTTAACCGACTGAGCCACCCGGGTGCCCCATTTTTTTAAATTTTCAGTGAAAATGGAGACTTTATCTATATATAAAAAAAGTGGCTAAGGAAAAGAAGATAAGGTTCTGGTCATATCGTTCTTATGGTTTTACTTCCCGCTTTTTACCCATTTCATAGTAGAAAGTAAACATGGTCACATGTTATTTATCTTTCACATTGCTGGTCAGGGTCCAGGCTGGAGACAGAAAGCCTACTGGTTATTTTAACAGAGATAATCTAATTGAGATATATTAGGCATTGTGTTGTTTGTCCTCGCTCTGGGGGGGGTGGGTAATTAGCTCATTGGCTATCACTTCAAAATTGCTTCACAAGCCATCTTTTTAAAAAAAACTTTTCGAATGTTTATTTATTTTTGAAAGAGACAGAGCATGAGTGGGGGAGGGGCAAAGAGAGAGGGAGACAAGGAATCCAAAGCAGGCTCCAGGCTCTGAGCCATCAGCACAGAGCCCGACACGGGGCTCGAACCCACGAACTGCGAGATTATGCCCTGAGCCGAAGTCGGACGATTAATCGATGGAGCCACCCAGGCAGCCCATTTCACTCGCCGTCTTGCAGGATGAGGGTCATGCTAAGTGGTGACCAGCGACGGTAAAGAGAGAAGACAGAGCGTGGTGAGGCATCACATGATGGTAACTGTGGAAAGACGGGGAAAATGAAAGGAAGAGATTGAGATCATTCAGCTCAGTTGGGAAGTCCCGGCAGAGCCCAGACCCAGACCCCAGAGGACAGGTACCGCCCGGCTGGCACGGGTACCTTTGAGGGAGCGCAGAGAGAGCCTGGCTGGCTCCGACAGGGTAGAAAAGTTGCAAAGTGGATCCACAGGCTGCTGCTGAAATGAGTCACTGCGGGGGCGCCTGGGTGGCTCAGTCGGTGAAGCATCCCACTTCGGCTCAGGTCGTGATCTCACGGCCCATGAGTTCGAGCCCCGCGTCGGGCTCTGGGCTGACAGCTCAGAGCCCAGAGCCTGTTTCAGATTCTGTGTCTCCCTCTCTCTGACCCTCCCCTGTTCATGCTCTGTCTCTCCCTGTCTCAAAAATAAATAAAACGTTGAAATAGTCACTGCGGCCGGGGTGATCTGATAGGGACAGGAGGCGACCAGGAAGGAACGAGTTCCTCCCTCCTCCCGCCTTCCATCATCCCTACCAGCCACCTGCCGGTAGAACGTTTCACAGACTCCCAGCCTCCGCATCACAAAGCCAAGCCTAGAAGGATGGAATTGGAGCCGAAAGGCAACGACGCCCTGTCGCTATGTGGTTGTTACCCACTTTGATGAGTCCCCCACGCTGGACGTTAGGGTGTTGCCAATCCTTTGCCATTATAGATATGGCTTCGGTGGTCGTCTTCTGCACCTGCAGCTTTGAGTGCCCGCAGATGACTTTGTGAAACATCCGCCAACGTGGCAGCAGCTTGCTGAACACCGTGGGCCTTTTTAGGGGTCCCGATGCCTGCGGCCAAAACGTCTCCCTTAAAGACCGTGTCAGTTTCAGGGCTCTCTATCGATCAGCGTCCTAAATCCACCTCACTGATTGTGAAATGACTGAGTGTGCCTTCACAGATGCGGCCCTCCCCGAGCCCCGAAACTTACTTTCCGGGTCCTTCTCTGCTCATCGCCAGACAGCAGCCCACGGTCACATTTCCTCTCCTCTGATTAACTAGAGGGCCTCTCATTCATCGGCCGCTCACCTCATCCTCTCTGGTCCCGCCTCCCTTCTTTCTCCACGCGGTCAGCAAAGCATATCGGGTAAGAGAGAGGGCTCCGGGACAGACTGCCCACATCCACACCGGACTCCATCAGTGGCTAATGGTGTGGGCTGCAGGGGAGTAGCCGGGTCTCCCTAAGTCCGGGTCCCTAATTAATCCGATGGCAGTGACAACCCTGGGTACTACAGAGGGCTGTGAGGCTCAGCTGTGATCCTGCAAGGGACGTGGTCTATATAGCACGAGTTCAGAGCGTGCTAGTCATTGCTGTTGCGATTACTGGCATCATTTTGTTTAGCTAGTAAGCTCATCGAGGGCAGGAATCGTGTTCCTAGAATTTTTTTTTTTTTTGATCACTTTTCCTGTATTTCATGAGGATGCTAAGAAGTAGATACCCAGACAAGCTAGCTAACGCAAAAGGGGATTATGAAAATCAGGAGAATCTCAACAAAGTCGACTTGAAGAAGTAAAGCCCAGCCCCACGGGTCGCCAGCCCCTCTCTCTAGGGACACATACCGCCCATCTCTGCTGTATGCTACCTTGGGTTCTCTCCCTCTGACCACCAGCTGCGTTTAAAGACTCGAGCAGCTCCTTCTGCAATCAGGGGGCTCTGGTCCCAACCCTGGAGACCAGACTGTCCCTTCCCCCTTAGACTCATGCTTCTTGGATCAATTCCCCAACGTGAAGAATTGGGTTGACTGTGCCTCTGGACTACACTTGGACGAATCAGATAAGGGTCACAGGGCCCCTAACGCAGGCATGCCTGCCTCAGTTTACTGCTTCAGAAAGGGTGGGAGGGAGGGACAGTTCTGAGGAGGAAGCATGAGCTGAGATGCTCACATATGCCTGCCATTCTCCCCATGTCACAATGCCCAGCAGAGACCTCTCCACGTAGAAGGGACACAATCACTATTCGTTGATTAATATCCAGTGAGGGAGTTTCACCCCCGTTGTCTTCAAAAGCTCATTGCCACCCCTTTCCTGATAGTGCTTTTAAAATTCTCCCCAGAGGGGCGCCTGGGTGGCTCAGTCGGTTAAGCGGCCGACTTCGGCTCAGGTCATGATCTCGCGGTCCGTGAGTTCGAGCCCCGCATCGGGCTGTGTGCTGACAGCTCGGAGCCTGGAGCCTGCTTCCGATTCTGTGTCTCCCTCTCTCTCTGACCCTCCCCCATTCATGCTCTGTCTCTCTCTGTCTCAAAAATAAATAAAAACGTTAAAAAAAATTAAAAAAATAAAAAAAATTAAAAAAAAATAAAATTCTCCCCAGAAATGTCCCCAAACGTAGAGAAGACCCTTCTGGTTTGAGAAGTAGCCCCAAGAGGCCGATTCAAGAGGAAAGACCTTTGAAGTCCTGCACTTTATCTTGGAAGTTCTAGTGACCTCTGGATTCTACTTCACAGTCAATCTCCTTTACAGTAAAAACAGTATTTTCCCTACTTACTATTGAGTAAAATCACGTGCCAGAAAGCTTTGCCACCTTTCTCGCGCAGAATTTTCTACTCCGCGATAGCCTGTGAATTACCCGCACTAAACGGTGAGCTCCTTTGAGGAAGAACCTGTATCCGTTTTTATCGCTGTGGGATGGTCTAGGTCATAGCATGAAGCTGATTATAGAGCAGATGTGCAACAAATGTCCCTTAAATGGAAAAATGGATGAACTAGTGAGTGAGTGAGGGAGTGGGTGGATGGATGATACAGTGGATGGAGAGGTGAGTGGATGGTTGGATGGATGGGTGGGTGGGTGGATGGATGGATGGATAGATGGTAAAGTGGTTGGATACATAAGTGAATAGATGGATGCATGCATGCATAGATGGATGGTAGAGTGGATGGAGAGGTGAGTGGATGGATGGATGTACATATGGATGGATGGATGGATGGATGGATGGATGGACGGACGGACGGTACAGTAGATGGATACCTAAGTAGATGGACAGATAGATGCAGGGATGGATGGATGCATGGGTGGATAAATGAAGTATATGTGTCCCATCTTGAGAAGCAGCAAAATTAAAGTATAGCCTGCTCACCCTCTCAATTCTCAGGTCACTTCTCATTTTCCATGAGTTGAGGCAAATAACATCTGAACCAAGGAACAACTGTCACACTCATCAACCACCTCCCAAAATATAAATATACTTTCAAAGGAAGAACTGAACTGGGCCACCCCCCATAGCACTGGTTTCTACTGCTGAGTTTAACCAGGTCTCCCCAGAAGTGATGATCCCCTGATCTTATGAAAAGAAAGAAACGTGATGATACGTAGGCTGGACAAGCCAACAGCAAATCAGAAACCCAGTAGTGAGAGCTGCTTTCTGGTTTCTTTTTCCCAAACCCAAGAGCAGATACTGGAGGAGAAGGGTGAAAAAGAGGGGAACGGAACAGAGCAGGGGAGGAAGAGCAAAGAAGAAAAGAAAGAAGGGGGCCGCCATTTTCTAAGGGCCATCATACGCTGTATACATATGTCATTTATTTATTCAGCAAATAAATAGCGAGCTAGGCAGTTTCCTAAGTCACCGGGGACACAGCCGTGAAGACTCTGCCCACATACCTGCCTTCCTGGGGCTTGTGTTCAGTAGGAGATCAGCCTTGGCTCCATCAAGAGTTGGGTCCAGATTGATGTGTGGCATCAACCCTCACACGGGAGGAAACCAAGGCACGGAAAAGTTAGGCGACGTTCTGGGATGGTCATCAAAGCTTTTCCAAGTGATTTCTATGTAAGAAGGAAAAGACAGCGTGGATGCATAAATGAAGGGAGAATGAATGAATGCCCCCCCCCCCAAATAGAACAAGCCCACTCAATTTCATGGTCCCCCCACGCTCACATCTTGCAATACTCCATTTCTCAAGTCTACAACAGGATGGTAAAGGACTTCATACATTCACAATAAATCCATATCGTTTTGAGCTCTGGCTCTATCCCCAGGGACATAAATAACTTTCCTCCGATAAATGTGCAGCCACACTCTTGAGTGTTTTCAGATGAAATAATTAGCAGCAATAAAATGACATGGAGATTTATTCTACAGCCAGTCCTTCTTCACACGCTAATCAAATGTCTACATAGTGTGTTAATCGTGCTCAGTAGCCAGGCAAATCCTCAACTGCCTTGCTCAGGGGAGGTCAGAATGACCCAGACAGAAGCTGGGATCAAAAGACTGATTTCCGCTGCCGTTTCGAATCTTCCCAGACTCATCCAGAATGTTCTGGTTCCCTTAAAAATAACTCTAACCGTAAACCTTTTTCCCCATTTCGACAGATGATTCTACTTCTCATTCTCCCTGTGTCCACTCTGTCATCAAACCCGGGCCCTCCCACCTCCAAAATAGCTCTTGAAAGTGTCCGCTTCTCTGTGAGTCAACCATCAACTCTGGGCCCAAGCCACCGTGGCATGTTTCTTAGTCATCCAAGGGGGTCTCCCCACATCTACCTGTGCCCCCCTCCATTCCATTCTCCACTGCAACCAGAGTGGTGTTCTCAAAGGCAGATTTCATCAAGGTCACCGTTGCGAAATTTTCACTGACTCCCCAGAGTTCCCAGGATTAGTGCCAGAATCTGTTCTGTGGCTTCTGTGGGCCTGTGGGACGTGGCCTGGGCTAACCTTCCTGCTTCACAGCTCAGCACACTCTTGCTCTCATGTTCACTGCGGTCACACCAACATGCTTGTCCTTCCTCCAGCGCTCTGACTGTCTTTATTTCACCCCCTTTTGCATATATGGTTCTGTCTTCCTGGAATAAATTCCTGTTCCCTCTTCATATCAGGGCGCTATGCCGTATAACAAATTAATCACGAACTTAGTGGCTTAGGGTCAAAATACATTTATTATCTCCCAGCGGGTCAAGGGTCTGAGCCTGGCTTAGCCGGGTCCTCTGCTTTGGGTCTCCCACGAAACTACAACCAACTTCTCACTCAGGGCTGAGGTCTCATCTGAAAGCTCAACGAGGGAAGAGCACAGTTCCAAGCCCACTGGGCTGTTTACAGGATTCAGCTCCTCATGGGCTGTTGGACTGAGAGCCTCAGTTCCTGGCTGCCTATTGGCTGGAGGCTGCTTTCAATTCCCTATCACGTGGAACTCTCCAGCACGGCCCTCTCATCTGCGCACATAAGCTAAGACAGCAAAAGAAAGGGTCGGCTTCCGAGACAGAAGTTACAGTCTTACATAATATAATAATGGAAAGGACATCGCATTGCTTTTGCCTTAAGCTATGGAGAAAGTCACCGGTCCTGCCCACCCTCAAGGGCACAGACACCAGGAGGCAGGGATCATGGGGGCCATCCTGGAGTCGGCCATATTCTTCCCGTAGCCTGAAAAACAAAACAAAACAAAACAAAACAAAACAAAACAAAACAAAACAAACCCATATCCCCTCAGATCTTTGCTTACACGTCACTTCTTTAGAGAAGCTTGAAACTTCCAACCGAAATCCCTCCCCACCCCTTACATGCCCACACGGTAACCTGCATTTCCCTTAAATTACACCTGTGCCCTTCTCTTCACTTGTCTTAATGATTGTATTCACTATTCACCAATAACCCGTTAGGTTCCATAAAGGCAGGGAAAACATTTGTTCATAGCTGCAGACCCAGAGTCTCGCACAGAAATTGGCTGGCCTATTGGGATACGCGGTAAATATATTTTTGAGTGGATGCATGAGTGACCAAACAGAAGTACCATGGGCACACCCTTGTCCCAGACGGGGCGACTTGCAAAACTACCCAGCCCCTCAAATGTTGACCCCCTCAGTCTCTCTCCCTGATCTTATCCTTCCTGCCCCCTTATCAATGCCGAGGTGACAGAAGCTCCTGAAAAGTTTTAAGATCTCTCCTGGGAAAGCTGAAAACAGTCCCTCGGAAACAGTCCCATGCTTCACCCTAAAATGTGTATTCTTTTCCTGCTCAGTGACATTTATTCATCAACCCATAAATCCAAAGGAAAACTGAAGCCATTGTTTACTTTCAATATTAGTTCAGGAAGGAGAGAGAGGGCTGGAGAGGGAACTAGTAATTCCTGAGCACCTGCTAGGTGCCAAGCTCCATTCTGCGTCAATACTTGGGAAATGGTTCAAGATAAGGATTTTCATTCCCGTTTTTCAGGTAGGGAAAGGGCCTCAGAAAGGGGAGGTGAATTTGGTGTCAGGGTGCTGGATTCTAGTGCGTGCTGACTTTCTCAATATATATGTTCCCACCGTGGCCAACCTCAAGCCACTGATGGTTTAACAAGTGGCTCACGAAATTCCTAAATGCTTATCAATCGGCGCTCGCAAGCCCCTGGCTGCTGGCTCGGGCACACCATGGCACTTTCTCAGGAGCATGCCCGTGGCTCGGTTTTCTTTCACCATCCCTCCGCTTCCACAGGATAATCACCCCACTGAGATCTTCAGCCCCCGGAGGCTGACGCCTGGTCCAGCCCAGAGCATTGTTGGGAGAGTAATGCTCAGTAAATATTTGTTGTGTCGCTGTGATTGGGATTGTCAAGGGCAGCCCGGGACGAGCCAGATCACCCCCCTGGCAGAGCCTAAATGAGAATAGAGGCAGATGTAAAGGCAAACATTGGGAGGGACTAGAGACCTCCCACGGAGATGACTGAGGAGGCAGGAGCCTGTGGTGATGGCCCCCCTCTGGCTAAAGCAGCTGAGCAGGAAAATAACCAAGGCAGGGTGACGCCGGCTTGGTGGGGGACTGGCGGGCCCACCTCTCATCTCTCTGCCTTCCCAGCTCCTGCTGCTTCTGAGCTGTTGCCCAGCAGATGGATATGTGGACTTAGGATCTTGGGAGTCCCAGCGAGAAAGCTGGTGCCTGCGAGGTGGAGACACCTGGATCTTTCTCACCTGCCCCAAAGTTCCAGGGATGAAGAACCGTAGGAGGCCAGAGCTGAGCAGGATTCTGGAGGGCACCTGCCTCTTTATTTATTCATTCCACAACCACCTCCTGAAGGTCATGTCCTAGGCAGAGTGGAGCAGTGATGACTTAGACAAAATCCGTCTTTGACTTCATTGAATTCGCTGTCTGGTGGGAGGGAGAGAGAAATAAACACAGCACAGCATCAGGATACTTCTCATGCCTGCTGACCCCGGGGGGAGAAGGGGAAGAACACAAGGAGGCATCTAATCCGGACTATAACATCAGGGGAGGCTTCCTGGAGGAGGCGATGTTCAAGGTGAAGCCAGTTGTTTTTTTTTTTAATTTTTTAACATTTATTTACTTTTGAGAGACAGAGAGAGGCAGAGCATGAACAGGGGAGGGGGAAAGAGAGAGAGGGAGATACGGAATCCGAAGCAAGTGCCAGGCTCCTAGCTGTTTGTTAGCACAGAGCCCGACGCGGGGCTCGAACCCACGAACTGCGAGACCGCGACCTGAGCTGAGGTCGGACCCTCAACCGACTGAGCCACCCAGGCGCCCCCAGGTGAAGCCAGTGTTATTGAGGCCAACAGAGGGGAAGGAACATGCCTACTGTACGCGTCATCTAATTCCACACATCGAGCCACTTTTCATCAGCCTTGCCTGTTTTTCTTTAACTGAGAAGAGTCTATCTTATTTTCTGTTACTACATAGCAAACTGCCCACAACTTAGAGGCTTCCAACCATATTTTCCTATGTCTCACGATTTCATGGTTCAAGAACTTTTTTTTTTGAAGTGTAATTGACACAATGAGAGCGAGTCAACATTTTTAGACATTACAGACTGATCTCCCACAATAAGCCTGGCTACTGTGGGTCAAGAGCTTCAGCAGGGCTCAGCCGGGCATTTTTCCGCCCTGTGTGGTGTTGATGGACGTCACTCGGTGCTCATCAGCCGGAGAATGGGCTGGTCTGGAGCTTTACTCCCCTGGGGCTGGCAGTTTAGCAGGGACGGATGGAAGGCTGGGTTCATCCGGGCTCATTGACTAAAATGGCCACACCCGTGGCTCAGGACTTTTAGAGCCAGTGCAGGGAGACGGAGGCAGGGAGGTTTCCAGGTTCTCGAGAACCGAGCCTGCGATCTGTCCTGTGCGCCCCCCGCCCCCGATTCCATATGTCATTATAGAGCCTTCCCAGATTCAATGGGAGGAAACAGAGATCCCATCTTTCCACTGGAGAAGCATCAAAGATTTTGAAGGCCATTCTTTTTTTCCTGGTAAGACTCATAAGAAGTTGCAAAATAGTACAGAGAGTTCTTTACTCTTCACGGAGCTTCCCCCTCCATGATAATATCTCACAGAACCATAATATATTGTCAAGAACAGGAAATCGGCCACAGGGCTTAGTAAGTCGGGTCCAGACCTTATTTAGATTTGGCCAATTCTCACACGTACGTGTGTGTGCCTGTGTGGTGTATACAGAAGTCCATGAAATGTTATCACATGCGTGCATTTACGTAACCGGCATCCTGGTCAAGATAGGGAACCGTTTCATCAGCACAAAGGGCTTTCCTCAAGAGGACAACCTCAGCCCACGACAAGGTCTAGCGCTGAGATCAGAGTACTCAGGTGGAAGCCAGACTCTGCCACCTGACGGCTGAGTAACTCCGTCACCGATTCTCAGTTTCTTTATCCGGAAAATGGGTCACCACCACCACCCCGAGGGTTTGTGGCGGGAATTCGGGGAGAGGAACTCAGATTTGGTTTGACCTGAGCCCCAGCTTCCCTGCGAACCCCGAGAGATGGGCTTCAGCTCACCGTAGGGCGGCTCGTCGGCCAAATCGGAACACGACATCGCACGCACTGTGAGAAGTTGTTGAGCGGCACGGGAGAAAATGCGTGTAAATCCTTCAGCCCAGCGCCTCGGAGAGACTCTCAGAGCCTGTCTGCCACTCGTCTGTGTCTCTCAACTTATTCATAACCCTGGCGTCTCGAAGACTCTGTGTATTTACATACCGGGCTTTGTGGTCAATTGGCTTGGTCGGTTGCGTAATCGGTGAGGTCAAACCCGACGTTGATTGTGTGCCGCGTGTTGTTTAAAATAGTCCATTTTTCAAATAATTCCAAATCAAAGCGTCCTTCTCTCGTTACTTTGAATAATTACAGACCAGGCGGAATAACGGTCCCCGAAAGGGTCTTAACCCCATTAGAGAAAACCCAACGCCAACAATCCAACCGTCCAGTTTCCACACGTCTGTAACGAAAATGCTACACGCAACTCTCAGCCCTGAGTATCCAAATCTCCTACTTGCCCGCAGTGTCGCTGAAGGAAATGGGAAAATGGAACATGAGAGCAATTTTCCTCCCGAGACAAAGGAAGGATCCCCGCTCCCCCCCCCCCCCCCTTTTCTTTCCTGCTGCTGGCACTTTCTCATTCTCAAGAATTCCCGCTCGGATCCCTCACACCTCCTCTCTCTCGTTTTCAGCCCGAATCCATTTCCGAAATGGACACGCATTGGGTCTGGAATCAAAGCAGAGTCTTGCCGAGGCCCTAAGCAACGGGTGTTGGTCTGAGAAGTCCCCCAGGCTGTCCCCCTTCCTCTCGCCCGCCGCCTCCTTCCTTCACACGCTCCACGTGTGTGTTCCTAGACTCACAAACACACTATCGGTGTGGCTTTCCTCAGGGAGAACTTGGACAGAAGCAGCCACCTTGTAGGACTTTAAAAAAAAAAAACCACCAGCTTCTGAGCTTCTGAGTGCCTGTGATGTCCCCAGGCGACACTGCACAGAAATCAAATTAGGACCGTTTTGAAGGAAACACGAGTATTCCTTTGTTCATCCACCCTTTTGAGGGAGCCTTGCTCCGGCTCCTTTCCTAGAACACCGTGAACTTCTCTCTGTACGTGTTTGCTGGAGAAAACACACAGGTGTGTGGTTTCTGCTCGGCCTGGAAACATCAAGTGACTGCTAAGCCTCATGGGCGTCAAGAATCAGACCCCCAGCACTGGTGACCGGGGGACACACCTTCTGCTTTTGCCTGCCTGCTCACACTCGGACCCACCTCTGGTTTATTTTTAAAAAGGGAAAGACAGGGGCGCCTGGGGGGCTCAGTCGGTTGAGCGTCCGACTTCGGCTCAGGTCATGATCTCACGGTTCGTGGGTTCGAGCCCCGCGTCGGGCTCCGTGCGGACAGCTCGGAGGCCGGGGCCTGCTTCGGATTCAGTGTCTCCCTCCGTCTCTCTCTCTCTCTCTCTCTGCCCCTCCCCCGCTCATGCTCTGTCTCTCTCTCTCTGTCAAAACATGAATAAACCATAAAGAAAATTAAAAAAGGAAACGACCATTCTATGCTCTCTCTGAGGACTTCTGGAGAGCTGGGCCCGTGCTGTCAAATCTCTAAAACGGCACATCACAAACTTTAGCACACACATCAGTCTCCTGGGCATCTTTCGACCATGCAGACCTCTGACTTGGTGTGTGTGGGCCGGGCCTTGAGATTCTCTGTATCCCCTGCTGGTTTGCCCAGAAGATACGCAGCTTCCGGTCTGGGGACCACACTTTGAGCAGCAAGGCTTTGAACCACTTCGATGAGGAAGCACAGACAGGCCCCTCCCCATATCTTCTCGTGAGAAACATTCTCTCCTAAATATCGAGGCCATCTTGGGTAAAGCTTCAGAAGCCATTGCAACCAGCTTCCAGGTTCGGGCTGCCTCCGAGGGAACAGCCCGTCCGCAGAGTTCCGAGGACGGCCGTGCGGAGAAAGTTCGAGAATCCAAGGCAGCGGAAGGTTCTGGAAGGCAGAAGTCAGAGCGCGGGTCTCGCTGAACTAAGAAGCAGGACAGCGCTCTGTCCCTTCTGGGTGCTCCGGGGTGGGGGTGGGGGTCTATTGTGTGCCTTTTCCAGCCCCCGCAGGCCACCTGCATTCCGGGGCTCCAGGCTCCGTCCTCATCATCAAAGCTAACTGTGCCGTTGTTGGAGAGGGAGCCTTTGTGATCTGCTTCTGCCGACCCCTTCCCTTCTCTGACTCTGACACTCCTGCCTCCCTCTGATCATCGCCCATCTCGAGATGGGCGCATTACAAAGGCCCTTGTGTGTCAGGGAGCCCCGGTCCCCTGTGGCAGGGGTTACGACTCGGCCATATTTGGGCGGCCATTTTGCTACCTGCTGTGCCTTCTACCCCTTTGTGAGTCTCGGTGGGACGATCTCACACTGGACGGAGCTGTCGTGCAGATGGTTTCTCCAGGAGGCGGTCTTAAGACTTTGATTCCAGGAGTGATGAAACAGATCTGTCTCCAGAGCCAGAAACTCCCTCTTAGACCAACTTATTTGGTTGAAGTTGGATAGTAGATTATACTTTCCAATGAGACCATGGCGATACCTCATATCCCATGCGCTCCTTTTTTTTTTAAGCTTATTTTTATTTATTTTGAGAGAGAGAGAGAGAAAGAGAGAGAGCACACGCGCACGTGAGCAAGGGAGGGGCAGAGAGAGAGGGGGGGAGAGAGAGAGAATCCCAAGCAGGCTCTGAACTGTCGGCGTGGAGCCCAGCGTGGGGCTCGATCTCACGAACAGTGAGATCAGGACCCAAGTCGAAATCCAGAGGAGGACGCTTAAGCGACTGAGCCACCCAGGCACCCCATCCCGTATGCTCTTCGACGGTGCGGCCTTGCCACGGTCCCCTCCGGCGGTGGGGTCTGAGCCGCCCCCCGCTCTGAATCTTGGTGGGTTGTGCGTGCTTTTGGACAACGGAGTTCCAACAGAGTGTGGCGGAAGTGAAACCGTGCGACTTCAGAGCTTAGGTCTTCGAGCGATCCAGCTGGCCCCCTGGGACGCTCACGCTGGGACCCCGAGAGCCCACCCAGGAGGTCCAGCCAGCCCTGAGGCCACCAGCCTGTGAGGAAGCCCGGGCCGCAATGCCCAGGGAAGGCATTTCTAAAGGAGCCCGGCTCCCCACCTGTAGAGTCACTCCCAGCCATTAGACTCTGCCCAGTTAAGACATCAGATGACCCCGAGCAGATACCTGCTATCAGCACCGTCCTCAGACCAAACCCTGACTCACACAATGTTGCCAAATAAAACGGTTGGTTTATTCCCCCCCCCCCCCCGAGTCTGGGGAGGCTTTGGTGCCCGACGAAGACAACAGGAACAAAACACCTTTCCTCGGAATACAAATGGGCGCTGGGTAGGCGAAACCATCAGGACTGTGGCTTCTATTCACTCATTCATTCACTCCCTTCCTCGCCCACCATTAATAGGCCCAGGCTCTCCTAACTGATCTACGTCATTCTGAAAAAGCGTGTTGAGTTCTGCAGCGATCGGTACGTGACTGCTCTCCACGAGCTGGTTCCTTTCGCTGTGGAGATTGGCTCATTCATTTAATAGACGTTGACTGATCGGCGGGGAAGGGCCACAGACGACTCTCGACCAGGGGTCAGCGCACGACAGCCCCCCCCCCCCAGGGCAAAACCAGCCCTCTCCCAGTTTTATCTGAACGCAGCCACACGTACTCATTTGCCTGTTATCTGTGGAGGCCGTGGCTTCGGGCTCTGAGTCACTGTTCTGGCCGACTTCGCAGGGGGACCGAGTTGGGAAGAGAGAGTAGAGATTTCACCAAAAGAGGATTTCAGAAGGTCGAATCCGCCTGAAGCGTGGTCAGTGCGTCAGGTGAGGTCCTGCGGCGTGCAGCAAAGGCAAGCTCGGAAACCAGAGGCGTAGGGCAGGGATCGTTTTTAAGGAAGAGGGGGACAAACCCGGGGCGTGGTTCCCTTTCCGGGGCACGAGCTCTCCCAGGTTGCCCACTGCAGCGGGAGTGAAGTTAGCACGAGGTTCCCAAGAGGTCCCTGCAAGAGTGAGGCAAGGAGCCGGACAAACACTAAGCAGATACCCCGGGGTGACCTGAGCCCGGTGGTTACAAGCCCCGGCTCGGGTTTCCAATTGCGGTTCTCCCACCACCCGAGCTGGGGGACTTTGCACCTGTTACTCAACTTCTCTGGGCCTCAGCCGCATCCTCTATAAAGTAAGACTAGATAGATGCCAGATGCTTAGACTGATGTCGGCCCTCGGAAGGGCTCCGAAACCGTGGGCGGTCACCTTCGTTATCTGTGCCTATGCAAGGTCCTGACCCATCCAAGTTCAAATCCACTGCTCCCTCCCTCTCTGCTGGGCTGCTTGATGTGCTAAATTCATCCCACCTGCTGACCTGTGTTTCCCTGAAGCCGGTCTGAGCCCTGGAGGCTACCCAGCCCCCCCACCCAGAGACAGCTTGCCAAACAAATCTCCCCAGATCCAAGCTTCCAGGGACTAAAGGAGAAGAAAAAAATTCACCTAGGTTTAGGACTCACTTGCTTTCAGAAAAAGCAACAGCAGAAGCCCCAGTAAACATTAGAGCTGTTTACGCATGGTTCCAAAGGCCAGAGAGGCATTATCAGGATAAGGGACTTGTGTTCTCTCAGCTGACCGATAACCAAACACTCCTCACTAGGGTTGTGAGCGCCCAGAGGCTCACCTTTGAGAACAAGGATGTTTCTTCTCCCCCCCGCCCCCACCTACATGTAGGATCTTCCAGGCAAGCATTTTATCACCGAGATTTTTCTTAAGTCCTCCTACAGCAGAGATCCCGGGCCAGGGCTCAACATCCTTGCCCCACGCGGAGGCGAACCATTCGTAATGAGGTGAATGCTTCGTGTATTCCCATTACCATGCCAGCACCCGGGGGACATCATTCTCACCCTGAGAGAACGCTCCGTCGTCGTTGGCACGTTTCTAGAAGAAAACTCTAAGCCATCCGGAAATCACATCCTCCGACAGAAAGAAACCCAAGGAGCACAGGGGAAAAGGCACCGGAACCAGGCTGGGGTGTATTCTGGTGGGGGTTCCCAAAACCCGCTCCTCGTAGGGCGGCGTTGATGTCTCAAAGTCAAGGCTGCTTCGTACTCTAGACCACCAGACTATCCCAGAATTAACCGCAGCCTGAGGGCCTTGAGTTATAAACCAGATAGGAGTTGGCAAGGGCTGCGCATGGGCCAAATTCGGCCGCCACCTGTCTGGTCAGGTGTTTTCCTGCCTGTTTTCATGCCTCAGCGGAGAAATCGCGTGCATGATGTATCTGAAAACCAGTCTCGGTAAGGATGAAACCGACAGAGGTGAAGGCCTGACCACCTTGCACGCGTAACAAGTATGCGTTTAGGATGTGCCGGGTCACGTAAGCGGTAAATAGGTGAGGAAGGTCCCTTCCTTCCAAACCTCAGCCTGCCCCCTCCCCTTGGTTCCGTGGCTTCCAACTTTATACCACGGGACCCTGGAGAGGGGCGCTGGGATGTTTGTACCCAGACCCACCCCACTCCACGCAAGATCAGGTGCCTGCTACCCAGGAAATCCCTGAGCTTTGGTGAATGCCTGATACGTTATTAAATGCCCACAGCTCCGTGTGGGAGGAGATAAAGCAAGATACATTAAGTGCAGTCTGGCTTCTTTCAGAAGAATGTGAGTCTCGGGGCGCCTGGGTGGCTCAGCCCCTTAACCGTCTGACTTCGGCTCAGGTCACGATCTCGCAGGTTGTGGGTTCGAGCCCCGCGTCGGGCTCTGTGCCGACAGCGCAGAGCCTGGAGCCTGCTTTGGATTCTGTGTCTCCCTCGCTCTCGGTCTGCCCCTCCCCTGCTCATGCTCTGTCTGTCTGTCTGTCTGCCTCTGTCTCCAATATAAATAAAAACAGTAAAAAATTAAAAAAAAAAAAAAGCAGCGTGTGAGTTTCATGATGACTTCTCACTTTTCTGGCCCCGCCCTCAGCAGACGTCCACTCAAAGTAGGGACCTTCCTTCAGGAAGTGGCCACACTCAGACTGTCTCTACTGTCCTCGTAAGCCTAACGCCAAGAGCTAAGGGTCATGGGCACACGTCAAGGCCAGTGGATCTGAACTGAACTCTTGGCTCATCATCTGCCCCTCTCCATCCCGAGCTCTGATATTTTTGCTGAAGGCGAAGGTGCACCTGTTAACCGTGTCACACGTCTGCTCCAAGCACAAGGGTGACGCTTAGGATTCAATCTCAGATTTCCAGTGCAGCCCAGTTTTGGCTCATGTAACCTTCCCTAACGCTGCCCCAACCCACGCCCCGCACTCTCCCCCCCCCCCCCCCACCCGTCTCTGAGCTCGGGCCACACTGAGCTTTTGCGAGCTCTTCAGTTGAACTCTTTTCTGCCTTAGGGCCTTTGAATGTGCTGTTCCCTTGACTTAGAATACCCTTTTCCCTATTCTGCCCTTGGTGAATTCCTATTTGGTTTTTGGCAGAAGGAGACCTTTAGACTCTCTCCTCTGTTAGTCACTTAAGACTCTCTCTCTCTCCCTCTCTCTTTGGAATGGCAAGTAATTTTTTTTTAAATACAATCTCATTTATGGAAAACAAGACCTAAGAAGGAGATTGCCAACTCAAAAGCACACAGAGCCTAGGCAGCTAATGTCACAGAGTCCGAAAAGGCAAAATATGTGAAAATGCCCACTCCCACACACATAATACAAAATTACTCGCTTTAACAGAAGTATCCTGCCTAGGCACATAAGGTACTCCAACCAGGGATCTTATTAGATGATATTTAAGATTAAAATTTTTTTTTTACATTTTATTTATTTTTGAGAGAGAGAGAGAGAGAGAGAGAGAGAACACAAGTGGGGGAGGGGCAGAGAGACGGAGACACAGAATCCGAAGCAGGCTCCAGGCTCCGAGCTGTCAGCACAGAGCCCGATGCGGGGCTCGAACCCACGAACGGTGAGATCACGACCTGAGCCAGTCCGTTGTTTAACTGAGCCACCCAGACGCCCCTAAGATTAAAAAAATTTTAGTGGGAAACTTAAAATAGCCTTGATGGTCAAATTTTTCATCCTTCACTGCCGTTACATTGATTTTTAACTGGAAAGCTTACACCTTTTTTTTTTTTTCCTTTCTTTCTCCCATCTTATTATTTAGTTATTTAGGTAAGAACACTTAACACAAGATCTACTCTCTGAGCAAATGTTTCAGTATTACAGGTTGGTTTGCTGCAGGCAGTGTGCTGGACGGTAGACGGCTGGGGCTTCTTCATCCCGTGTATCTGAAACTTTGTACCCTTGACCGGGACCTCCCCGCTTCCCTCTCCCCCAGCTACTGGTAACCGCCATCTTTGCTCCAGTGAGTGTGGCCCCTTAAGGCGACATTTAGTGGCATCACGTAGGAGCTGTCCTTCTGTGTCTGGCTTACGGCACTTAGTGGGATACCTTCCAGATCCATCCATGCTGTCACAAATGGCAGGGTTTCCTTCTGTTTTTGTTTTTCTTAAATTTTTTTTATTTATTTTTGAGACAGGGAGACACAGAGCATGAACGGGGGAGGGTCAGAGAGAGGGAGACAGAGAATCCGAAACAGGCTCCAGGCTCCGAGCCGTCAGCACAGAGCCCGACGCGGGCCTCGAACTCACGGACCGCGAGATCGTGACCTGAGCCAAAGTCGGCCGCTTCACCGACTGAGACACCCAGGCGCCCCAGGGTTTCCTTCTTTTTAAGGCTGAAGAATCGTCACTGCCTGTGACTACCACATTCCCTTTATCCCCTCAGCCACTGATGGACATTTAGGTTGCTTCCGGGTCTTGGCCGTGGTGGATACTTCCGCAGGGGACCTGGGAGTCCAGATAATCCCTTCGAGGTCCTGATTTCCATTTCTTTGGAGACATACCCACGAGTAGGGCTGCTGGATCACAGGGTAGTCGTATCTTTACTTTTTGAGGACCCTCCGTCCTGTTTTCCCACCGTGGCGACACCAATATCCATTACCCACCAACCGTGCACGAGGGGTCCCCTTTCTCCCCGTCCTCGCTGACCCCTGTTGCCTTGAGTCTGGTTGGGGTTTTGTTGTTTGTGTTTGTTTGCTTTTAATTAATAGCCATCCTAAGCCATGCGAGCTGGTATCTCCTCCCCCTACTTGATTTGCACGGCCCTGACGATTTGTGATGCCGAGCACTTTCCCGTGTCGCCGTCTGGCCGCATGCGTGTCTCTTTTGGAGAAAGGTCTCTTCGGTTCTTTTGGCTCTTTTTAAAATGGAGTTCTTTGTTTTACTGGAATGGAGTTCCTTATATATTCTGGATATCAGATATACGGTTTGCACATATTTTCTCCCGTTCTGCAGGCTGCCTTTTCATTTTGTGGATCATGTCCCCCGGGTGGGGGGCGGGGGCAAGAAGCTTCGTAGTTGGAGGTAGGCTCTTGTCTGTTTTTCCTATCGCTGTCTGTACTTTTGCGGTTACATCCAAGAAAGCATTGCCAAGACCAACATCAAGAAGTTTCTCTCCTGTGTTCTCTTCTGGGAGTCTTACAGTTTCAGGGCTTCTGTTTAAGTCTTTAATCCACTTTGAGTTGATTTTTGTACGAGGTGCAGGATGAGGGTCCAACTTCATTCGTTTGCACGTGGCCATCCAGCGTTCCCAGCATCGTGTATTGAAAAGGCATGCTTAGAGTACCTCAGTTTTCTCCCCTGCGATATGGGATGATATTCTTTGGTGAATATTGTGCTTTATTGCCCTGTGGGCATACCTGAGTGAGGCACATAGTCCAAAGAGTCTGGCACGCAGGACCATGCCCCCGGTAAAGATTAGCTTCTGTCGCTCTCAGAAATAAAGGAAGAAGGATGGTGATGAAGAAGCATAGAAAGGAATGGATTGAAAAGACAGGCTGACACATCAAGGTGAAAGCCAAGGGACGTCCTTACGTAAAGCTCTGCAGAAACGCTACGGACACCACGGTTCCTGAGCGGCTCGGTCGGTGAAGCATCCAACTTTGGCGCAGGTCGTGATCTCACAGTTGGTGAGTTCGAGGTCCGCGTCGGGCTCCTTGCTGACAGTGTGGAGCCTGCTTGGGATTCTCTCTTTCCGTCTCTCTCCAACTAAGGAAATACTCTTAGAACAAGAATGCCACAGATACGAGGTGTCATGGAACAGAGAGGTTGAGAAGCAGGTGAGGGCTTTGCTGTAAATGGGCTGCTCCAGGACATGGGGAGTCAGCTACGAGGCAGGGAGAGATTTCTGACGACTTCGAAACGTTGATAAAAGCCACATGCCTTCTACCAAATGAAGTAGATACAAATTTCCACGTATCATTTCACGGGCTTCATGGTCTCTTAAAGTGGATCCACACCCACGAATCCCTCCAAAATCCATAGAATGCAGGACAGGAATTTCTAATTGAGATGGTTTGTCAAAGCTCGCGTACAAACTCGCAGTTACCCTTGCCCTTGACTTGGACCTAGCACGTTCTCGGTTATAATAATACCTAGTGAATGTGGACCATGTGCCAGTGAACATGTTAGGACCTTTACCTCCAGCACCTGAATCATCCTCAGAACAGCCCCATGAGCCAGGGACTATGATTATTATTAAGGCTATTTTTTAAAGCAAAGTTGTACGTTTAAAACCACATTGAGGGGGAGCCACAAAGATTTCCCATTATTACCCTCTATTTTATTGAGGAGAGAGCTCAGGCACTGAGAGATTACATGACTTTCCAAAGGACACTGTTTACTTCTAACAGTGGATCAAGGATTTAATCCAACTGGTTTCACTGAATTTGTGTGTTTATCAATGACATCATGCTTCTTGACTGTCAAGATATGAATGGCAGATCAGTCAAGACTCTCGGGTTGCTTGCAAGTGACAGAAAGCCCAACTGAAGTCAGCTTAGGCACGAAGGGAAATGTACCGGAAGGCTCACCCAACTCAAGAAAGGCAGGCATAATGGGGAGCCTCAGGAAAAAGTAGAAGCAGGAAAAGTCAAATGCCCCCTTGAAAATTCTGTCTTCATTTCTGTTCCCTTGTCCTGTAAACCAGTTCCTTCCATGGGGTGGAGAACTTCTTACCCCTCACAGATTCACCAAAATAAGGACAGAATGGGTTTTTTTTCCTGCTTTGGCTGAGAAAAATCCCAGGGAAGTGCTCTCATTGGCCCTCTGAAGTCACATGTCCAACTCTGCACCAATCAGCTAAGACAGGATGGGGAAGAACTAGGATGGGCAACTTCCATGCAAGAAAGGAGGCAGGACTAATTTATCAAAGGGGAGGAGCTATCTATCCCTAATGAAGTGAGAATGTTGGCAGCCCAAACAATGGCAGGCAGCCCCTTATAGAAGATTCCTTTGTCCTGCCCTTATTATTGTGATCATGCACCGTCTTTTGTGACTACCAGCTCTTCATTCATCCACCTGTTCTGGACTTAGCTTCCAAACTCTAAGAGCATCTCCTGATACTTTGAAGAAGATGGAGTAGGAAAATTTTTAAAAATGTTTACTCAGCCGGGGAAGAATTTCTTAAGCAAAAGGAAAATTGCTTTTCCTTAAATCGACCTTAAAGGAAAAGACTAATAAAATTTAGGGGCATTTGGCTGGCTCAGTCAGTAGAGTGTGCGACCCAGGGTTGTGAGTTCAAGCCCTACATGGGGGTTGGAGCTTACTTTAAAAAAATGAGTAAAAAAAAAGTCTAATTTAAAGATTTTTAATTGTAAAGAGACCTCGTTAAGAGGTAAGTCACAGAGTCAAAAGTTACCTGTAACATTTATAACCTGGTAAAAGTTCATTTTCAGAATATAGACAGCTTGACAAGTCAGTCAAAGGAGAAAGAGTGAGAGAGAGAAATAACATGATAGGAAAATGGGCAGAAGACTCGAACAGGCATTTCATAAAAATGAAAAGGCCTTCCGCCTCAACAGTAGTCATTAAAATGCTAGTTTAAAACACAATGCGGGGCGCCTGGGTGGCTCAGTCGGCTAAGCGTCCGACTTCGGACTTTGGCTCAGGTCGCGATCTCACCGTTTGCGGGTTCCAGCCCCGCGTCAGGCTCTGTGCTGACAGCTCAGAGCCTGGAGCCCGCTTTGGATTCTGTGCCTCCCTCTCTCCCTGCTCTGTTCACACTCTTGTCTCTCTCTGCATCTCAAGGATAAATGAATGTTAAAAAAAATTTTTTTTTAAAAACACAATCAATCAATTCGTTGACCATAAAGAAATAAATAAATGGTGAAAAAGATTTAAGACACAGTGGGATACCCCTGCACACTTCCTAGAACGGTGACCAGTCAGAACGACCGATGATAGCACGTGTTGGCAAGGGTATGGAGCAAAGGGAGCCCTTGCATTGCTGGGCAGGGGACAGAATTTGGTGCAAACACTGTTGAAGATGGTCTGACGTATGTAGGTTTTCATGCCGCAATCCCAGTACCACACGCGGACCTGACAGAAGTCAATGCACCGTGAGACAGAGAGAGGAACCTTTGTGGTGCCATCACAGCCAAGACTCCCAAACTGGCGACCCACCACATGCCCATGAACGCTGGAATCCCTCAACGCGTGGTAACATACTTGCGTGATGGAATGACACCCAACAAAACACGGACAGCTTCGGCCGCGGCAGGGACAAAGCCACGACCAGTTCTGCACCGGAGAGACCAGCCGCGGGAGAATACGTGTCAGTAAGAGAACCAGGCAAAAGTCAAGGGGGGGGGGGTTCCTTCGAGGAAGGGGTCAAGTCTAGCGGCTCGGGGGGGCACAGAAGGGAGACTGCTGGGGGGCGCGGGCGACGTTCTGTTTCTCAGCCTGGGTGTGGTTGGACGAGTGTTCACTTTGTGATTTTCTGAAGCTGTACCTTTAAGTTTTATGGGGTCCTCCCCGCCCCCAGATACACTACAATTTATGAAAAGGTTTACAGACATCGGGGGGCCTCCCCTGTTGCTTCCTTCCAACATCAGTGGGCAATGTCCTCCCTGCAGCCAAAGCTTTCTGGGATCGCTGTTTGCCTTAGCACTGGGGGCATAAGTGCCCCGGAGCCCCCTGTCAGACCCCCCTCCTCGGGCCCAGCCCCTCGGGTACCTCCGGTTGGCCTCAGGCCAGCTTCCTCCACCCCTGGGGTCTTTTGTGCTCCTCAGGTGGATGTGTTTTCCCAGCATGCTCCAGTCCCTTCCGTCAGAGGCCTGGGGGGCCTGGATTCTGTTTCCTCAGCGACACCCCTCCCTGTGGGCTGCCTCAAATGAATCCTGTGGAAGACAGAGAAACGAGAGAGTATTAAAAATGTCAACGGCAGATCCTGAGATGCACAGCTGGGTAAACAGGGCCGGTGGAGATGTTTTTATTAGTGGCTTTATGGTTATGCTCACTTAGAGTTGTGGATTTAAGGTAGGGGGTGGGGTAGGGGAAGCGGCCTGAGGGTCCTTCCGTCAGTTTCCGGACCTGCTTGGCCCAAAGCATCTGACGCCCTCAGATTGGGGGGGGGGGGGCTCCGTCAGTTTGGGGGACCCGTCCCATTTTGGGAAATTGCATTCCTTGGAGTCACCTCTTTGTAATGAAGTCCCCCTGACTGTGATGGAAACTTCCTTTCTCTCAGATTTCTCCGGGGAGCTTTACTCCCTATCCCTACCTCTGGAAGAACTGATACCGGATTGTTGCTGTGGCACAACTAGGTTAGTTTTGGAAGGGGAAGTAGGAGGGGGGGTGCAGAGGAAGAAAACATCCTATCAAGTGTCACAGTTCGTGTCGCCACAGCCACCAGAAATAAATGCTGTCTCTATAACTACAACGTCCAGCCCGGACATGCCACGAACACTCATTATGCGGGTCAAAGAGAGGAGGGTTCAAATGCAAGTTTACCAGCTTCGTGGCTCCATGACTTTGAGGAAATTATTTACGTTTCTGTGCCCTCATCACTGAAATCTAAGTAGAATAGTATCAACCTCACAGTGCTGTCGTGAGATTAGATGACTATAGACCCATAAAGCTCTTAACACAATACCAGGCCTACAGCAAGCACTGAATAAATGTCAGACGCTATCAGTGTTAGAACATGTCTTCCCCACAAAACCATCATCTTGCAGAAATGTCTGCATTCCCACGTCCGTTGCAGTATTATTCACGATAGCCAATGTCTGGAAGCAAACTAAGTTGTCCATCAAGGGATGAAGGGATCAAGAAAATGTGGTGTATACGGGGCACCTTGGGTAGTTCAGCTGGTTGACCATCGACTCTTGGTTTCAGCTCAGCCACGATCTCATGATTCGTGAAATCGAGCCCCGCGCTGCGCCGGGCTCTGTGCTCACCCAGAGCCTGCTTGGGACTCTGTCTCTCCTTCTCTCTCTGCCCCTCCCCGCCCCAAACAAATAAACTTCAAAAAAGGCAAGAAAATGTAGTGCATACATAGAGTGGAATATTAGTCAGCCTTGAACAAGAAGGAAATCTTGTCATTTGGAACGACATGGGGGAAACTGAAAGGCATTATGCTAAATGAAATAAACAAGATACAGGAAGACAGATAACGCACGGTGTCTCTTACATGTGGAGTCTTAAAAAGAAAAAGCCAAACTCATAGGAACAGAGAGTAGGAGAGTGGGGGAAATAGGGAGAGGTTGGTAAACGGGTACGCCTCTTCGGTGATAAGATGAATACAGTCTGAGGACCTGATGTAGAATGTGGAGACCACAGCTGTTAACGCTATGTTGTAGAACTAGAATTTGCTAAGAGTAGAAGTTAAACGTTCTCACGCACGTGCACTCACACGCACACACACACACACACACACACATCAGAAAAGATACATGCGTAAGGTGATGGATGTACTAATTAAATCAGCGGTGGAGGTCTTTTCACAATGTATCCATATACCAAATCATGAGAGTTTACAATATATACATCTTACAATTATGTTAGTTACACCTCAGTGAAGCTGAAAAAAAAATGTCTTCCCAGAAGACCTAATATTTGAGTGTTGCCTCAAAGGAGCAGAATACTACTAATAGTTCAGGGTGTTCTGTATCACTGCTGTAGAACGTTCTACCTCCAGACATAGCGGCATGGAACCACAACTGTTCCATCGTGTTCCTTTATTCCGTGAGTCAGGCCTTGGGACGGGGCACAGAGTGGGTGGCTGGTCTCCGCTCCGTGATGTCTAGCGTCAGCGGGGAAGACTTCAGCAGCTGGGACTAGAAAGCCTGTTTCTAAGTGTCTGGGACCTTGGAAGGCTGGGTTCAGACAGGCCTGTTAGCCGCCCCGCCTTCCAGAGACTTCCCCAATATGGCAGCCTCAGGGTAGTTCGGTTTCCTTCCCAGTGACTAGTGTCCTGGTGAAGAAGGCAAAAGTTGCCTTACCATGTAGAACGTACGTAGCCCAGGAGTCACCCAGTGTCCCTTCTGCCATACTCTCCCAGTTGAAGCGGTCACAAGCCTACCCAGAATCCACCGGAAGAGTCGTAGATGTTATTTCCCCACGGGAAGAGTATTAAAATATTTGGGGGGCTCAGTGTGTGTGTGTGTGTGTGTGTGTGTGTGTGTGTGTGTATAAACAAGGTTTACTCTGTGTCAAGTCCCGAGCTAAGTTCTTTGTAATGTGTAGATAAGAAACCTGAGCTATCAAGTAGTGAAACAGCTACTCATTCGAACACCCATCTGTCTGAAACATGTTATTTAATTTTGGAGTCAATTAACCCCTTAGTATTGAGTCCCCCCATAAATATATCAATAAATGAGTGAGTAAATGAGTGATAGCTATGAGAGGTAGACAAATGATATACAGAGATAATAGATTGATAGACAAATAGAAGATAGATAAGATAGATAGATAGATGCCAGACCTACAGTGAACAAAACTGAAGCCCAAATTCCTAAGGGACTGTAGGATCCCCGCAAGCCTGAATCCATATGAACTCTCTGAGAGAAAGAGGAATAGAATCCTTGGAAACCTAAAAGAACACAAATACCCCTGAGAAAGCCACCTCAGAGCACTGGCAAAAGCCTCCGAAAGGGTGTCTACAAGATAGTAAACATCTGTCTACTTCCAAATATTTGGATGATGGACTACCATATTTTGTCCAACTTTTCTTCCATTTGTTTGATAAACACAGCTGGCTTAGAAACGAGTAGTTGATCTAAATGCAGGGAACGCTTAGAGATTTTCTCACCCAAACCTCCTCTCTATACCAATGAAGGGAACCACAGAGAGCAAGGGGCTTGGGCAAAGTTACCCACCAAGTGGCTTTGGTATCTTTACTTCAACACGAGTTAAATAGAATCCATCTTGATTTAAGTACGATGTAGCTTAAGACCCAACAATCTACCTCCAGGAAAAATCTGACACAGATCTCGACCGTGCGGGTTGTGGTGGAGAATTGGAAGTAAGCTAGGTGTCCAACTCTAGGGGAACGATAGAGAAAATGGGGGGCGGGTGCCCTACGGAGCCCCGTGCATTAGAAACAAATACACACACACACGACATACACACTTGTGTCTTAATACGTTCACATGGCGACAAGGAGGGTTTTCAGCCACATGGTATTGAGTTAAAAAAATGAACAAAATGAGATCATTAGCTCACTGACTCTTATGTAAAGTAAGTTCATGCACAAAGACCTATTACATATATTTTTCTTTATATATATGTTTTTAAGTCTAACCCTTCTAATATCTGTCTTTTTTTAATTTTTTAATTTTAAATTTTTTTTTTATTTTTGAGCAAGAGACAGAGAGAGCCAGCGTGGGAGAGGCAGAGAGAGAGAGAGAGAGAGAGGGTGAGAGAGAATGCCAAGCAGGCTCTGCACTGTCAGCACGGAGCCTGACATGGGGCTCGAACCCATGAACTGTGAGATCGTGACCTGAGCCGAAACCAAGAGTCAGACACTTAACCGACTGAGCCCTGTCGCTATGTGTTTTTAAAGGGAAAATATTTAAGGGCATGTTCAGACATGAATGTGAATGTCTTTAGATGCCTTTAGCGGGGAGGGAGATAAGAATGGGGAATAGAACAAAGAGGGAAAATACAATGTACACAACACAACACAATACAATACAGTGCTTACAATAGGATACAATATAATACGATATGATACAATATGATGATATGATACGATACGATAAAGCAAGAGGAATGTTTGGCATATTCTAAGTTGATAAAATATTATCAAAGGAGGAGCGTAATTGCTTCTACCCTGCAGATGAGGTGAAAAGAAATTCCTCCTATGTTTCAGCCCAGTGACATCACAGGAAATACCAGAAATTCTCTGGAGGCACACACTACCTCCAGCTCTTGGCCAAAGGTCCGCTGAATGAGGTTGAAGGGGTGAAAGAAACATGTCCTTTAAAAATCCTGTTTTCATCAGCCATAATGGGCTTAAGCCACATGTGAACTATGGAACCAGTTTCACCTTTCAGGACTCCGGGAACCTGGTTTCCATTCACATGTCTTGGGGATTTACGTACATCTCAGCGGGCGATCCCGCTGTGGTCAGCTGGGGAGATCACCTTTCGGAAATGACGGATGAGTTTCCATCTTCCCCAGACGGAGCCCTTTCTTCAGCCATCAGACATGCTTTCTGGATGGCACCGATCCTCCTCCAAAATACCACGGAGGAAAAGCAGTCCCTTCCACGTCTCGACTGTTTCTTTATCCTTTGCAAAGCGCTCGCAAAATCAGCACGTAAAAAACACGGGTGGCTGAGAAATTACCAGCCCCGCATAAAGAAAGCAAAGGACGAGGGGCGTCGGTGGCATTCAGCCATGTGCCCCAAATCACACGTATGCCTTTTGAACCCTCTCCTCCAGCTTTTCAAGCTATTCCTTCTCATGTAATATTTGTCACGCTACTGTAACGAAGAATGATCATTCCTTTGATTGATTTAAGCCTGTGTGGCACGTACTTTACACAGAGGATGTCACTAAATCCTTCTCTGTGCGGCAAACTCTTTAACCCATTTTACGGACGAGGACACCAACCTGTAAGAGGCCGGGTAATTTGACACGCGGCAACAGCTACTATGCTACCCAGGTAGTATTTGGATCCCGCTTCTGAGCTCTGGAGTCTTGACCCGAAACCACTACCCTTTGCTGTCTCGTTCCACAAATCGAATTTGTCCTGGGCTCTGATCCTGAGATCTAAGCATCTCATTCATTTATTCACGCGCTCAGAAGTGTTCATTGGGCACCTGTTATGTGTGAGACACTGTGTGTGGCCCGTTAGCGGGGCATACACGTATGAGTGGCGGTGGGGACGGTCCAACTTCCAGACTCTAGATTCAGCCCTACTGAAGCCTGGGGTCCGTGGGAAACTGAGGCCAAGACGTTTGCATTAGCACACCGATGGCGAGTATGATCCCAGAGAGCACGTGAAGGAAAGAGCCAACGCAAGAACGCGTTACCGTCGAGCCACCACGAGGCTGCCATCGTGTCTGAGAAACCACACGAAATGGACCTCGGGCCCATCGGTCTGCAAGGAGGTGGAGGGGAGTCTCATCTCACGCTCCCATCCCCCCTTCGTCAAAAGGGCCATCCGAGCGGGTCACAAATTCCCGCCGTCTCCAGGATGATGCGTCCTCTGCCGCGTCCCACGCTGTGACACCCAGAGGACAGGCCTGCGGCCGGAGGCGAGAGGTGCAACAGGGCGGGCGGGGCGGGGTGGGGGAGCCACGTGCGTTGCACCTGCGTGGAATGTGGTCAGACTCTGCACAGAACTGGACCCCAAATGGTGGCTGGAGTCAGACAGGCGAGGCAAGGGGGTTGGAAGCGTGCATCAGCGGTCTCTGAGTGAGTTCCGGAGGCAGAGATCAGATAATAATAATGGCTGTAGAAATAACTCTGTTGTTCTGCACACGGGACTTGCCACCGAGGACAAATACACCGCAGGCTCCGTATATGCGTACCTTAGACCAAGTGCTTCTGCGTCTGCAGACTGGCTCCTGCCTCTTCATTGTGATCACAGGAACCAAATGGAGACGGGCGCGTCTACATCTGCGGATGAGGACAGAGGCCGAGGGGCAGAATCGGGCCCCGGGGTTACCCGGAGCGTGACGGATGGGCTGGGATTCAAACCCGGTGCTCCAGCTCCAAGACTCTTCCCCCGCTCTCTGTGAACATTTCTAATTCTTTCCCGATCCTATTTCAGGAAAGGACAGCTGGGTGGGGGTGAGAACAGCTGCCCTCAGCCTCATAAAAGATGAGTTTCTTGCCCCCCACTGCTACAGAAAGAAGGGAACGAATCCTTTGGTTCTAACCAGAAATTAAAAAAAAATTTTTTTTCTTAGCTAAAATATTGTGGGACGGGGGGGGGCGGTGGGGGTGGGGGGGGATATTTTGCTCAATTTCATCCTGAAATAGATTTAACCTGTTCAGGTATTCGTTACCGCTTACGGGATGTGTGACCCTGGGCGCGTTAACGTTTTTCTCCATGCCTCAGTTTCCCCCACGGCTATAATAACAGCACCTCGTTCCAAAGCTTGCCCAGAGGACTTAAAAAAACATTGGCACCAAACACAACACGGGAACGTAAAATTTCGTTACAGAGCCTAGTTTGCTTTCCCCCTGTCACTGGACTACTGCTGCCTCTATCCAGGTTATACGAGCAACTCCCATCATTGCCATTTCCCTTCTCACATGCCTTCAAGGGCTTGCATTCAAGGGCATCCAACACAGGGTCTTTTCTCCCTCTTCGTTCGTTTTTACGGCCTGCGTGCTGTTCCCAGGCCACACGCTGCAGTGTCCTGCTTTCAGGATCCCGCCTAGCCCATTCTTCCCACCTGCCATCGCCCCTTCTCGGCCCTCATTCCTTCCTTCCTTCATTCAGTGGTTCTCAAAGCCATCCCTGAGCCAGGCCCACGGCCTCGCCTTTCACAAGCTACGCATCTGCTGAGGCCTCCTCTCTCATTTAGGGCGAGCAGACGGCGTTTATCCTGAAAGCCAACTTTAGTGCGCTGTAGGTGGTTGGGCCCCCGGGAGCCCTGTCTCGAGGTGGATTCTAGGGCCACCTGCAGGCCCGGTTGGTCTGCTGGGCTGAATGCTGGCTCTCCGCCATCCGCAGAGGAAATGGGGTAGTAAGAGCATCCCAGTTGCCACTCCTGGTCAAGGGTTGGCACGACCGGACGCGATTCGACATCCCCTTTCGCGTTCTTCTCAAATTCTACCTCTTCCAGCAGGATGACCGGCGTTCATCTAGCCCCACCTCCGGGTAGATGTGTATCGTCTTTCGGGAACCCTGATTCTTTGCGGCGGTTCACGAAGGCCATTTTCTTTTGGCCAAATACCGTACACTCTTGAGTAACCGACCGTCCTGTTCTGCTTCCGAGGAAAGCTCAGGTCGGGTGCTGACAGCTTAGAGAGGATCCTTGCAGGAAACACCGCAGTCGTCCCGTTTAGTCCTTGCAAACGCCCTGGGGTTGGGTCCTATTTCCCCCTTTTTACAGAGGAGCAAACTATGGCCCAGAGACACTAGGGACTCTGCCGTGGAGCTTCACGCGGGTCTGTCTCATTCCAGCATCCACGGTACGTTTCTCTTGCCACAGGGAACCACGGCACCTCAGAGGTGCTTGGACCCTGGAGGGAAAAAGACGGACCTACTTCGGGTCTCCCTTAGAGCGTCCCACGGTGGTCCCGACGCTCCAGGCCACCAGTCTGTTGCCATGCCGAAGTCCACGGTGATGCTCTCAGGTCACACCCCTGGAACCCCGCCCCCCTGCGTCACACCCCAGCAGCCTCTGTGCCTCTGGTCCCTGATGAAGCCTCGGCGGGGCGCACAGCTGTCCAGCTAAGTCACCGACCACAGCACCCTCTTGCCCATAGTAGGCCCTCAATAAATAGCTATAAAAAGAGAGGAGGAAGGAAGGAGGGGGGAAGGGAGAGAGGGAGGGAAGGACACACGGGAATGGACAAATAAGTATGAGTAAGCAAAGGATTCAGACGCAGCCCTGGGCCCCAGGAGCTCCCAGAGGAGTCCCAAACCAGTTCCTTCAAAGGATCCCCTGTCACTTGACCTCCACCTGCCCTGCCCCCCCCACCCCTACAGCTCCCTGCCTTCTTTCCCCTCCATTTACTGCCCTCCTCCCTCCCACCCCCACCCCTGCCCCTGCCTCCTTGGAAAACAAGAGCCACCCTGGCCTTTACTGACTGTCAAACACCTCCGTGAGTTTCCTCAGAACAAACCGACTCGGCCGACTGTTCGGTTTGTTTTCTTCCTTTTTCTAAGCTACTGAGTTGTCCCTGGCCGTTGTGCAAGAGGTCAGATGGGGGGGCTGTCAACAGCTCCCGAAGGTAGGCTCCTACCCCAGAAAGGGGGTCCAGGGTTTTACAGGCCTAAGTGGCTGGGCTGGAACACACACACACACACACACACACACACACACAGAACGGCTGTTTGTTTTCGCGGACAGGTCTGGTATTTCCCCGGTGGGAGAGGCGGAGCTTGAAACACAGAAGGTCCTCCTTCCCTAACTGGACGCGAACAACAATTTGGGTAAACAGACCCACGTCAACCCAGGTGTGTGCACCCCTCCCGGAGAGCGGGAAGGCTGAACGCTTTGAGGGAAATACATTTTGACTTTGTTTTTCAAGTTTACCGTTCGTGTATGTTATATCGTAAAACAGAAGCCAAAAGTCCCCCTCCAAAAATCTTGAATCGCACACCCCGAGGTAAATAGTGACTAATTGTTGCTTTCATCATCCATTCATTCGCTCAGCAGATATTTATTACATGCCTACTATGTGTCAGACACTGTTCTAGGTTTGGCGAGGAGAAGCGGACCCCGGTTCTTCTAGAAAGTTTCCCTCCGCAGCCCCAAACATCGGAGCGAGCTGCTCTCACGAGGGAAGGGCCCTGGTTACATCCGGGCATCTCACACCCGCCCCCCCGAATGACTGTGCCAGACAGACGGGTCAGCAGCTTAATTTTCTATATTTAAAAAATATATCTTGAACCCTTCGCTATCAGCCCAGGCACTTCTGCCCTTTGCGTTTCAAAAGTTGCACATACCCTACTGTTTGGATGTACTGTGACCCATTTGAACAGTTTTCTGTGGCTGGAGATGTGGGTTGTCTCCGAGCTGATTTCTAGAAGTCAGGTTGCTAGAAAAGGGAACCAGTTGAAAAGCCAACAGACGTTGTAAAAGGGGCTAAGGAGTTTGAAGGGACAAGTTAACTCGCCGTCTTCCCCCAGTCGTACGTGCTGCGTCCCTTTCTTAAAAGTAAAGGAATCTGGTCCACCAGCTCGTGGGAAACACAGACAAAATCCACTACAGTGATAAGGAGGCCCTCTCTGACATCTGCTCCAGAACCCTAAAACAGACCGCACCCATCTCGGGGACTTCAGCCTCCTGGTGTCAGCCATCGTGAGCAGGGGCACTACCTGCCTGTGCTTCCCTGGGTTCGATGCTGACCTGGGCAAGCTGGCTCTCAGGGTGGTCTCTTCCCCGTGCCCGCACCCCTTCGTGCCCAGATTCACCCCAGTCCTGGGCCCTGACAGCGCCCCAGCTCACCCCACACATGGTGGGTACCAAGAACACAATGGCCGTCTGTGACCTTCACCGTGGCCGCTACCTGACCAGGGACGCCATGATTGGGGGCCGCATATCCATGAAGGAGTTGCACAAGCAGATGCCTGACACCCAAAACAAGAACAGCAGCTATTTTGTTGAGTGGATCCCCAATCATGTGGGAAGAGCTGTCTGTGACATCCCACCCGAGGGCTAAAAACATCTACCCCTTTGATCGGCAATAGTACGGCCATCCAGGAGCTGTTCAAGCACATCTCAGAGCAGTTCGCGGCCATGGCCATTCTGCCCCAGTGCACAGGGCACGGACGAGATGAAGCTCCCTGAGGCCGAAAGCAGCATGAACAACCTGGTGTCCAAGTAACAGCAGAACCAGGAGGCCGAGGAGGAAGGCAAGTTTGAGAAGGAGGTGGCCTAGAGTTTTCTGGTATCCGGCAAAGCATGGAAGCCGTGTGAGCTCTTTATCACTCACAACCTCTCCTCCGAGAGCCATGTCTCTGTGGGTTCTTGTGCTACCTGTCCTGATGTCACGTGCTGTACAGATGCCACTATTGAGGCATTTTCATAGTAAGAAAAAACAAAGTGAAAGAACCTGTCCTAGGACACTCAGAGAATGACATTTACTTGGCATAAAGCTGTGCCCAGCCTTAAGAAACCCAAATCTCCCCCCATCTTGCTGGATGTCATATCTGGTGATGTGTTGGTTCTTCCTGGAGACCACGTGTTCCCTGAAAGCTAGGGTCTTATCTTTCCAATGCCAAGAATGAGTCTAGGGACATAGTAAGGACTCTGTAAAAGTCCACTTGAGGAGTAATTAATGAAAGAATAGAGGAGAAAGTGAGTGAATGATTTAATGGATCCTTGGTGGTTAGAACAGATGCGGGGGGTGGGTGGATGGATG